>NC_084833.1:4774750-5386574 GCF_033115175.1 Lepus europaeus
TGCTGTGGCCTGGGAAGTCAGTGGAGGATGGCCCAAGTCCTTGGGCCCTGCACCCACATGGGAGACCAGGAGAAGCACCTGGCTCCTGGCTTCGGATCGGCACAGCGCTGGCCATAGCAGCCATTTGGGGGGTGAACCAACGGAAGGAAGACTTTTCTCTCTGTCTCTGTCTGTCTGTCTCTCTCTCTCACTAACTCTGCCTGTCAAAAAAAAAAAAAAAATACAGACTGTGTCAAGCCTCAGAGGGTGGCCAAGGAGGCATAGGTCTGGGAGCAAAACTGATTGGGAAATCAAGGAAACAAGAAAGGTCCCACAGATTTCGTGTCATTGAACGTTGGTGGCACTTGAGACTCTTGTGGGTGCATGCTTGACCCTTCCTTGGGGCCAAAGCCCTCTATCCAGGTGCCTCTCACCACCATCCTTCCCGGGCGTCTGGTCTCCTTTTGTGCAGGCTCGCTTCTCTGGAGCTGTCTGCGAGGGTGACTCTGGCTGCTCTGTTAGCAGCCTTAGCCTCGCCTTGGGGCCAGACACCCTCACTTTCCATTTCTAAAAGGGTGAGACTTCCGGCCCTGCCCTGGAGTAGGATAGAAAGATGCAGGGCCCCATGCCGCAGCTACACCTGTGCTTGCCAAGGGGCGGTCTCTGGCACCCTGGGGTCCCAGGGGATGGGTAAATCTTGTGCCTTATCCACCAGCCAGGTTGGTAGGGACCTTTGAGGGAGGCTCCAGCCGCATCCCCAAAGAGCCAAGTGCCTAAGCTTGTGGACCTGTTCTGGGCCCTCACTTCTTCAAGGCTGTTCCTTCCCTTTGGTCCCGTTCTGCGGCTTTCGTCCCTTTGGCTGCTTTGTGAGGGGAGCTGACCATCTGTGTGTTACCAGCCCAGTCCCTTAACTGGTCGGAAGCTCAGTTGTATCTTGAATAAAACAGATAAGGGCTCCCACCCTGTTTCCTTTTAGGGTTGTTGAGGGCCAAATGGACTAATGGGGGATTGGCACTGTTGTGTGGTGGGTAAAGCCGCTGCCTGCAGTGTCAGCATCCCATATGGGCACTGGTTCAAGTCCCAGCTGCTCCACTTCTGATCCAGCTCTCTGCTATGGCCTGGGATATCAGTAGAAGATGGCCCAGGTCCTTGGGCCCCTGCACCTGCGTAGGAGACCCGGAAGAAGCTTCTGGCTCCTGGCTACTGGCTTTGGGTCGGCACAGCTCAGGCCGTTGGGGCCATCTGGGGAGTGAACCAGCGTATGGAAGACCTCCCTCTCTCTCTCTCTCTCTCTCTCTGCCTCTCCTCTCTGTGTAACTCTGACTTTCAAGTAAATAAATGACAGGCAGAGTTAGACCGGGGGGGGGGGGGGTGTCTGCCTTTTCTGTTGGTTCACCCCCAAATGGCCGCTACGGCTGGTGCACCATGCTGATCCAAATCCAGGAGCCAGGTGCTTCTCCTGGCCTCCCATGGGGTGCAGGGCCCCAGCACTAGGGCCATCCTCCACCGCACTCCTGGGCCACCGCAGAGAGCTGGCCTGGAAGAGGGGCAACCGGGACAGAATCCGGTGCCCCCGACCAGGACTAGAACCCGGTGTGCCAGCGCCACAAGGCGGAGGATTAGCCTATTGAGCCACGGCACCAGCCTGAAGTATGTACTTTTAAAAGTGCTATCTTTTGTTCCCCTACCCCCAAAATTCTTGCTAAATATGTACACCGCAGTGTTTTCAGTCTTTGCTTTCTTTCTGGTCATATGTATTTTCACACTCTGGGGGTCTACAGGAAATGACGCTGGCTAAGGTGACATTTCCAAGTTATTTGTTGCAATTCTAGTTGAATTGGCACAACTTGGAGTTCGTGTTATGATTTGGACATAACTACTTGATCAGTTTCTTCTGTTGATCTAATTATCTTTAATTAGAAGTCTTAGCCTTCTATTCCTAATTGTATTGGGATGAGAAACGTGGGAGACCCTACTTCTGTGCTTTAGCCCTTTATCACTGGAACTGACAGGAAGATATATATTTGAAAAGCAGAGACATGCCCCATCTGCTGGTTTACTTCCTAAATGCCCGCAACAGCAGGGCTGGATCAGGCCACAGTCAGGAGCCGGGAATTCAATCCAGGTGTCCCACGTGGGGAGCAGGGACTCAGGTCCCTGAGCCGTCACCTGCTGCCTCCCAGGGAGCTGGATCTGCAGCAGAAGAACCAGGGCCCTCGCCAGGACGCCAGGGCCCTAAAAGCAGTAGCCCAACCCGCTGCACCACGATGCCTGCCCCAGTGTTGGTAATCTCTCTCTCTCTTTCTTTCTTTCTTTTTCTATTTCTTTCTTTATTTTTCTTTGAATTTATTTAAAATGCAGAGTAGCAGAGATCTTTCATCCACTGGGCCACTCCCCAGATAGTCACAATAGCCAGGGCTGGGCCAGACTGAAGCCGGGAGCCCAGAACTCCATCTAGGTTTCCCCACGTGGATGGCAGGGGCCCGAGCATTTGGGCCATCATCCACTGTTTCCCCAGGCGTGTTGGCAGGGAGCTCGACTGGAAGCAGAGCAGCTAGGACTGGAACCAGCTGGTGTCACAACCCACTGTGCCATGATGCTGGCCCCTGGATTTTATTTCACTTTTAATTATTTATTTTCATGGATTTGAAAGGCAAAGCAACAGAGAAAGAGAGAGAGGAGAGAGAGAGAGAGAGAGAGAGATATCTTCTACCCACTGGTCCACTCCCCAGATGTCCTAGAGACGGACTAGGGTGGCAGGAGCCCAAGCACTTGGGCCACCATCTGCTGTCTCCCAGAATGCACCAGCAGGAAACTGGATCAGAAACAGGTCAGCCAGGACTCCAACGGCACTCCAGTGGGACATGGGCATCCCAAGCAGTGGCTTAACTCACTGCACCACAACACCTGCCTGTCTATAATGTTTTTTTTTTTTTTTTTTTTTTTTGGACAGGCAGAGTGGATAGTGAGAGAGAGACAGAGAGAAAGGTCTTCCTTTTTGCTGTTGGTTCACCCTCCAATGGCCACTGCAGCCAGCACATTGTGCTGATCCGAAGCCAGGAGCCAGGCACTTCTCCCGGTCTCCCATGCGGGTGCAGGGCCCAACGACTTGGGCCATCCTCCACTGCCTTCCCAGGCTACAGCAGAGAGCTGGTCTGGAAGAGGGGCAACCGGGATAGAATCCGGCGCCCCAACAGGGACTAGAACCCGGTGTGCCGGCGCCACAAGGTGGAGGATTAGCCTGTTAAGCCACGGTGCCGGCCAATCTCTAATGTATTTTAACATCTTTTATTTTGTTGTGGCATTTATTATTCATATGTCATTTTCTATAATTTATTGTATGCATTTTCTTAAAATTGTCAACAAATTCAGAAAGGCGGGCAGATGGAACTCGTGGTTCTGACTTGCTGGAAGACATGGACTGCGCAGTGGCTGCCTTTCTCTGATTCCACGCTTTTCCCCTTGCAGGGAGCATATTTGCTTCTGTGTGCATTGAAGTTGCTCCTTACTGTGCAGGCATGGACTTGGATGCCGGTGGTAACAGAACAATGCCCCTGATTCTCACTACCGTCCCTTCGTTCTCTGCTCTCCCTTTGACCACGCCGGCCACCCACGGTCTCATGTTTGGTTGGGTCTCTATATGACAACCATTAGCATCAAACACAAAATTCCTGCCAGTTTCTTTTTTTTAAGATTTATTTATTTATTTGAAAGGTGGAATTACAGAGAGGCAGAGAGAGAGGTCTTCCTTCTGCTGGTTCACTCCCCAGATGGCCACAACGGCTGGAACTGCACCAATTCGAAGCCAGGAGCCAGGAGCCTCTTCCGGGTCTCCCATGCGGGTGCAGGGGCCCAAGGACTTGGGTCATCTTCCACTGCTGTCCCAGGCCACATCAGAGAGCTGGATCGAAAGTGGAGCAGCTGGGACTAGAACTGGCGCCCACATGGGATGCCAGCACTGCAGGTGGCTGGCTACACTGCAATGCCAGCCCCCCTGCCAATTTCTAGCTGCTTGCTGGGTCCTCAAGATTTAAAATGCAACACCAGCATGCTGCCCTCTGGGAGCTTAGAGTTTAGTGGAGAGAGAAGCAGAAAGAGATGCAAACTGCCAACCTGCATACAAACCAGAGACGCTTACCTGCGTGACAGACTTGGAGAGGGAGAAACGGAGAGACTCGGGGCTCCTGCAACATGCCGGGCCTTCTGAGGACCTCCCGGTGTGTGCACTCCGTGTTGCATTGGCTTCCAAACTGCATCTGCTTGGTCCTCGCCTGTTAAGCGGATGTGAATGCTGGATCCTAGAATCTCAGAGCTGACCTGCAGGTCAGAGGCCGTTTAACCCAACTTACTCTTTTTAAAATCTGGCGGTCTGAGACCCAGAGATGTTCAGCAATTTGGCCAAGGTCACGCAGCTAGTTTAATAATGAAATTGGAGCCACAAACTGTGTCTTCTGAGAGCTGGTCCCGTGTGCTGTCTGCAGCTCCTCAAAGCACCGGCCTTTCCTCCCCCGCGTTCCTTCCTTGTGCAGAGAGGGAAGAAGGCTGGGCACTGAGTTTGCACATTGTCAGGAAACAGCTCAGGTGACCCAAGCAATCAGCCTCCCAAGTGAGACCCTTTGGAAATGTAAGAGGACCTGATGACGACGTATGCACACCAGGTGTAGCCCAGGCCTGAGCACTGTGGTGGACATCCTATCTGGGCCAGGTACACACCCAGCCTGCAGAATACTGTGAGGGCACAAAGGTGGGAGGGGCCAATTATGCTGGGGGGAAGGGGGCCTACTTAGGGAAGGCTTCATTTGGGAGGCAGTGCTTGAGCTGTCTTAAAAATTACTGGATAGGGGTTTGGTGCTGTGGCGTAGCAGGTTAAGCTGCAGCCTGAGACACCGGCATCCCACATGGGTATGGAGTTCGAGTCCCAGCTGCTCCACTACCAATCCAGCACTCTGCTAATGCACCTGGGAAAGCAGTGGAGGATGGGCCAGATCTCTGGGTCCCTGTACCCATCTGGGAGATCTGCAAGAATCTCCTGGTGGCTTTGGTCTGGCCCAGTGCTGACCACTGCAGCCATTTGGAGAGTGAACCAGCAAATGGAAGATTCTCTCCGTCTCTCTCTCTCTCTCTCTCTCTCTCTCTCTCTCTCTCCTTCTCTCTCTGTGACTCTGCCTTTCAAATAAATAGATAAAATCTTTTTTAAAAAAATTACCGGGAGGCCGGTGCTGTGGTATAGCAGGTAAAGCCACCACCTGCATTGCCAGCATCCCTTATGGGTGCCGGTTCAAGTCCCAGCTGCTCCACTTCTGATCCAGCTCTCTGCTATGGCCTGGGAAAGCAGTAGAAAATGGCCCGAGTCCTTGGGCCCCCCAAGGTCTCAGGCCCCTGCACCCACGTGGAGACCGAGAAGAAGCTCCTGGCTCCTGGCTTTGGATCGGTACAGCTCCAGCCATTGGGGTCATCTGGTGTGTGAACCATCTCTCGCTCTCTCTCTCTGCCTCTGCTTAATAAATAAATAAATAAATCCTAAAAAACAAACAAATTACTGGATAGAAGTAGGCATCTGGCCTAGTGGATAAGGAGCTGGCTGAGACGCCCATGCCTCAAATCAGAGTACCTGGGTTTGATACATGGTTCCAACCCTGACTTCAGCTTCCTGCTGATGCAAACCCCGGGAGACAGAGGTGCTGGCTCAACTAATTGGTTTTCTGCCACTTTCTTGGAAGCCAATTGAGACCTTGGACCTGGCTTCTTAGAGCCCGAGGGCTCTTGTAGGCACTTGCGAAGTGAACCAGTTGATGGGAGAATGCTCTTTCTGTCTGTCTCCCGAATAAATAGAAAGCATTTTTTAAATTCTATTTTATGCATTTTTTAAGATTTATTTTATCTATTTGAAAGACAGAGTTACAGGGAGAAGTAGAGAGAGAGGTCTTCCATCCACTGGTTCACTCCTCAGATGGCTGCAACAGCTGGAGCTGGGCCAGTCCAAAGCCAAGGAGCCAGGAGCTTCTTCCGGGTCTCCCACGCGGGTGCAGGGGCTCAAGGACTTGGGCCATCTTCCGCTGCTTTCCCAGGCCATCAGCAGGGAGCTGAATTGGAAGTGGAGCAGCCAGGACTCAAATCAGCACCCATATGGGATGCTGCTACTGCAGGGGAAGGCTCAACCTACTATGTCCCTATTCTATTTATTTGAAAGGCAGAGTTACAGAGAGAAGTTCCACCTGCTGGTTCACTACCCAAATGGCCTCAATGGCCTGGGCTGGGTCAGACCGAAGCCAGGAGCCAGGAGCTTCTTCCGGGTCTCCCATGTGAGTGCAGGGTCCAAGAAACTGGGCCATTCTCCACTGCTTCCCCAGGCACATTAACAGGGAGCGGGATTGGAAGTGGAGCAGCTGAGCTTCAAACGAGTGCCCATATGGGATGCCAGCATTGCAGGCAGTGGCTTAACCTGCTACGCCACAGTGCCAGCTCCAGAAAGCATTGTTTTTCATTGCTGGGTAGAAGTAGACAATGGGGAAAGGTCGTTTCCTGTCCCCGGTGCGCCCTGGTGCAATGGAGTCTGCAGAGCAGGACCCTATCCTGGAGGTCATCAGACAACACATTTTGTCGTCTGCTGTGTAGCAGGGACTGCTGTGGCACTGGAGACACTGGGGACTGTAACAGAGACAGATCCCTGCTCCGAGGGATCCGTCCAGCAGGACCCCGGGTCCCCCCACGGCCCCCGTGCAGCTGCACCATGCCAGGATCTGTCCCCTTGCTCAACCAACGCTGCCAAGGTTTCACTTTCCTCCAAATGGAGATAAGAACCCCTCCCCACAGTTCATCCTCGGGGAGCTAGGTGAGACCCGAATCCCAGCGCTGGGGCACTCCTGGCCTGCGGGAACCGCCACGTGGGTGAGTTTATGGAATCAAACTGAGCTTCCGGTTTATTTGGGGGAACCGCACCCAGTGAGCTCATCAATAAATTCCATGGAGAGGCCGGCGCCGTGGCTCAACAGGCTAATCCACCACCTTGCGGCGCCAGCACACCGGGTTCTAGTCCCGGTCGGGGCACCGATCCTGTCCCGGTTGCCCCTCTTCCAGGCCAGCTCTCTGCTGTGGCCAGGGAGTGCAGTGGAGGATGGCCCAAGTGTTTGGGCTCTGCACCCCATGGGAGACCAGGATAAGCACCTGGCTCCTGCCATCGGAACAGCGCGGTGCGCCGGCCGCAGCGCGCTACCGCGGCGGCCATTAGAGGGTGAACCAACGGCAAAGGAAGACCTTTCTCTCTGTCTCTCTCTCTCACTGTCCACTCTGCCTGTCAAAAAAAAAAAAAAAAAATTCCATGGAGAAAGCAAGGTCAGCTTCTCGGAGGAGGTGACACTGGAGCTGCAAGCCTGTGACAGAAAAGGACATTCAGGACAGAGATCTGGGAGCAAAGCAGCAGCCTGAGTGGCCGAGGCGGGAGGGGGGTGGATGAAGTCACAGAGGTCCCAGCTGGCCCCACAGGGCTGGCAGGGAGCCGAGAGTTTACTCTCAGGGTGGGAGCCACCTCAAGGCAGGTGATCCAAGCTCAGGGAAATGACTAGGCTGGAGAGAAAGCCAAGGTGCTCTCTGTTCCTCCCCAGGAGAGAAGAGGAGGGTGTGGCCTCCAGGGCAGGGTCTGCTCCCTTGGGCGGGCCTGGGGAGGGGCAGCCAGGAGGGTGAGGTCACGTTTGTGCACGCCGAATGAATCTGAGAGCCCCTGAGGCTTCCGCCTTGTGCTTGTTAGGATAGTATGTGGAGAGCCGTCTGCACGGGATTCGGGGGTCTAAGGGTCGGAGCTAAACCTTGGGAGGGGTGAGAGGGCCCGAGGAAAGTGTCAGAGAAAGGAGGGCGGGGTTCCGGGGCGGCAGCAGAGAGGAGAGCCGGGCCCAGCCCACGGCAGCCACCAGGCAACTGCACCCAGTTACGGGGGGTGGGTGCTGCGGCAGTGGATTAGCCGCCCCCTGGGACTCCGGCATCCCGTGGCAGAGTACTGGTTTGAGTCCTGGTGCTGGTTTGAGTCCGGGATATGCCACTTCCAATCCAGCTTCCTGCTAATGCTCCTGGGAAGGCAGTGGAATTGGCCCTTGTGCTCAGGCCCCTGCCGCCCACATGGGAGAACTGGATGGAGCTCTGGCTCCTGGCTTTAGCTTCGCCCAATCCCAGCCCTGGCTGTTACTGTCATTTGGGGAGTGAACCACTGGACCACTGGATGGAAGATCTGTGTGTGTGTGTGTGTGTATTCAAATAAATCACTGGCAAGTGGGGGAGGGGGGTCGCCACACTGGCATAGAAGGTTAAGCCTCTGCCTGCAGTGCTGGCATCTCATAAGGGCGCCGGTTCGAGTCCCAGCTGCTCTACTTCAGATTCAGCTCCCTGTTGGTGTGCTGGGGAAAGCAACAGAAGATGCCCTGGGTCCTTGGGCCCCTGCACCCACATGTCTCTCTCTCTCTCCCTCTCTCTCTCTTTCTCTCTCTGTATTTCTGCCTTTAAAATAAATAAATCTTTTTTTTTTAAAGGGGGGGATGGAATTTGCAAAAGTGACTATTGGAGGAGGATGTTGTAGGCAAAGACTCAAATGGGAGGAAGGGGACAGACGTGGGGTCACTGTCAGGGAAGCCTAACCAGTGGGGTGGACTTGGAGGGGGAGGGAGAAGGCGCCGGCCGTGAGCTAGAGCCCGGGGTGGAAGAGGCAGGCGCTGCAAAGAGCAGTGTTCCACGCTCTTGGCAGCAGATGGGAGATGCAGTTTTAGCCCCAGCCCTGGGCACCTGGCAGGCAGCTGTGGTGCCAGATGCCTGGGGGAGGAGGGGACGATGGGCAGGAACTGAAGGTCAAACTGGAGCGAGACGCCAGTGGAGGATTGGGAGGGATCCAAGTGGGGCAGAGGGGGCACAGCGCTTGGCAGAGGGCCGGCGTGAGGAAGGTGGTGGAACTCGAACGGCCTCAGCTCTGCCAGCAGAGAAGGGACGGGGAGATGTCCATGTTTCCTGGCGAGCGCTTGCAGCCCTGCTCAGCTGGGTTGTTCCTGCAGAGACACAGTTGCTCTCTCTCTCTCTTTTTTATTTTTTTGACAGGAAGAGAGAGAGAGAGAGAGAGAGAGAGAGAGAGAAAGGTCTTCCTTCCATTGGTTCACCCCCCAAATGGCTGCTACAGTTGGTGTGCTGCGCAGATCCGAAGCCAGGAGCCAGGTGCCTCCTCCTGGTCTCCCATGCGGGTGCAGGGCCCAAGCACTTGGGCCATCCTCCACTGCACTCCCGGGCCATAGCAGAGAGCTGGCCTGGAAGAGGGGCAACCCGGACAGAATCCGGCGCCCCAACCGGGACTAGAACCCAGTGTTCTCGCACCGCAGACGGAGGATTAGCCTAGAGAGCTGGCCAACACAGTTGCTCTCTTGGAGATGCCTCCCAGGTGGTCGGGGGGGGAGGGCCTGCTGAAGCTGAAGGGCTCCTTGGCTAGACTTGAGCTTGACTGGCAGGCTTGGCGATGATGACAACCTGGAAATACGAAAAGCCAGAGGGTGTACCCAGCTGCCAATCATTCTGTCCTGTGACACCATCAGCAGGGGGCCTGGCTTCCTGGTCCCCCAGCCCCAATCAATCTGGGGAGCCACCTCTAGCACTACCACCACACAACACACAGAGACTCGTGCACACACACACACTCGCGTACACACACAGATACCCATATACGGGTGCACACACACACTCACATACACACAGATACCCATACACAGGTACACACAGACTCATGGACACACACACACTCACATACATACACAGATACCCATACACAGGTGCACACACACACTCACATACACACACAGATACCCATATACAGGTGCACACACACACTCACATACACACAGATACCCATACACAGGTGCACACACACACACTCACATACACAGAGATACCCATACACAGGTACACACAGACTCATGGACACACACACACTCACATACACACAGATGCCCATACACGGGTGCACACACACACTCACATACACACAGATACCCATACACAGGTGCACACACACTCACATACACACAGACTCATGGACACACACACACTCACATACACACACAGATGCCCATACACGGGTGCACACACACACTCACATACACACAGATACACATACACGGGTGCACACACACACTCACATACACACAGATACACATACACGGGTGCACACACACACTCACATACACAGAGATACACATACACAGGTGCACACACACACTCACATACACACACAGATACACATACACGGGTGCACACACACACACTCACATACACACAGATACACATACACAGGTGCACACACACATACACACACAGATACACATACACAGGTGCACACAGACTCGCGCACACGCTGACACAGGCACACACACTTCCATTCGCTTCTCTCTCTTGGTTAGCTGGAGTCATTTTCTGTTGCTTTCTACCAAAAACTCTGACTAAATCAGAGCTCACAAAGATGTGGGCTCTGCAGAGGAGTGTGCCCTGGGCCAGGGGCTGGGAAAAGAAAGACCCAAACGGCAGGCCCTGGTCTCAGTGCAGGCAAGCAAGCGTGTTGCCCTGAGACAGCGGTCCCACAGCAAACCATGTGTCTGGGCAATGGCCCCAGGAGTTACCCACAGGGGACTGGGGAGGTAAGGAAGAGAAGTACCCACAGAGGCTGCATTACCCAGCGTGCTCCCCAGTGCGGTCGCTGCCGCACGCGCAGGCAGAGCTAGCCTCTGGCAGCACCCCGGGCCAGAGCACCACGCCCAGGGCTCCAGAGTGCACTGGGCCGTCCCCCAGGTCCCCTGAGAAAACAGAGAGGGCGCAGCCGGCACTAGAGAAGAGGGGATGATGTGGGATCCGAGTGCCCGCCTTCACGAAGTCACCGGGTTCAAGACTGACCTTGTGGTAGAGGAAGGCCAAGGTCGCACCCCAGGAGGTGCCAGCCTGCTGCCCCCCCCCCCCACGCAGAGTCCGGAGGGAAGGAGGAGGGTGGGTGTAGGTCCAGATCACGGCATCTTGCGACCTCCCTCCACTGCAACCCTGCAGCGCCGACCTGGCCCCTCCAGTAGTCCATGTCCTTTTTTGTTTTTGCTGTGGGAACCTGCGCAGGCCACATGCCCACCCCAGGGGTGCCCCTTAGAGCACTCACTTTTTTTTTTTTTTTGACAGGCAGAGTGGACAGTGAGAGAGAGAGAGACAGAGAGAAAGGTCTTCCTTTTGCCGTTGGTTCACCCTCCAATGGCCGCCGCGGTAGGCGCGCTGCGGCCGGCGCACCGCGCTGATCCGATGGCAGGAGCCAGGTGCTTCTCCTGGTCTCCCATGGGGTGCAGGACCCAAGGACTTGGGCCATCCTCCACTGCACTCTCTGGCCACAGCAGAGAGCTGGCCTGGAAGAGGGGCAACCAGGACAGGATTGGTGCCCCGACCGGGACTAGAACCTGGTGTGCCGGCGCCGCAAGGCGGAGGATTAGCCTAGTGAGCCACGGCGCCGGCCAGAGCACTCACTTTTACTGGGCCCAGCCTGTCCCAACCCCTCACGCTGGATCCTAGACACCCCCGCCCCCCCCCCCCCACAAGAACATTCAAAAGATTCCAAAGCGCTGCAAGGTCAAAGGTCTTGCCCTCAAGGTCACAGCTGACGAGGCAGACAGGACCAGGGTCTGAACCCAGATAACACAGCTCCAAGCCTGTGCTGCCAGCCTCCCCCCCCAGACGGATTCTCTTTAAAACACAAAAGAGGTTGTGTTCCTGCTGCGCCAACACACAGAAGGTTGAGTGTGTGTATGTGTGGGTGTGGGTATGTGTAGGGTGTGTGTGTATGTGTGGGGGTATGTGTATGTGTGTGTGTGTAGGGTATATGTGTGTGTATGTATATGTGGGGGGTGTGTAGGGTGTGTGTGTGTGTGTGGGTGTGTGTGTAGGGTATGTGTGTGTATATGTGGGGGGGTGTAGGGTGTGTGTGTATGTGTGGGTGTGTGTACTGTGTGTGTATGTGTGTGGGTGTGTGTGTAGGAAGTATGTGTGTGAGTGGGTATGTGAGGGTGTGTGTAGGGTGTGGGGAGTATGGTGTGTGTGTGGGATGTGTGTGTATAGGGGGTGTGTGGGGTGTGGGTTGAGGGGTGTGGTGTGTGTATGTAGGGTATATATGTGTGGGATACATGTGTGTGTGTGTGTGTGTAGGGGGTATGTATGTGAGTAGGTATATAGGTGTGTGTGTAGGATGTGGGAGGTATGGTGCGTGTGGGTATTGTGTGTGGGTGTTGTGGGTATGTGTGGTGTGTGTATAGGGTATGTGTGTATTGGAAGTATGTAAGGTATTTGTGTGTGGGGTATAGGGATATGTGTGTGGGGTGCATATGTGTGTTGGGGGTATGTGTGGCGTGTGTATGTAGGGTATTTGTGTGTGCGTCGGGGGTATGTGTGCGGGGTGCGTGTGGGGGTTATATGTGTGGGGTGCATGTAGGAGGTGTGCATTGTGGGGGTGTCAGGGTGCATTGTGGGGTATGTGGGGTGCATTGTGTGTATGTAGGGTATGTGTGTGTCGGGAGTATATAGGGTGTTTGTGTGTGGCGTATCAGGGATATGTGTGTGGGGTGCATATGTGTGTCAGGGGCATGTGTGGTGTGTGTATGTAGGGTATTTATGTGCGTGTGTGTGTCGGGGGTATGTGTGTGGGGTGCATGTGTGTGGGTGTGTGTGTATCGAGGGGCTGCTGGCTTCTCCAGACCTCTGCAGATGGCCTCCTACGGGAAGGTGAACTTGACGGATGGCCAGGCACGGCAGGCGTGCAGGGCACGGGTTTCCCTGGGCACAGATCAGGGTGTGGCAAGGTGGAAAGGGACAGGTGGTGCCGAGGACACGGCATGAGATGACTGAGGAGCCCCAAGTGGGAGTCACCACGTGCCAGGCACGGCGAGCATTTGGTTGGCTGCACAGAGCCGGGAATCCATGCTCTTTGCTGTCTGACAGCTGGGGAGGGGCCTGGGCTGACGCTGTGTCTCTCTGGTGCACAACGTGGGTGCACAAGGCCATCGGGCGCCTTCCTCCCAGCGGCTGCTGTCAAGGAAATGCTGAGCCACGCAACCGGCCCCCTGTTCTGTCTTCATACTCTCTGGGCAGGCGCTAGACGAACTCGTCCAATTGAGGTCCTGATGGCTTCAGAGAGGGAGCCCCTGGCAGGGGCCAAGGCACCTGAGATAATGCCTGGACGGGCTAGGGCAGGCGGCAGACGAGGGAGGGCGCTCCCATCCTCCCCTGAGCCCCCGCCTGCTCCTGCCGTGTGGGCATTTGCCCTCACCCTGCAGCTCTGGGGGCAGGGACCAGGGAGAGGAAAACTCAGCCCTTTGCTTCTTAGCGCCCGGTTCTTGGTGCTGGACCTTGACTAGCCTTGAATCTGAATGTATGCTTGAGCTTCCTGCATCTAGATGGACCTGCGGGTCCACTCAGCCCCCTGCCCGCCCCGCCCCGGATTCTCACCCTGCTCCCTCCTTGGTACAGCTGTGAAAATCCTCCCGCGCCCCTAATCCTCATCACCACCACGATCCTTGCATCCCAGAGCCCAGCCCCACGCACAGGTGACCCCATCACAGGCGAGTCTGGACCAGAGATGGAGGGAGGGTCAGGGAGGGGATCCGTGCCCCTTCTGGCCGGTGGGCACCTGTCCCTGCGCCCCTGCAGGTGCCAAGGCCTTGATCCCTGCCCCCACCCTGGCAAGCTTTTAATGCCCGGCATAATCTCTTCTGCTGACAGGCAGGTTTGCAGGTGAGAAGAGCTGCCAGGCAGCTTGGACAGGCTCTGCACAGAGACCCAGGAAGGGGGCTGCCCAGGGGTGGGGCAGTACCTGGTCGGGGTTCTGCCTGAGCTAACTGGGGCAAACTGGAATGCAAACGATTGGAAACGTGTCTGGATGCGGCTTCCTGAGATTCCCCAAAGGCAAGCCGGAGGGAAAGCTGAGCCCGAACCCAGCAGGGCTGTTTTTGCGTTTCTATTGTCCGCAGCCAGCGGCCATTTGTTTAGACCTCAGGAGGTCTCCCCTGGTTCCCTAGGACTAGAATCTCTCAGGAAGGTGTGATTGGCACCCATCCCGTGTGGCCCGAGGGGCAGCTCGGGTCTGGCACAGCCCACGTGTGGTTAGGACTTCTGCCGGGCACGGAGGGAGGACCTGCCCTCAGCAAGAGGGCCATTTGCGCAGCAGTGAGTGAGTTCAGCCCCTGCGGGCAGAGGCTGGGATAGGTGCTCCTGGGTGTGGCTCAGGCCTGCAGGCCATTAGGGCCTTTAGAAGCTCTTGCGTGCAGTAAGACACGTAGAGTAAACCAGCCGCAGGATGTGCGAGGGCGTCCAGCTCAGCAGCTCTCTCTGTGGATTCCACTCTGCTGCGCAGGTTTCTGGGGACGACTCTGGTTAACTAAAAAAAAAAAAAAAAAAAAAAATCACTTTTTTTTTTTTTCCTTTAAAACAGTTCCAGATCTACAGAGAAATGGTAAGAAAAAAATGGAAAAGCCAAAGAGGCCACAACCAGTTTGCCCAATTGTCGGGTTGCATTTACCCAGGGCCGATTTGTTAAAAGCAAAGCGTGACGGCTGATACATTGTTACCACTGCAGCCCAGGCTGTGGGATTTCTTTCCTTCGCACCTAATTTCCTGTTCTGTCCAGGATGGTATCCAGGAGCACAGCATCACATCCAGTCACCCACCTGGTCCCCTCGGGCTCCTCTGGGCGGGCAGTTTGTAGAATGTCCCTCAGTGGATTTGTCTGAAGTTTTTCTCATGATTAGCCAGGGATTTACCACGGAGGTAAAGTGATTTGAATTCCTGGTAATATAAAAGTTATTTTCTCCAAAACTTTTTGTTTGCTCTCTGCTTACCCACTTTTTCTCTTTTTTTTTTTTTCCCTGCTTGATGCACCTGCTTAACTTACGCCACGCCTGTCGGCCAGTTGGCTGGGTGGTGGGACAGTGGCTCAGGCCATCAGCACTTGAGCTGAGGGGCAGGGTGCTCAGTGGGACTAGAGAGAACCAAGAAGGCTACATGGTGACTGGAGGGGGGACCGTGTGCTGCACTGGGTAAACTCAGGGATTCAGAGCCCACACCCACCATCTGGGTGCAACCTGCAAGCTGCGGTTTAGGACACTCGCCTCTCATATTGGAGGGCCTGGGTTCAAGTCCTGGCTCCGATCCTGATCCCAGCTTCCTGCTAACGTGCTCCCTGGGAGGCAGCAAGTTGGTGGCCTGAGGGGCTGTGTCACCCTGCCTCCCTGTTTTACAGACATATGGGGAATGAGAGAGAGGTCTTCCATCCGCTCATTCACTCCCCAAATGGATGCCACGGCCAGGGCTGGGTCCGCCAAAGCCAGGAGCCAGGAGCTCCATCCCAGCTTCCGGCATGGATGGCAGGGCCCTGAGTACTTGGACCATCATCCACTCCCCTCCCAAGCACATTAGCGGGAACTTGGATCAGAAACAAAGCAGCCAGAACTTGAATGGCTTTCCAATAAAGCATGGGGGGTCGCACGTGGTGGTTTGACCTGCTGCCCCACAATCCCTGCCCCAATGTCTCAGTTCTGATAAACTGAAGAACCTCTAGGGAATCTGTGCTCTGTTTTTATATTTCTTGCTTAAATGTAAAATTATTCCAAAAGCAAAAAGTTTTTTTTTATAAACAGTATGTCCAAGTGGTATAGAAACTAGGCAAATTCAGAACTGCATGAAAGTGTGAATACAATACCACAGGAGTTGTTTTCATAGAAAAGAAAATATGCAAATTATTAACAGTTGTTTTGAGAGGCTGCAAAACAGTAATTTAAATCTTTTTTTTTTTAACGTTTTCTAAATTTTCCTTAACATGGGGTCTGAACCAATCAGAGCTCTTAAAAGGCTTTGAACATCAGAAGGGGCTGGTGAATTTCAGCAGAAAGGGACCCTGTGGGAAGTCCCTCCAAGGCCCAGGCTGCTGTCTGTGGCTCTGCCACCCCCAGCCACTGCCAAGGCTCCAGTCCTAGATGCATTGGATACATTTCTTTTTAATTATTAGTTTTCATTTTATTTGAAAGGCAGAGAGACCAAGTGGTAGTTCACTCCCCAAGTAACTACAACAGCTAGGGCTAGACCATGCCAAAGTCGGGAGCCCAGAAGTCCGTTCCAATAACCCGCAGGGATGGCAGGGATCCAGGGGTGTGAGCTGTCACCTGCTACCTCCCAGGGTGTACATGAGCAGGAAGCTGAATCAGAAGCAGAGTGGCTCCAACCAGCCCCTCTTGAGAGCGATTTTATTTTATTAAATATTTATTTGAAAGGCAGAGTTACAGAGAGGCAGAGAGAGAGAAAGAAGGATCTTCCATCTGCTGGTTCACTCCCTAGATGGCCACAATGGCTGGAGCTGTGCTGATCTGAAGCCAGGAGCCAGGAGCTTCTTCTGGGTCTCCCATGTGGGTGCAGGGGCCCAAGCACTTGGGTCATCTTCCACTGCTATCCCAGGCGCATTAGCAGGGAGCTGGATCGGAAGTGGAGCAGCTGGGACTCGAACTGGCACCGATATGGGATGCTGGCACTGCAGATCAGGGCTTTAACCCGCTATGCCACAGCTTCGGCACCCTCCCACCCCCACCCCATAGTTTCTGTCCTTGAGTTTCCTCACCTGTAGATGGGGCTGTTGACTGCACCTACCTCATCAACAGGCTGGTTCTGAGGATCAGACGGACTCAGGAAGCCTGAGTGCCCGGTTCTATGGACCCATTTCATTTTGGTTCACTCCCCAAATGGCTGCAACAGCCAGGGCTGGGCCAGGCCGAAGCCAGGAGCCAGGAGCTTCCTCCAGATCTCCCATGCGGGTACAGGGGCCCCAGGACTTGGGCTACCGTTTGCTGCTTTCCCATGCGCATTAGCAGGGAGCTGGATCGGAAATGGAGCAGCTGGGACTTGGACCGACAGGCAACGGCTTAACCTGTGGCACCACAACGCCGGCTAGACTTGTTAAAGGAAGATTCCAGGTGACACCAGAACACCAGAATGAATCTAAGCGTCTCTTTTTGTCTCCTGCCCCAGACTCGAAGTCCTAAGCCTGACACTCAAGTGTAAGTGCGGCAGTGGCCTCTCAATCTCCTCTCTCTGTCTCCCGGAGGTCCAGCTCACTTATCCAGCCCAAATACCTACCTGATAACCTATCTAATAGTCTCATCAAGAGCAGAATATCCAAAACACAACCCTTGGCTTCTCTCTTTTCTAATCCTCCTTGTCTCTGTGGATGACAATGAAGCGCTCAAGTCAAAATCTCATTACCCCAATTCCTCCCTCTCTGCTGTATCATGGCTATTAAACAAAAAGTCCTAAACCAGCCCAAGTCTGGGGGGGGGGGCGGGTGTAGGCAACCAGTGGCTTAGCAGCCAGGGTCAGGAGAGGGTAAGGGGCTGATGTCCCTGAAGCAGGGCAACTAGGGAGGGGTCCTAGCTGGGGTCGGGGAGGGGTGGCGTAGTAAGTGCTCAGCCGATGTGGAATGGGAGTGGGAGAATGAATGACAGAGCAACCAAGATAAAAACAAGAAGTACAGCAAGCACCCCGGGAATGGGTGAGGGGTGGCTGGGCAGGGCGGGGCTTGCATGATAGTTACCTGGAGGTCAGCACTAGGTGAAGGCCGGGAGCCTGGGGGCTGGGGTGGGGCAGAGGCCTGGGGAGGGAAGCTCACAGGGGGCTGGGCCTGGAGCAGCAACAGGGGTGGCAAGTCCTTGTCTTTTGTTTTGTTTTCTGTGATTTTTCTGTGCAGATCTTGATAAAGATCTTAGTGTGTTCTCTCCCATGCTCCAACAGCACTACTCACACTTTCTTTTTTAAAGTTTATTTATGGCTGGGCGCCGCGGCTCAACAGGCTAATCCTCCACCTTGTGGCGCCGGCACACTGGGTTCTAGTCCCGGTCGGGGCGCTGGATTCTGTCCCAGTTGCCCCTCTTCCAGGCCAGCTCTCTGCTGTGGCCAGAGAGTGCAGTGGAGGATGGCCCAAGTGCTTGGGCCCTGCACCCCATAGGAGACCAGGAGAAGCACCTGGCTCCTGCCTTGGGATCAGCACTGTGCGCCGGCCTCAGCGCGCTGGCCGCGGAGGCCATTGGAGGGTGAACCAACGGCAAAAGGAAGACCTTTCTCTCTGTCTCTCTCTCTCTCACTGTCCACTCTGCCTGTCAAAAAAAAAAAAAAAAAGAAAGAAAGAAAGAAAAAAATTTATTTATTTATTTGAAAGTCAGAGTTACACAGAGAGAAGAGAGGCATAGAGAGAGAGAGATTCCATCCACTGGTTTACTTCCCAGTTGGCCGCAACAGCCGGAGCTGCGCTGATCCAAAGCCAGGAGCCTGGAGCTTTCTCCAGGTCTCCCACGTGGGTGCAGGAGCCCAAGGACTTGGGCCATCTTCTACTGTTTTCCCAGGCCATAGCAGAGAGCCGGATCGGAAGAGGAGTAGCCGGGACTAGAACCGGCTCCCATATAGGATGCCGGCACTGTAGGCGGTGGCTTTACCCGGTACGCCACAGCGCCGGCCCCCATACTTTCTTACCTGACATAAAATTCAAATCTACTAAACAGGCCTCAGTGAATGCTTATTGAGGACAAGAGAAAAGGCGAAATCTAGGAATTAAAGAACTCAATTATAAAAATTTTGGTTGTGTATTTTGAACCAATATACCAAATGAGAACCATAAGTGAATTTTCATAGTTATTTATAAATATTTTCCACTGCACCCATAGTCAGTTTGAAAACCAGCAAACAACACAAAGCAATACATTCTGTTGGTGAAACTATGACAAAATGTATTTCTCCAAATTTATCTATAACTATTAAATTGTGTCTAGTTCTTCTTTTTAAGATTTACTTATTTATTCGAAAGGCAGAGTTACAGAGAAAGAGGGAGAGACACAGAGAGCGATCTTACTTCCACTGGTTCACTCCCAAATGGCCAAATGGCCGTGACGGCCGGGCGGAGCCTCAGGTCAGAAGTTCCACCTGGGTCTCCCACGTGGGGGAAGTGCGCAGCCGGGGCTCCTGCCCTGGAGCCCATGTGGATACCCGTGTTGCAGGCGGCAGCTTAACCCGCTGCACCACAACACAGCTCCCAAAGTATTCTTTTTTTTTTTTTTAAAGACATTTATTTATTTGAAAGTCAGACACACATACACACATACAGAGAAAGAGAGAAAGAGAGAGAGAGAGAGCATCTTCCATCTGCTGGTTCACTCCCCAAATGGCCACAATGGATAGGGCTGGGTCAGCCTGAGACCAGGAGCCAGGAGCTTCTTCTGGGTCTCCCACGTGGGTGCAGGGGTCCAACCACTTGGACCGTCCTCCACTGCTTTCTCAGGGAAGTGGAGCAGCCGGGACTCAAGCCGTTGCCCGTATGAGATGCCAGCATTGCAGGCAGTGGCCCCACCCACTACGCCACAGTGCCAGCCCCACAAAATATTCTTGATCAGGCTGTTTCTTTTCTGGTTCTCTGGGGAGGAAGAGTGTAAAGACTTGGAAAGCCTGAGGTGTCTGGTTCGTGAAGCCTGGGAGGTGTCACCCGTGCAGGGTGACCAGCTAGTGGGAGTCAGGAAAGACAGAGCCGGCCTCGGTGACCCTGCCGGGAGACCGCGCGGGGTCTTCCCGGGAAGGGTAGGGGGCTCTCTCTCCAGCAGGAAGGTCCTGCAGGCCAGCCAGCCTGCACCCCAACTCCTCCCCCACCCCGGCCCAGCACCCAGCCCCTCACCTGGCCACTCCCTGAAGTGTGTTGCAAATCCTCAGGCAGAGTGAGGAGGGCGCTGGGCCAGCGGCTGTCTGTGGCACCGCAGTGACTCAGACAGGACAGCCCGGGGCCCGCGGCGGCGCTCCTGGTGTGCAGGCCCCCGCGGCGGCTCTGCCTCACTCCAGCCCACGCTGGAGAACAGCCTCGGTAAGTGGTAAGTTCAGGGATGGGATTCAGACCCACGGCTCTCTGACCCTGGGCCCACGACAGGCTGGTTCACATGCTGGTCCGGCCAGATTGGCTGGGCGGAGCGAGGCGCGCGTGTCCCCGTGGGTGCCGGCCTCCGTGCTCCGGGGCAGCCGTGCCAGGCGCCGCTCCTGGGGCCCTGCCGCCCTCTGCTGGTTGAGGTCCAGCCGCACAGCCAGCACCCAGGAAAAGCCTGCAGCCGGGGCTGAGCGGCCAGCCCGGTCCCGTGTCCCGTCCCCAGCTCTGCTGCTAGTCTCTTCCTCTGTAAAGTGAGGGGACTGAACGAGGAAGAAGGGACAGTGTCGCCCGCATCGCCAGGCCCAACCCGAGCTCGGGCTGCTGGGCCTGGGGGCAGCAGGAGCAGCCTTGTTTCAGAGCCGTGGGACCTGCTGGGTGTCTTTCCTTGGGCGCTTGTCTGGATGGCAGGAGCCAGCTCCCAAGCTTGGGATGCTGGGGGACGAGGGGACGCTGGACACTGCCCTCCCTGAGCTCAGCCGAGGAGGAGGGAGGGTGGAGACATGCAAGGCAGGGACCACATCCTGCTCGCCTTTGCCACCGGGTCCCCGCTGGGCTAGGAGTTTGGTGGCTGTCGGAGCTTGGATGCCCATGGGAACCAGCACATCTCTCCTAACCAAACATGCGGAGTGTCTGCGCCACCCAGGCGCAGCGCTGCCCGGCGCCTGGGGTCTGCCTGGCGGATGTGAGACCCCGGCTCGCCTCAGAGGGTCCAGCCGTGTCCTGCAGGCCCTGTGCCTCTCCCTACTGAGGCTTCCTGTCTTCCTCCTAAGGAGGTCTCAGCCCCCTCCGCCCTCCTCCCAGCCCTGTCAGGCCCAGGGGGGAAGAGGGACCAGCACCGAAGGCTTCCAGGGCTGCTCCTCCTTCCGGGGTTAACCCTTGCGGCCAGAAGCTGCCAGCGAGTGACCCAGCACTGTTGGCAGAGGCATCTGACCCTCCCCGCCAGGGCGTCCGTCCTGCCCTTCCCTCCATCACACCAGAGAGGAGAACTCCCGTGACTGTCCGAGCTCACGTGGCTGGCGGATGGCAGAGCCAGGGGCTGAACCCGCGGGAATCCCCTGCTTTCCACAGTCTGACCCGCGGCTCAGAAGCACCCAGCCTGGAGATGGAGCCTGGAACTCAGGGTGGGCGCTCAGCCGCCCACTCCGGATCTCTGTGGGTTCCCTGGGGACCGTGAAGGTGCATCCTCCAAAGGGAGGATCCCCCGGGAGCCAGAGAGAGCCCGGAGGGGGAGACGTGCCAGCCAGCACCTTCTCCCTGCACCCACACACACGAGGCCCGGGAGAGGGGGGAGGGAAGCTTGGTGACTCAGTGTGTGCCCCACCCTCCCGCCCTGGGGACGCCTGGGAGGGGCCTGTCCTGGAGATGACTTGGGGTCCCCACCCTGCCCCCTGCCTTCCTGGCAGCCAAGCCGAGGCCGGGTGGAGGCGGTGTGGGGAAACAGGCACCGTGGTTTGTGGCTCTTGGCCCCAGCTGGCCTCTGACTGTGTCTGCCCAGCTCCCACTCGTCTGGCCCAGCCTGCCTTGCCAGACTGAATTGTAAGGAACTGAAAGGGGGACTGCCAGGAGGGGAGGGGGAGGGAGGGGAGGAGGAGGGAGGGCAGGGGAAGGAGGAGGAGAAAGTAACCCTGCTGTCTCTGGGTGCTGCCTCCTTGGACACCCTGGGTGGCTGGCCGGGTGGGAGCAGGACAGGAGAGAGGCCGGAGGCAGAGACCGCCCGGCTTGTGCCCTCGCCTCTTAGGGAAGGTGCTTGTCCTCTCTGCCCCTCACCGGGGGACAGGCTGCGCCCTCCCTTCACTCCCAGGGTCCCCCTCCTTGCCACCGTCCTCCTGCTGGGCCCGAGCCTCAACGTGTGGCTTCTTGGGTCCGGGCGCCTGCAGCAGCTCCGTCGCTCTCCTGCTCCTGCCCCCACCTCCCAGGCCCCCTGCCCGTTCCCACTTCTGGGGCCATCCTCTTCTGGGGCTCCAGCCTGGCTTACAGCACACACGGCCTGGCCGGGGGGGGGGGGAGCCCAGTGCATCAGTGCAGGCAACAGGTGCTTCAGTGAGTGTGTGCACGGGGTCGCGGGAGGCAGCAGGCCCTCAGGCTCACTGGGGAAGGCTTGGACCTCGAAGGGTCTGGGGGTGCAGGGCAGCTTAGAGTGGGAGGAAGGGCAGGTGGAATGGGGAACAGCAAACAGGAGGTCAGTGGCTCCTGGCCGTGGCCCCTGCCTGTGGCCAGAGGGAGGTGGGCGGGGCCAGGTCCAGGAGCGCTGTGCCCAGCTGATGCCTTTGCACCGGAGTGACTTGGAGGATGGTGAGGCAGGGGCCAGGAGGTGGGGAGGCGCTGGCGGGGCGGGGAGGGGGAGGGGGCGGGGGGAGGGGGAGGGGGAGGGGGAGGGCCTGATGCACAGCTTTCGTCCCTCCCTCCCTCCTCACGTGCTTATTTCACACTTACCAGATGCTGCGCTCTGTCTGAGCCCAGGGGATTCCCACAAACCCACCTAGGGGCAGGGGGACCCGCAGGACACCTCTGGTGCCATGAGCTCCCAGAACAGCCCTCAGCAAGGCCCAGGGCAGGACTCTGACGCCTCCTGCAGGGAGCCCCCAACACCAGGCAGGTACTCACGCCGCTCCCCTCCGCACACCTCCGCACTGCTCCGTCCCCTGGTCCCCTGTCCCTCGCCCCTGACCTTGGCCTCCCAGCCTGCGGCCACAGCTCCGGCCCCTGGCCCATCGCTCCCACTCTGGTCCCTGTCGTCTGCTCTGGGATGGGTCTTACAAGGAAGGGCCTGGCACTGGGCCGGGGTGGAGGGGGGAGCTGCATGTTCCATACTCACCCCTCTGCTGGGCTCCTGGGGCCCGGCCCAGCCCGTGTCACGTTCATGAGCGGCTGGCTGGCCGTGCCTGCGGCAGCCTCCTGGTCTCTTCCGCCTGGGACTCCCGGAATTGGAAATGCTGGTGAGAGTGGCGAGCAGCGGGAGGGGAGAGACACAGCCCTGGGCTTCCCGATCTGTACACTGTGAGCTCCAGGGGCGCAGGGTGGGGACGGAGCAGGGCAGGAGCTGCCAGTCCCGGGTTTGATCGGGGGCCTTGCTGCTCCTTGGCTGCTGTCTCCCTGGCTGTGAAGAGGCTGCTGAGACTTTGGATGGCCTTCCGTGCAAGAGATGAGAACAGACATGGCACGGGCCGGGCAGGTGTTGAGTGACTGTGACCTAAGGGAAGCCCACCCCAGGACCCACGCCCCCAAACACTTGGGATCCCACAGGAGCTTGTGGGGAGGAGCCATTTCCTAGGAGACCCCAAGGATGCCCCTACTGAGATGTGGCCTGAGTCCCCTCCCCGTTGACCACGCCTCTGGCCACACAGGTGAGTGGGCCACACAGACCCCCACCTGCCACAGCTTTGTGGGCTGAATAAAGCATTTTCTCACGCTCCGGGCTCAACTCCAGTGGTTTTCAGCTGTGCGACCAAAGGTCTTAGTGAGCCCCGTGTGACCAAAATCAAATATATAAATAAATATATGTTTACGTACCAATTCTAATAAAATATATTTATCATATGTATTCTAATTTAAACTGGAAGTTTAGGTGCCAGCACTGTGGCACAGCTGGTTAAAGCCCTGGCCTGAAGTGCCAGCATCCCATACGGACGCCGGTTCTAGTCCTGGCTGCTCCTCTTCCAATCCAGCCCTCTGTTATGGCCTGGAATAGCAGTAGAAGATGGCCCAAGTCCTTGGGCTCCTGTACCCACGTGGGAGACCTGGAAGAAGCTCCTGGCTCCTGGCTTTGGATCAGCCCAGCTCCGGACATTGGGGCCATCTGGGGAATGAACCAGCAGATGGAAGACCTCTCTCTCTGTCTCTACCTCTCTCTGTAACTCTGCCTTTCAAATAAATAAAATCAATCTTTAAAAAATATACTGGAAGTTTAAAAACTGGAGAGAAGCAGAGAGAGAGAGAGAGAGAGAAAGATCTTTGAGCCACTGGTTCACCTCTAAATGCCCTCAAGAGCCAGGATCGGGTCAGGCCAAAGCCAGGAGCCAGGAGCCAGGAGCCAGGAACTGAATCCAGGTCTCCCACGTGGGTGGCAGGGACTCAACTACTTGGGCCCTCACCTCTGCTTCACAGGTACATTAGCAGGAAGCAGAGGTGGGACCCCATTCCAGGACCCCTGGAGCACCCCAAGGAGGGTGTGACAACGCCACCCACTGTGGCACAGTGCCCACCTCCAAACGAGTGTTTTCCAACTCTGCTGAGCCCCAGGCCAGAGAAAACCGGGGACAGCAGGTGACTCCCTGAACCCGCCCTGGACGCCGTCTTCGGACTGATGCATGGGACACGTGACGAGAATCCCCTGGGGAGGGACCGCTAGGGGGGGCTCAGGGCCTGAGTCCCGCTGGGCAGTAAAGACCGTGGACCGCGGGAGCCACTCGGGGTGCTCAGCTAGGCTTTCCAGGAAAGGGAAAATGCTTCTTCAGGCACTTCTAGCCCTCCAGCTCTGCCCTGAAGCACATCTCACGTCCAGAACATTCTTCCCCTTTCTCTCCAAGCCCCAGGGGCTACGCCTCGCTCAGACAGCTCCCCAGATCCCCCAGAAGGCGGGTCCCCGGAGCCGTCTGAGAGGTATTTGGTTCTGATGCTTCTTACGGATCCGTCTGCTCGCCTGAGCCCTCGGCCACCCCTTCACGTCTCTGTTCTCAGCCCGCGTGGAGGACGTGGCTGCCCTGGTGGCCCTGCAGGGTTCCGTCTCCAGCACCCGTCCTGCCGTTCTCCGTAGCTGTGTCTTTGTGAGCGCTCGCTCCCCTCTTCAGGCCCCAATATGCCCAATGACAGATGGGGACAGTCGTGCCCACCCCTAGGGTTGCTGTGAGGCCCCTGGTGGTGGTGGGCAACGCTTGCCAGGTGCCTCGCTCGGGGCTGGGCACAAGACGGAAGGAAGTGTGTGGAGGGGAGCTGCCCGGTTACACTGTCCCACAGTGCGGCAAGGAGGTGCTGGCTCAGGCTGCCCTGAGAGGCGCAGGGACCCAGGCTTCCGCTCTGTGACGGGCCTGACACTGTGACAAGAGCCAGCGTGTCACACGGGGAGCTGGCTGTGCCTCAGAGCCAGACAGGCAGCCGGGTCTGGGACACCCTGGCCTAAGCATCGAGAAGAGGTGATCTCAGGTGGGTGGTTCATCACGGAGCCATGAGAGGGTCCCCGGGGTGCCACGTGAGGGTTTGCAGGACGTGGGCGCCCAGAGCACGAAGCCGGGGAGCTGCGGGAATCAACAAGGAGTGGGTGTGGGGATGGGCGTGAGGCTGGCAGCGCCTCAGCTCGGCAGCTTGGCCGCCTTCTCCCCTCCGCGCTGGGGATTCTGGGTATGAGGCAGTTGGAGACGTACGCTGATAAGGTGGCCAGTTCTATGGCGAGGCTAGGGGGCCCATTATTTGGTCAAAAACTAGTCTAGTTGCTGTGAAAGTGTGTGTGTGTTTAAAGATTTTATTTGAAAGAGAGAGCGAGATAGAGAGAGAGAGGGGTCTTCCATCTGCTGGCTCCCTCCCCAAATGGCCACAACAGTCAGAGTTCAGGAAGCCAGGAACCCCATCCGGGTCTGCCACGTGGACGGTGGAGGCCCAGACATTTGGGCCACCTTCTGCTGCTTTCCCAGGGAGCTGGATCGGAATTGAAGCGGCAGGGACTTGAGCCGGCGCTCGGATCCGGGAAGCCAGTGTTGCAAGTGGAGGCTTAACCAGCCGCACCACTGCGCCGGTCTCAGGTGTGTTTGTTTTTCGATGAGATTAACACTGAAGTCACAAGACCGTGAGTGCAGAGGTGACCCCGTCACCCATCCTGTGGGCGGGCCTCGTGCGATCAGGGGGAGACTTTCGGGGCGGAGAGGGAGCTCTCCTGGAAAAGCAGGTCTGCCCAGGTCAGCAGCCTCGAAACCCTGCCCGAGCTCCCAGCCCGCCGCCCTGCAGAACCCAGACCCAAGATGTCAACAGCAACGCACCTGGTCTTCCAGGTGCCCTGCGGGCGTCAGACCCGTCAGTCCTGCCGTGCTCCATAGCCCTGTGAGTCAATTCCTGAACACAGACCTCTGCCGCCATCTTATCGGGTTTCCCTGGAGAAGACTACTGCAATACGTACACAAGCAGTGTGAGCCCTGGTGAACACCCACTGTGCGCCAGGCACCTGCTACGCTCTGTGATCAGTCCCATTTCACAGGTAAAGAGGCTGAGGGGCCGGCACCGTGGCTCACGTGGCTAATCCTCCGCCTGTGGCGCCGGCACCCCGGGTTCTAGTCTTGGTCAGGGTGCCGGATTCTGTCCCGGTTGCCCCTCTTCCAGGCTAGCTCTCTGCTGTGGCCTGGGAAGGCAGTGGAGGATGGCCCAAGTGCTTGGGCCCTGCACCCCATGGGAGACCAGGAGGAAGCACCTGGCTCCAGGCTTTGGATCGGCACAGCACGCCAGCTGTAGTTGCCATTTGGGGGGTGAACCAACGGAAAAGGAAGACCTTTCTCTCTGTCTCTCTCTCTCACTGTCTAACTCTGCCTGTCAAAAAAAAAAAAAAAAAAAAAAAAAAGAGGATGAGGCCTAGGACTTGCCCCAGGTCCTGGCCGTGACAGCTGGGTTTGGATCCAAGCCCTCCCACCCCAGTGCCTACCTGGAACACAGGCGTAAAGCTGCTTTGAAACAAGAGGCAGGACACAGGTGCTGAGTGATGTCATTTTAGTTAGTACACTTACCACTGGGGCAGGCAGGGCCAAGGGGTGAGGTGGGGGGTGCCGAGGCGGGGATGGGTTCTGGAGGGTTGGCCCTAAGAACGCCAGGGGTGGCAGGTGCAGCTCCGGGAACGGCCACGAGGTGGCGCCGGGCTGCAAGGCCCCACCAGAGTGTCAAGTCCAAGACCTGGCGCTGGGCCGGCTGGGAAGCCCCTTCCTCAGTTCAAGGTTCCTAGGCCCGCGCCTGGCCTCGGGGGTGCCCCTCTGTGGGGGTGCATTTCGGTGAACCAGCCTGGATCCGGCCCGGCCAACTTGGCAGAAGGTCAGCGCCCTGCTCCTTCCAGGGCGGTCGGGGCAGGGGGCACCCCCGGCCGCTCAGGTGACCACGCAGAAGCTCTGGGTAACCCTCCGCCACAGGTTGCGGCTGCGGCTGCTGAGCGCCACCTCGGCGGCCTCCTGGAAGACGGCGTCGACGTTGTCATGGAGACGCGCGGAGCACTCCAGGTAGGCGACGGCTCCCACGGACCGCGCCATCTCCTGGCCCTGCGGAGAGGCGGAGCGGGCAGCCGTGAGGGGTGCCGGCTGGGCCTCCCGCCCACCTCCCTCTAGCCCTCTTAGCCCCCCGGGGCGTCTCCAGGACAGCAGCAGCGGCTGGTTGGGGGGGGGGGGGCTCCTGGGGTTCGCAGGACGCCCGCAGCTCTTACACCCTAGGCTGACCATGCGCTGTCAGCGAGCGAGCGCCCCCCGGGGCACCTAACCAACATCCTAGTAACCCAGGCGTGCCGCAGACAGCAGCCTGCAGACCGGCCTCTGAGCCTCGGGGCCCCCATCTGTGACGTAGGTGGGCAGCATCGGCTCCGGGATGGACACTCCTGCGTCTCCCTTCTCCAGGGTGACTCCCTGCAGCATTCCACCAGCCATGTCCACCTGCTGCCTGACAGCCCCCCACCCCCTGTTTCCCCCAGGGGGCTCCCCGCAGGCCCGCGCTCTGAGAGGTCCCAGCCCTCCCTGCCCTGCGCGTCCTACCCTGTGGTAGGTCACAGGCTCAGCTCGCTTTTTCCGCAGCTTGTTCACCAGCGACCTGTCCTTGCGCAGGTCCGTCTTGCAGCCCACGACGATGATGGGCACTTGCTTGCAGAAGTGAGTCACCTCCGGGTACCACTGCGGGGCGGCAGGGTGCGGGGCGGGCGTGAGCCATGGCGAACTCGCTCCCTCTTGGCTGCACGCCCGCCGATAGCATAACTGGCGAGGCCAGCGTTTAGGACGGAACCACTTGGTGCCCGGCTCTGGTGCCACGGAAACCCCTCTCGATCCTTGCAGCAAGTTGCACAGCCAAGCCCATTGTGCAGATGTGCTGAGGTGCGTAGTGGCTATGCAACCTTGCCCAACTGGAAATGGCAGGACTGGAGCCCGGGGGGGGGGGCCCCTGAGCCCCGTGTTGAGCCCCCTCCGTACCCTGCCACGGCTCCCAAGCTGCCCCTCAAACTGGGCCGTCGTATAAGGAAATAACATGATCCTTTAAAGATAAAGAGCTGGGTGGGCGGCTGGCCTCGTAGTTCAGATGCCCGCGTCCCGTATCGGATGCCCGGGTTTGATGTCTGGCCCCGGCCCTGGCTCCGTCCGGCTCTGTCTGGCCCCGGCCCTGGCTCCGTCCGGCTCTGTCTGGCCCCGGCCCTGGCTCCGTCCGGCTCTGTCTGGCCCTGGCCCTGGCTCTAGCTCCTGGCTTTACAGACCCTGGCCAGGCAGCAGTGATGGTGCAGTAGTGGGGTCCCTGCCACCCACATGGGAGCCCCAAGTGCAGTTCTGGTCTCCTGGCTTGGGGCTGGCCCAGCCCGGGCTGTTGCGGGCACTTGGGGAGTGAACCTGCGGGTGGGAGCGCCGTCCGTCTGCCTCGCAAATAAATACAATTGGCTTGCAGAACGCTGTGTCCAGCGCCTGGCTGTAGGGGCAGAGCTCCTATTGGGCACTGGGAGGTCGCTGGGCTGGGTTATGTCAGCCTGGACTCAGCTGGGGTGCCAGGGCTGCACTGCGGGAGGCCCTCCAGCTCCAGGAGCACGTGGCTGGCTGCTGACCGTGCCCATCTAAGAAACACTGGCATCAAACTGTCTGGCTCCTGGCGCTCCATGCGATCCTAGGCAGACGTCTCATGCCCCTGCCCATGCACCCCACCTGCCTTTGGGAAGGGTCTCCTCCGTGCCCCTCCCCCCCCAATCCAGCAGGGAATTCTCCCTCCTGGCCCTCCCTGAGCCCCCACAGCCCTGACCCCAGGCTACGCCAACCCGGGAGTCTGCTCTTCTCAGTTTTCCTCCTCTCGTCAAGGCTCGGCTGTGTCTGCTGTCACTCCCAGGGTGGCCTCCCCAGGCCATGCTTGTGCCCCGCTGGCAGCCCTAAGTGCGACTCCTCCACCTGGCCTGCCCTCTCCAGGAACTGCATCTCATATGACCGACTACAGCGAGACACCTCTACTAGGAAGTCCACCAGGCTCACCCCCAGCTCTCCCCTCATCCACCTCCCAGTTAACTCTGGTCACACCCTCGCCCTCCCACCCTCATCCAGTCCCTCAGCAAATCCTGACAGCTCTGCCTTCAGGTTCCTGGCACGACCCTGGTTCCTGGCACCACCTACTCTCACAGGCCTTAACACCCGGCGTTTGCTCCATCAGGAGTTCTCGGGGCTTATCCTTGGCATGGTGGTTAAGGTGATGCTTGGGACACCCACACCTCAAATCAGTAGTGCCCTGGGAGGCAGCAGCTGACAGTTCAAGGACCTCAGTCCCTGCCAGCCACGTGGGAGACCTGGATGGAGTTCTGGGTTCCTGGCTCTAGCCTGGCCCAGGCCTGGCTGTTGCGGGAATATGGCGATAAACCAGCCGACAGAAGCTCTCTCTGACTATTGCTCTGCCTTCCAAGCAGATGAAAATAAACAAATAAAGATAAAAAAAGTTCTGGGGCCGGTGCTGTGATATAGCATGTAAATACTGCCTGCAGTGCCAGCATCCCATATTGGAGCACTGGTTCGAGTCCTGGCTGCTTCACTTCTGATCCAGCCCCCTGCTAATGCGCCTGGGAAAGCAGTGGAAGATGGCCCAAGTGCTTGGGCCCCTGCACCCATGTGGGAGACCCAGATGAAGCTCCTGACCTTGGATGGGCCCAGCTCTGATGGATGTGGCCATTTGGGGAGTGAACCAGCGGATAAAAGACCCCTCTCTCTCTCTCTGTCTCTGCCTCTCTATAACTCTGTCTTTCAAATGAATAAATAAATAAATCATTAAAAAACATTACTTTCTAAAAAACCAAAAAACCCCTTTCTCTCTGTCTCTCTCTCTCTCACTATGCACTCTGCCTGTCAAAAACAAAAACAAAACAAAAAACCAAAAAACCCAGTTCTGAATGAGAGGCTGGTGTTGGGCTCAGCAGTGAAGACGCCACTTGGGATGCCAGCGACCCCCATCGCGGTGCCAGGTCTGAGTCCCAGCTCCGCTCCTGGCTCCAGCTTCCCGCTAACGCAGACCCCGGGAGGCAGCAGGCGATGCCGCAAGTGCTTAGGTCCCTGCCATCCACGTGGAAGACCTGGATCGAGTTCCTGGCTCCTGCCTTCTGCCTGACTCAGCCCCAGGCAACTGGGGGCATTTGGCCCCCTCCCTCTTTCTGCATCTCAAATAAACAAACAGGGATATAAGCCGAAACACAGCTCTGAATGAACGTGTGGAGCAGCCAGACTGGGTTCAAGACCTAGTGTCATGGCCGGCGCCGTGGCTCACTAGGCTAATCCTCTGCCTTGCAGTGCCGGCACACCGGGTTCTAGTCCTGGTCCGGGCGCCGGATTCTGTCCTGGTTGCCCCTCTTCCAGGCCAGCTCTCTGCTGTGGCCCGGGAAGGCAGTGGAGGATGGCCCAAGTGCTTGGGCCCTGCACCCCATGGGAGATCAGGAGAAGCACCTGGCTCCTGGCTTCAGATCAGCACAGTGCGCCGGCTGCAGCGCGCTGGCTGCGGCGGCCATTGGAGGGTGAACCAACGGCAAAGGAAGACCTTTCTCTCTGTCTCTCTCACTGTCCACTCTGCCTGTCCAAAAAAAAAAAAAAAAAAAAAAAAAAAAAAAAAGAGGAGGCAGCGTTCAAACAGTGTGCAGAATGCACGTTGTGAAGAAAACCGTGTGGATTTCAATCTCCTTGCCCCCAGGCCGGGCTGTCTTAATTCCATCTTCCCCGTGGGCTTTCTGCAGGACGCCTGGAGGTGGAAGTGCCCCAACGGAGCAGGGAGGCCCTGGCGGCAGCGGGGCATGGGTTGTGCCGTGAGTGGAGGGAACTGGAACAACTCAGAGTTGGCATCCTTGACGCCTGTCACAGCCTTAGGACCCCAACATGACCGGGGCTACCCTGGGAGGTTGTGAGAGTCGGCACTGATCCCGACGGGGGCCGAGAGCAGCTGGGAGCCGACTTCCTGGTTTGTGGGAGCCGGGGGGTGGGGAAGCACAGGCTGGGGGGGGGTGCTGCAGCCTTGGGCTCACCCAGTATACCAGGGAGAGTCCCAGTGGAAGTGGAGTCTTCAGGGGCCGGGGGAGGGGCAGGCAAGGAGCACCCAGTGCCTGTGTGACCCCGGGCAAGGTGCTGCCAGCCCCCGGGCCTCAGTTTCCCACGACAGTCGGCTCAGGGCTGGCTGTGGGGGTCCCGCTGCCTGGCCCCGCAGTACCTACCCGGTTAAAGACGTTGTCGAAGCTGCTGGGGCTGGTGACGTCAAAGCAGAGCAGCAGCACACTGGCGTCGGGGTAGAACAGGGGCCGCAGGCGGTCGTAGTCGTCTTGCCCTGGGCAGAGACAGGGGCCTCACTGCCTGCAGATGTCCCAGCATCAGATGGGGTCTCCAGAGGGCGGGGCCTCAGAGCAGGACACAAACCCCGCCCTTAGGGGCTGGCCCCTTAGCACCACGCTGGCTGGGCTGGGAAGACCGCTTGCCAAGAGACCCTGGTCCGGAAGGCACAGCGGGCAAGGCAGCAGCCAGGCCTGGAGGAACTGAGGCCCGTCGCCCGGGGCCTGCTGCGACCCCCTTGTGTGGGCAAGGTCAGGAGGCTGGGGGGCAGAGGCCAAGGTCAGACAGACCTTAGCGACGCTGAGGCTGGGGTTGGGTGCTTGGGAGGCCAGGGGAACCTGGCTTTTAACAGCAAAGAGCTCTGGACCCCCCCTGCCTCCGAGTCCTGGACACAGTGGGCTGCCCTGGGAGCGGGGAGGCAGGTGGGCTCAGGGCCAGGGACCCCTGGTTCTAGCCAACACCTGTCCCTGGCCAGCCTCCCTAGCTCAGGGGTAGGGCTCCAACCTGGGTATGTGGGGCTCCACAGGCCCCTTCTAGCCCACCCGTCCCCGCGCCCCACTCCAGCCCACCCGTCCCCCCGTACCCCACCCGTCCCCGCGCCCCACTCCAGCCCACCCGTTCCCCCGCGCCCCACCCATCCCCACGCCCCACTCCAGCCTACCCGTCCCCCTGCACCCCACTCCAGCCCACCCATGCCCCCCGTGCCCCACTCCAGCCCACCCATGTCCCCCGCGCCCCACTCCAGCCCACCCGTCCCCGCGCCCCACTCCAGCCCACCCGTCCCCGCTCCAGCCCACCCGCCCCTGCGCCCCACACCCACCTGCAGTGTCCCATATCTGGAGGTGCACAGGTTTGCCTTTCACCTGCAGGTTCACGGTGTACCGCTCAAACACAGTGGGGCTGTAGCTCTGGGGAGGAAGGCGGTGGGTGGGGGGCTTCAGGAAGCCTCCAGCAACCCAGCCCAGCCCAGCCCAGCCCAGAGGGGCCTGGCACAGAACCAAGCCCCCAGAACTGCCAGCTCCTGTCCCTGGTGCCTGGGTTCCCAATTCCAAGTCCTTGTGAATGCTTGCTGTCCCCGCTCCTGGAATCACGTGAGTCTACGTGGCTCGTCCCCTCCTTCAGTCACTTGTTCAGGCCCAATGTAGATATGGGAGAGCAAGGGTTAAACGAGCCTCAGGCCCTGCCCCAGGTGCTCATGGCTTCCATGCGCCCCCTCCCGCCCCCACCTCTGACCCTGTCCCACACCACCTCCTCCAGGTGCCTGGCTTGATCTGTCATACTGCCTTGCGTTTTGGCTTCTTACCGGCCCTGTGTGGCCTGGGGTGGGGCGCCCTGGGCAGGGCCGGAGACACTCAGCCCTGCATGGCCTGAGCCCACTCCTCTGCATGGCCACTGGGTGATCAGGCCCCGGACAGCTTAGTTTAAAGATTTTGATTTATTTGTTTGGAAGGCAGAGTTACAGAGACTGACAGTGAGAGAGAGAGAGAAAGGGAGAGAGGTCTTCCCTCTACTGGTTCACTCCCCAAATGGCTGCACCAGCTAGGGCTAGGCCAGGTGGAAGCCAAGAGCCAGGAGCTTCTTCCAGGTCTCCCACGTGGGTGGCAGGGGTCCAAGCACTTGGGCCATCTTCCACTGTTTTCCCAGGTGCGCTAGCAGGGAGCTGGATCGGAAGTGGAGCAGCCAGGACTTGAACAGGCGCCCACACTCGATACGGTGGAAGAAGCGTCGCAGGCGGTAGCTTAACTACTGTGCCATGGCCCTAACAGCTTTTGCACACAGATGGAAATCCAGGAATGGAGAGTGGATTTCTGCAAGACGGGGTCTGGGCAGTGGGCAAGGAGGCTTTCAAAGCTCAGTCCCCAGCCACTCCCTGTGCCCCGAGGGGCTAGAGGTTGTGCCTGCATCTCTGGTCCCCAGTCTCAGCCCGTGCCCGTGGCTGAGTGCTAGGACCACAGTCCTCTCCCCTCCTATGGCAGGCGGGGCCAGTACCTGCCTGTGACTCAGGAGGACTGCCTGCCCGCCCGCTGGACCGCTGAGTCAGACTCGTGCCAGCTGGGAGGGGCATCACCTTAGCGCCAGCCCAGCGCCATCCTCCAGGGCCCCTGGGAAGCCGTGCGGCTGGGCTGGGAGGGAGGTGGATCCCGGGGTGGGCAGCTGGGGAGATGGAAGTGGCCTTCCCCGGGCTCCAGCCCACCCTGTCGCTCCCTCTATCTAAGGGAGCCAACAGGAACAGACAAGAGCTCCTCTTCCTCCACCACGGCCCCCTCCCCTCAGGCCTTTCGCCCACATGGGACAGAGTGAACTGGTGGCTTGGAACACTGGCTTTGGGACCAGATGTGCTTGGCTAAGGATGCAGCTCTGGTGTGGCCTTGGGGCTGGCCTCCCGGCTGAAGGGCAAGAGTGTCACCCCAGGACATGGCAGGAGACGGACGGCAGTGCCCACTACTTCCAAAAGCTGGCTGCAGGGGCAGCGGTGGCCACGCCAGCCCCACCTGGGCCTCCAGGTGGAGCCGCCTTGCCCAGTTGCTCCCAGATGCCCCTGGCTGAGGCCCGAGGGACCCCGCTGATCTGAGCTGCAGAGCGGTGGGCCGTGACGCTCCCAGCGCACGCCCGTGGTGATGGTGTGTCACCGCTGTTCCCCAAGTCTTCTGTGCGTGGCCCTGGGTCTGCACCCTCTCACCTTCGTCCCTGCAGCCCCTACTTGCCTGAGGGGCCCACAGAGGGGAAGCGATGGCCTGCGGTGACACAGGGACAGCTGGCCAGCGATGGAGCAAGGTCTCTGTCTTCAGAGACTGGGCTCTCTCTATGAGCTCCTGCTTCTCCTGAGGTCACCAATTCAGTTCCTGGTGCCAGGAAACGGGCTGGCTGGCCCCCTCTGTCTTGTGTCACCACCTGTACCCTCCTCTGCACTGCCACCCTGGAGCCCCCAGTGGTAGCTTTTTTTGTGTTTTTTTTTTTTTTTTGACCCCCCGGCAGGTCCACCCTAGGCCCATAGGACCAGTAAGTGCCTAATCTTATCTGTTGAGCTGTGCGTGGCTGAGAGACAGACAGACCATCCCAGCCTGGGGGTGGCAGGTGTCCCCAGGTCTGATGCCCCCAGGGGTCCGAGCGTGGAGCAGAAACGGCTCAGCTGGCTCTGGCAGGCAGGCTGGGGGCTCCCTGTGTGGACCTCGAGCTGTGGGCATGGTCACTGCCCCAGATGCCAGCAGGACTGAGCAGGGACTGGTGCCCAGCCCTGGGGTCCCCCTGCCCCAGGAGCTCTCTACACCTTGATCCCTGGGACCACACTGAGCCCCCCCCCCCCCAAGACTCTCAGCCTGTCTCTGCTTTTGCTGGAGGCAGGGACCCTAGGGGAGGGGACACCAAGCTCCCTAGCTGTTGGTGCCTTGGGCTTGAAGGCTGCCTGGGGGAGGTGGCTGAGGGCAGGGGCAGGAGGCTGGGCCAGCAGGTAGGGTGCTGGGGGCTGCAGCGTGCCCTGGCTCAGGGAGACCCAGGCTGCCAAGCAGCACCTGCACCCCCACCTCGCAAGACGCTCAGCTCTGGCCTCAGTTCGCCCCTCTGGAGACGCCTTTTCAGCTTCTGGGGCTGCGGTTCTTTAAAAGCAGCGGCCTGGGGCAGGCGCTGGCCTGGTGGTGAAGAGGAGACACCCACGTCCCACATGGGAACACCTGCTTCGGTACCCGGCTCTGGTCCTGGCCCCAGCTTCCTGCTTGTGCACGCCGGCGGGCAGTGGTGATGGCTCAGGTCATTGGGTTCCTGCCCGTGGGAGACCTGGACTGAGCGGGTCAGCTGCCCTCCCCTGGGCCCCCTGGGGGGCTCTCCTCTCCCCGTGGCAGCATCTGGGGGCCCAGAAGCACCACCCCTCCTCCAACGTCAAAAAAATGTGTCAGTGGCAAAGGAGGGGACGCCAGCTCCACAAACCACAAAGCCAGAGAGGCTCCATCCTGAGAGCAAGGCCTCCCTGCCGCCTCCGTCCGACTCCCCAGCGCCTGCACAACCCGGGGCATGGAGGATGCTGGGATAGGAAAGGGAGGGAGGGCTTGAAAGGAAACCCACGGCCTCCCAGGACTCCCACTCCTCATGGGGCCCAAAGAGGGACAGCGAGTGGGCACAGCCTGGGCAGTCAGCACTCACGGCAGGGAGGACCCGGCGGGAACCACCCGGAGGCGCCCATCAGCCTTACCTGAACCCCACCACACCACCACCCCGTGAGGCTATCGTGGGGAAACTGAGGCTCCCTACAAGGCATGGGTCATTCGAGGGGAGCCAGGCGCCAGCCGGGCTTCAGGGTCCGGCCCCAGGAGGCGCAGGGAAGGGTGAAAGCCAGAGCAGAGGGGATGTGGCGACTCCCAGCAAGTGCTCGGAGCTGACTGACATGACCTCCGTCACTCTCACAGTGACCTGCGAGGTGGGCACTACCGGTCCTCCTCGGGCACCCAGGGGGTGGGGACCTGCCCAAGGGCACACAGCTCCAAGTGGCAAAGCCAGATCTCTGGCCGCAAGTCCCTCTTCGCCCCGCGACCTGGCCAAGTGCGCAGGGCGCTGCCTCACCGGGTCCCTGGGCCTCCCGGGCGGCCAGGCCGGTGCCCTCCCTCCCACCGACGGGTGACACCGGGAGGGCTCAGCCAGAGCCGCCCGGTGGGGATGCGCAAGGCCCCGCGCGCCCGCACTCACCTCGGGGAAGGCCCCAGCGGCGAAGACCAGCAGCAGCGACGTCTTCCCGCAGCCGCCGTCGCCCACCAGGACCACCTTGACCGACCGCGCGCCGGGCGGCGCCTCCTCGCCCGTGGCCTCGGCCGCCTTCATCCCGGCCGGGCGGGAGCGGCGGGCGGCGGGCGGCGGGCGGCGGGGCCGGCGCGGGGCAGGCCCGGCGGGGCAGGAATGTGGAAGGGGCGGGGCGGCGGGAGGAAGTGGGAGCGGGGCCGGGCGGGCGGGCGGCCTCCGAGCCCAGGTGAGAGGCCCCGGCCGGGATCGGGGGCGGCCGAGGCACTTTCTCTCCCACTAAAGAGACACTTATTGAGCGCCTGCTGTGTGCGGGCGGGCGGTGCAGCCGCGGGAGGACAGAGAGCGGGCACCCTGGTCCGAATGGAGTCGGTGTCCAGCGGGGAGGGCTGTGCAGCCGGCTTCCCCCCACCCTGGGGGGGGGGAGGGGTGAGGGCGCCCATGGTTGCTGGCCAGTTTTGGGAGTGGGTTTCCACCCGTGGGTCACTGGCTCTGAACAGGAGCCCGAGACCTTTGCTGGTTGAATGAATGAATGAGTGAGTGAGTGAGTGAGTGAACCTCCCCAGGGCTCTAGGCTTCCGTCCAGGTGGGAGCTGGGTGACCCCTGCATGTCCTGTGGGCCCTCCCCCAGCCCTGCCGGCTGCGGGTAGGTGACTGCCCGTCGCACCCTGCTGGGGCGTGACCCAGGAAAAGCAGGGGGACCGTCCATCTGTAAAGTGCTCAGAGCCACTCACACACAACACCAAGGGCTCTGAGCATTTATTTATTTATTTATTTATTTATTTTGACAGGCAGAGTGGACAGTGAGAGAGAGAGAGACAGAAAGGTCTTCCTTTGCCATTGGTTCACCCTCCAATGGCCACCGCGGCTGGTGCGCTGCGGCCTGCGCACCACGCTGATCCCAAGGCAGGAGCCAGGTGCTTCTCCTGGTCTCCCATGGGGTGCAGGGCCCAAGCACTTGGGCCATCCTCCACTGCCTTCCCTGGCCACAGCAGAGAGCTGGACTGGAAAAGGGGCAACTGGGACAGAATCCGGCACCCCGACCGGGACCAGAACCCGGTGTGCCAGCGCCGCTAGGCAGAGGATTAGCCTGTTGAGCCACGGCGCCGGCCAAGCTCTGGGCATTTAACCAAGACGGCTGGCCTCCTAGTGCCCAGGTGTTCAAGCCCAAGCGCCCCTCCCTGCCAGGAGAAGCCCACAGCTTTCTCAGTGTGGTAAGAGGATAAGGGGGCGGAGATGGGCAGGGTGGCGTTGGTGTAGGGAAAACGGCTCCTTGCCCAGCTTGGGGGAGCCAGGAACCCCTTCTGAGAAGAGGACCAGCCTAGGGGGACTGGTGAGACACAGTCAGATGGCGGAGGGAAGCGACACATGCAGAGGCGGGGTCAGAGGGAGGCCATGCCCATAGCCCCGCCCTGTGAGGCAGGTGACCTGGTGCCCAGATGGTGGAGCACTTGGGATGCCAGGAGCAACCCCAACAGTGTCACCGGCCCTCCCCACCCCTCTCAGAGGCCAGTGTTTATCGTTTTGGAAAACGGGCACAAGGGTCTCCCTGGATCTTGGACTGAGTGTTTCCACTGGTGGTTAGAGAAACAGGGGGTGGAAGAAGGCTCACCCCCTCCTCTGGACGTGACATTCTGCCCCATGGAGCTCGAAGCTGGGCAGGTGGAGGCCCCATGAGCCACCTTTGAACCTCACTGAGGTCCAACGTGATAGCCTGGCCAGAGGCAGAGCCCAGCCCCCTGCTGACCTTTCTCCCAGGCCTACCCTCAGGTCAGCAGCTGGACGCACAGGACGGCTCCACCTCCCAGCTGCCTTGTCCTCCCCGAAACTGCCGCGGGGCTGGGCAGTGACCTGGTACCGGACTGGGTGTGTGGCCACTGAGCAGGGCTCCCCACCCCAAGGAGGGGCCCACTCCCCACCAATCGGCTGCCTCCAGAGGCAGGCAGAGCAGCCTGGGCATGTGGCCTTGGTTGCTATGGGGACAGTCACTGTAATGTCACGCTCCACGGCTGTCCCACTAAGGCTTTCCCAGTGACAGCACCCATGAGTGGATTGCAAAGGACGTGAGGACGCTGGTCCCTAGGGACTCTTAGCCTGGTTTGCGCTTTGTTTTAAGCTTTATTTATTTATTTATTTGAAAGGCAGAGTTACAGAGAGGCAGAGGTAGAGAGAGAGAGAGAGAGAGAGAGAGAGAGAGAGAGAGAGGTCTTCTATCCACTGGTTCGCTCCACAGATGGCCACATTGACCGGAGCTGCGCCGATCTGAAGCCAGGAGCCAGGAGCTTCTTCCAGGTCTCCCACATGGGTGCAGGGACCCAAGCACATGGGCCGTCTTCTACTGCTTTCCCAGGCCACAGCAGAGAGCTGGATCGGAAGTGGAGCAGCCGGGGCTTGAACCGGTTCCCATATGGGATGCCAGCACTGCAGGCGGCTGCTTTACCTGCTGTGCCACAGCGCCGGCCCCTGTTAGCCTGTTTTACAGATGAGCAGCCTGAGGCTCAGAGAGGGCAAGTTCTTGTCCATGGTGCACAGCTGGTGAGAGGCGGACCTGGGACCCGGCCGAGGGTGTAACCCCCGCAAGCTGGCCGTCCCTGTCACGTACATTGTTTCACTCAGGGCTCAGATGTGAGGCAAGCAGGGCAGATAATCTGCTCTGGGGGTTTTGGGGGCGGAGCCTCAGAGGGAAGCAGTATCTGGTCCTAGGATTTGGTCACAGGGTGTGGAGCCCCTCCCGTTGGCGCTCCTGCAAGGTTGAGTCCCCGCCCACCACGGGGATCCACCCCGGGAGGCAGAGAACTTCCCCGAACCTCAGCCATCGCTGGGCCCCTGACCATATTGTGTTCCTGGAGTTTATAACCGGGGAGGCAGCCGGGTCACACAGTCTGGCTGGCCAGGGCCCTGTTTACCGCTTGACTGTTTACTGTGGCCACTGACCACTTCCGGCCCGTGGGTGGGCGACCAGCCTGCAGACCCCGGGCAGCAGAGGCGGCCAGGCTGGGCCTCAGCCAGACATGTGGGCTCCTCCCCGCCGTGCAGGTAGTCAGTTGGCAGTTCTTGCCCCCTCCCCCCTGCCTTCCAAGCCAGGACCACCTCCCTGGCAGGGGCCAAGGCTGAGCCTCACTGCCCCCTGCAGGGAGAGCCTGGCTCCGGCTGGCACCAAGCTGTGGCTCAGGATGTTATGTCCAGTTGACCGCCTGTCTGGAAAAACAAGGGAAGGGAAAGAGTGGGGGAGGGGAGGAAGAAGGGAGGAAGGAAGACTTGTGTTCCCAAGGAAGAAATGAATGGACACATGATGGCAGGGGTGAGTGCAGAAAGCACAGGACCTGGCGGTGGCGGGGGTGGGGGGGATCCACAGACAGGTGGCCACCCTCCAGCCTCCCCCAGGCCAGGAGTCCAGGTCTGTTCTCTGCTGCCCCCGCGTGGCCGCTCTGCTCTCTGCACCACCACAGCCCGGCTGAGGGCTCCGCGTAGGCTTCTTGGCTGGGAGTTCTGGTCTGTGTTGGTTGGCCAGGAGGCAGAACCTTAGAGGTCTCGGCCTGCCCTCTAGGACGCCTCAGCAGGGTCCCAGGCCCTAGAGTGAGTACCTGAAGCCAGGTGCTCCGCACACCTCCCCTGTGCCCTTCCCAGATCCCAAGAGCTGGACCTGACCTCACCGAGAGCCCACTGCGTGCCAGGTGCCTGGCGTGGGCCATTCGTGCGTCCTGTGACGTGTGCATGGCCCTCTCCTTCTTTGATGAAACAAAAGCCAAAGAGGAATAATGTCCCAGAGGTTCCCGTAGCTGAGTGCAGGATTCTGCTGGAGCCCATGCATCCGGGACCCCACAGGCCAGAGCTGTGGGGGCCTTTACCATCCCCCTGCTCAGATGGGGATGCCCAGAGCCAGGTCTGGGCCAGGCGTGGCCAGAGGGCATCTTCTCCCTGCTCCCTCTGTCCGGGCTCCCGCACACAAGCTGTCTCTTATGTGGGGCGGGGGCCTCCTGTGCCTGCTTCTTGCTATGGAGGCTTTCGGGTGGGGCTGGGGTCAGCAGTGGGGTGGGAGAGAGGGAGCGCTGTGGGCCCATCACAGCGCTTTTTTAGCCTGTTTGTCCCTTTGGTGTCTACAAGGATCCACATCACAGGCAGGAGATGCTGGTGTGTGTCTCCTCTCGACTCTCCCTGGCCGGCGTGGGGACCACACCTGTGCCTTTGGGAGGGGCTCCCAGAAAGAGGGGGTTCTTGACCCTGGAGGGAGGACCACGGTCCTATGGCTGGGGGAGGGGAGAGGACATGGCAGGAGAGGGTGGAATGGGTTGGGAGGGTGGCGAGGGATTAGGAGCAAGGAGTCAGCCCCTCCCAGCCTCTGCCCAGACCCAGACAGGCCCCTTACTGGGCCTCGCTGACCAGTAGCGACACTCTCCAATGGCCCCGTGTCACTTCTGAAACTCCTTAGAGCAACCCCCTGCCTCGGACCTGCTGCTGTCCAGGACCCCTCCATGGCTCCCCACTACCTGCAGGACGAGGCCCCCTCTGCTGGACACCGGGCATCACTGCAGCTCAGCCCCACCTGACCTCCCAAGTCTCGCCTGGCTGTGCGTTGCCAGACACCTGCACCACCCTTGCTAAGGCAGCCTGAGGCCCCTCACCCCCTCCATGTGGGCAATTGCAGGGCCAGCTCTCGTGGTTCCAACTCCTCCAGGAAGCCTTCCCTGGTCTCCACCCTGCTCATGGGCACCTGAGATAGTGTCACTGGCCGTCTCTACCGCCCGGTTCCCCAGTGGCTCATAGGGTCAGCTCCTGTAGGGATGGCCTCCTAAGAGCTCCTCCCCAGCTTATGGTCCTCTGCGGGGGGGGGGGGGGACAGGGATGGAGAGCCAGAGCTACCCCTCGGCTCTACCCTCAGGAGCTGGGGAAGGGGGCAGTGTTGCCTAGTGGTCAGGAGCGGGGGGCTCTGGAGCCAGTCTGAGTTGAATCCCAGCTCTGCGACCCTCTGGCTGCATGACCTTGGGCTTGTTACTTGGCCTTTCTGGGAATCGGTTTCTACATCTGCGGAAGGCAGTGACAGGGAAACCTTGGTGATGGGTGCTGGGGTTGCAGGCTGGGCACTGGCACCCACTGAACTCTTGAGGTCCGCCCTGTCTCCCTTCTCCCACTCCTGTCCCTTTACGTAGGCTGTTCTGTTAGGAACGCTTTTCCTGCTCATCTACGTATTCTCCCTCTTGCCTGAAGTTCAGCTGAGTGCCACCACCAAGAAGCCTTCTTTGATTACCCCCCCCCCCCACACACACACACAAGGCAGCTCCTGGAGCTCTGTAAGCAGCCGATGTCACCAGGCCATGTCACGGACTCCCCAGCCAGACAGGCCCTCACGGCTGACACAGAGAGACCAGGGTGAAGTGGGCTGAGTGGGGCTCCGGGAAGCCCCCTTCTTGCCCCAGCTTTATTTGGGTTCTAGAATCATTCCCGTCAGCACACTCAGCCCCTGCTGCGGCCTCGCTGGGCGCCCTGTCCCTATTTCATGCGGTGGAGGAGACAGACGCACTGCACGGCCGCTGGGTTCTGAAGGCGGGGTCCCCGGGCTGTGGGGGCCACGCGCGCCCTGGTCCTGTGCTGACCTCCTGGCCATGGCCACAGCGCAGGCAGCTGGCCTCAGGCTGGGCCAGGGCAGCGTCGGCTGGGGAGCACCTGTCCAGCTTTCGGGTCCTTGTCCTGGCCTCCCCTCCCCCCATGTCGCTGGAGGCACCCAGCTGGGGCTGGGTCTGCAGCTCACCAGGGCCAAGGGTGGTGGCCAGCGTTGAGTCCATTCTTCCACCTGCAGGGGCCTCGCAGAGCACCCTTGCCGCCCCTTGAAACTGGCAGGTGCACCCCTCCTTGGCGGTGCAGGCCACAGAGCCGCCGCCTTGTCCCGCGACACCCCTAGGAGTGGGGAGGTTGTGCCAGCCCAGGCCCCTGGGATCTCCCCAGTCGTGGGCCGAAGCTGTATGGCCCCTGACGCTGCAGCTCGAGAGACACAGAGGACACTGGGGGTCTGGCCGTGCCCCAGAGCTGCCTCTGTCCTAGCCTGGCCTTCGCCCCTCTCCAGTTGTCCCTCACATGCTGTCCATCTCGACCACCTGGCGGCCCTCCGCGCTGCCCCCACTCCCAGGCCCAGCCTGAGGGCCCCCCATGCCCCACCCCCACCCCCACTGCCAGGCTATCGTCCCAGATGCCTGCAGCCCCCCGGACCCCCACCCTGGGGCCCCCATGCCAGCCGCCCCTCCCCCCAGGCTTCTCTTTTCCCAGCAGGTGCTTGGCGCACGGCCTGCACCTCTTTGACCTTCTGGTTCTCACAGCGGCTGAGGCTCACGAGAGCAGACGTAGAGAACTCGGGGCCCAGTGCTCCACGGCCTGCAGGGTTCTGCATGGCCTGGCCTCGTGCCCTGGCTCAGGCTGGTACCCCCGTCGGGACACTCTCAGCCCCTCCCCCAGCCCCCAGAGACCCCAAAACCAACACGGCCGAGCCCCGGGGGCAGGCGGAGCTCATCTTCCTGTTCCTGTCACCCCTGCCGGTGCCCAGCTGGGTGCCGGCCCCGAAGCCTTGCTGGGTCCTGGGAGGTGTGGGGCGGAGGTCGCTGGCTGTGGGAGCCCAGGGCCCCTCTCAGGTGAGGTTCGGACAGGAAGAGGATTGGAGATGGCGCTTGCTCAGTGGCCAGCGCCCCCCTCGCTGCCCTGCCCGGTCCTGACCCAGCCACCCCCGGTCCTCCATGGCAGAAAGCCCCAGGCCCCTGGACACAGAACCATGTCTGCCCTTTGCTGCAGTCTGGGCAGAGGGGGACTCCACAGGGGGAGCCCAGCGTTCGTGGCTCCCGCTGGGCTCTGGCGGGGGTGCCTGGGCCGCCCCGGCTGCTAGTTTCGCCGGACAGCATGCCACATGGACACGGGCTTGCGCAGCGTGGCCAGCATCTGGTTCCAGTGTGTGGTGCCCATGCCACTGGCCGAGGGCCCGATGATGACATGGCCCACGTTGTCCCCACGACCGTCGCTGCTGCTCTCAGCCACCGTCACGCGGAGAGACAGGTCCTGGGGAGGAGGCAAAGTGGGTGCTGTGGCACCGGGCACAGCCAGGGCTCCAATGACAGGCGCCGGGCCCCAGCAGGTGCAGGCGAGGGCTCCTGAACCTCCAGGCCTGTCTCAAGTCACCCGGCGGAGCAGTGGTGGGGGAGGGTCTGAACGGCGGCAGCCCCGCCTGCCTGGTCCAACAGCCGGCCCTGCCACCTCCTTGCGGTTCGACCTTGGCAGGGACTTGGGCTTCTACTGCCTCAGTTTCTCCATCTGTCAGATGTGACAATGACAATTCCCACCCACAGGGGCACGGGGTGAATTCACACACGTGTGGGTCAGCGTGTGGGGGGTCTGTGGGGCCGTGGATGGAATTGTTAACGTGACTCACGCATGGGGAAGGGAGGCTCGAGATCAGAGAGGCGGAGACTGGGACCTGGCCTGACTTCCCCTCCCCCTCCCCCATGGTGCCCCTCAGGCTGTGGCACGGTGGGCGTTCTGGGCACCCAGGGGGAGGCAGGGGTCGGACAGGTGGTGTGGGGCCATGCGGGAGGCCGAGCAACTCTCTGATGCCCAGGGCTGGTCAGGGCGGGCTGTCTGCAGTAATTAGAAGTGGCCAGGGCCAGGCTGGGGTCAAGGCTTTCAAACCCGGGGGTGGGGCTTAGGTGGGCTCCTGGGGCTACAGGGGCAGGGACCAGCTCAAGGCACAAAGGGACTTCCTCCCTGTCAGGAATGCCACAGGATGGAAGGAGACAGTGAGGGAGGTGGTGAGATCCCCGTCCTCTGAGGTATGTAAGCAGGGCCACTAGGGTGCATGCAGTCCCACTGCCCCCCCCTCCCCGCCCCTAGACATGGCCTGTGATGTCCCAGCTGGGAGGGGGTCTCCCTGGGGGCAGACGGGAGCTCAGCAGGCACCCAGGGCTGGGGCTCTGGAGCCCTGGGTGACCCTGCTGCACCCCTCTCAGGGCCTCTGTGGTCCCTCCGTGCTCTACCAACGAGCACCAAAATGCAGCTCCCCCATCCCCAGCACCCACCAGAGGGCTGGCCGCCGGGGCCGCTGGGTAACTGCCGCCCCGCGGGAGAGGCGGCGCGTGGATTCCCGCGCCTCACCTGGAGCACCAGGGCCGGCACAGAGAAGATCATGGCTTCGTTGAACACAGGGTTGGGGTCGTCCCTCTTCACCGCCGTCTTCTTTTTGCTCATCTTCCTCCCATCCTGCAGCAGGTACACTTTGACGAAGGGGTCTGTGGACAGGTAGGGGCGGGCTGAGGGCCAGGCTCGCTGGGCACAGCCCTGCCCGCCCCACTGGGCGCCCCCTCCCACCCCCCGCTCTTGCCAGCATCTCCTGAACTCTGCCATTGGGCCTGTGTGAGCGTTCCCACGTCCCAGACGAGAAAACAAGGCTCACGTGCCATCGGGAGGGGGCCAGGCCTTGGACGCAGGCAGCCGCCTCACAGCCTGCATGCTCCCCTCCCACAAGGCTCTGGGGGGCTCGGCAGCCACGCCTCTTCCATTCTATAAACGGCTCTGGCACAGCCTGAGTCACCGGCGCCCGCCTGCGCACCAGGGCCTGACTCAGTGGTGTGCGGCTCTTGAAATACCAGGTCATTGCCTGGCCACGCCCATCGCCCACCAGGTGTCCTGGCTGCACCTGCCTGGGCCCGAGGTCCCCTCTGTCATCGGTCCCACGTGGCGCCTACCCCAACCCGGTGGCCCTGGTCCCCTGTCAGGAGTTCCGGTTCTGGGAAGCAGGTGCCTACCTTGGTTCCCTGCCCGGTGCCTGTGGCCCTCAGGGCTGCTCCCTGTTCAGCCCCCACCAAGCTTGCCGCCACCCCTGCACTCACTGTACCCTCACTGGGACTCCCTGCCACCCTTGGGGTCTCCAGGCTCCCAGAGGGGGATGGATCTTCCACACAGGCCCCGCCCCGGCTGCTCCGCCCCGCACGGCTCAGGGCCTTACCCGCTGTGGTCTTGTCGTTGGTCCAGACGAGGTTCTTGGCCTTTACCACGACCACAGTGAGCCGTTCGGCTGTGGGGAGGTAGCTGAGGGACAGAAGGATCTCCCCCACAGCGTCAGGGACCTGGGGGACAGAGCGGCGGCTCAGAGGGCTTCTCCCCCCTGCCAGGACTTGAGGGGTCCAGGACGGCCAGGAGATTCCTACCCCACAGAGAAACTGCAGCTCTGGGGCCCCGGGCTGGCGGGGCTGAGAGGGCACCAGAACCCCTCCCCCAGCCGCATGGAGGAAACCCACCCCTCCTGCCATGGTACCCTCCTTGCAAGGAGGGCCAGGGGCGGCCAGGCCGACGTAGCAGTCAAATGCGGCTCAGTGCCTCTCTCCAGGCCACGGGAAACAGAGCAGGCAGTTCCAGACGTGATGGAGGCAGATCGTCAAGGTGCCCCTTGAGAGGGAACTTTGAACTTGGCCTTGGCCTGGACTGATCCATGGCAGGGTCCGAGGCGTACAGCAGCTCTGTATGAGGAGAGCCTCTGGAGGTTTGCACTAGGAGCAGCAGGCGAGCTGCAGGCAGCGGTCAGGGTGTGTGAAGTCGCTGCACACAGCAATCGGTCTCCCAGGAGGCGGCTCGGGGCTGCTCTGCCCGCCTAATGCAGGCGGGGTTCAGGCTGCTGTCCCCGCTGTGTGTGCTCCCCTCGGGGGGCGGGGGGCCGGGCTCACCTTGTTCTGGTCCTGCAGGTACAGCCAGCCGCTGAAGGGCTGCAGCGGGAGGTCGAGCACGGACAGCTTCAGCTCCACCACGCCCGTGCTCACGTTGCGCTCGTCCTCGTCGATGCCGAACACGGAGAACCGCAGGCTCTTCTCCTCCAGGGCGGCGGGCTCCAGCGGCACCGAGAACTTCTCGTCGAAGAAGATGGAGTAGGCGTTCCGCTGGAGCTGTGGGGGCAGCGCCGGGAGGGGCGTCAGGGCCGGTGCATGTGTGTGGGGGTGTGGACAGGTGGATGCATGTAGGGGGATGTGGGCAGGGGAACAGGTGTGTGGGCAGGGGAACAGGTGTGCTGACAGATGCGTGGGGAGGCGTGGACAGGTGGATGGGTGTGTGGACAGGTAGATGGGTGTATGAGCAGGTGGGTGGCAGATGGATAGATGGATGGGTGTCTGGGTAGATGGATGGGTTGGTGTGTGGGCAGGTGGATGGGTGTGTGGTTAAATGGATGAGCGTGTGGGCAGGTGTATGAATGGGTGGGTGGGCAGAATGAGCAGGCAAGTGGGAAGACTCCATTTCAAAGTCCAGCCCTATCGCTTCTCGGTCTTTTGGCTAAGATCAAGTGCAAAGCCCAGCCCTGCCTCTGGGAGCCATTGGCCCCTGGGGAGGTGCCCCTGCGGCACTGCTCCCTTTCTGTGTCGGCTGCCTTAACCGCTGCCCGGTGGTATTGAGAGAGGGGCACTCATCCCCGACACCTGGCCCAAGCTGGGGTCTGGCTGGTAGGAGTGGCTCGGGCTGTGAGGCTGAGAAGCCCGCCTCCGGGGCAATGGACGGAGCAGCAACCCCAGCTGCCCTGAACCACGCTTCAGTCACTGCCTGGGGAGGGGTCCGGGAAGACTCCTCTTACAGTGCTCCCGGGGAGCCCCGTTCCCCACACAATCCCCCACGAAGACTCTTGGAGGGCTCTTCGCCCCTCTCCTGACGTGCCCCAGCTCGCCGTGCTCTGGCCACACTGGCCTGGGACCGCCCCTCTCTGAGCACGGTGCTTCATGGTACCCGGGCAGAGGGCACCCTCCGTCCGGCTGGCCTCAGTGGGGAGCGTGAGCGAATCCTGGACGCACGGGGCTCCTGGCACAGAACAGGCCGTGGCGGCTGCTCTCAGCCAGTGTCCCTCCTTGAAGGACGCATCCTGGACCTCCCAGAGTCCCCCAGGGGGCCCTGACCATGGCCTTGAGAGCCCCAGGCTATGGACTTTACGTGTATGAAACCGCCCCTTTCTCAATGATTCTGATGGCCACTTGGACACTGTTAGAGCACCTTCGGCAACTCACCCAAGGTCACACCGGTAGGAAGTGCTGGGACTGGGATTCAAACCCCGGCAGGCCGGCTCCAGGGTTCTTCTCCCCACCACTCCTTGTGGGGGCCCTCACTCTGCTCTCGGCCCCAGGCGCCCAGTCCCATCATCCCCAGGGTGTGGGGCACCAGAGGAAGGTGGGGTCCTACTCCTAGCTCCTCCCCTGCAGTGTCGGCCAAAGGACGCGGCTCCCACTGAGGTGGCCCCCGACTTGCTTCCTCTCCCCGGGGCTCGGTAACCGGGTAACTCCAGCCCCTGAGCTGCAGACCCTGGTACCCAGTGGGGCCTCAGCACCCGTGAAGTCACCAAAGCCACACCCGCACCACCATCACAGACCCGTAACCGAGGTCCCCTGATGAGCCAGCTGTCCTCGCTCCCCAGCAGGACCCTGCGCTGACACAGGGACACGCGGGGGGGGGGGGGGCGGGGGTGTGGTTTCCGCCAGTGCAGCCGCGGGGAGCCCTCAGGCGAGCCCCCGCCCCCCCAGGTTGGTGCCCGCAGCTCCGGCCTCCCGCCCGGCCCCGCAGAGAGGGCCCCACTCACCCGGGAGATGCCCACGATCTGCTCGTCCGGCAGCAGGCTCACACGCATGAAGCAGGACTCGAAGCTGGCTTCCTCACGCTCCAGCAGGTCCCTGCCCTGCAGCACGGCCACGTGGAGGGTGTGGGACGCGGCGGCGTAGTCCATGCTCACCTCCACCTGGCCTAGGGTGAAGTCCTGCCCGAACGTGTTGCTCACGGAGGAGATGGAGTTGAGGGAGTCAGCCGACTGGGACTTGCGCAGCGGCCCGTAGGGCGCCAGGTCCAGCTCGCGGCCCATCAGCTCCAGGGGCCCCAGCTCGCTCACGCTCTCCAAGGTGTCCTCCAGGCTCAGGCTGTCCTTGCGGCTGGGCGGGCCCCGCGTGCCGGGCCGCTGGCCGTTCCAGGAGGGCATCCTCTGAGAAAGGGACACGGGACGTCACGAGGGCCACGGGCAAGGTCGGAGGGAGACGGCAGAGGCGTCTCCACACTCCTCGTCCAGAGCCGTGAGCGCACGAGACCGTGGGCCTTTATAAATGCCCCGGAGCTGGGGATTCCTCGGTAGCCCCTGTGAGCTAGGACGGTCGGGGAGGTTCTTATCGAACAGTATTGTTTGTCAACCAGGACGGAAGGAAAGCTTTTCTTAAAATAATTATTTATAAGGACACGATTGCATAGGTAAAGGAGTGAGCTAGTTAGCAAGGAAGGACCCCAGCAGCAGGGGCCTGGGGACAGGAACTAGGGGACAGCTCCTCAACAGAGGACCGCGCAGCCTCAAAGGAAGTTTACTAAGTGTTTTCTGGGCAGGCGCTGGGGCGCAGTGGGTCAGACCGCCCCTCGGGACCCCCTCATTCCACACTGGAGTGCCACTTCCAATCCAGCTTCCTACCAACACACCTGGGAGGCAGCGGACGGTGGCCTGAGTGCTTGGGTTCCTGCTGCAGACACGGGAAACCCAGGTGGAATTCTGGGCTCCTGGCGTCAGCCTGGCCCAGCCCCGGCAGTGTGTGCATTTGGGGAGTGAACCAGTGGATGGAAGATCTCCATCTCTCTCTCTCTCTCTCTCTCTGCCCTTCAAATAAAATTTTTTTAAAAAAAGTTTCCAACACAAGAAAGCTCCCACATTGCATAGCACCTGCCCAGATACTTGGATTTTTCTTTTCCCTAAGCGAGCTTTGCCTGTGTGGTCACCGCCCTCCCCTCCGTTCCCTGTTTTCCTGTCCCCTACAGCTGGGCACGGATGCATTTCTAATTCTCACAAATGTACACAACGAAGTGCAAGCAGCTCCCTTAAAACCCCGCCTGGGAAGACACAGTCCTTCCAGAGGTTTTCGCCCGTGTTGCCACAATGCTCCTGGAAAAGCTGTGCCGGTTTTCCGGTCCCCAGGAGCGTGCACGGCAGTCCCCCGACGCCACGGACGAGGGAGCAGGCGGGCGCTCATCTGCTAACAGATCCTGGCTGTGCTCACTGGACTCTGCACGCTGCCCAGTGTTACCTGGCGACAGCGAGAACCCCAGAAGGGCTGGCACCCCAGGCCAGGGCACCCCTGCCGAGCCTGAGGTCCCAGCGGCAGACACTGGTCACGTGCCAAGCGCCCACCGCACGGCCAACGGCGGCTCCAGACGGCGGCAGATCTGGGGAAGCCCTGAATGGATGGGGTTTTGCTTTTGTTTCTTAGAGTTATTTATTTGCAAGGGGCAGCGACACACACACACACACGCACAGAGAGAGAGAGAGAGAGAGAGAGATCTTCCACCTGCTGGTTCACTCCCCAAATGGCTAAAACACTCAGGACTGGGCCAGGTGGAAGCTGGGAGCCAGGGACCCCATCCAGGACTCCCACGTGGGCGGGGGGAAGCAACTCAAGCACTCCATCCAGCACCTGCTGCCCCCCACCCCGGGGGGGGGTCTGTGTTAGGAGGAGCAGAGGCAGGCATGGAACCCAGGCACTCTGGTGAGACACGGAACACCGCACCCCACCCAAGCCGGTTCTGAAGACGGAGGCATTCACTCATTCCACAAGCACTTCCCGGCCTCCTAGCACGAGGCTGGGAGTTGGAGACCCAGAGGGTGAGTGGGGCGGGGGCGGGAACTGAGGCCGACGCTGAGGGCGCCCAGCAGGGGGCGTGCACCTGTGGGAGCGGCAGCCTCACCTTGCGCCTGGCCTCTGCGGAGGCCTCGCCGTACTTCTGCTGCAGGTAGCGGTAGTCATAGTTGGGGAACGGCGAGGGGCTGGGAAAGCTGCCGGACGTCCAGAGCCGCCACAGGCTCACGGCGGCGATTCCCAGCAGGGCCAGCGCCCCCGCGGCGTAGACGCCCACCTCCCAGCCGGGCGGGCTCTTGATGACTGCAAGGCAAGGGTGGTCTCTCGTGAGTGGCTGCAGACCCCTGCCCGGGGAGCAGGCGGCTCAGCCACTGGGTGAGGGACCAGGTGTCCACAGCACGCGCTCGTGCCTGTCCACACTGCTTTCCACAAACACGTGCGCATCTCCTGGCAGAGGTGGGTGGCTGGAGCGTTTGGAGAGCTGTGGAGAGGGCCGGAGAGGCCCCAGGCCTTACACCCAGGGGCTGTCCCTGTCTCTGGAGGGCTTCCCGCTTTCAGGGGGTCCAAGCAGAAGAAGGGGACTTGGGGGAGGAAAAGCTGGGCTCCTATTTTTGCCCCACACCTGAGCCAGCAGCGGATGAACAGATAAGATGCCCTACACACGGTCAGCAACGCAAGAGAACGGAGCCGTGATGCCGATCTGGGAAGAGGGTGATGGACCTTGGCCAACACAAAGACCAGGTGTTGTCTGGTTCTGCTGAGAGCTGGCCTGGTCTGCACCTGCCCATTCAGCCCACGGCAGAGCGCGTGCCGTGTCCGTAGGCCTACCGTGTTTGCCTCTGTGCTGAGCAAGCACAGGCCGTTTCTTTGTCGTTGTTCCCAAAACAATACCAGGCAGTACCCATTTACATAGCATTTGTGTTGTGTGAAGGGTTGCGTGCAACCCGGACACGGCATAAAGTCTGTGGGAAGACAGGCATGGGTACACATGCAAATACCGTGCCATTCTGTACTGAGCTGGAACATGGCCAGACCTTGGTACCCCTGGGCACGCAGGTGCGCAGGGACAGCTGGATACCAACCGTCCACAATGGGCAAACCAATGACAACAGATACAGCTGTGGCTGTCAGTGGCCAGAACGTGTTGGGGGAATCGGTTTCTTTGTGGGGAAGTGACCGAATGCCACACCGGGGCTCACCAGGCAGAAGGCACGCTGCTGGCAGACAGCACTCTCTAACACGCTGTCGGCACTACTCCTACCTCAGTTCAAACAAGGAAACTGAGGCACAACACAGAGAAAGAACTCTCCCAGGGTCGCAGAGCCAGGCAGGTGTGGGCACTGTCACACATCCATTGAGTACCTGCTGTGTTCAGCACCCTGTGGGCAAGAGGAGCCCACAGGCCGAGTCTTGCTGTCCAGGGTAAGGGTGGGGGCAGAAAACAGACCACAGAGGACGGTAGGATACTCCACTGGCCCCGAGTCTAGCCGCACTGGGAGGGCTCAGCACGAAGCCCTTCTGGTGGGGCCATTTTCAGCCAGAGCCCACGCCACTGAGTCACCGAGGGTGGGGGTAGGGTGGAGAAGAGGGCCCAGTATTCACCAGCCCGGCTGGCCACCCAGCACCCAGCACCCAAGGAGGCCCTGCTTCCGCCGTCCAGAAGCGGAGCACCAAGGCTGACAGAGGCTAATGAGCAAGTTGGGTTCCCGGCTCCAGCGGCCGAGGTGAGGCGAGGTGCGCCGAGGTGAGGCGCAGAGCCCGGCGCCTCGGTGCCCGGTCTTCTGGGCTGGCTCCCCCTCGGGAAAACTGCACCCCCGTCCGGGGTCCCACTGGGCGCGTTTATTCTGCGGGGAAAATCCCAGCCCGTGGGCTGTGTGTGGCGTGAGTCACCGCGGCTGTATTTATAACAGCGAAATCTGGAGTCAGCCGGAGGCTTCCACCGCGGGGGCCGGCGGGCGCTGGCAGAGCTGTCTTAGGAGGGAATGTCACCGGCCTTGGAGAATGGAAATTGGGGTCATGAAAGTGACACTGTGGCAGCATGAGAAAACGTCTCGGTGCTGTTGAGAGGCAAAAAGTAATCACAGAATCATGATGCAAACATCAGCCAGGCAGAACCAGGAGAGCCAGGAAGGGCCCACCAGGAGGGGAGGGCGCGGTGGACACAGCCCCCACACCCCTGAATTCTCCTGTTGCTCGAATGTAAGTCCCCAGGCTAAATGAGACCATCACGGAGACCTCTGCACAGGGTCCCAGGCCCAGCCTCGACATGGCTCCAGAATGTTCTGGAATGTTCTGACGACCAGGGGATGGGATGGGCAAGAGCCTGGTAAACGGTGGAATGATGTGTGGCCCCAGGCCAGGGCCGGGGGTCGGGGTGGGGGTGCCAGAGGGCAGGGACAGAGCCCGGATCTGAGCAGACCCGGGAGGGGCAGAACGGAACCGAGGAACTGGAGCCCGCATCCCCAGTGGCAGAACAGAGGCAGGTCACTGGCCAACTGATTTTACGGAGAAACTGCCTTGGGGTGAAACGGAGAATTCCCAAGCCTAGCAAGGTCCGGATCAGCCCAGAAATGAGGAGGAGGAGGAGGAGGAAGAGGAGGAGGAGAAGGGAAACAATTCATACAGGAGAAGTTTTCAAAAAGCTCATGGAAAACGAGTATCTCAAAAAATGTTCTGAACCAAAATTTAACATTTTGTTCCATTTCCCCATGAACTCCTGGAGACGCCCTTCCATCTGAACCCATCGGGTCCTCGGAACCATGAGAAAGTTCCAGTGCTGCCCCATTTTACAAATGAGGAAGTGGGGAGGGGCGGGGGGCCGGAGAGAGGTTTGCCGCCACACAGCCCGGCACCAGGCCTCTGCTGCCTTGGACTCTCCACTCACGTCGTGGGGCCTCTGAGCCAGGCAGAGCAGGCAAGGAGGCCCAGCAAAGGCCCTGCAAAGACCTGGGGCTAGGCTGGGATGCGGGCCTGGGAGTCAGGAGACCCAGGTTCCTGGTTCACCGGTGAGCGGGTGGGGAACGGCGGGGAAAAGATGGTGAGCTTTCCTGCCCTGATACCGCCCACCGCTGGGAAAATCCACAGCCCCCAGCTCCCTAGCTCAGCGCCAGGATTGACCGGCTGAGCCTGCAGGGGCAGCGGGAACGAAGCTGGCTGCTGCATCCCACAGGGGCACCACTTCCGGACCAGTGAGCTGGGACTCTGACGCTCCACAAACCCGACATGGCCTTCCTGGCATCTGGCCACTTGATTGGCTCCAGGAAGGGCCCCCCCACGGGGTGGAGTCGTCTGTCACAGACAGGGAGCAGAGGCACAAGGGACTCACGGGGCAGGGGTGGGGTCCCAGGAGCCACTGGAGAGGAAAGACCTCAGCCTGACCCCAGCTTGGCGGTCCCAAGGCTGAGACCTCGGGTGGCCACCGACTGGCCTGGTGGGTAAAACAGGGCTGTGGTTCAGCCCCAGCCACCCGCCGCCCAGGCTTGGGGCGAGGGTCCTGGGAGATGACCCCAGCTGTGACCCACAGGGGCTGCCCTTGGGTACTCACCACTCAGGTGGTACTCAGCCACGTCCACGGCCATGGTGCCTGCCCCAGCGCCTGTGACTGCAAGGGAAAGAGTTAGCGAGAGGGCCACAGAGGGTCACGGCCCCAACCTTACTGACCACGTGTGGTCACCCGGAGCTCCCAGCAGTTTTTTTGTTTGTTTGTTTGTTTTTTGACAGGCAGAGTGGAGAGTGAGAGAGAGAGACAGAGAGAAAGGTCTTCCTTTTCCGTTGGTTCACCCTGCAATGGCTGCTGTGGCTGGTGCACTGCGGCCGGTGCACTGCGCTGATCCGAAGCCAGGAGCCAGGTGCTTCCTCCTGGTCTCCCATGTGGGTGCAGGGCCCAAGGACCTGGGCCATCCTCCACTGCCTTCCCAGGCCACAGCAGAGAGCTGGACTGGAAAAGGAGCAACCAGGACAGAATCCAGTGCCCCGACTGGGACTAGAACCTGGGGTGCCGGCGCCGCAGGTGGAGGATTAGCCTATTGAGCTGTGGCGCTGGCCCCAGCAGTTTTTAAAATGTCACCTCAAGACCTCATATCAGAGGTGCTAGACATAGTACAGGAAGCCCATGCAGGCACGAGGGTACTTCAATTTACAGAAAAATACGGTGAAGATCTGAGTTTAAGTATGGTGCAAATTTGCAATCCATGCATGGTTTGTTCATAATACACATTCTTCATGAACTTTTTGGAGATCTGTTGCATGTACGGATTTTTTTTTTGCACAGAAAAAATCTTTTAGCTCCATTTTCCAGGGAATATCTGAAGTCCTGTTGCATGTCCCTCATACTGCCTGGGACACATTTATGCTAAAATAAATATTAACTGTTTATCCACAGTTCCATTGTTACAGGGCACCCTGCTAAACCCGGTGACAAAATGTGTTATAAACAAACCATACGTGGGTTGCAAGATTGCTCTGCACCAGAATTAAACTCAGTTTTTCATCGTATCATGCCAGCAGCCACGAGCACCGTCCCCCGGTCACTCACTGGAGTTGGCCCTTAGCTGATTTCCAATGTGTCTTTTTTTTCCCCCACTTTTAAATGTAGCTATATGTACAGAGAGAGAGATCCCCCATCCACTGGTTCACTCCCCAGATGGTCAAAATGGCCAAGCGGAAGGCGAGTTCAGGGCGAAACTCCAGGCTCCGGGTCTCCCACATGAGTGCAGGGGCCCAGATGCTTGGGCCGTCTTCCGCTGCTTTCCCAGGCGCATTAGCAGGGAGCTGGATCGGAAGCGGAGCAGCCAGGACTGGAACCAGCATTCACATGGTGCTGCGTTGCAGGTGGCTGCCTAACCCCCTGCGCTGCGGCACTGGCCCGGTGCCTCCCTGTCACTCGGAAGAAGGGGCTGCGCTTCTGCTCCGGGGACAGCTTCTTCCTCCCCCCACCCTCCCCCCGCAGGTTTTGTGAGCTGTCAAGTTCTGACTCAGTTGTTCTAGAAAGGTCTTGGCGCTCATGCAAGCCGTTACCTGCACCCCGGCGCCTCCTGTTGCTTTCTGCTTGCAGAGAAGTGACCCTGCCCGCGGATGTGTCCTCACTGGTGGTGGGGAGTCCTGGCGGGGGGGGGGGCTGGGGTGAGCTGTTCGCTCTCAGCTCGAGGCACAGGGGCTGGAGGACCCTCACGGCCCACCGCTCGGTTCCCCTGCGCTTCAGGGCGGTGCTCACACACCCCAAGCCTGCAGGCCCGGTGTGGAAGGGAAGGAAAGGGAGGCCAGCAGCAAGGGGGCGAGGGCGGGACCTGCAGGGAGCTCGGGGGCCCCAGGACGGCCGCTTCTCTGTTCCACGGGCAACGCCGACTTCGCCAATGGCCTTTTCTGGCTCTTTTTTTTTGACAGGCAGAGTGGACAGTGAGAGAGACAGAGAGACAGAGAGAAAGGTCTTCCTTTGCCGTTGGTTCACCCTCCAATGGCCGCTGCGGCCAGCGCATCGCGTTGATCCGAAGCCAGGAGCCAGGTGCTTCTCCTGGTCTCCCATGCGGGTGCAGGGCCCAAGCACTTGGGCCATCCTCCACTGCACTCCCTGGCCACAGCAGAGAGCTGGCCTGGAAGAGGGGCAACTGGGATAGAATCCAGTGCCCTGACCGGGACTAGAACCCGGTGTGCTGGTGCCGCAAGGCGGAGGATTAGCCTGTTAAGCCACGGCGCCGGCCCCTTTCTGGCTCTTTAAAGAATGGCCACATGTCTGGATTCTTTATGTGCATTTCCTGATTTCCAAACGTCACAACTAATTCACTGGAAAGGTAGGCACCCTTCAAGGCTGCAGTCCCCCCAGCCCCAGCCCCTGGGAGTCTACTGCGGGCCCCCTGTCTGGGCCGGGGGTCAAGCCCCAGGGTGAAGCCAAGACTCTTGGCATTTTCAGGAATCCTGGGGTTCTCCCCAGTCTGCAGCACTGGAGTCAAGCCTTTGGGGTACCCTGGTCTCATCAGCGCCATAAGCCCTAGGGCAGGCGGTCTGGAGGAGGGCACCCATAGGCGCTGGGTCCCCGCTCCCACGATAGGACAAGGGTTGTCATGGTGATGGGAGGGCATTTGCCCACCCTGACCTCAGTGAAAGCTCCCTTCCTGGGCTCCAGATAATGCTGGTGATAGCAGGCTGCACACCCATGGCCCCCTTGAACCCTCACTGAGCTCCAAGCCCCACGAAGCAGGTGCGCTCACGGCCTCTGGTATGCGGATCAGCCCCTGGTGCCCAGGCAGGCAGGCAGGTCGAATCCTTGCCCAGGCCACGCTGCTAATAAACCAGTCAGCCTGCACACCTGACCACCAGGGCCTCACCACAGGTGGGCGCCTGGTTTCAAACAAGCTTCCTAGGAAGCCGGACATCGCTGTGTCCAACCCTCAGGCAGCCAGGCTCCTGGCTGGAGGCCGTTCGCACGGACAGACACGTGTGACACGTGTGCCCAGCCTGAGTCACCGGACAATGCCAGTGGCTTCTCTTCCCTGTGAACCTGGCAGAAGTGGACTTGGCAGGAGGGACGTCACGCTGGGACACGTTGGCAAGGCTCACCCCACGGGGCAGTATGCGTGTCCACCCCAGGCTGCAGCCCACTCTGGCTATCAGGGGAGGGGACCCCATCCTTCCTAGGCGGGTCCAGCTCAGACCCCAGACTCCTGCACAGCCCTTCACCGGCTGCTGTGGTTTTGGGAGCACCCCCCAGACACAGGTGCCAGCTGTGGTCCCCTGGGAAGGGCCTGAGAAGAGGGACGACAGGACAGGAGAGGCTGAGGCTCCCAGTGGGGGGCGGAGTCTAGTGAGGGGGCAGCTTTGTGGGGGGTTCAGCCTGAGTACAGGCTTTGTAGGCAGCTGACCCAACTCTGAATCCTAGAGCTGTTCCCCCGCTAGTTCAAGTGGCTTTGGGTAATGCTTTTCGTCCCTCTGAGCCTCAGTCACCCCATCTGTGAAATGGGGATGGTGACTGCCCTGCATGGTGCCAGGAGGGCAGAAGGAAAAGAGAAGTAGGGTCGGGCTGGAAGGTATTAACCGCTTTGGCCTGGCAGCGGTCTCGGCAGGTTCCCTGAGCCGTGGCTCACTCAGCAGGGCGTCGCGGGGGGCAGCACTGCCAGCCTGCAGGTGTTATATTTACCTCAAGTGAGCTGCCAACATTTTAAAATTGAGAAATTTCCCATTAAAGATGCATTTGAAAAAAATGTAAAAAGGTGGGGGAGGGGGTCTTCAGGGGACAGCAGGTCTACATCCCCCCACCCCCAATGCAGCAGGCACCGGGCTGCTTGTGGGCCCTTGCCCCCTTCTCATCCCTCCATTCACGTCCACAACCTGCTGGCCCCTGGAAGCACCTCCCATGGTCAGCCTGGTTAAGCCGGACTTTGGATGAGCCAGGAGAGGTTCAGAGAGGTTGAAGGGACTTGCCCGAAGCCACCAAGCCAGCAGCCACGCGCTGCCTCTTCTTTAGTAAGGACTGTGCATGCGTTTTCCCCACCACCCTGAGACCACCGGGGGCCAATCCCATTATCATCCCCGCTCCGACGGGGAGGAAGGAGGCTCAGAGAAGGACGACGCCTGGGCTCAAGGTCACTCAGACTCAGCTGGTGAGCGGGAGCTGAGCCGGGGCCAGATCTGACTGGGCAGCAACTGCCCGTCTTAATGGCTTTACTCACTGTCCCGGAGACCCCCGGACTCCATCTCCCCGGAGCCGCCTGCAGTAGGCTCCCGAGGCAGCCTGGCGGTCAGCCAGCCTGGGGATCTGGCCGGAGTAGGATGCTGACAAGGCCTGGCGGAGGCCAGGGCGGGCAGTGACCAGGGCTTCCCCGGGGGCCTGGCACACAGGAAAGCACGGCAGGATTGGGCCAGCGCCGCCCCTCTCTGAGCTCCTGAGCCTGCACCGCCCCCTCGGTCAGCAGCCTCCCCATCCACCCCATCCCTTCACCGCCCCCCCTCCCCCCCCCCGCACGGCACCTGTGCATTGCAAACAGTTGTAGGTGCAAATCTGGGCTCATCTGAGTGCCTAGCACCGGGCCCGGCAGCAGCAGGCGCACTGTGGACTTGCTGATTGCGTGGAAACAACGGATTCATTTCACAAAGAAACCAGGACCCCGGGGTCCCTTAGCGTGTGAGATACCCGAGGGTGGGATGGATCCAGGTCTGGGCTCTTGGCCACCATGCTGACTCCTGACCAGGCCTGGTGGGGGCGGTGTTGGGGGGAGGCGTGAAGAGCCACTCCTGGCTTCCGCTGGAGTCTGACTGCGTTGGGGGGGGGGGGGGAGTGCCCTTCTGGGCTTGTCAGAGAAATGACTTTCCAGGAATCTTCTGGTTCTCCTTGGTCAGTGCCCCTCCTCCCACCCCCCTCCCCTGGCCAGCAGGTAATGGGGTCGGCACCAGGAACCGTGACCTTGCAGGCTGGGAGCATCCTCAGGACCTGGGGTTTGAAATGTCTTTTCAGGCGCCTTCCTCTCCCCCCACCCACGCTGAGATAGCCACTTCCCACTGCCTCCCCCAAGCAGCCCGCAGAAGCCACGACACATTCTGGCTGGCGAGCGGTGGCCTTTACCGGTCACCTACTATGCGCTGGGCACTTGTGCCAGGCACTGCCAGGTGTGGCTTTTGCTAATCTTCGCTGCAGCCCCCTGGGGGTCAGCTCCCCTGCCCTGTGGACCGCTGAGAACACAGGTGCAGGGGTCACTTGGAGCAGGGGCCAGGCTGGGGGCGTCCCCCACCTCTGCCAGGCCACCGCGTGGGGACCGTGTCAGGTTTCAGAGAGGCAGGCAGCGTGGAGTGCTTGCCCCGGCTCGTCTTGGGGTGGGTCTCCCCATTTCTAACAGGAAGCACCAGGCTGCCCCGAAAGGCCCCAGGCTCCAGGCTCTCGGGGACAAGGGTGGCTTCGGAGAATGAGAGGGGGCCCCACAATCCCCGTGCGGTCCCAGGAAAGGGGCCCCGGAGGACGGCTGGCTCGGGACTTTGGGTCCCCATGTCTGGCCTCAACCCCACCCCCTCTTCGGACAAATACACAGCCCCAAGGAGGCTGAGCGCCCCTCTAGCTCTTCTCGCAGCGGGGTCTCCTAGGCACGGGTGCGACGTGCGCCTCAAGACGCGGACGGTTCCCTCAGGCCCTGCGCTCCCGCCTCGGAAGCCCCCAGGAGGCTGGCTCCCCAGAAGTGTGGGCGGCTGGCCCGGGAGCCCGGCGCGGGTGTCTGGCAGGGGCAGTGAGGTCGGCCCCGGCGCTGAGAGCGAACGCCAGGGTGCGGGGCAGCGCGGGCGCGCCGGAGGCGTGTAAATGGCGGGGTGAGCCGCGTGTGTGCACACGCGGGGCGGCGGGCGTGCGGGGCGCAAGGCGATGCGCAGTGCGCGGAGTGGCCGGGCCGGGTACGGGCGCCCGGCGTGCGCGGTGGCCGGCGTTCGCGTGCAAGCGGGGCGCGGGGTGCAGGCGCGCGGGGCGAGTGCGGCCGGGGACCGGGGCGCGGGGCCGGGGCTGCGTGCGTCCGCGCGGAGGGCGCGTAGCCCGGCCGTGCGCGGGGGTCGGCCGGGTGCGTACTCACCCCGGCTCGGTGTAGGGGCCGCCGCTCCGGCTCCGGCTCGGCGCTCGCCCCGCAGTGTCGCGGAGCACCAGCCTCGGCGCGGCGCGGCGCGGGCCGGGGGCTCGGCCGGGCCGGGGCGGCGGACGGGCTCTGCGCCGCAGTCCGGGCTCGCTCCCAGGAGCCCGCCGCGCGCTCCCTCGCGCTCGCCGCCCGCCCGCTCCCTCCTTTTAATTTAAAGTGACAACCGCGAGCTCTGCGCTCCCGGGAGCGGCGCGCGCGGCGGGGGGGGCCGAGCCGGGGCGCCCGGAGCGCGCCCCGAGGTCCCGGCCCTGGAGCCCGCGCCCCGGGGTGGGTCGGGCACTGGACGCAGGGTCGGGATCTGGGCTCGGGCCGTAGCCTGCCGCGCCCAGGCCTCAGTTTCTGTATCTGTAAAACGGACCGGGTGCTGCGCACCGCCCTGGACCCGGCGGGCGGGGGGCGCAGCGGGAAGTTCGCGCCCCCTCCTCCTCCCCCGCCCGGAGCGAGCTGCTCCCGGAGGCCGGGCCCTTCCAACCTGGTCTCGCGATTTCCTCACAGTGACCCAATCGGGTCTTGCTCATTCCATTTTTTTTTTTTTTTTTTTTGCGTGAGGAAGCAGGCTCAGAGAGACGACCAAGGTCACAGAGCCAGAACTTGAACCCAAGTCTGTGCGCCTTCTCTTAACCGCTCAGGGGTCGTGCCGGCTCTCCCAAAGTCATGAATGAATCATTCAGAACGCCCCCGCGAGCCCTGGGCACAGCGCCAGGTGTGGGAGGACTTCCATCTTCCGGAACGGGGGACAGGGCCTTCCCTGCCCGCGCAGTCTGGCAGGGAGAGCACGGCTTGCATGGCGAGGGGCTGGGGTGTGCGGCCGAGGAAGGTGCCCTGGGTTGTGGGCACAGTCACAGGGGCGGGAGAGCAGGCTGGGTGGGCACCCCGGGAGGCCCCCAGGGAGATCCAGGCCACGGTGGAGGAGGGGGGGGGGGGGGCAGCGGCAGCCCGGCCTTCAGCTGGGGGCAGCCGGTGGGCAGTGCCCTCTTGGTGGAGACGGTCTGCGCTGGCCTTGGTGTTGGAACTTCGCCCGCACCCACAGGAGGGTGTGCCCTGGTGTCATGTCTTTCCCCCACGCCTGGCAGAGAAAGGAGAGAGGCGTTCATCAGGCCCCGTAGAGGCAGGCGGTGGGCGCCTGACCTTGGGCGTTCAAGGCCACTTCCTGTTTAGCTTAGCCCCCGGGGCCACCTGCAGCTGTGGTGTGGTTGAGCCCATTTTCCGCTTGAGGACGCCAGGGCTGAGCTGAGGCAGCAGGGAGTTAGCCCCACCTGCGGTTCACGCGAGGTCAGAGTGAGCCGGGCTCCCGCCGGTTTGTTCCGGTGTAGCCGTCAGGGGCAGGTGGCGGTGCTGGAGGGAGGTTGGGAAGAGAGCCTGTCAGTTTCGCGTTCAAAACCCTTCAATGGCCAGGAAAGCGTAGACATGTGTGCCCTAAGACAGGGCCAAAATGTCGGCCGCAGCCACAGTCTGGGCGCCGCCAATGCCCCTGGCCAGTGGGATGGGTGACTTGGCTGCGGTATAGTCACGGCACGAATGCCTCACGCCGGAGAGCAGAAACAGAACCATGGCCGCTGACGGAGCCGTGGCGTGGAGCCGGAGGCGTCCGGCATAGGACACACGCATGCTGGCAGACGGGCAAACCGCTGCTGGCAGCAGTCGGGGTGGTGGGGTCCCGCGGGGGTCCCGAGGGGGGATTCTGGGGTGCTGCTCACACTCTGGGGTCACAGTGCCGGGTGCACGCACTTAGGATTTGTCCGCTTCGTGTGGACACTTCCGTACCATCTACAAAACCAGAACCACCTTGTGTGAGCTGCTTCCCGGGGCCCCGGGGGCCCTGCTGGCCTCTCGTGCCACCGTGCCCTCTTCCCTGAGCTCCTGCCTCCCGGACCTTCTGGCCCTGCCGACACCTGCCAAGCCATTTTCTGCCTCGGGAGCTTTCGCACGCCTCTCCCTCTGCCTGGAAAGTGTCTTCCTGCTGCTGCCAAGGCTGCCTCCTCCCTTGTCTGCACAGCTCCGTGCCCGTCACCTTCCCCGAGGCGCCGTCCTGCCCTGTGTCCTCCGTAAGACTTAATCATTGCAAACACGCGGCCCGTTCGTCAGGTGGTCTAACGTGATGGCAAGGCACCGACTCCTCACCCAGTCCCACGGGAGCTGCTTTCCTGTGCCCTGTTTCACAGTGGAGGCGGTAAGGGACTCACTTGCTGTGGGCCACACAGCTGGAAGCAGGAGCCAGGATTTGAACGTAGGCAGCCTGGGCTCGAGGTCCTGCTCATCTTTTTTTTTTTTTTTTTTTTTTTTAAGATTTTATTTGAAAGGCAGAGTTACAGAGAGTCAGAGGCAGAGAGAGAGAGATCTTACATCCACTGGTTCACTCCCCAAATGGCCACAACAGCCAGAGCTGGGCCGATCTGAAGCCAGGAGCCAGGAGCTTCCTCCAGGTCTCCCACGCGGGTGCAGGGGCCCAAGCACTTGGGCCATCTTCCACTGCTGTCCCAGGTCACAGCAGAGAGCCGGATTGGAAGAGGAGCAGCCGGGACTCGAACCAGCGCCCATATGGGATGCTGGCCCTGCAGGCGGCGGTTTTACCCACTAACATGACAGCACTGGCCCCCCAAATAAATAAATCTTTAAAAATTTTTTTTTTCTTATATCACAGCTCAAAACCCCTCTGCCAGCTCTCCATGGGGGTTTCTCCTCACCAGCCTCGTGTCTTTCCCGGTTTTTGTAGATGAGATCTTTCTCCAGCCCTAAATTCTCTGACCTGCGGGTATAAACCCAGCCCAGTCACTGGCTACTGCACACCCTTCCCCTACCTCCCAGCCGACCAGCCAGCAGAGGAGGAAGGAGACCCTGTGTACCCTTCTGTGTCCTCAGAGGTTCTGGGCACACTCCCGGAGGAGCTTTATAAAGACCAAGACCTAAAATAAATAAATTAATTAAAAAATAAAAGCTCACAGTCTAGGGTGTGGCGGGTAAAGCTGCCACCTGTGACTCTGGCTTCCCACATGGGCTCCAGTTCGAGTCCTGCCTGCTCCGCTTTTCATCCAGTTCACTTCTTCTTCTTTTTTTTTTTTTTAAATTTTTTTTTTTTGACAGGCAAAGTTAGACAGTGAGAGAGAGACAGAGAGAGACAGAGACAGAGAGAAAGGTCTTCCTTCCATTGGTTCACCCCCCAAATGGCTGCTATGGCTGGCGTGCTGCGCTGATCCGAAGCCAGGAGCCAGGTGCTTCCTCCTGTTCTCCCATGTGGGTGCAGGGCCCAAGCACTTGGGCCATCCTCCACTGCCTTCCCGGGCCACAGCAGAGAGCTGGCCTGGAAGAGGAGCAACCGGGACAGAACCGGCGTCCCAACTGGGACTAGAACCCGGTGTGCCGGCGCCGCAGGCGGAGGATTAGCCTAGTGAGCCGCAGCGCCGGCCGATCCAGTTCACTGCTAATGCACCTGGGAAGGCAGCGGGATGGCCCAGCTGCTTGGACCCCTGCTGCCCACATGGGAGACTCACATGGAGCTTAGGGTAGACACGCTGACAGTACAAGCCCCAGCCACTGGGCCCTGTCTGTCAGACCCTCTGCCTGTGTCCAGGAGAGCTAAGCTCGGGCATGTGGCTCCCCCTCCCGAGCCCCTCCTCTCTCGAGGAGTGCTTTACCTTGTAGGGCAGCCCCAGAGAGCGTTGGGAGGTGGTAGCATGGTCAGCAGTGGGTGCTGGGCAGACCACAGAGCCGGGACAGTTCTGGCAGGGCTGTCGGCTTGGCACAGCCTGCCCGTGGCTACATTGTGATGGCCACTGTCTGGCTTTGGGACCCCTCTTGGCTCCAACCTGTCCTGCCCACTCTGGACCCCAGCGTGTCTGAGCCAGAGCCTGGGCCGGCGCAGGGTCACCAGCTCCTGCAATTGTGCCAGTACCGCCACTCCCGGTGGGGAGCTTCCTCGGGGTGGGGGTGGGGGTCCTAGGACTCAGAGCTTTCTTTCTAGCCTGGGAGGGGGCAAACACTGTCTCTAAATAGCTCCGGGAGCCAGGAGGTTTTGTTGCATTTTCTCACCTGTGATGCCAGCCTCAAGGTCATCCTCAGGGCTCGCCAGACACACTAAGCCCCTTCTTGCATGCAGTTTTGCTCAAGTTTCTTAGAGTATTTAACTTCTTTTGAGAGTCACAGAGGTAGACAGGGCTCTCATCCATTGGTTCACTCCCCAAGGGCCCACCAACGGCCAGGGCTGGGTCAGGCCGAAACCTGAGTCAAGACCTGAAATCAGGGCTCCCATGTGAGTGGCAGGAACCCAACTGCTCGGGCCATCGCCTGCTGCCTCTCGGTGCACATTCCCGGGAAGCTGGAATTGGGAGTGGAGCCTGAGCTTTTTGATTGTTTATTTTATTTACACACAAAGTAGAAAGATGGGGGTGGGGTGGGGTCGGGTGGGGGAGAGCTCTCATTGGTGGTTCACTCCCCACGTTCTTGCGACAGCCAGGGCTGGGCCAGGCCAAAGCCAGAAGCTGGGAACTCAATCTAGGTCTCCCCTGGGATGGCAGGGATGCACGACACCTGCTGCCTCCCATGGTGTGCATAAGGCAAGACTCGAACCCATATGGGATATGGGCATCTTAACCAATAGGCCAAACGCTCACACTCACCGTTCATGTTGCCTGGAATTCCCTGTCTGCTTCTTCCAGAGAATGTGAACTCCTCTTCATCCTTCAAAACCCTGTCCTGTGAAGCCTTCCCTAACTGCTCCCGTAAGCCAGTCACTCAGCTCTCCTGAGTTACCTGGACCCTCCCTCCAGCACTGTCTGTACTGGATGCTGGGCACTTGAAGAGCAGACGCTGTGTCTTGGTCATCCCTTGATCCTTCAGGCTCAACATGTAGCAATTGCTCTGTCAATATTTAAAAATCAGGGGCCGGCAGTGGGCAGGGCCACCACCTGCAACACCGGCGTCCCATATGGGCTCTGGTCTGAGTCCCGGCTGCTCCTCTTCTGATCCTGCTCTCTGCTGTGGCCTGGGACAGCAGTGGAAGATGGCCCAGGTGCTTGGGCCCCTGCATCCGGATCAGAGACCTGGAGGAAGCTCCTGGCTCCTGGCTTCGGATCGGCTCAGCTCCAGCTGTTGTGGCCATTTGGGGAGTGAATTGATGGATGGAGGACCTCTCTCTCTCTCTCTCTCTCTCTCTCTCTCTCCTTCAAATAAATAAACAAATCTTTAAAAAAATCGGAACCAGCATTGCAGCACAATTGGTTAAGTCGCCAAGCTGGCTTTGCAGGTGAGTTGAATGGTTCATGTGCTGGCTGTTTTGCTGGTGTGCATTGTAAGAAAGTGTCTGGGGGTCCATTACAACACAGAATGGAAAATGACTGTTAGCTGACTTGCAGATGTAGCAAAATTCACTAGGCTAAAAGGATGTTATGGAGTTGCTAACTCACAGGAGGAGGAAAGAAGGAACAAGATAACTCTGTAACTTAGGTGACTTCCAGGGAGACTGTATACCCCAACGAGGCACTAGGGGAGGGACCTGTATCCTAGGATACAAATCGCTCCCTGTACCTGCTCTGCACACATATGTCCATCAGACACCCGGTCTTGCAGGACAGATAATAAAGTCTCCCTTTCACTACACTTCCTGAGCTGGAGTCCGTCTCTTGAATGGACAGGTGAGGCTATTTCCCACACGCATGGGAAGGCAACGGAAGATGGCCTGAGTGCTTGGGCCCCTGTAACCCACGTGGAGACCCGGATGGAGTTCCCGGCTCCTGGCTTTGGCCTGGACCAGCTCTGGCTGTTGTGGTCATTTAGGGAGTGAATCAGCAGATGGAAGATCTTGTTCTCTCTCTCTCTTGCTTTCTTGCTCTCTCGCTCTCTCGCTTGCTCTCTCTCTCTTACTCCCTCCCTATCTCTCTGCCTTTCAAATAAATAAATCTTTAAAAAAAAAAAGTCAAGAGCCCACACACACAGGAAGCCCTAAGTGCCAGGTTTAGTTCTCAGTGCATTAAACCCACAGGCTCAGCGCATCCTTCTAACACTGGGAAGACAAAGGTTTCTTTATCCGCCTCCAGTTTGCACTTTTAGACTCCGAGGGAGGGAGAGGTTAGGAAATGTGACCCAGAGCAAGCAAACACTGGCAGGTGGCAGAGGTGGGAGTCCAGGTGGGATAGAGACAGTGACTAGGCAGATCAGTGAAAGTTGCAGGAGGGGCAGTCAGAGGCAGAGGGAGGCAGCGGCCCCTCAGAACCGCGGACAGAGCCTCCATCCCGGTCCAGCCCGGAAGGGGGAACCACACCCCTCCTCCCCCATGCTCTCCTCTTCCTGCCTCCCACTCAGGAGCCAGCACTCCCCGGGTAAAAATAGCAAAGCTGAGGGAGCCGGAAGGAAGTGCTCGGATGTGCACCCCCACAGCCGTGACCCCGGACAGGGGTGGCTCTGGGGTCCTGCAGAGCCTGGGGGTGGACCCTGGACAAGGCCCTGGGAGGCCCTGTGCTCCAGCCTCCTTCCCCAGTCTCTCTTGAGGGGTGAGCTCAGTGGCTGCCGGGTGTGCTGAAGCACTCCTGGGCCCCTCTGTCTCCTGCTCACTGGGCTGGCCCTCCCTCTCAGGCGCCCAGGGGGCGTGCACAGCCCCAGCTCAGCTCCCTCCCCTGCCAGGAACCGCACTCTCCCACCGTGTGAGTCCGCGTCCCTGCTCCTCCTGCAGGACCCAACGCATTTCCCTTCTTCTGTGACGCCTTCTCCACCCCTGCAAGGCTCAGGAACCCGCTGAAGCCAGCGCGAGCCGCAGAGGGGGCCTCGTCAAGAAGACCCAGCCCTTTGGAGCGGGCGTGTGTTCCGGTGGTTAGGATGCCTGCATCCTACGTCTGCGAGCCAGGGTTTGAGTCCCAGCTGCACTCGCGGTTCCAGCTTCATGCCAGGGCACATCTTAGGGGCATCAGGTGATGGCTTCCTGCTGCCCATGTAGGGCACTGGACTGTGTCCCCGGCTCCTGGCTCCAGCCCTGGCCCAGCCCCAGCCGCCCAAGGCAGCAAGGGGACCTTCAGCCTCAGGAAAGAAAGAGCTCTGATTGGCTGCCTTGAGTCAGGGGCTCCTGATACCAACACGGATGCCCAAGCCTCTCCTGGAAAGCGAGGGAGGGAGGAAGGGAGGCGGGGCTGACACCTGCTCCTGCCCGACTGTCACTCTTCCCATGGGTGGCCCTCACTCAGCCCATGCTCACCGAGTGGGTTCTGTGTACTGGGCACTGGCCTCCTTGTTGACGTTGTGTGTGTGTGTCTCGGTCACATGCTAGGACCCCAGCTCATGGAGCCTGTCCCCTGACCCCATATCTAGTTCAAGGCCTCCATTCTGAACTGTCCAGCAGGGCTGGTCCAAGGGCGAACGATCTGTGCTTGAACGAAAGGCTTTGAGCGTGGTTTCACAGAGCATTGCCAGGCGCTTCTTACTGGTCTCCCATAATGGGTAGCAGGGGCCCCAAGCACTTGGGCCATCCTCCGCTGCTTTTCCCAGGCCATTAGCAGGGAGTTGGATTGGAAGTGGAGCAGCTGGGGCACGAACCAGCGCACATATGGGATGCCGGCCTTGCAGGTAGTGGCTTTACCCGCTACGCCACAGTGCTGGCGCCCTGGTAAGGCCTCTTCCTGGCTTGTGGATAGCCTCCTTCTTGCTGTGTCCATGCCTTCTCTGAGAGCTGGTGTCTCGGACACTGGGTCTACCAGATCAGAGCCCCACGCGGAACCTCCTGTGGCCTCAATGACCTCTGTCATGGCCTTGTTCCTAAATGCAATGGTCCCTCCGTGTCCTTGGGGATTGGCTCCAGGATTCCCGTGGCGATCACAAACCCGGCAGGTGCTGCCCTCTCATATAGAGGGGCGTGGTGCTGACAGAGAACCTGCCGGACCCTCCCAGACACTTCACTCAGCTCTCGATGCTGTCAGTGCCCGATACGGCGCACGTGCTCTGTGCTGTGCTGTTCAGGGAATGACGGCCAGCCTCGAAAGGCTGTTCGCGGACAGCACAGGCGCAGTTATCTGCCAGTGTGTTTGATCTGAAGTTTGGTTGAATTCACAGACTTGGAAGCTGTGGATAAAGAGGCCCGACTGTGTGGCTTCCACATGTGAGTGGGGGCGGGTGTACCACAGTCTTAACGCTGACCGTGCACCTGTGGCGACACCTTGGCTCTGTTGGCAGCCCTGTCCCTGAGCGTGGACCTCTGGTTACCTTGCTTTGGATCCCACACCTGGGCGGTATCCTGCTGCCCTTGGTCTCTCCTGGACTCGGTGTGGCACAGCCCTCAGGGCCAGCCTGGAGGAGGAGCTGGGGCCTCACCCTCTTCTCCCAGACCCCACAGGAAGTTTGTCACCCACCTTCATCCCGTGCCTTTTGTGCCCGCCTCTCACTGCCCACGCGGCTGGACTGGGTTCCCTCGCATGTGTGTGTCTTACGGCATCAGGGCTCCCACGATACCCCCTCACAGTGGCCAAGTTTGTGCTTGTCCCGCCCACTGGTCCCTCATAATGGGGACTTTTTTTTTTTTTTTTAAGACTTATTCATTTATTTGAGAGGCAGAGAGGAACAGTCAGAGAGAGATCTTCCATCTACTGGTTCCCCAAATGAGCCATCTTCCACTGCTTTCCCAGGCCATAAACAGGATTGGAAGTGGAGCAACTGGGACTCGAACCAGTGCCAAATGGGATGCTGGTGCTGTAGGGAGAGGCTTAACCTATTGTGCCACATAGCCACTCCCCTCCCCCCCCCCTTTTTTTTTTGACAGGCAGACCCTTTTTAAGATTTAGTAAAATAATCTGAACCACAGAAGTTACACACAGTCATCCCCGGGTATCCAGGAGGGGTTGGTTCCAAGCGCCTCCCACCAGGATATCAAGTCCCTTACGTAACACAGGGTGACATCTGCACAGAAGCCACACACACAGGCCCTGCACACTTGAAGTCACCTCGAAATTCCTTCCAGTACCCAGGCCAGTGTAAAAGCCACAGTGTAGACGCCTGTGCTGTGTGGTTTAGAGAGCGGTGTTCAGTACAGAAGCCACTTCCCCACATACTCTCCATCCATGGTTGGCTGAGTCTGCGGATGAAGTGTCTGTGTAGCCTATGTGCCAGAAACCAGCACAGGCCTGCGGCCGTGGCCTCCAAACACAAAACTAGGTTTGAAAAAAATGCAACTTGGGGCCGGAGCTATGGCACAATGGGTTAACGTGCTGACCTGCAGTGCCGGCATCCCATATGGGCACCGGTTCCAGTTCTGGCTGCTCCACTTCCGATCCAACTCCCTGCAAATGCACTTGGGAAGGCAGTGGAGGATGATCCAAGTCCTTGGGCCCCCGCACCCATGTGGGAGACCTGGAGGAAGCTCCTGGCCCCTGGCTTCGGATCAGCTCAGCTCTGGCCGTTGTAGCCATTTGGGGAAGCAGCTGTGACGGTCACATTCTGGGAGAAGCCAGCCCCGACGCCTGTCTCACAGAGTGGGCCGATTCAACCTCTCATCCCTCACCTGCTCTCTGATATTCTGTTACAGCAACAGAAATGGACCAAGACATATGACCACATCTGATCACTGTTGACGGGCCAAGGTCATTTCTGTTCGTACAATGAACACACTGGACAGGTGCATTTGTATCTGAAGTTCATGGCCAAATTGTCTCCTCCCAGGATTGTGCCAGTTCCTGCTCCTGTCTACACTGGCCATTTCCCTACGTGCGAGTCAACACTGGACGCCAGCACTTTGTTTAAGTTGCTGCCAATCTGAGAGGGAGGGAATGATGGGTCACTGTTGTTTAGATTTGTATTTCTCTAATTCCAGGGCGACTGGATGTCTCGACCTGGCTGTGTTGACCTCTTCATCTCCTCTCCTGTGAATTTGCCCATTTAATTAATGGATTGTTGGTCTTTTTATAAATTGATTTATGCTAGTTCTTTTGTTTTCTGGCTACACATTTTTAAAAAAGATTTATTTATTTGAGAGGCAGAGTTACAGAGAGAGAGAGGGAGAGACAAGGGGAAGGGGGAAGGGGAAACAGAGGGGGGGGGCAGAGAGAGAGAGAGAGAGAGAGAGAGAGAGAGAGATTCCATCCCCTGGTTCATTCCCCAAATGGGGCTGTGCCAGGCTGAAGCCAGGAACCTGGAACTTTCTCTTGGTCTCCCATGTGGGAGTACTTGGGCCAACTTCTGTTGCTCTCCTGGAGGTATTAGTAGGGAGCTAGACAGGAAATGGAGCAGCTGGGACTGGAACTGGCACGGATAGGGAATGCCAGTGTTGCAGGTGGTGGCGTAACCCGCTGTGCCACAATGTCAGCCCATCTGGTTACAAATCTTTTCCTTTTTTTATGTGCTGCAAATATTTTCTCCCAGGCGGTTTTTTTTTTTCTTTTTTAGTACGCTCTTAAATTTAGAATAATTTTAGATTCACAGAAAAATTGTAAAAGTTGTACAGAGTTTCTTTATATTCCACACCATTTTCTCCATTATTTTAAAAAAAGATTTATTTATTGGAAAGGCAGAGTTATGGAGAGAAAAGAAGAGAGATACAGAAACACACACACACACACACAGATCTTCAATCTGCTGGCTCCCAGCCCAAATGCTCCCAACATCCAGGGCTGGGCCAGGCTGAAGTCAGGAACCAGGAACTCCATCCACGTGGGTGCAGGGGCCCAAGCACTTGGGGCATGTTCCACTGCCTTCCCAGGTGCATTAGCAGGGAGCTGGATCAGAAGCGGAGCAGCCGGGACTGGAGCCAGTGCTCTAACACTGGATGCCGGCGTCCCAAGTGGCGCTTAACTCCCTGCACCACGCACAGGCCCCCATCTCCTCCGTTATTGGTATCTTACGCTCGTCTGGAACATTTGTCCAGGCCGGTGTTGACCATTGACCGGTACTGGTACATTGTGGTCAGGAGCGAGCATTGTGGCGCAGTGGGTTAAGCAGCTGCTTGGGACCCCGCAGCCCATATCACAGCGCCTGGTTCGAGCCCCAGCTACTTGGTGCTTCCAGTCCAGCTTCCTACTAATGCACGCTGGGAGGCAGCAGGCGATGGCTCAGGTCCCTGGGTCCCTGCCACCCACGTGGAAGACTTGGTTTGCTGAAACAGAGCCCCTACCCAGTGCCTCAAAAGCAGACATTAGCTATTATCAGGTACCATGCTAAAATTAACTCAGCGGATTGACAGAGGGGTGCAAGGCCCCACAACTTTTTTTTTTTTTTTTTTTTTTACAGGTAGAGTTATAGACAGTGGGAGAGAGAGAGAGAGAAAGGTCTTCCTTCCATTGGTTTACCTCCCAAATGGCCACTACAGCTGGAGCTGCGCCGATCCGAAGCCAGGAGCCAGGCGCTTCCTCCTGGTTTCCCATGTGGGTGCAGGGCCCAAGCACTTGGGCCATCCTCCACTGCCCTCCCAGGTCACAGCAGAGAGCTGGCCTGGAAGAGGGGCAACTGGGACTAGAACCGGTGCCCATATGGGATGCCGGTGCTGCAGGCGGAGGATTAACCAAGTGAGCCACGGCGCCGGCCCCTCTACAACGTTCTAATGGCAGGACTAACAAGGTCATTTCTTTCTCCTACAGGTGGCATTTCAGTGCTTGCTCTTGTCTCCAGGGGTTTCTTTCCCAGGGTCCATGGCCCACAGCCAAATGTAACCCCCACCTGCATGGAGCCGCACACTGAGTGGAGCCCACTTTGCCACGATCCGATCCCCTGAGGACAGCGCAGTGCTGACCTGCGGAGGCAGAGATGTGAGTGGCGCACAGCGGCTGGCGACTCGGATGCAAGCGGACCTTGCACCTCTCAGCCCCCACCTCAGTAAGAACCTTCACCCCCGCCCCTGGGGGAGCCAGGAAGTAGGCGAGAGCGGCCGGCTCCTTGCTCTGCATCCCGCAATAAACGCCCCCTTTCTCCCACCACCCTGGGGTCAGTGGTTGACGGACCCAGTTTGGGGGCTCTATAGCAACTCCTCCTACCAGTTTGAGGGGGTTGTTCTATATTATTCCCAGCTCCTGACTTTAGCCTGGCCTGGCTCAGGCTGTTGTGGGCATTTGGGGGTGTGAACTAGCAGGTGGAAGATCTCTCTGTCTCTCTCTCCTCTCCTTCTCTCTGTCTCTGTGCCATTTTAATTAATTAAGCAATCAATCCTTCGAAAAACCCTCCTTGGCGCTTCAGAACAACCACGAGTTTGGTGCCATTGTCGTCTCCACATAGGGCTGGGAAGTGGCGGATCAGGATCGCACCCTAGTCTCTCTGCTTGGTTGTAGGACCAAGGTCCGGAGCTGCCTGGCCAAGTCCACTGGGCAAGTTGGACCCTCCCTATGGCCAGGCCACCTCAGATGCCTCCGAGTCTGCAACGGCTTCTCCCCCACCGTGCCCCGCGCTGGCTGCCCTCTCCCGGCCCTCCTTCTGTTTGTGTCCTGCCCCCTCAGCTGCCCGCACCCCCAGGGGAAGGGACCAGACTTCCCAGCAAATAAACACCGCCCACAGATTTCCAAATACGCCCAGAGAAGTGTGCCCACTGCCGCAGCTGGGCCTGGCTGGAAAGTCCCCAAGCTTCCCACGTCCCTTCTGCGCCTCCTGGTGATGGGTTCTGGTCCAGAGTCCTCCCTGGAACAGCACGTGTCCTCCCCGGCACGGCACGGTGCAGGCAAGCCCCACCCTGGGACGTGAACAGCAACGACCTCGTAGCAGTAGAAGCCAGCGCCGCATGTTATGAAAGGTCCGTGAGCCAGGTCCCCACACAAACCACAGGCATCTCGGACAGCACTCTGCTTGCCCACCTGGGGTGTGCGTGGGGCACACACGTCCCATCTGCTCCTGTCACGGACAGCACCTGCAGAGATGACTGTTTTTCAACTTTCCATTTTGGGGAATTTGGAAAACATGCAAAATTAGGTCCCCAACCCCCCACCCGGTACGGATCACCCAGCTCCCTCCAGCTGAGGGCGGATCCTGCTTCGCCCACCGTTTCATCTGGTTCCCTTACCTTCAAAAAAATCCCAAAAGGGAGCGTTGTGAGTGCTGGTTCCGTCCCGGCTCCTCTGCCTCCAATCCAGCTTCCTGCTAATGCATCCTGGGAGGCAACACAAATGCTTGGGTCCCTGCCACCCACGAGGGAGACCCGGATGGAGTTGCTGACTCCTGGCTCTGGACGGCCAGGGCTGAAGTACTTGGCGCATCTTCCACTGCCTTCCCAGGTGCATTAGCAGGGAGCTGGACTGGAAGCAGAGCGGCCGGGACTCGAACTGGCGTTCCAGTATGGGCTGCTGGCACTGCAAAGGCTTGAACAGTGAACTCCCACACGCCCATCACTCTGATTCATGCCTCTTTGCTGCGTTTGCTTTGTTATTCCCATTGTTCTACACACACACGGATCTCCCTAAGCCATCTGAGAAGGGGTTGTTAGCATCGCACCCCTTATGCCTACATACACGGTGCCTGCACTCTGCCCAGATCTCCTGAGATTGCTCTTCTAGAACCATCAGGTTCAGGAGGGGTAACAGTGATCCCAGTTCATTCCCCAACAGCCAGGGCCTAATCAGCTCTGCCGATTACTCTGCAGTGTTGTTTTTTTTTTTTTTTTTTTTTTTTTACAGGCAGAGTTAGACAGTGAGAGAGACAGAGAGAAAGGTCTTCCTTCCGTTGGTTCACCCCCCAAATGGCTGCTGTGGCCAGCGCGCTGTGCAGATCTGAAGCCAGGAGCCAGGTGCTTCTCCTGGTCTCCCATGGGGTGCAGGGCCCAAGCACTTGGGCCATCCTCCACTGCCCTCCCAGGCCACAGCAGAGAGCTGGACTGGAAGAGGAGCAACCGGGACTGGAACTCGGTGCCCGTATGGGATGCCGGTGCTGCAGGCGGGCGGAGGATTAACCACTGCACCCGCCCCTCTGCAGCGGTTTTGAAATGACCACTGACTTCTTTTCCAAACATCTAATCCTTGCTGCTTTGAGGCTATAGACTCGCAAGTAACTCATAAATCCATGTTCAGGGCCGGCGCTGTGGCGTAGTGGGTAAGGCCACCGCCTGCACTGCTGGCATCCCATATGGGTGCCGGTTCAAGTCCCAGCTGCTCCACTTCCAATCCAGCTCTCTACTGTGTCCTGCCTGGGAAAGCAGTAGAAGATGGCCCCAAGACCTTGGGCCCCTGTACCTGCGTGGAGACCTGGAGGAAGCTCCTGGCTCCTGGATTTGGATTGGTGCAGTTCTAGCTGGTGTGGCCAGTTGAGGAGTGAACTAGCAGATGAAAGACCTCTCTCTCTCTCTCTCCCCCTCTCCTTCTCTCTCTGTTACCCTGACATTCAAATAAAATAAATTTTTAAAAAAAATCTATGTTCGGGCAGGTGCCGCGGCTCACTAGGCTAATCCTCCGCCTTGCGGCGCCGGCACACCGGGTTCTAGTCCCGGTCGGGGCGCCGGATTCTGTCCCGGTTGCCCCTCTTCCAGGCCAGCTCTCTGCTGGGGCCAGGGAGTGCAGTGGAGGATGGCCCAAGTGCTTGGGGCCTGCACCCCATGGGAGACCAAGATAAAGCACCTGGCTCCTGCCATCGGATCAGCGCGGTGCGCCAGCCGCAGCGCGCCTACCGCAGCGGCCATTGGAGGGTGAACCAACAGCAAAAAGGAAGACCTTTCTCTCTGTCTCTCTCACTGTCCACTCTGCCTGTCAAAAAAAAAAAAAAATTTAAAAAAAATTTTAAAAAATCTATGTTCAATTTATTTTTTCATTTTATTTTTTATCAAGACAATATATGTTCTTTGTTTCAAAACTCAAATCAGTTGAACCTCCACTTGTGGTGCTGGTATCCCACATGGGCTCCAGTTCAAGTCCCGGTTGCTCCTCTTCCAATCCAGCTCTCTGCTATGGCCTGGGAAAGCCCAAGTCCTTGGGCCCCTGCACCCACGTGGGAGACCTGGAAGAAGCTCCTGGCTTCTAATTGGCCCAGCTCCAGCTGTTGTGGCCATCTGGGGAGTGAACCAGTGGATGGAAGACCTCTCTCTCTCTCTCTCTCTGGCTCCACCTCTCTCTGTAACTCTGTCTTTCAAATAAGTGAAATAAACCTTAAGAAAGAAAAAAAGAACTGAATTAGGCCTCTTCCTCCCAGTGTTCCTGCCTCTGTGTCTTTGCATGTGCCGCTCCCCTGGCTTGCTGAGCCCTCCTGACTCTTCTCGGGGTGACCCCGGCTCGGCTGTGCTGCCCCTCCTCAGGAAGCCTTCCCCAGTGCCACGCACCAGAGCTAACCTTGCCCATCCCTGGGCTCATCAGCTACTGCAGCGTGGGCGTCACCCTGGGGGGACTGGGGGGACGAGGCTGTCTCATCTGGTCCAAAGCCCTCACCCCAGCAGGGCTCTGCGCCAGCCAGGCCACGCGTCCGTCTCACTGACCGCTTGAGCTTGGCACTCTGTGTTTGGCTACACGGCCTGGCTGGCTGGGGCTCGGGAGGGTCCGGAGGCAGCCTGGGTGAGGGTGAGGGAGGGGGAGCGCATCTTCCTCCCATTCTGTTCCCACAGGCACGTGGGGCCCTAACGGAGAGACCACCTCCCGGGAGGCCCCAGGGCAGCCATCTGGTCTGCGCCTGGGCCCATTTTCCCGGATCCTGGCAGCCCCTCCCGGCTGCCCACAGCCTTGCCAAGGCCAGGCCCGGCCAAGGTGAGCTGAGGACACGCCGGGCTCCCAGCGCCAGGCTTCCTGGGGCTCGTGTTGAGCCGGTGCTTCCCTGGGGCTGGCCCTGGGCTCAGCACACTGCGTGCTTGGCCCGTCTCATCCCCAGGATGCCTGGAGCCCGGTGCTATTATCAACACCCCCATTTCCCAGAGGCACAACTGAGGCCCAGGAAGGGGACCTGGCCAAAGTCACGAGGGTAGAACGTCCTGCAAGTGGGCAGTAAGACCCGCAGGCCGTCTGTGTTAGCCCAGAGTGATGAACAACCCGTGAGGAGGGACTGTCACTGTTTTCATTGAACAGCCAAGGAGACCAAGGCACAGAGAGGGCAAGAGACTTGCCTGAGGTCACCCAGCTGATGAATAGCGGGGCCAGGATCCGAGGGCAGGTGCGTTGTTCGTGGATCTTGCCGGCCCCTCTGCTCTGCAGCCGCAAGCGAGGGTGCTGAGGAGGCGGACACACAGCCCCTCCTCTGCCCTTCAGCCCCAAGGAGACACCGAGGTCTCCCCTTTCACAGAGGGGGAAGCTAAGGCCGGAAGAAGGGAGAGATCCGTCCCAAGTAGCTCAGCAAGTTAGTAGCAGGGAGGGGGCTTGGACTGCAGGTTTGGCTCCCATGCTGGACCCGCCCTTGCTGCCCTGATGGGCTGCACGCCCGGTGCCCAGCGGGGGGTTCTGAGCAAGGAGGCGGGCGCTCTGGGGGTGGGCGAGAGCCCCAGCTTTGCCTCTGGCCTGCAGTGGGGGCCTCGGTTTCCTTAGCTGTAAAATAAGCGGGCTGAGTGCCCTGCGGTCTGAGGACCCTCGGCCTGAGCTTGCAGCCCTCGCTCGGAGGGGCGCCTGGAGCACCCTGCACCTGCACGCCGCCGCGTGCCTTCCCCATCAGTGCAGCCGAGCCATCCCACTTCCCCCACAAGAGGATTTTGCACCTGCTCCCAACCTTCTCCTTGGCAGGAAGCTCACGGGACGCTGGGAGAGTGTCCAGCCGGCCTCAAGCATCCTGTTGGTGCAGGGATGGAGCCTCCTGTTTTATCTCGCCCACCACACAGTGCCAGCGAGAGCAGCGCTTCTGTCTGTCTGTCTGTCTGTCTGCCTCCCCAGCCAGACTGTGACTCCCAGAGGGCAGAGGTCATGTCGAAAGATCAGAGCGTGGTCAGGAGGGAGCCCCCTGGTCCTGGACATGTGCCAGGAGGGGCAGGGATGTGGAGCAGGAGAGACGGGAGCCCAGTGGACTGGGCTGGGCTTCCTGGGGATCTTGGGCCCCTTCAGCTCCTGGGTGGGAGACCGCACGGCGTGGGAGAGATCTGGGGCTTTGCTGCGGGCAGCTGAAGTGGAGCGGAGAAGTGGGAGTGGACCCGGCGAGGGGGCAGACGCTGGCTCTGAGAGCCATGGCTCTGACGCCTCTGCGAGGGCCACACAGACCACCAACGCTGTCACCACAGCCCCCCGGGTGTGACCGCAACGTCAAGGCCTGTAGGCGGGCGTGTCCCCTGCCAGGCTTGTTGGGAAGCCTCCTCCCCTGCCCACTTCCCACCAGCTTGACACTCTGGCCCAGTGCAGCGCGGTGCCCACGCCTGAGGCCCAGCGTCCTCGCCAGTGGCCTGCCCACCCCAGAGGAAACCAGGCCTGACGGGGACGTGGGGGTGGGGCTGGAGCATCTGCTGAGCCCTGGACCATAGCAGGGGGGTTCACAGTTCCCGGATGCACCACCTTCTCTCTGGCTTCTGGGCCTTGGGCCGTGCTGTTCCCTCCACCTGGAAGGCTTATCCCCTCCCCTTACCTGGCTGGCTCCTCCCCAGTCTGCAGGTGTGCCCTGAAATCCAACAAGAGTTTCCTGAGCACCCCGGCCTAGGTGAGCCAAGCTGTTTGCCGCGAGCGAAAGCAGGCACAGCTCTGCCCTCGCCGGTACTGCCTGGAAGGCGTGGGGGAGGCTTGCAGCTGTAAGGAGCTCCGGGCTCCAGTCCAAACAGGTGCCAGGGGCTCCACTCCCGGGTCATGGATGCTCCCTGCCGTTCCCTGGCCTGGGAACCCTGCATTAGGTCGGCCTGTGAGGGGAGAAGGCAGCCCGAGGGCCTGGCAGGAACGAAACAGCTTAATGCTGGCTCCACAGTGGGGTGCATGTCGCTTCCACTCGCATTCCAGTGAGAGAGATGGGCCACATGGCTGGGAGCCGAGCTGGGACCCTGGCTGGTGAGCACCGGGCCAGTCTCTGTCTCTACCTGGACAAGTGCCCCGTATTTGCTTCCTGTGGCCGTCTCAACACGGTACTCCAGCCAGCCCCCATATGCGGTTTCATTTTCTGAGGTTTCAGTTATCTGTGGTCAACCGCTGGCTAAAAATATTACATGGAAAATTCTAGAAAGAAACAATTCATAAGTTTTTTTTTTTTTTTTGATAGGCAGAGTGGATAGCGAGAGAGAGAGACAGAGAGAAAGGTCTTCCTTTTTGCCGTTGGTTCACCCTCCAATGGCCGCTGCGGCCAGCGCATCTCGCTGATCCAAAACCAGGAGCCAGGTGCTTCTCCTGGTCTCCCATGCGGGTGCAGGGCCCAAGGACTTGGGCCATCCTCCACTGCCTTCCCAGGCCACAGCAGAGAGCTGGCCTGGAGGAGGGGCAACCGGGACAGAATCCGGTGCCCCGACCGGGACTAGAACCCGGTGTGCCAGCGCCGCAAGATGGAGGATTAGCCTGTTAAGCCACGGCACCGGCCTCATAAGTTTTAAATAACTTTTTAAAGTATATTATTTGAAAGAGTTACAGAGAGGCAGAGAAAGAGAGAGAGAGAGAGAAGGAGAGGGAGAGGGAGAGGGAGAGGGAGAGAGAGTCTTCCATCTGCTGGCTCACTCCCTAGATGGCCACAAGGGCCAAGCCTGGGCAAATCCGAAACCAGGAGCTTCTTCCGGGTCTCCCAGGTGTGTGCAGAGGCCCAAACACTTGGGCCAACCTCCACTGCTTTCCCAGGCCATAGCAAATATCTGAATTGGAAATGGAGCAGCTGGGGCTTGAACCAGCACCCATATGGGATGTTGGCACTGCAGGCAGTGCCTTTACCTGCTACGCTACAACACCGGCTCCAACTTTCTTTCTTTCTTTCTTCCTTTCTTTTTTTTATTAGACAGGCAGAGTTAGATAGTGAGAGAGACAGAGAAAGGTCTTCCTTCCATTGGTTCACCCCCCCCCCCAAATGGCCGCTACAGCCGGTGTGCTGCGCCAATCCGAAGCCAGGAGCCATGTGCTTCCTCCTGGTCTCCCATGCGGGTGCAGGGCCCAAGCAGTTGGGCCATCCTCCACTGCCTTCCCGGGCCACAGCAGAGAGCTGGACTGGAAGAGGAGCAACCAGGACTAGTACCCGACACCCATATGGGATGCCAGTGCCACAGGCGAAGGATTAACCAAGTGAGCCATGGTGCTGGCCCCCAACTTTTTTCTTTAAAAATTTATTGATTTATTTGAAAATCAGAGTTATAGAGAGGCAGAGGCAGAAGCAGAGGCAGAAAGAGAGATCTTCCATCTGCTGATTCATTCCCCAAGTGGCTGTAATGGCCGGAGCTTCTTCCAGGTCTCCCACGCAGGTACAGGGGCTCAAGCACTTGGACCATCTTCCACTGCTTTCCCAGGCCACAACAGAAAGCTGGATCAGAAGTGGGACTCTAACTGGTGCCCATATGGGATGCTGGTGCTGCAGGTGGCTGCGTTACCCACTACGCCACAGCGCCAGCCCCTTCTATCAATTTTATTACAGATATTGTTCCAAGTATTCTATTTTATTCTTAGTTATTGTGTTCATCTCCTTAAGCTCTTACTGAGCTTAATTTATAAATTAAGCTTCCTGTCCAATTTGTATGTACAGGGACAAAACAGAGAGTCTGGTGCGATCCATGATTTTAGGCATCCCCCGAGGGTCTGGGGATGTAGCCCCCAGGGATGGGGGCTGGGTACTGCACGGGAAACCCAGTGACCTCACACAACACAGACGTACGCTCCTGGGGCCAGCGTGTGGCGCAGCAGGTGGAGCTGCCACCTATGAGGCCAGCATCCCATATCGGAGCTCCAGGTCCCAGCCAGCTTCCTGGGAAGGCAGAGAAAGATGGTCCAAGTGCCTGGGCCCCTGTCGCCCACGTGGAACACCCACATGGGATTCCTGCCTCCCAAGTTTGGTCTGGCCCAGCTTGGCTATTGTGGCCATCTGGGGAGTGAACCAGCGGATGGAGGATATTTTTCTCTCTGTCTGTCTGTCTCTTTCTCTCTCTGTAACTTTGCTTTTCAAACAAACTTATCATTTTTTTAAAAGAAGTGTGCTTCCTTATTTTGAAGTCACGGGGGGGGGGGGGGCTTGCTCCCTCCAGGGACTCTCCAGGGAAATCCCTCCCTCACCTCTTCCAGCTCCTGGGCTGGGTCTCAGCTTCCTGCCACATCGCTCCAGGCCGTCTCCAAGGCCGTCTCCATGCCCACCTGGCCTCTCCTCCGTGCCCTTTCCTTCGTGTGTCCCTCCAAGAAGGATGTTTACTGTTGGATTCAGGGCCTAGAATTTGGATCGTTCATCATCTCGAGATCCTTAACTTGGTTACAGCTGCAAAGACCCGTTTCCCTAGTGAAGTGGCATTCACTGACTGAGATTGGAGCCACCACTGAGCCCCGCCTGTACCCCTAAACCTAGTGGTGTGTAGCAAGAAGGGCTTCCTACATCGCAATTCTGTGGGTTGGGCTCTGCTGGGTGGTTCTTCTGCTGCCATGGTGTCGTCTGGGAGCTGGGCTAGGGCCCTGCTCACATGACTGACAGCTGGGGTTGACCCCTGATTGTCATGGGAGCTCTCTGGAGGGGCAACCTGACCTTCTTCCTGTAGTAGCTGGAAGTGACCACTTCCTGTAAAAGCCGCCTCTGACCGCCCCCCCCAACCCCCCCAGGCCTCCAGAGGTAGAACCAGGAGCTGCAGCTCTCTAAGACCTGGGCCCTGGGGTTCTAGGTCAGTATTTCCACCGCATTCTATCAGCCAAAGCAGGACCATGGCCCATCCAGGTTCAAGGAGAGGGAAAACGGGGGTTGCGACACCAGCGTGGTATGGAAAGGGCTGGTTATGGCCACCTCTGGAAATGACTCAGCAGGGTGTGTGTGTCATGGCAGAGGCTCTGTGAAGGGCTGCCTGCAACCACCCGAGGGAGGGGTGGCTGCCGCGGCTCGGGGTAGCCAGAGCCCCCAGACCCGTGTGCTGCAGGTCCAGCTCAGCCAGCAACTCCCTGGGTGCCTGGGGTCAGCGCCTCATTCACTCAACAATCATTTACTGAGCTCCTAGTGTGTGCCAGGCCCAGGGGTCCCAGGGCACAGGCTGGGTCCCTGTAGAACTCTTTGTGGGGTGGAAGAAAAGATACCACAGGAGTCAGGCCATCAGAGAGGTGACAGGTAGAAGAGCAGCAGGGCTGTCTCTGAGGGCCAGGCGCTGGGACGAGGAGCCCTGTCCTGGGCCCGCTTCCTCTGCAGGCACCCAAAGGGCTGACCACAAGCTGCTCTCCGCCCCCCCCCCCCCCCCGCCGTGGCGCCCAGGTGCTGCTGTGGAATGGGGCTGAGCAGACAGTGCTTGTGGTGGGCATGGAAGGGGCGGGAACCTTCTCCAGGCCCAGGTGCCAGTGCCCGGGACAAAATTCCTCCCAGTTTCCCTTCTTGTCCGTGGATGACCCTGCCAGGGCTCTGGACTCTGGGGGATCAGGGAACCCACCCCTCTGCCTGTTACATGCCCACCCCCACCCCCCACAGACCCTGATGCAGGATGCCTGCCTGCTCCTTCGCCTTTGACCTTGGGCCTGCTTGGACCTGGAGAGCCCCAAGGGCCCCCCGTGAGGTGCCAGTCCCTCTCCAGGAACTCGGGCTCTTTGGGGTCAGACCCTCTGCCTCGGGGTAGCCCCGGGCGAGACCCTCACCCTCTCTGTGTCTCAGAGCGAGCCCTGGCTAGGCTCTGGGCCCAGCCTGCTTCAGAGCGGTTGGGTGGGGGCTCTGAGCAGTGAGGGAGCTAGTCCCAGTGCAGATGGTCTCCTTCAGCTCCATATCTTTTTAATAAAGAAATATTTATTTATTTGAAAGTCATAGTTACATGGAGAGAGGGACACACAGAAAGAGAAGTCTTCCATCCACTGAGTCACTCCCAGGATGGCTGCAATGGCCTGGGCTGGGCCAGGCCGAAGCCAGGAACCAGGAGCTCCATCTGGGTCTCCCACGTGGGCGGCAGGGGCCCAAGCACTTTGGTCATCTTCCGTTGCTTTTCCCAGGCCATAGCAGAGAGCTGGATTGGAAGTGGAGCAGCTGGGACTCGAACCGACGCCCATATGGAATACCGGCATCACAGGCGGGAGCTTTGCCTGCTGTGCCATAGCGCAGGCGCCTCAGCATCTTAATCACTGTGTTCAACCCCTCACGCTGGGCACTGGGTGGGGGTGGGGCCAGAGATGTCAAAACCAATGACCTCGCCTCCCCCCGCCTCAGTTTCCCCCTCTGTTGCACGAGAAGAGGAGGCTCCCCTGCATCCTTCATCGGGGGACTGAGGGTCACAGGTGACAACACACAGGCCTGGGCCCTTCTGTCACAAAGCGCTCAGCAGTAGCGGAGACCATGGGGCAAGTCCACCAGCTGGCTGGCCGGAGCCTCTCGGCCACGGGTCTGGCTTCACACGGCTGTGTGCTTAATGCGACGGTTCGTCTTGCGTGCGGCGAGGTGGGCACCCGCACATCTGAGCAGGCTTCCAGGAGCTCATATACATCGTAGTCCAGGGGTCCCGAGCCCAGAGGGCAGAGAGCTGAGCCCCTCTCCTCGGCCCGGGGTGGCGGGGTGGGGTTCAGCCTTCAGATAGGAGGCCAGAGTCAACAGGCCGGGCCGGGGCTCAGAGGAGCCAGTGGCAAGGCCTGCGCAGGCCACGTGAGGAGCAGCCACGGAGGGAGGCTGGAGCAGCCACGGAGGGAGGCCGAGAAGCACAGAGCCCAGGGGCACCGTGGTATTCAGGGCCGGGCTCCGTGGCTTCCAGCAGGCTTAGCTGGCGGTGCCCAGCGGTGGCTCCGGGGAGGCCGACCGACTCAGGGTGACGCTGGGGAAGCTGGCGACAAGGCTGTCCCACCTTCTCTTCACCTGCTGGAAGACAGAGGTGGTGGCCGTCAGGGCCCAGGGCTGACGGGTGGGCTTCAGGTGTCGTTCCACCCACAGCCACGAGGTGGCGGTAGACCCCAGAGAGAGAAGCCGCTCCCTGCGACCCTTCCTGGGAGGGGCAAAGCCTGCAGCTGCCCCCAAGGGGTCCAGATGTCCCCTTGCCTGGGGGCAGGCGGAGCTGGAGGCGCAGGCCCCCTGGCCGCTCTCCCAACACCAGCTGCGTGCCCCCACCCCCACGCTGCCCGGTCAGTCATCCCAAGTCAGCTCTCCACACCCCCGCCCCCGGCTCCCACAGTCTCCGTGACTCCCTAAGCCCCCAGTGCTCCCAGGCCCCGTGAAGGGGGCAGCCCTGGCTCTCCGGGTCTGCGGCCATCTCTGGACAGCACACGGCCTGGACGTTTCCGCTGGAGCGCTCATGCAGGCCTGGTCCCTCTCCGGGGACCCCCACACTCAGCCAAGGGCCTGCCCCTGGCCGTACCTGTCCACAGTGCCTCAGCCACCGCCCGCCGCTGCCACGTCGCTCTTGGATCAGCTGCTCTGTGTCCCCCAGGGCCCCGGGCAGCCACTCCTGAGCGGGGACGTTCAGCCCTTCCGTGTCTCCCTCGGGGCCCTGGGCCCTGGGCTTGTCCCGCTCCTGTCTGAGGCTCAGTGCTCGCCGGGGTCTGCCTTCCAGGGGTCTCCCCCGTGGATCCTGGAGCTTCCCGTAGGAGGGCCGGGGCCCTCGCAAGGACTGGCTGCGCAGCCCGGTCCCCATGGCTCCGAAGGCGGCCGGCACAGTCCTGCCTTCTGGGATGAACTCATGCCTCCACCCACCTGGTGGGAAGTCACCTGGGGGCAAAGGTCGGAGCTGCTGAGGTGGCCCTCATAAACCAGAGAGCCTCCCTGAGTCACCCTCCCCTGTCCTGGGACAAGGAGTGCAGGCCAAAGTACTAACCGGTACTGCCTTCCTCTCCTCCTCCCCCACCCCATCTCCTTCCTCCTCTCCTCCCCCTCCCCCTCCTCCCTCCCGTTTCCTCCTCTTCCTCCTCCTCCAGGCAGCCTTCCCTTACCAGCTCACCCTCCTGTGAACACCTACGACCCTGGCCCTGTCATCCCGTTGACAGACTCAGACTTTGATGACGGGGGACAGCCCCCTGCCTGGAACAGGCAAAGTCAGAGAGACACACAGTAGGTGGCCGGGTGAGGGGGGCAGTGGGGAGTCACTGATTTTCAGTCTTGGTGAGGAGCGCGCTGGAGACTTGGTGGGACAACACTACTCATGGGGGCCCTGAGAGCTGAGGTGCTCAGCTGCACTGTGGGAAAGAGGGAAGCAGCCCAGCTCCGGGCGAGGACTCCTGGCCCCGTCCCGGGCCTCGCTCTACCCCTATCCTGGCCCCTTCCCGGGCATCGCTCTACCCCTGTCCTGGCCCCGTCCCGGGCATCGCTCTACCCCTGTCCTGGCCCCTTCCTGGGCATCGCTCTACCCCTATCCTGGCCCCTTCCCGGGCATCGCTCTACCCCTGTCCCAGCACAGCACAGCAGATAAGGATTCTTTTTTTTTTTTTTTTGACAGGCAGAGTGGACAGTGAGGGAGAGACAGAGAGAAAGGTCTTCCTTTGCCGTTGGTTCACCCTCCAATGGCCGCCACGGCCGGCGCACTGCGCTGATCCAAAGCCAGGAGCCAGGTGCTTCTCCTGGTTTCCCATGGGGTGCAGGGCCCGAGCACTTGGGCCATCCTCCACTGCACTCCCCGTCCATAGCAGAGAGCTGGCCTGGAAGTGGGGCAGCTGGGACAGAATCTGGCGCCCTGACCGGGACTAGAACCCAGTGTGCTGGCGCCACAAGGCAGAGGATTAGCCACGTGAGGCACGGTGCCGGCCAGATAAGGATTCTAATTGCGGCTTCGTCACTCTGTGACCCTGGGCAGCTCGGTCCCCTCATCTGTAACAGGGACCAATAAATCAGCCAGTGAGATGTGACCCGAGGGGCGCGGCACACAGCAGCGGAGCGCTCTTCCAAGGCGCCCGCCAGGGAGAGCAGCGTGGGCCCCTGCACCCACGTGGGAGGCCAGACTGGAATTCTAGGCTCCTACCTTTGGCCTGGCCCACACCCATTTGGGGAGTGAACTAGAAGATGGAAGAGTCTCTCTCTCTCCCTCTGCCTTTCATATAAACAGACTTTGAAAAAGGACTTGAGCCGGTGGTAGTGTTAGCGGGGAATGGCAGGGTTCTTGTCTTCGCGCAAGAAAGCATTGAGGCGTGAGACAGAGCAGTGGGAGGTAACACAGTGAGGTTCATTAGGGAAGGGACATCGTCAGGACGGATGGGCGCCCCTCCAGACAGAGCCTGAGACAGAGCGCCCAGTCGCTCAGACTGGGGGGGGGGGGGGGGGCGAGGTTACATGCTGAGTGGAGAGATCACACCTGGACAGGCAGGCGGGCGGCTCAGCAGAGGCAGAGGGCTGAGCGCAGTCCGGTGGAGGGGGGGGGGGGTGTTAAGGAGATGGGTCTCTGTCTTCACACATCTCCTCCTGGAACAAAGGATTCTATGGCTGTAAGTATTAAGCAGCTCCTATCCGAGTTTTCCCCTGAAGGTTTCAGACAGGAGGAAGCCTAGCTGGGCCATCCTGGGTTCAGAGGAAGGGTGAGCAGGACCCCCTGGAGGATGGGGATCCGGAGCAGGGGGTTTGAGATGCAGGTACTGGGCTCATCTGGGAGACTGTGGAGGATCTGTCAGGCAGAAGGGGCGGGGACCCCACCTGGCAGGTTATGGGTAGAAGGGGGCAGGGCAGGACGCGAAGGCCGGGCTGCCCCTGAAATAAAACATCATTGGGACGACTTTGAGATGCAGATGCAGATGCTGGACATAGACGTCTTCTCTTTTGGCCTTTGTCACACACATAAGCTCACAGCTGACTTCCTACCTAACAGTAGCAGGCAAATCACTTTAGTCCCTTGGGTCAGAACCCCCGTCTGTAAAATGGGTTGTTTTGAAAAATGAAGCAAAATCATCGATGTGCATTGAAAGCGAGACTGCCAGCCGCAGCTCTCCCCGACAAGACAAGGCAGAGGACGCGGGGTCTGGGGCCGTGCGGCAAATTCCCTCGAATCCCAGAGGGCCAAGGGGGCCTCACAACAGAGGCCACAGGCCTTTTGTTGTTTTAACCTCGGCTTAGAGGATGTTTGGTGATCCGGGCGCTAATCCTTCCTGATTTCATTCAGACCTCGTGAGAGTGGAGGTTGTTGTCCCATTCTGCAGATCAGGAAACCGAGGCACCTCATCAGAAAGCCTGCCTAGTAAGTGGCTGAGCTGGGACTCCTGGCTGGCCAGCTGGGCTCCAGTGCCCGATGCTCTCCTGTCCCGGGGGCCGGAAGCCAGGTCCCCTGCCTCTTGGGCTGCTGTCCCTCTGCCACCAGGCTGGCCACACCCTCCCCTCTCCTCCCCCCACCCCGCCCTGAGTTTCTGGGCCTTCGTTGGGTTGTTCAATGGCTCCCGCTCGGAGGACCCAGGTCAGGGTCAGTGTCTAGACAGTGGGAAAACAAGGCCCTGACCGTCTGCCCAGCCAGTGACGGCCAACACTCTCTGGATTCCTACTCTGCCCACGTACCTAATGTTTAACCCATAGCCGACCCTGACCCTGGCTCCAAGCGCCAGGCCCCCTCACTCGCAGTCGCAGTCGGCTCAGAGCACCGCGGGGAGCCTGCTGACTCACACCCGCTCCCTCGGCCCAGCCGGGTCGGAGTGACTCACCTGCTCTGGTCCTGTTCCAGCACATGGAGCGGCCGCACACCCTCTTGCCGACTGTGCCTTTTTTTTTTTTTTTAAAGATTTATTTTATTTATTCGAAAAGCCAGGCTGAAGCCACAAGTTTGGAACCCCACCCGGGTCTCCCATGTGGGGGACAGGGGCCCAAGGACTCAGACCATCTTCCACTGCTTTCCCAGGCCATAGCAGGGAGCTGGATCGGAAGTGGAGCAGCCGGGACTCGAACCTGCACTTACACGAGTTGCAGGTGTACAGGCAGCAGCTTAACCTGCTGTGCCACAAAGCCGGCCCCCAGCTGTGCAATCGGCTTCCCTTCCGTCCTCACCCGGCTGGCTCCTGCCTTTCAGGACCTTGCCCTGTGAGCGACACCTCCCAGCAAGCCTGTCCTGTTGTCCTGTTGTCCTGTGGGCTCCCTCCCGGCTGGGTGAGGCAAACACTGCCTTCTCCAGCTCACAGGGCAGCACGACCCCACCCCCCCACCCCCCGCCATGTCTTCCCGTGCGGTTTGGACGGCCCTGGGATCACGTCTTTCTTGTCTGTCTCCGGGACCCGCACGAGTGGAGCTGGTGTTAAATATTGACGACTAGAAGTTGGTTATTGCCACGAAGCCACTGCCCCCAGGGCAACATGTACAGGCCAAGGAACCGCCTCCTTTTATATAAACCCCTCACTATTTTTTTAAAGCATTTTTAGTGGTTCTGTTGCCACCCCTCCCATGGGTTTTATTTAACCCTCATGACAGTTTAAACAAAGCTTAGTGGCTTAAAACAGAGCTGGTCGCTTAACACAACAGTTTCTTATCGCGGCTTCTGTGGGTCAGGAACCCAAGGATGGTTTAGCTTCCTCACCCAGGGACCCCGGTCTTCAGCAGGTTGTCCCCTACCCCCACCTCCCCGGAGGCAGATCTGTCCCCAGGCGCCCCCTGGTGGTTGCTGGCAGAACTCTGCTCCGGGCGGGCTGTCGGACCCAGAGCCTCAGATTCTCACTGGGCTTGGCCGGCCAGAAGCCAGGGTCTCTGGGAGCTTATCTTAGGAGCGCCAACCCAGCCCTCTTGCTGCATGGATGCTCCTAGGCGTGCAATGGAGCTGTGGCCCCAGGCACCCATTGTAAGTTGGGAATACTGAGTGGGAAATGCCCGGAACGCACCTGACCTGGGGTGAGCAGCACACGGCAACACATCGGTGGGCTCCTCCTGTCACCACGGGCTGACAGAGAGCCGACATGCTGCCACGGACGCCAGGCAAGCCCCATCCCGACCGCCTTCCCAGGTGGCTCGGATTTCTCACCCTGACCCTCGAGGGCCTGCACAGTGGGCTCCGGCTGCCTTTCCCAGGGCAGCCGTGTGTGCGCTCAGGCTCCGCTCACCAGCACGACGCCCTCCTCCATCTCTACCTGCCTGTCCTCCTTGCTCGTGAGGCTGAGCTCCAACACCACCTCCTCCAAGAAGCCTGCCTAGATTCCCCTCAGGTGTTCTCGCAGTCTGTCCCGTGTACCCTCAGCACCTGACATCTCCTTTATGTACCTGGGACTCCCTCGTCTCCCACAGGCAGATGCGTCTGCTCCCCAAGGTTCTGGCCTCTCTGGAACCCATCCCCATGGCTCAGCTGGAATAACAGAAGCGCAGGAGGTGGCCTGGAACCCGAAACCTCCGGGAGTGTGCACTCTGCTCTCCTGAGCGTAGTTGGGGTCTTTCCACGCCTTCCAGAACAGTCAGATGGAATCACCATTTGTGCTACTAGATTTTCCTCCTTGAAGATACGGTGAGAGGCCATGCAGGATTGCTCGTTTAACTCAAGATTGCTTCTGACCAAGCAGCAGACAGCAGGGTTCGCTCTGTGCTGAGCTCGTAGAACCCAGTGCACCTGCTCTTTTGCTTTGGAGCCCTGCTGCCCCCCCCCCCCCTTTTTGGTTTTGACGTCCCCACAGGGGCTGGAGACTGTCAGGTTCAGTGCCAGAACCTGGCCATCTCATCACCTAGACAAGTCAGAGTGAACGATGAATGGCAACACTACAGTTTAAAAGCTGGGGCCAGCGTGGTGCAGCAGGTAAAGCCGCCATCTGCAGTGCCGGCATCCCATGTGGGCGCTGGTTCAAGCCCCGGCTGCTCCACTTCCGATCCAGATCTCTGCTATGGCCTGGGGAAGCAGTAGAAGATGGCCCCAGTCCTTGGGCCCCTGGACCTATGTGGGAGACCTGGAGGAAGCTCCTGGCTTCTGGCTTTGGCCTGGTCCAGCCCTGGCCATTGCAGCCACTTGGGGAGTGAACCAGCGGATGGAAGACCTCTCTCTCTCTCTCTCTTTCTCTTTCTCTCTCTCTCTCTCTATCTCAAATAAGTAAATAAATCTTTAAAAGCCACAGCGACAGCGCCACGTGCGGAGCGCACCCTGAGCGCCAGGGTTTCCTGTGCGTGCTCGTGTTGGGCCCCAGGACGGAGAATCAGGAATGGATTATTCCGACAACGCAGCCGAGCTCAGCAGGTGACACAGGTGACCCTTCTGCCCGAGCCTGTCAAGCCGTCTATACAGAACTTCTCTAGCAGAAAAACACCAATTGCTGGGCCCAGGTGAGCCCCCTCACTGCACATACAGGCGCTCTTGGAGAGGCTGTGAATCCAGGCCTGCCCGCCTCCGAGGGCTGTGATCTGTGGACACGAATTTCAAACTCTGCACGTTGCTGCCTCCTTCCCCCCGGCGTGGCCCAGGAAGGCACGTGGAAGAGGAGCAGCAAGGCCTAGGGGTCCATGGCTTTGTCCACTCACCTGCTGGCCTGAGTCCCCTTGTCCCCAGCTGCTGCAGGCCTCCCCCGAGGTGCTGCCTGAACTCCCTGGTGAGCTGGCCTCTGCTGCCTCCCAGGCGACTCTCATCCTGCCTCCACCAATATGCTTCCCTGCCTTGGCCTGGGCTGTGTCCCTCCGCATGGAGCCCCTTGGTCGATCGATCGATCAATCAATCAATCATCTATCATCTATCTCAGGACTAAGCTCAGGCCCTGCCTCCTCCAGGAAGCCCTCCAAGGCCCCTCTCACAGGGAAAGGGGCTTCTCCTCGGACTCCCATAATACCCTGGGCACGGTTTCCAGGCCAGCGCCCATTGCTTTGAGATCAAGTGTTCTGGGGTCCGCCCTCTCCCTGCGCCTGCCATGGTCAGGAAGCGGCTGGCACCAGGGACGTCACGCAGTTTCCGTGGCATCGCCGGCGGGTGCTGCTGGAATGATGGTGGATGGGAGCGATGCTGTTACCCTCTCCCCACCCCAGGGACACGGTGACCCTGTGACAGCCAGCTCCTCCCTGCCCTGACCAAGCTGCTGTCACTTTCACTGTCCCGCCCTCCTGAACGTGGACCCTCAGCCCTGGGGCTGTCCATTCACTCCAGCAGTTTTCTGAGAAGTGATGGTATTTGTTTATTTCATTTTATTCGAAAGGGAAGCAGAGCGAGAGGGCGGGAGAGAGAGAGCAGGAGAGAGAGAGATCTTCCCTCCGCTGGTCCACTCCCGTTCTGTCACTGGTAGACTTCTTATTAAGCACTTACGATGTGGTAACTCAACGCTTGCAGAGGTGATGTTCAAGTGCAAGAAGACAGGGCAGGGACAAATGAAAAAACAAACAAACAAACAAAAACACCAAGAACTTTCCAGAAAGCATCAGGCTCTGAGAAGCAGTAAGGCAGCCGGGCATCCCAGCCTGCAGGACCCCCGAGCCGCAAGGCAAAGGCCCTGGGACACAGCCCCTGGGGGACGCCGGCGGGGAGGAGCCTGCTCGCCAGCGCTGGTGAAGTGGCCGCGATGGCTCAGGTGCTGTTGGTGATTTGAAGGCCTCTGGCTAACGAGCACAAGAGCCATGGGTGGGACTCAGGTGTCCGCGTTTCCCACCCATGCGCCCTTGTCCCCAGCAGATTCTGTCGCTCCGGGTGCAGGAAGCAGCTCTCGCTGGGACAGGCTTTCTCCGGCCATGGGGTCTCCTCACCCAGGCCTTTCCTGAAGCCGAATGCCCTTCCCAACGCTGCCCTCGGAAAACTCCTGGGGGTTGGACGGAGCCCAGATGGGGAGGTGTCTTGTCTGCTAATCTGAATTTGCATATGCCCGAGCTGATGTTCCAAACCTCTGCTTCCCGGGGCCACTGGTTCTGCTCGGTGTTGGTGTGGATGGGACAGTCACCTGAGCCCCATCCTGGGCTGCAGACCCAGGACGGAGCTGCGACGTCACTCACAGCCAGCCCTAGAAAAGGCCTGCATCTCACACACGCACAGGCCAGTGAGGGGGTCACGAGGGAGGCACGGGCAGTGCATGAATCCCAGCCCAGGAAGGAAGGGGCCTGTCCCAGTTCACGTGGCCTCAACTCCTCATTTTTTTAAAGATTTATTTCTTTGAAAGGCAGAGCTAGAGGGGGAGAGGGAGAGAGGGAGAGATGGAGAGAGGGAGAGAGAGATCGGTCTTCCGTCTGCTGGTTAGCCTCCCAAATGACCAGCTCAGGCCAGGGGCCTGGAACTCCATCCGAGTCCCCCACACGGATGGCAGGGGTCCAAGCACGGGCACCGTCTTCCACTTCTTTCCCAGGGGCATTAGCAGGGAGCTGGGTCAGGAATGGAGCAGCCAGGACTAAAGCCAGCGCTCAAGTGGCATGCTGGTGCTGCAGGTGGTGGCTTACCCCAGTGCGCCACGGTGTGTGAAGAAAGCTGGTAGGTGGGGGGCGGGCGTCCTTGGACCTAGACATCCCATAGAGTGCGAGTTCTATGCGGTGACGGCAGGGGCCGTGTCTGTCCACTGCGGTGTCCCCACCACGGCACTCGGCCTGCTGTGGGTGCTTAAGAGGTGTTTGTTGATGGAAAGAAACGTGTGAGGAGTCAGCACTGTGACACAGAGGGCAAGCCGCTGCCTGCAGGGCCGGCATCCCATACGGGCGCTGGTTCGAGTCCCAGCTGCTCCACTTTCGATTCGGTTCCCTCCTAATGCCCTGGGAAAGCTGTAGGAGATGGCCCAAGTGCTTTGGCTCCTGCATCAACTTGGGAGACCTGGAAGAAGTTCCTGGCTTCCAGCTTCAGATCGGCGTAGCTCCAGGCATTGCAGCCATCTGGGGAGTGAACCAGCAGATGGAAGACCTCTCTCTCTCTCTCTCTCTCTGCCTCTGCCTCTCTGTAACTCTGCCTTTCAAATAAACAAATCTCTAAAAAAAAAAAAATAAATAAATAAAAAAATCTAAAAAAAAGTGTGAATCTGGAGAATTGGGATTTTTTCAACTTAGTTTTTTTAGATAATTATTATAAATTTATGCTATAGACAGATTTAATGGCTCTATTCAATAAAGAGTTCAACAAATGAAAAAGTAAACGGACCATAGCCCAGCAGGAAAATCGGCAAGGGCCATCGACAATAACCAAATGAAAAGACGCTCAGTCACCGAATCGTTGAAACTATGGCAGTGCGTGAACGGACACCCTGTCAATTTGATAAAGATCTAAAGCAGCTTGGCAAAACACTGTAGCAAAACTGATACATACAGGCTTTCTTTTTCTTTTTGGAGTTGTTTTTTTTTTTTTAAATTTTTAAATTTTAGCTCCCACATATATGGGAAAACGTGCAGTGTTTTTGTGTTTCTGTGTCTGGCTTATTTCCTGCAGGGAGAACCGCTATGCTGGAGGGCCCAGGGATCCTGGCGGGACCCAAGGTTGCGGCTGTGTGGGCCCTGGGCCCAGGGCCCAGGGTTGCTGGCGGGGCCAGGGTCGCGGCTCTGCAGGCCCCAGGTTGCTGGTGGGCCCAGGGTTGGGGGCCCAGGGTTACAGCTCTGTGGGCCCCAGGGTTGCTGGGGGAACCCAGGGTTGCAGCTGTGCGGGCCCCAGGGTGGCTGGCGGCGCCAGGGTTATGGCTCTGTGGGCTCCAGGGTTGCTGGTGGGCCCAGGGTTAGGGCTCTGTGGGTCCCAGGGTTGCTGGTGGGCCCCAGGGTCGCAGCTGTGCGGGCCCCAGGGTTGCTGGCAGGGCTAGGGTCGCGGCTCTGTGGTCCCAGGGTTGCTGGTGGGCCCAGGGTCACGGCTCTGTGGCCCCAGGGTTGCTGGTGGGCCCCAGGGTTGCTGGCGGGGCTAAGGTCGCGGCTCTGTGGGCCCCAGGGTTGCTGGTGGGCCCAGGGTTGCTGGCGGGGCTAGGGTCACGGCTCTGTGGGCCCCAGGGTTGCTGGTGGGCCCCAGGGTCGCGGCTGTGCGGGCCCCAGGGTTGCTGGCCGGGCCAGGGTCGCGGCTCTGCAGGACGGGGGGAGGAAGGCCAGCGAGGCTGGAGTGCCCAGCTCTGAGCACAGCCCGGTCTGGGAATCTCCACGCTCCACAGACCGTTTGCCGCGCACAGGGCGTTCCCCAGGTCCTTGAGGGCCGCGTGCGGCCGCGAGTCCCGCTTCCCGCTCGCCCCCTCGGCCGTCGGATGCATCGCACTCGGTGACCGCGGCTTCGCCCCGTTGGCTCTGGTCACTCTCCGTCCCCTGGCAGGCGCACCTGCTGGGCCCTGGCCGTCCTCCTCTGCGGGGACCAGGAGACCGAGGCTCGGGGAGGCGACGCTGCTCGTCCAAGGTCACACGGGGAGGAGCTCCCGAGCGCCTCTGCCCACCTGCGCCGCTGCGACGGGGCCGCCACGGCCGCGGGCGCCTTCGCGGACGCTCTCCGGCGACCTCGGCCCCCGGTCGCGGGCGTCCGGCCGCGCCTCGCCGGGATGCCCGAGCCCCTGCCGGAGCATCTGTTTTGCTTGCGGCTTTCGGAGACACGTGCTGCCCGGGTGAATGAATCGCACGTCCCCACCCCCGCCGACAGCCAATCGCGGCGCGTCAGCGCCCGGCCACTTCCGCCTATTGCGGGCCGCGGCCCGGGCCCGGAGGCCCACGTGAGGCTCTGGAGACAAGGGAGTAGGCGGTGGCGCGCCGGGGGCGGGCTCTCGCAGCCTCGCCACCAATCCGGACGCCCGCCGGGGACGCCGGGGGCGGGGCTGACGTGCGGCGCCAAGGCTTAAACGCGATGGGTAGGCGGGCGCAGGGCGGAGTCCCGCGCGGGGGAGCGGTGAGTGGCGGAGGGCCGCGTCCAATAACAGGAGGGGTTGGGCTGCCTGGGCCAATCGGAAGTCCGAGAGGCGGGGCCGGGACTGCAGCAAGTTCGGTTGCGCGGAGACCGCAGCTGTTCCCTGTCAGTGGAGGCAGCGGCTGTAGAGGCGGCGGCGGCGGCGGCGGCGAGGCGGTGAGTGTCCGCGGCGCTCCGCACCCTCCTCTTCCTGCGGCACGCCGGTCGGGGCGGGTGGGCGTGCGCCGGCGCCGCCGCCGCGAGGGATGCTTATGTAAGGGGTCGGGCGCGCCGAGGCGGCGCGGACTCGGCGCGAGTGAGGCTGGAGGAGTCGGCGCGGGCACTGCGCGGCGCGAGCGACGTCCGCCGCCCCTCCCCCCGCGGGGGCGCGCCCGCCCCCGGGACCCCCGGGACCCCGCGCCCCGCGAGCATCCCCGCCGCGGCACCCGCTGGCCCGGGCTGCGGGCGGAGAGCCGGACGCGCGGCGCCCTGAGGCGCCCTGAGGAGCCTGAGGCGCCCGGCGCCGGGGTCCCCGCGCGCTCGCCCTGAGGGAGCCGCGGGTCCCGCCGGCCCTGGGGTCCGGAGCGGGCTGGGCGCTCCGCCCCGCTCCTCGGGCAGCTGTGAGGGGCGGCGCGGCCGGCCGGGGAGCGCTGGCCGGGCCCCTCCGCGCCCTGTGCTCGTTGACGGTTCCTGCCCCATCGCACAGGCGGTGGAGCCGGGCCAAGGCCCGGGTGCCTGACGGCTGGGAACTGGTCGGCGTCCCCTGCGCCTCGGGCCGCTTAGCCCCATTCTGCAGCCCAGAAAGCCGAGGCCCGGAGGCGTGCCCACCGTGCGAGATCGCGGCCCTCCCCGCCGCCTGGCCGCCCCCCACCCCGCCCCGCCACCTGCTCCCTGCGCTGGGGGCAGAGGCTGGGCCTGCTCGGCATTTCTGCTCCCTTCACACCCGAACTTTTTTTTTTTTTTTCATTTATTTATTTATTTGAAATGCAGAGAGAGAGAGAGAGAGAGAGAGAGATATCTTCCATCCGCTGGTTCACTCCCCAGATGGCCACAACGGCCAGAGCTGCGGCGATCCCTAGCCAGGAGCTTCTTCCCGTCTCCCACGTGGGTGCGGGGGCCCAAGCACTTGGGCCATCCTCCACTGCCTTCCCAGGCCAGAGCAGAGAGCCGGATCGTAAGTGGAGCAGCCGGGTCTCGAACCGGCGCCCCTATGGGATGCCGGCGCTGCAGGTGTTTCCCCGCCCCCACAGCTTCCTGTGCAGAGCCCGGGCCTGGATTGGGAGATGATGAAGGTGATGAGGGCAGTCTTTGCTCTGGAACTGCCGACGAACTGGCTGAGGAAGAGAAAAATAAAAATAAACCAAAGCTGAGAGGTGCCGGTGTAGAGCGCGTGGTGGGCAGGGAGGAGGGAGTTCCTTAGGGCACGAATCAGGGCAAACCGCACACTGAAGCAAGGGAGGGCGGAGTGGACTGGCCTCTGGGCTGGAAGGGGTGGATCTGGGAGGGCTTCCTGGAGGAGGCGAGTCGTGAACCTTTTTGATGAAAAGGCAGTGATTGAACTTGAGTGGCAATGTTATGGCGGAGAGGTGAGTTCCAGGTGAGGAGAACCTGCCAGAAGAAGGCTGAGGGAGGGGGAAGGAGAGCGTGAGGGCCTGGGTGCTTCTCAGCTGTGTGGGAGACGCAGGCCAGAGGCCTGGGTGCTTAGCTGTGTGGGAGATGCTAGGCCACGGGGAGCGGCGCTGCAGGAGGTGGAGCCAGGCGTGGGCACTAGCGTGTGCTCAGGTGTCTGTAAGCCAGGGACTGGCGCCCAGGCGAGGTGAGAGGGGGCCACGGCCGGCCAGGGGCCTGGCTGTGCTCTGAGGGCCCAGCAGCAGGCCTGTCTCCCTCTGGGTTCTGGCCAGCTCCTTGGAAGCAGCTGGCCTTTTTTTTTTTTTTTTTAATTTTATTTATTTGAAAGTCACAGTTACACACACACAGAGAAGGAGAGGCGAGAGAGAGAGAGAGAGAGAGAGAGAGGTCTTCCATCCGCTGGGTCACTCCCCAAATGGCCACAACAGCCAGAGCTACACTGATCTGAAGCCAGGAGCCAGGAGCTTCCTCCAAGTCTCCCAATCGGGTACAGGGGCCCAAGGACTTGGGCCATCTTCCTCTGCTTTCCCAGGCAGCAGCAGAGAGCTGGATCGGAAGTGGGGCAGCCGGGACTTGTACCAGCGCCCATATGGGATGCGGGCACTGCAGGCAGCGGCTTTACCTGCTACACCACAGCGCCGGCCCTGCAGCTGGCCTTTATATCGGAGTGGCTACGCCGCGCCACGCCCTGCCGGAAGGGGCTTTGTTCAGCACAGTTGCGCAATACCCACTTTTTGAGTTCCTTTAGGCTGAGTTTCCCAGCCGAGTTTCCCCTCTGGGTCTGGGGTCCTTTTCCCTTCTTGGGGAGCCTGCTGCAGCCTGGTGATGTCTGCCGGTGTCAGTCCTCGCCTCCGGGTCTACCCAGCTGCCCCTGGGCTCACGGCGGCCCAACCTGCCTCTGACATGCCCACGTACACAGCCTGCCTCGCTTCTACCCTGTGTCTTGCTTTCTCCCGTCTCACCTTTCACCCCCTGGCACCGTGCCAGGTGCCTGCCTCTCCACCCCCCCCCCCGCCCACTGGGGCCTGGACCCCTGACTCATTCTTGGTGTCCCTCTTCCCAGTGCCCGACAGCGATGAGGACAAGGAGGTGCTTAATGGATAAATCAGTAGAAAATGGCTCAGATTGGATACCCGTGAGGAGGGAGGGCTGGAACCGGGGACACTGGATCTGTGGTGCTGGCAGGGAGGACCGGCATGGCTGTCAGCTCAGTAAGTCTGGGCGGGAGACTTGGGCAGACCTGGGGCCTGCTCACTCCTCCGTCCAGCATCTTCTGTGTGAGCTGGGTGCCTTGGCCAGGGCAGTATTTTCTTTATTTTATTTTCTTTAAAAACACGTATGTGTTCATTTGAAAGATTACAGAGAGAGAGAGGAAGAGACAGAGGGGTCTCATCCACTGGTTCACTCCCCAGATGGTAGCAACACCCAGGGCTGAGCCAGGCCAAAGCCAGGAGCTTCCTCCAGGTCTCCCACGTGGGTCGCAGGGACCCAAGCACTTGGCCCATCTTTTGTTTTCCCGGGTGCATTAGCAGGGACTGGATCGGCAGTGGAGCAGCCGGGACTTGAACTGGCGCCCGTATGGGATGCCAGCATCACAGGCTGAGGCTTAGCCCACCGTGCCACAGCGCCAGCCCCGACTTGACCCTCTCTGGAACAGGGCCCTCTCCTGGCCTTCATCCAGACACCCTGCAGCCATGTGGGACACTGTGCCCGGGCCCTCCCTGAGACCTGCCCTGGGCCTGGTGACCGTCGCTGCCTGCCCGTCGCCGCGGCGTGGGGTCTGATGGCGGGGATGCTGGAGAGGAGAAACAGTTTCCCAGCGCCTCCTGAATGAAAAGCCGGGGTTGGCGCCCCAGGACCACACCTGGGGGCTCGTCCCTCCGGGTGGCTGCCGAGGCCGCTGCGTCTGCCTCCGCGCTCCCAGGGCACTGTCTGTGGTCCCCCCCACCCTCCAAACTTGCCCCATGGCGCCCCTCCTCTGGCTCCTGGTGACCCGGTTTTCCTCCGAGCCTCTCCTTGTGTCTCGTCAAAGTTAGGTTTTCTGAGGCTCGGAGCTTCCCTTCCGCGGCTCTGTGAGATCTGTTGGGCGGGACGTGGGTGCTGTGTTTCCGTGACTGGCACAGAGGGTGGACGCCAGCTGTCGTGGACCTGCACCTGTGGCGGGGACCTTGCTGCTCGTCTCCTGTGACTCCCACAGCAGCCGCACCGAGGTGCTGCCACGTGGCCTCTGGTGATGAGAAACAGAGAGGCAAACAGCTCGCCCGGGCCCACACAGCCAGGCGGAGGTGTGGGGGGACTGGCCCCAGGAGAGCAGGCTCCAGTTCTGGCTTGGGTGCTTTGCGCCTGTGGCGTCGGTTATGTGCCCAGGAACCTGTTTTCAGCACTTTGTGGGCAGAGCCTGTGCCGTTCTGGGTTAGGTCCTTTTGCAAAGCATGCATTCAATAAATATTTTATTGAACCGAATGTCCCAAGCATTCAGTTTCTGCCTTGACGTAATCTGCCGAGGCCATGGAGTTTCTTTGCTGGCCGGGGTCTCCGTCTTGCTGACTATTGACCAGCGGCTCAAGCTCTCTGACAGGTGTGGCCTCCCAAAGATAAGTGTCCTGGAGACCCGCTTATAGGGAGGCCGCCCACCCTCTGGGCTCCGGGGGACCTGGACCTGCCTGTGCTCTCTCGGGCGTGTGACAGGAGAGACGTCAGGAAATGGTCGGGGAAATAGGAGACACGTTCCAAGTCACGTAAGACTTCATTAGTGTCATGTTGTGGCGCAGCGAGAGAGGAACCAGACGCGGGCCTGGGCTGCGTGGAGGTGGCAGGAAGAAGAGGCTTCCAATGAGGCGAGAGGGTTTCCAGATTCTGCCTGAATGCTACGACCCCGTGTGTTACCAGGGCCTCGTGTGTGCGCCTCACCAGGCGCTCCCCAGAACCCCCCGAGGAGGGCGTTCTTACTCCCACTTTGTAGTTGGGGAACCAGGCTTTGAGGGTTCCACGTGCAGGGTCGGAGCCCAGGCAGCCAGGCCACGGAGCGGGGCTGCTCTCGGCCCTGCACTTGCCTGTGGCCCACAGCCGCCCTGAGCTGGAAGCAAAGGAGGAGTTCTCTGGGCCTCAAATCCGTGTTCCCTCGGGGGAAAGCCTGGAGAAACGAGGATAACACTTTTTTTTTTTTTTTCCTTTTTGCTTTAGATAGCGTCCGCCTTCTGAGGAGCTGGCGGAACACGCAGGGTAGGTCGTGCGGCCTGCAGCCAGGCCATGGGCAGAAGTCACGTGGCCAGCCGTCTCGCCTCGTCGGGTCTCCAGGGCGATCAGAACGAAAGGCCAGGCTCTGGTTTTTGGATACTCTCCACTTAAGCTTGGGTTCTCTGGGTTTTCTTGGTTTTTTACAGGAAAATGACATCTGGCCTCTGTTGGCAGCCGGCCAGCCTCAGCAGGAGGCCCTACTTCTGGGAGGGTGTGGCTTGCGGTGCTGGGCGGGTGTTGGGGGGGAACCATGCCAAGAGCTGGGGGGGGGGGGTGTCAGGTTCCTGAGGACCTACAGGCAGAGTCCCTGGGGCTGGGCCGCTTCTGAGAAGACCCCTTCTTTAGGGGGTGTGTGGAGCAGGCGGCCGGGGCGCGAGGGGTGGCCTAGCCGGCAGTTGCACAAACACTCACGCATGCTTTGAGCCTTTGCCACTCACAACGGCAAGGGGGAGAGGTGGCATTGTCCCCTCTTCCCTCTCCCGGTGCTCAGGCAGCACTGTCCGGACAACTGACCACTTCGAAGGCGTCGCTGCCTCGATGCCCCCGAGTGCAGGCGGCTGGGAGACGGGGTTGCAGCTCCTCAGCCTGGATTCCCAGCCCCCGCGCCGGGCTCTGTGCTGGGCTGGTCCTGCCTGCTGCCGCTGCACCGCACCTGGCCCGGCGTCTCCCAACCTCGCGACACCCGTCACGCTCTCACCTCCATCTGGAGGCGGCCTGGCGGCTCTGCCCCCTCCCGGCCAGCGCCCTGGGGGCTTTGGGACCCAGGGACTCCTTTCCCAGAGTTCATGTTCAGGGCTGCGTGGGGGTTCCTTTGTAGAGGGCTCTTTCTGGCATTCCACCCATTGTGCAGGGGATTTTCTCAGGGGACCCTCGGGACCCCGGAGTTGATCTCCGGCACGAGGTTTCCCAGAGTCCTGCTGTGCTGGGTGTTGGGCCCGCAGTGGCCATTTTCCTCCCAGCGGCTGCGTGTTCTCAGAGAAGCTGGGTGAGGGCAGACGGCGGTGGGCCACGCTGGGCGCCCAGTGTCCCTCACCCTGTCGCTTTCTGCGTTGTCTGCCTCTCTGTAGTCGATAGAGGTGAATGTCATTTCTCTTGTATCCCCTGGTGGGTGGGGGGACATTGGATGAAGCCCCCCAGAGCCACCTGACTTACTGAGCTGCAGAAACGGAAGCCCAGAGAGGCTGTTGTGCAGAACCCAGGATGCTGGCATGGGGGGCGGTGGGTGGGTTAGATCGTCTCTCTCTCTCGCTCTCTTTTTTTTTTTTTTTTTTTTTAAGATTTATTTATTTGAAAGGCAGAGTTAGACAGACACATCTTCTGTCTGCTGGTTCATTCCTCAAATGGTCGCAACTGCCAGAGCTAGGCCAGCCCAAAGCCAGGAGGCAGGAGCTTCTTCCGGGTCTCCCGCGTGGATGCAGGGGCCCAAGCACTTGGGCCATCTTCCACTGCTTTCCCAGGAGCATTAGGAGGGGGTTGGATTGGAAGTGGAGCAGCTGAGACTCGGAATCGGTGCCGTATGGGGTGCTGGTGCTGCAAGCTTTACCCACTATGCCACAGTGCCAGCCTCAGCCTTCTTGTTTTTTTGTTTTTTGCCCCTAAAGATTTATTGTTGAGTGACAGAGAGGGAGACAGAGAGAGTTATCTTCCATTTGCTGGTTATCTCCCCAAATGGCTGCATCTACCAGGGCTGGGCTAATGCAAAGCCGGGATCCTAGAGCTCCATCCGGGTCTCCCACATGGGTGTCAGGGGCCCAAGCACTTGGACTATCTTCTGCCTTCCCAGGTTCAAGAGCAGGAAGCTAGATTGGAATTGGAGCCGCCAGGCCTCAAATCGGTGCTGCAGTATGGGATGCTGGCATCCGCCGTGCCACACGCAGTCCCAGTCATGTTTTCTTGGTGACTAGTCACCAGGAAGGGTTTACTGCCCCAGGCCGGCTAGTTCATCCTGGCTCCTTTGACTGCCTGGTTCCTAAGGCCTTGCAGAGTCCTGGGAGCTTTGCTTGGTTACGGTAACTAAGGCTTTGTCACCGACGCTGGGGGCCTCCCCTCCCCTGCTGCTCCCTGGAGATCCTGGAGGAGGTGGATGTGGGCTGCTGTTGTCTTGCCAGAAGGCAGAACCCCGGGTCCTTTCAGCACCGGGGAAGGGGGTGGGGCCCGGCCGAGGGCAGCGCTGGAGGTACATTTCCACAGCTGTCTCTGGCAGCTCCTCTCTGACACACAGGGGCTGACGTCCGCGGCTGAGGCTGCGGGAAAATGCCACGATCTGGCTGTGCTGAGTCATGCTTAGTCTGCGAGGGTGGCGCACACCTTTCTCCCGCTGCCCGGGCAGCCAGGGTCCGTGGAGCGCGCGGTTACCCGTGTGGTGCCTCCGTGTTCCCCCTCGCTCTGTGCTTCTCGTCCAGTCGCCAGCAATAAAAACGCTGCCCAGGGATGGGGAGATGGGTTCAGGGAGACTGGGAGAGTTTCGGGTGACATGAGTGGTATGTCGGGCAGGCAAGGTTTCAGAAGCCACACCCTGCTCCTACCTCTGGATTTTTGTGTAATGGAAAGATTATGCAAACGTTACTTTTGTTGAAAAACTTGATTTTCAACTTCTGAAAGCTTTGAATTAAAAAAAAATCTAGTTCTTTCAAGGGCTAATCTTTTAAGTTCAGCTTCTAAGTATAGTCTACAAATCTTTCGATTTGAGTCTAGAAAATTTTAGCACTCACTTCGAAGGGGACTTTTGATTAATTCTTAGTCCCACTTGAACACTTAATTAAACTCATTTGAAAATTTGAAATCTATTAATTATAGTCAACTTCCTCTAGTTATTTTAAGCTTTCTAATTGATTTAAAAAATCTTGATATAGGCAACTCCTGGAAATTGAAAATAAGGGTCAAATTAAGCTCTTAAAATTTTCCATTTTTAAGATTTATTTATGTGAAAGGCAGAGTTACAGAGGAAGAGAGAAATGGGGGGTGGGGTGGGGAGAGAGATCTTCCATCCACTGGTTCACTCCCCAAATGGCTGCATTGGAAGTGGAGCAGCCCAGACTCTAATGTTGCCCATATGGGATGCTGGCATTGCAGGAGCTGGCTGAACCCACTGCGCTGCAATGCTGGCCCTGCTCTTAAAATTTTCTTAAGAATTCCTGTGCTGTTTTGTTTTACTTTTAGAAACAGTGTAACTGAGATATTATGAAAATGTAATACATTGCACATGTATTTGAAGTGTGCACTTTGACAAAATTTGAAAAGTGTGCGTGTTTGTGACACCATCAGCAGAGTGTGGACGGTGAGGGACACCCCCCCCCCTTCCTTACCTCACTCCTGCCCTGCTCTGCCCCCTCCCCCACGCGGCCGCGGAGCCGCCCTCGGTTACTATCATCCTCCAGATATGGACTCATACAGTAGGTATTCTGTTTTATCTATCTGCCTTCTTTCGCTCAGCATCTTGGCTTTGAGGGGTAGCAACACTCAGATTGGTACATTGTTGCGTGTGCTAATAGTTTCTTGTTTTTTAACTGCTGAGTAGTATTCTGTTACATGGATATCCCATAATTTATCCATTCATTGTATGTCATTCAGTTGCTCCCAGTTTTTGGCAATTACATAGAAACCTGCTTAGAATGTTGTGTACAAGGCTTTGGACGTATATTTCCTTTCCTGATGGCCAAATGCCTGGTATTGGAATGGCTGGGTTGTATGGGCACTCTGTGTTTATCTTAAACTGCCCAGCTCTTCCAAAGTATTTATACTGTTTTCCATTCCCATTGGCAGTCTGGAAAAATGGAATTAAAGGGTAAGTTTGTTTTGGAGCAATTTTGTTTTTGTTTGTAAAGATTTATTTATTTGAAAGGTAAGGTTACAGAGAAAGAGTAAGAGACAGAAAAATCTTCCATCCACTGGTTACTCCCCAAATGACTGCAACAGCCAGGACTGGGCCAGGCCGAAGCCAGGAGCCAGGGGCTTTATCTGGGTCTCTCATGTAGGTGGCAGGGCCCCAAGCACTTGGGTCATCTACTGCTTTTCCCAGGCCATTAGCAGAGAGCTGGATTGGAAGTGGAGCAGCCAGCAAACAAACTGGTGCCCGTGTGGAGTGCCAGTGTCGCAGGCTGTGGCTTTATACCTGCTACTCCACAATGCTGGCCCCTGGTGCAAAGAATTTTGAAATTCATGCATGTAAATGGGAAATATGGATAATGCATGTTATGAGAAAAATTAAGTGTGGATTTCAAGATTTTTTTGCATTAAAATAAGCATTTTTTTATTCATCTTTTTTTCCATAAACATTTTACAGTCCCTTCAAGTTGCAGTACTGGGTACGGTCAGTCTTTAGTCTGAGGCATTTAAAAGGTTGTATGGCCGTACCTCACTCTGGGATCCATTTTTATTATCTGGTGACGAATGATACTGAACATCTTTTTATGTGTGTACTTGCCATCTGCCAATAGACATGTAAAATTCCTGCCTCAAATCACAAGTTTAAAGCAATCACTCGGTTCTGATTGGAGTCCCAAGACTGACTGGTTGCTCTGAGCTGAGCAGGTTCCCTTACACCTCGAAGTGTATCACGTAACAGGGATCACATGGATTCCTCAGCCCAGAATGATCAATGCCGTGGTTTTTATCTTCTTAGCTGTGCTGATCCTTAATTTTATATCTTCCTGGAATTAAGGAAGTTCATCTAATGAGGAATTAAAGTACATAATCTCAGACTGTAGTCAATTATTTTCCTAAGCAACTGTGGCATTCCTTTCTTAACTAGGTGACTTTTTTTTTTTTTTTTGGTTTGTTTTTAATAATTAGACTCCTGGCCAGGATAGAACTGGGTCATGGCCTTTGACTCTGTGAAGCACAGCCCTGATTCACTGCCACTTTGCCTCCAAATGGGGATGGCCTCACACCCATGTGCCCCAGATAGAAGCATCTCGCTGCCCTTGCTCCTCTCAGATAACGGCAGTTCTGCCTAGGCTGGTAACTGACTAGATTCAATCACTGTTTAAGGCTTCGTTTCTTATTCACTCCGGCCAGAGAGTAGGCAGACTTAGATGCTGGGTATCTGCCAAGTAGCAGTTGTAAAACCATGCCAGTGGCCCGGGACCGCTAGAGTTTCAGCTCTGGGCCTGGCATTTCCCCCTGTTTCTTAAATCTTTTTGGACAAAGGGGAAAGGAGCCTGCAGCTTGCGAGTTCTTGTTTTCTGGTCAGACTTGGTTACCAAGACATCACCTGGAACCAGTGCCGCCTTCCTCCTGTCCCACAGTTCACCTCCTGGAAGTGGTGAGAACCTTGGCCCCTCCCTGGCTGCAGGGCTGCGGCCATCAGATTCTCGTTGGGTGCCAGCGCTGGATGATGCAGGGGTGGGGAGGCTGCAGTCCTGCTGCGGGAGCCCAGGAGGCTTGTGGGCAGGGAGTGACCTCCCTGGGCTCCGCTCCTGCAGCCTGCCCACCCTCCCATGGTGGAGGCAGACGTGGCCCCGTGGGGTTCCCGGAAAAGGACACTTGAGTTGCAAGGAAGTTGGCAGGAGGCTGTCTTAGGCTTTTGCTCTGCGGGAGATATTTTTTCCCTCCTAATTATTTTGTTGTAATAAAATCCATGGTTTAGTCCACTTGGGCTGCTATGACTAGATTATCTTAGGGTAACCTGTAGACGACAGAAAGTCTGAGATGGAGGGGTCTGGGCAGGGCTTGTTCATCAGGGGCCGGGTCTCTTTGCTGGTCTGCGCACGGCCGCAGGGACAAGGCGGCTTCCCTCAGCCTCTCTGGCCCCTTCCCGAGGGTGGCCCCCCCGGGACTTCATCTCTGTGCTGTTGCTGTGGGGGTTAGGTTTGAGCATAGGAATCTGGGGGACACAAGCCTTCGGAGCGCCCCACGATTGTTTACCATCTTAGCCGTTTTGCGCGCTTGGTTCTTACTGTAATAGGACCGTCGCCACCATTCACCTCCCAAGCTGAACCGAGGCTCTGTAGCCATTTGACAGTAGCTCCTGTTTCCCACTCTCCCCAGTCCCTGGCAGACCCCATTCTACACTGTAGGTACCACATAGAAACGGAATCATACTGTATTTGTCATCTTGTGACTGCATATTGCAATTATAGTGTTCTCAGAGTTTGTCCACACTATAGCATATGTCAGAATTCCCTCCCTGTTAAGGCTGAATAGTCCATCCTGTGGATTTGCTCTTCATTCATCCATTGACAGGCGCTGGGTCGCTTCCGTGTTTTAGCCGCTGTGAATAATGCTGCTAGGAACATCAGTGTGCAAATGTCTTTTCAAGAGCTTTCATTTGATCCTTGTGGGTGTATACCTGGAGGTGGAATTGCTAGATCAAACGGTCTGATCATTTGAGGATCTGCCAGGCTGCTTCCCAAGTGGCTGCACTGTTTTGTATCCCCACCAGCTGCGTATGAAGGTCCCAGTTTCTCTACTTCCTAACCAACACTTACTTTTTTTGACAGTAACCATCGTAATGGGTGTGAGGTTATTTCTCAGTGTGGTTTTTGTTTTTTAAACATTTTATTTTTCCTCTGGTACTTTTATAGTCTTTTTTTAAAAAGGTTATTTATTTGAGAGGTAGAGTTAAAGACAGTGAAAGGGAGAGACAGAAAGGTTTGCCATCCTCTGGTTCACTATCCAAATGGCCACAAAGCCTGGATCTGGGCCTCTGCTGGGCCAATCTGAAGCCAGGAGCTTCTTCCAGGTCTCCTGTGTAGGTCAGGGGCCGCAGGCAGAGGCTTAGCCCGCTACGCCACAGCGTCGGCTCCTTTGGTGTAGCTTCTTTTGCATTTCCTTATCGACTGATGATATTGAACATCTTTTCATGTGCTTACTGGCCATTTAGAGTCTTCTTTGGAAAAATGTCCATTCAAGTCCTTTGCCCATTTTTGAATTGCGTTGTTTTTTTTTGTTGTTGAGTTTTGGGAGTTCTTTATGTAGTATGGATATTAATCCCTTATCAGATATATGATTTGTAAATATTTTATTCATTCTGTGGATTGCCTTTTTATCCTGTTTATAGTGTGTTTTTGTTTTTTTTTTTTTGATGGAGAGTGTCGCAAAGTTTTTATGGGATTCCGATTTGTATATCTTTGCTTTTGTGTCTTGTATCGTATCTCAAAACTCCTTATTAAACCCAGTGTCACAAAGCTTTTCTCCTGTGTTTTCTTCTAAGAATATTACAGTTTTAGTTTTTGCATTTAGGTCAGGGTCCATTTAGGTCAATTTCTGTACAGCGGTTCCCCTTTCCCACAGTTTTGCATTCTGTGATTTCAGTTATCCGTGGTCAGCTGTGGTCTGAAAATATTAAATGAAATTTCCAGAATTAAACAATGTATTTTATTTCTTTATTTGAAAGGCAAAGTGACAGAGAGAGCGAGCAAGCTTGCATCTGCTGGTTCACTCCTCAGATGGCTACAACAGCTAGAGTTGTACCAAGCTGAAGCCAGTAGCCTAAAACTCCATCCCATCTCCTGTGTGGGTGGCAGAGGCCCAACTTGGCCCATTGTCTGCTGCTTTTCCCAAGCGCATCAGCAGGGAGCTGGATCAGAACCAGCATTCTGATATGGGATGCTGGCATTGCAGGCAGTGGCTTAACCCGCTGTGCCACAATGCAAGCCCCCAGAAAAAGTAATGCCTAAGTTCTCAGTTGCACCTGCTCTAGTGGTGTGAAGGAATTTCACACTGTCCCGCCTGGGTGTGCCTCATCCTTTGCCCAGTGTGTCCGTGCCGCACACGCTGCCTGCTGGTCTGTCACTTGGTGGCCTCTCGGTTAGCAGAGGTGACCTGACGGTTGCAGGGTTTGTGTTAAAGAATTGTGTACATGGTCTCCTGATGCTGAGTCATGGAGCCCACGGCATCCCCTCCTCACCGCATGGAGAGGAAGGGTGAGACTGTACAGTCAGGTGCTTTGGCAGAGAGGCCGCATCTGCAAAACTCCTATTCCGGTATATCGTTATAACTGCTCTATTAGTGTTCGTCTCTTACTGTGCCGGACTTAGAAATTAAACTTTGTCGTAGGTATGTATGCATATATATCTATATATAGATATAGATATAGATGTATATATAATATATATAAATAAATATATATTACATATATATATATATAAAATAAGAACAGTGCATGTAGGCTTTGGTATTTTCTGAAGTTTCAGACATCCAGTTGGGGGCATCTTAGAACACATGTTTTTGGACTACTCTATATGATGATAGATAAGGATTGACTTTATTCTTTTGCAAAAGTTTTATTATTAAAGTTGTGCATTGACTTATTTTCAACTACTTGAAAGACAGTGACAGAGAGAGAGAGAGAGAGAGAGAGAGAGAGAATCAATCTTCCATCTGCTGGTTCACTCCCCAAATGGCTGTAACAGCCAGGGCTGGGCAAGGCTGAAGCCAGGAGCCAGAAACCTTATCTGGGTCTCCCATGTGGGTGGCAAGAGTCCACACACCTGAGGTACCTTCTGCTGCACCCCAGGGTGCATTAGCAAGAAGCTGGGTTGGAAGTGGAGGTGCTGGGGTTGTACTGGCACTCTGACGTGGGTTACCGGCTCCTTGTGATGATGTGATGAGAGGAGGTGACTGGGCATTAGGGGACCACATACAGATTTCTTGAACACAAGCTCTGTAATACCACAACCGTCGGGTCACCTCTGCTAACCGAGAAGCCACCAAGTGACAGACCAGCAGGCGGTGTGTGTGGCATGGACACACCGAGCAAAGGATGAGGCACACCCAGGTGGGACGGTGTGAAATTCCTTCACACCACTAGAGCAGGTGCAACTGAGGACCTGTGGGCTTATGACTCAGCAGCAGATGGGAGAATCAGCAAACTTTAGAAGATGAGTAAATTGGTGGGGCCGGTGCTGTGGTGTAGTGGGTAGAGCCACCACCTCCAGTGCTGGCATCCCTAATGGGCACTGGTTTGAGTCCCAGCTGCTCTACTTCTGATCCAGCTCTCTGCTATGGCCTGGGATAGCTGTAGAAGATGGCTTGAGTCCTTGGGCCCCTGCATCCGTGTGGGAGACCCGGAAGAATCTCCTGGCTTCTGGCTCCGGATCGGTGCAGCTCTGGCTGTTGCGGCCATCTGGGGAGTGAACCAGCGGATGGAAGACCTTTTCTCTCTGCTTCTCCTTCTCTCTCTGTGTAACTCTTTAAAAAAAAAAAAAAAAAAAAAGATAAATAAAGAGGTGATCTAGTTGAGGATCTGAAAGAAAAAAGAAGGAGAATGACAGAGCCTCGGAGATGTGTGGAGCACAAGTGAATCAGACGTGCATGGTGGGTGTTCTAGGTGAGGACAGAAAGGGTCAGAAAGAGGGTTTGAAGCAACAAGGCTGGAAACTGCCACATTTGATAAGACAGCAGCGAGGGTGTCCAAGAAGCCCAGTCAGCTCCACCTAGGACAGACTCAGAGGTTCTAGTTAACTGTTGAAAAGCTAAGAGTCTTGGAAGCGACACATGAGCATTCATGGGGCCCCAGGCATCTTTGATTGATAGATTAACAGCTCATTTCTCCTTGGGAGCCTCGGGGCCGGAGGGCAGTGGGACAAACCTAAATGCCATCTGGGGCAGAACCTGCGACTGTCACCGTCTGACCCTGGGCTCTCATGCCCTGACCTCTGCCATCCTCAGGGATCATTTGTCACTCTCACCGCTGAATAACCGTCAGGCAAGCTGCCTTCACACTTGCCCTGCAGGAAGTCTGTCGTTCACTAGATTCCCTTCCCCCAGTATTTCTAGAAATACCCAAGGAATGCTTCCGTACTCCACCGAGGTTGGAACACATAAAGGCCCGAGAATATTTGTCCAATAAATGAAATCTACCTGGGTTGCTTGTTTCCTGGCCAGCTGTCTAAGCACTGCCTGCCGTGCGTTCTCTGCCGGCCTCGGAGCCGTTTCTCTGCTCCTCACACCGTTTGGCCTTAACATGCAAGCAGGCACGGCTCACTTCTCAAAGCGTGGCTGTTACAAGCATCGCTGGGACCTTTTGTGTCCGATTTTGGTTGGGGGCCGTCCCGCACCTAAGGCAGGAGATGGTGGCTGCAAAGAACAAAGTGCTGGGGGGGATCAGCTCCAGGCTGCAGCGTGCTAGGAAAGTGGAAGGTACGTGCCAGATACAAGCACGCCCCAGGGTGAGACTGGTCATCCTCACCAGCAACCGCCCAGCTTTGAAGACAGTGGAGCGCTCTGTCACGCTGGCCAAAACGGTGTCTGTCACCACAGCGGCAGTGATATTGAATCAGGCAGTGTGGAAAATACTGTAGGGTTTGCACACTGGTGACCACTGATCCAGAAGATTCTCATGTCAGTAAAAGTGTGCCAGAACAGAGAGAGGTTCTTTTTTTTTTTTTTTTTTTTTTTTTGACAGGCAGAGTGGATAGTGAGAGAGAGAGACAGAGAGAAAGGTCTTCCTTTTTGCCGTTGGTTCACCCTCCAATGGCCGCTGCGGCCGGCGCATCTCGCTGATCTGAAGCCAGGAGCCGGGTGCTTCTCCTGGTCTCCCATGTGGGTGCAGGGCCCAAGCACTTGGGCCATCCTCCTCTGCCTTCCTGGGCCATAGCAGAGAGCTGGCCTGGAAGAGGGGCAACCGGGACAGAATCCAGCGCCCCAACCGGGACTAGAACCCTGTGTGCCAGCACCGCAAGGCGGATGATTAGCCTGTTAAGCGAGAGAGGTTCTATTTACCTTCAACAGCCGGGCCAAAGCCAAGACCCAGGAACTCCATCCAGGCCTCCCATGAGGGGGGCAGGGGCCCCTGTACTTGAGGTATCTTCTGCTGCCTCCCAGGATGCACCTGTACAGGAAGCTGCATTGGGAGTAGAGGTGGTACTTGATCCCAGGCACTCCTATATGGGATGCAGGCATCCCAAGTGGTGACTTAACATTGTATGCCACAATGCCTGCTTCCAGAGCTTATAAAAAATAAATATTGCCATGAATTTCACAAAATTTTATTGAGTGCTTGGGGTTAGCAGAATGGAATTACAATAAAAAATGTTTGTCCCCAAAGGGGAATTCAATCCTTATTTAGCTCAAGAAAAATAGAATAATCCTAACTTAATAACGGCAGCCTCTCCACAGCCCATCAGCCATCGAGGTCTCCACTGTCAGTCACTGCCCTCCAGGACACGAGCGGAGCCGACTGCTCGCGTCCGTGGCTTTCGCTGTCGCTGGTATGCCTTTGGTGTGTGGAACCCTTCGTAGTTTTACTGTTTTGTCAGGCAGCTCTCAGCGGCACGGTTAAGGTCACGGTTAAGGCTGCAGTCTCGCTGTTCATGGATGACAGACCTGAGACACTCAGTGGCTCACTCAGCTTTGCTAGGAAGAGGCAGAGCCGCGGGCTGGAAGTAGCCATCCCGAGCCTGGCTGCGTCTCCCCAGGGAGCAGGATGCGCATCGCAGAGGGCTGCAGCCTGCGGGGCTGGAGACACCATCACGAGCCCCTGTCCACTCCTCCTCCAGGTGACCGCCTGAGGGTTGTTTGCAGCCTCCGTACAGGAGCCATTCGGCCGCGGGGCTGGTGGCCAGCTGGGAGTCCACCTCCCCACTGCGCTTGCCCAAGGCTGCTTCCGTAAGATCTTCCGGGTTTGCTCAGCCTTCCTGCCTCCTCACCACCCTACTCCAGCTGGTTACAAACAACTGTTTGTGTTCTGGTGGACCTGAGCCATGTCTTTCTATTTCTGATATTCTTAAATGACAGTTTCAATATCTGGCAGAATAAGTTCTCCACGATGTCGTTCTGGGTTTTCTCTGCCGACTGAGTGGATTAAGGAAGGCATGCATTATCACTGCGCAGTATTCCGAGAGGCTGTTCTTGCCTCGGGCAGTTACTGTGCCTCTGCGGTGTGCGTGGCTCTTTCCTGGCTGCCGTGAGGTTACCAGAGGATGTGACAGTGTGGCCTGCTGTGGGTTGAGTGTCCCCACTGGAACCCAGGGTGAACTTCACTCCCCGTTGTGAGGTATTATAAAAGGTGATTGGACTGTGAGTGGACCAACCCATGGCTGGATGGACGGGTTGTCAAATGGCTGGGTCTATTGGAGAAGCCAGCGTAGCTCTGGACTCACCCTGTGGTGCCTGGGCTCTGCAGGGTCCCCCTCAGCCAGAGGGACCTCAGCAGGTGCAGCTGCAGGAATTTGGACTTCCCAGCCTTCAGAGCCAGATGAACCTCTTTCCTTGTAAACGACGTTTACAAGTGTTCCCTCAACAGAAGACAAACCCAGACAGCCCCTGCTGCGGTTGCTAACCCTGCGGCTAGGGAGAGGAATGCGCATGCTCACCACGGAGCGGCAGTGTGTGCCATCTGTCCGGTGCACAGTGCTGCCTGCAGACACACGCGTGGAGTCGCCGTGGTTAGAGCGTGGGCTCTGGCATCAGGCAGAGTTTGGACTGAGGCCTTCACCTGCCCTGTCACCTCTGGCAAGTTCCTTGGTCGCTTTGAGCCTTGGTTTCCCTATCTATAAAATGGGAGCAGCAAGAGCTTCCTCTTGGGACTACTGGGTGTGTGTTTGGGGAGAGCGTTGTGCAAAGTGACATAGTGTGGTGCCTGGCAGCTGGTGCGCGCATCATCCTGTGGCCGTGTTACCGGAACCAGCAGGGAATAGCTGCAGGGGAGTCCTTGTGGAGACCATACAAGGCACTTCAGAAATTGGTGGGAAATGGAATTTTTAAAAAAAGATGTTTATTTTGGTGCAAAAAAAGTTGGAATCCATGCATCTTTTTTTTTTTTTTTTTTATTTGACAGGTAGAGTTATAGACAGTGAGAGAGAGAGACAGAAAGGTCTTCCTTCCATTGGTTCACCCCCCAAATGACCACTATGGCCGGCACTGTGCCGATCCGAAGCCAGGAGCCAGGTGCTTCCTCCTGGTCTCCCATGCGGGTGCAGGGCCCAAGCACTTGGGCCATCCTCCACTGCCCTTCCGGGCCACAGCAGAGAGCTGGACTGGAAGAGGAGCAACCAGAACTAGAACCCGGTGCCCATATGGGATGCCGGCACCGCAGGTGGAGGATTAGCCAAGTGAGCCACGGCGCTGGCCCCCATGCATACTCTTTTCATAATATACCTTTCCATAAACTTTCTGAAGTACTCTCATATAAGTCTCAGGACTTGCAAGGAGAGGGGCCGTATCAGGCTTCCTGGGGGAGCTGGTCTTTGAACGTGTCGCCATATGTGGTCATGGAGAGGTCAGGAAGGCACCCAGGGGTGGCAGTCAGAGCAGTGAGAAGATCCAGTCCCCAGGCAGAGAGCAGTGCCCCAGCCTTGCGGGGACAGGGGAGAGGCCATGGAAACCCCCAAGGGCAGAGACTTGTGCCTGCCTTGGGTGCTGCACCCACAGAGTTGCGCTCAGGAAGCTCCGTGGCAAGTGTGGGTGCTGGTGGTGAGGGTTGGGCAAGGCCTTCATCCTGTGAACCCCAAGGGTGTGCTGGGATTAGAGATGCTTGGGCCAGGGACCTCCGGAGGTGACTAGGGAGCAGTGGGCAGGCTGAGGGGGACTGGAGAGTCAGGCCAGGGCGGTTGCTGGCTCGCACGTTCCCCGGCGATGCAAGTGTGTGGTGGGCAAGGGGCGGCAGTGGGAGGGAGGAGCAGGTTCAGTGTCCCAGGAGGAGAGTTGTCATGGGTGAACTGGGGAGGAATCGGAGGGCGCTGGTGAGCAACCCCGTCTTCATCGGAAATGCAGCATCGGAAAGGCCACCCCCTTCGTGCAGCTGAAGGTAGCCAGCCCCAGGACCTTTGGCCAGGGAGGAGGAGGAGGAGAGGCAGACTGGTATAGGGCTTTAGTGGGGACAGTGAAGCCCAGCTCAGAATTTCCTGAGAAAATCGAGTTAGCTGGAGACCAGGGCAGTTAGCCCCGAGAACTTCCACGCAGCTGAAGAAGACGTTCCCGAGGGTGGAGAGGCTGGTGGAGCATCTAGGAGCCCCAGCTGGTTTCCTCCAGGTCTCATGCCCTGGGGCCCTCCTTTTTCTCCTGCTCTGACAGTTCCTGCGAGACTAGCATCTCGCCTGTGTCTGGGTGAGGCTGGCGGCAAGGGCTGGGGCTCCCATAGAGCTTGGCCTTTAGATCGCGGGGCTTCCCCTGTGCCTCCAGGGCAGCGTAGGTGGAGGCCGAACTGCCTGCCAGCAAAGGGATCCACATGGAGCAAAACAGCGTGGGTGTTAGCTCTGGGAGGCTTAGGTTTTCTGTTGCATTTTTAGGTGTATTCTGGGGAGGCATTTTGGAGACGGATTCTCCCAGCATACTCAAAATATGAGCTTGTAACCCTGGGTCTGTTTTTCTCCTGTTTCTTGATTTTCATGGTTCCCATGCTAGGACTTTGGAATGAGGTTTGGTCAGCAGAAAAGACAGGGCATTGCTGCCAAAAAAGGAGGTACTCAGAGACTAAAGTCCCAAGATAAGGGGTGGTGTGCACCTTGTGAGAAAAGCTCTGTGGCCAGTCCCGTGTCCGGGCTCCTTTGTCGCTCGTGCAGACCTGGGTCAGTTTTCCTTTCTCTGATGGCTGCTTGGCCACTACTGGGGAGAGCACGCAGCTTATAGAGACATCCTCCAACTCTGGGGCCAGCCTAGAGGCAAAGGGCAGAGGCCACCATTCCTACCAGTTCTGTGGCCCCAAAAGAGCATTTCAGTTACTGCCTCTTTGAGGTTTTTGTTCCAGATCAGTCAATCCAGCCTCAGGGACATTGCCCTTGGACATAACAGAGTCTCATAACAGGCTACCAAGTGCTGATCCAAAGGGCTACTGTTTAACTTTACAAAAAACTTTTCATATTTCAGCTAAGTAATGCTTGGACCTGGCACAGATATCTTAAGTGTATGAAAGCCTTTTGTTCTCTCTCCCTAGTAGCCCACTTCCCCTCCCTGGAGGCCACCTCTGGATAAATTACCTTGTCTATCTTTTGAGAGATGGTTTGTCTAGTAAAATAAAAATAGAGTTCTATTCTTTTTTCCTTCTACATCAGATTTCCTCCTATACCTTCTCCCTGTTCCAACATCTTTTATTTTTTAAAAAATATATTTATTTATTTATTTGAAAGAGGAAGAAAGAAAGATCTTCCATCCACTGGTTCACTCTCCAGATGGCCAGAAGGAGCCCGTGCACTGGGGCCATCTTCTGCTGCTTTCCCAGGCCACAGCAGAGAGCTGGATTGGAAGTGGAGCAGCGGTAATTGAACTGGTGCCAGTATTTGTCACAGGCATTGGCTCCACCCACTGTGCCACAGGACCACCCTCCACATTTTTTGTTTTCTTTTATCCACTTGTTTATGGAAAAACATATCATGTTTACAAAACACTTTTTTTTTTTTGCTTTCATCATGAAGGTCATGATAGTTGTTTGTGGACCTTTTTTTTTTAGATAAGATTTATTTATTTGAAAGGTAGAGAGAGAGAGTTCTTCCATCCACTGGCTCATTCCTTAAATGCCTGCAATAGCCAGGGGTGGGCCAGACTGGAGACGGAAGCCAGGACTCCATCTGTGTCTCTCTTGTGGGTGTCAGGAATGCAAGTACCTGGGCCAGCACCCGCTGCCTCCCAGCACAGTGGCAGGAGGCAGAGTAGCTGGAACCCAGCTGGCATGATGTGGGCTGTGGGTGGTGGCTTAACCTACTGCTTCACAGTGCGCAGCCCAGCGTACGTACAGGGGTCTTCAAGTAGTTCGAGGAAAATGCATATTCTGAAAAGTTGCATGGGCTTCAACGTGGTTTTTACACCAAAAAAAAAAATTAACCAAAAAACCTCTAGCATCAACGTGTCTGCACAGGATCGCAAGTGAGGCATTGGAAAGGACAAGGTTGGAGCAAATCCTCGTCAGAGCAACATGGCCTCTGCTGAAGTTGAAGGGCAAACGTCAGTCGACGGTGAGGTCGTCGCTGCCTTATGGAAAGGCTACGGGGACGCTGCCCCAGAGGAGTCACGTTTGCTCGTGCATAGCTCGTTTTCAGAAGGGTCGAGGCGGTGCTGAGCGCGAATGCCGCCGCAGCAGACCGCCCACAGCAACTTGCAAGGGAAAAACTGATCTTGTTCACGCCCTATCCGGTCTGAGGAGCCTTTGTTCTGCCAAGGGCCCTTTGGATATTTATAACATCGTTTGCTGGCCATACAAAAGTATCAAAAGTTAGTCTGCTGGGGGCTGGCGCTGTGGCACAGTGGGTTAACGCCCTGGCCTGAAGCGCTGGCTTCCCATATGGGCGCTGGTTCTAGTCTTGCTACTCCAATTCCGATCCAGCTCTCTGCTATGGCCTGGGAAAGCAGTAGAAGATGGCCCACGTCCTTGGGCCCCTGCACCCACGTGGGAGACCCGGAAGAAGTTCCTGGCTCCTGGCTTCAGGTCAGCTCAACTCCAGTTGTTGCAGCCATCTGGAGAGTGAACCAGTGGATGGAAGACCTCTCTCTCTACCTCTCTCTGTAACTCTGTCTTTCAAATAAATAAAATAAATCTTTAAAAAAAAAAAAAGTTAGCCTGCTGCAGATTTATTGAATTTCGATCCTGTCTGTGGTTGCCTTGGCGGGGCCTTGTACGGCCTGCAGACTGGGTTTCCTCAGGCCTGCAAAGTGAAGAGGACTGACGGACAATTAACAGTAGGAATGATGGCCAGCACTGTCGATGCCACAGTTGCTTCAGCTTACGCAACTCTGGCAAAGTTCTTGCTTGGTGGGTAGCCAGGCTGTCGTATCAGGTCAGCCGCACACAAGGACAGAGCCTTCCGTGGAAGTTTCCAGCAAGTGGCATGGACATCCTGGAGCTTTTTCTTTGACGATGAGGATGCAAGCTGAAGACAGTCAAAGCACTGGCTCCCGACAGGTGGCAGTGGTCCAGTCAAAGCAAAAGCAGACTGGGCTAAAGCAAAGGTCACGGCGGCCACTTCTTGGGAATGCGTGTTGGCTTCGCGGCGGGCCAAGGCACAGTAACGTCTGCTTGTCAGGAGGGCGTTTTGAGCTAGCCCAGGCCTGGGAGGAGACTGCAGGAAACCTCCACCAGGGTCCCCCCCAGCCTGACGACGAACCTGTTCACGCCTCTCTTGAGCAGGGCAATTTTGCAAGTTTCGGTGGGAAATCATTAGGCTTCCATCATACAGTCTTGATTTGGCTCCTTCTGACTTTTAATTTTCTGATCTCTAAAAGGCATCTATTTTTCTTCATTAATAGTATAAAAATAGGGGCTGGTGCTGTGATTTGGGGTAAGCCTCTGCCTGCAGCGCCGGCATGCCGTGTGGGTGCTGGGTTGTGTCCCAGCTGCTCCTCTTCTGATCCAGCTCCCTGCTAATGCACCTGGGAAGGCAGTGGAAGATGGCCCAAATGCTTGGGCCCCTGCACCTGCATGGGAGACCTGAGGGAAGCTCCTGGCTCCTGGTTGCAGAATAGCCCAGCTTTGGCTGTTGTGGCCATTTGGGGAGTGAAGCAGTGGATGGAAGGCCTTTCTGTCTCTCCCTCTCTCTGTAATGCTACCACTCAAATAAATAAATATCTTTTAAAAAATAGTGTAAAAACAGTCTGCGCTGCCATGCTTAAATCCCCAGGACTGTCAGCTCATTGGGATGGACCAAATGATCGATATCATTGCTTACAAAAGTGTCTAAATTCTGTGGAACTTATGTTGAGAAATCATATTGATTTTTGTCTTTTAATTCTGTTTTCCATAAACTGTTAAAAATGTCCTCATACATCAAAACCGAACAATGTAGTGGATGTCTCTGTGCCCATCCCCCAGGTTAAGGAATAAAAGGTTAGGAGAGTTTAAGCCCCCTCTCTGCCCTCCTCATTTGAAGCCCCTGACCCCCACAGCTGCTCTGACTCAGGTGAAAATCATTCCCCCACCCATAAAGCAGTATCTCAGTAATTCCTGGTTTAGTTTTGCCTGTATTGGAGTATCTTAGACAGGGAATTGCACTGGCCCAGCGTCTCAGGGTGAGTTGTCCGTGCGGGTGCACACGGCTCTTGTCCGTTTTGCCGCTCAGGAGCTTCCTCCCGTGCCCCCATGCGTTCACCCCTCCATGGCCAAGAGGCCCACGAGTGACTCTTGTTTCTCATTCTCAGGACCAACCGAGCCGTGAACGTCCTGGGACGCGGGTCTGGTGCCCGTGAGCAAGAGTCTGCATAGTATAATGAGGAGAGGAATTGCTGGCCCGTCTCACTCCTGGGTCATGGGAAACTCGCTTTGCAGGGTGCTCGCACTTGACCGACCCTTCTTAGCCGTGCAGAGCACTGGGTGCTGTCTGATGACAGTGCTCGGGGAGGATTTTCCTGTTTTTCCGGCTGCTCGGTCACAAGGCTGGAGACAGGTGCTTTTCCTTGCTGGTGGGAGAGGTAGATGGGTCACTTCAGGCTCGCTCTCGCCACGCCACACCTTCTGGAAGTCAGCTTCATCTGGGACTGAGAGCTGCTTAGATTTCCCACGTCTGCTGGGGAGTAGGCTGCCAGCACCACAGTGATGCTATGGAGGCGGTTTGGGCCACGTTCAGAACTGTCAGGCTTAGGACTGGAAATCTGGGGCATCCCTCCAAACTTGGGCGACACTGATTTGCCCCGTCTGGCAGCTCTGTGAATCTACAGCAGGACATGAAGTTTCTGCACCAGGCAGGTCCTGCTGCGCTAGGCCCATTCTGGCCCGCGGCGGTGTAGACAGGGTTGCTTAGAGAGCGGGACTAGCACACAGGCAATTGTCAGAACATCTCTTCATGGATTTTGAAAATGACACACTCTGACTCCCATTGTCTCTGATGGCAAATCCCTGCTTTCACATGGTGTAGTTTCCAACTATTTTGTTGTTTTAGTCTTTTGGTTGCTGAAATCCCCTGTAATAATTCTCACATATTTTGCATTCCTGGGTAGACTGTGTGAAACCTCATTGTTATCCTGCTGCTGCTAAGTCCATCTGGGTAGGTGTTCATTTCAGGCTGGCCTGATTCTTGTTTTTTTAAAGAAATCTTAAAATGTTTGAATTTTAAAAATGTATTTTCATTTTAAATTTGAAGACAGGGATAGACAAGATAAATCTTCCATCTGCTGGTTCACTCCCCAGATGCCCACAACAGCCAGGGCTGGGACAGGCTGAAGCCAGGAGTCAGGAATTCTGTCCAAGCCTCCCATATGGGTGGCAGGGACCCAAGGACTTGAGCTGGCACCTGCTGCCTTCCAGGGTGCACAGTAGCAGGAAGCTGGATTGGAAATGCAGTAGCCGGACTCGAACCAGGCGGTGTGGCACGGGCATGTGGATTTCCAAGGCAGCGACTTAACTGCTGTGGCCCAAGCCTGCGGCCTTTCAGGCTATTAGATTCCCGTTGTCTGGATGCTGAAGAGGCTGCCTCTTTTACTTTGTACATATGGATTATTATCTTCTTGTAGTGCTTTACCCCCCCTCCCCTTCCCCTCCCTCCCTCCCCTCCCCTCTCCTTCCCTCTCTCTCCTACCTTCCTTCCCCCCCCCCCCCAACTTCCATCCTCTGGAAGCCTAGCTTTTCCTCCCCTAGGCTGGCAGAGGACACTGGAGCAGCCAACACACAGAACTACCGTTTGTGCATGGCTAAAAGCTGTGATTCTGTAGCATCCTGGGCACTGCACATCCACGAAGCAGGAACTTGGGCTCTACACCGGGCGCTGCTGCTTGGGTTCCCTCTTCTCTTCTGGAGAGGGATGGAGATCCTTTGCGAGAGGAGTGTTTGCGTGGGTAGTCCGGCACCGCCGGAAAGCGTGCCTTACCACTTTCAAAGTCGTTTGCTGCCTGCCTGGCCTCAGGTCCCCTGCCACAGCGTCAGCCCCTGAGCTGCCCAGGGGCAGGTCAGTCGCCCCTGGGCCCCACCAGGCCGCAGACTGGCTCTCCTTCCAAGAGCACCTGGCTTTCCCACGTCCCTCCTGAAGTGGAAGGCGAGGCGGCCACCGCCTAGTAACCTGCTCCTAACTACACGGCTACGATATCCCAAGCCACAGGTCATCTTTTTTGTGGAACTCTACCTTAGTCATAATTATATTTAAAAATCAAAAAGAATCTTCCCTCCAGAATACCTGTTTCTTTTTCATGGATTTATTTGAGAGGCAGAGAAAGAGCGAGATGCCTCTTTTTGCTGGTTCACTCCCCAGATGCCAGCAGTGGCCTCTGGCTGGGACTGAGCTGGGACCTGTGACCTCAGCTCAGGTCTCCCATGTGGGTGGTGAGGTCCCAATGGCTTGAGCTATTACCACTGCCTCTCAGGTGGCACTTTCTTAGGGAGCTGGAGTCAGGAATCCAGTCCAGGTACTCCAGTATGGGACACAGGCACCTTAACAAACCAGTGCAAGATTATTATTATTATTATTTTTAGAGATTTATTTATTTATTTGAAAGGCAAAGTTATGGAGAGGCAGAGAGAGAGAGAGAGAGAGAGAGAGATCTTCCATCTACTGGTTCACTCCCCAGATGGCCACAATGGCCAGAGCTGGGCTAATCTGAAGCCAGGAGCCAGGAACTTCTCCCAGGTCTCCCATGTGGGTTCAGAGGCCCAAGGACTTGGGCCATCTTCTACTGCTATCCCAGGCCCTAGCAGAGAGCTGGATCAGAAGTGCAGCAGCTGGGACTTGAACCAGCATCCATATGGGATACCGGCGCTGCAGGTGGTGGCTTAACCTCCTGTGCCACAGCGCCGGCCCCACCAGTGCAAGATTAAACACCACCCAGCCTGTTTCTGTTTCATGTCCATTTCTCTGGTGCTTCTGTCTACTCCCCTGCGTTCTGTCCACGGGTCCAGTGTTTTTCATTACCTCGGTTCTGCAAACGCCCTTCCACGTCCTGCAGTTGCAGGCATTGCCTTCCTGGTATGGTTTGTGCTGTGGAGCTTGGCCTGGTGCAGTGTTCACCTGCTGCCCTCTTCCCCTCATTCTGTTTGCATAGGATCTTAACCCTTTGTCAGGGCTCTGCCCTGCAGCTTTCCCTCCTTTGCCGAGGAAATGCCCTGGAATAGGGTGCATCCCAAGGCCCTCCTGCCTCCTCAGGGGCCCCGCCCTGCTTCAGGGTGGACTTTTGCCCCTTTGCTATCAGCCTGCTTGTCATGCTGATCACATCATAAGGTCAGTTTGCCCTCAGAGCCCTATCCGACATCTTCTTCTTCTTCTTCTTCTTCTTCTTTTTTTTTTTTTTTAACAGAGTCATTTACTTATTTAAATGGCAGAGTTACAGAGAAAGAAAGAGAGATAGAAAGGAGATCTTTCATCCACTCCTTCCCCAAAGGCCGCAATGGCCAGATCTAGGCCAGTTCAAAACCAGGAGTTTCTTCTGGTCTCCCACGTGGGTGCAGGGACCCAAGCACATTGCCATCTCCTGCTGCTTTCCCAGGCACATTAACAGGGAGCTGGATCAGAAGTGGAGCAACCAGGACTTTAACCAGCACCCATATGGGATGTTGGTGCTTCGGGTGAAAGCTTAACCTGCTGTGCCACAGTGCTGGCCCCAGACAGGTTCTTTTTACAATTAAAAAAAATTTAATTTACAATTAAAAAAAAAAATGAAACCAGAACATTTGCACAGTGGTTAAGATGCTGCTTGGGACGCTCACATCCCACATGGGAGTGCCTGGGTTCGAGTCCCTGCTCCACCTCTCACCCACCTTCCTGCAAATGCACACCCTGGAAGGCAGCAGGTGATGGCTCAAGTACTCAGGTCCCTGCCACCCACCCGGGAGACCTGGATAGAGTTCTGGACTTCTGGCTTCTACCGAGCCCAGACCTGGCTATTGCAAGCATTTGGAGAGTGAACTAGTGGACAGATCTTTGTCTTATCTGTCTGTCTGTCTCTCTCTGTCACTTTACCTTTCAAATAAATAAAAAACAAGTTTTTTTTTTTTTCAAAGGGAGACACCATTAGCGTGGTTTTTGCATGACTAATTCCTAATTCCTGAAATCCTTAAGCTAAGTTGGCTGCTGCCTCTGCTGCGTCTTGGGTTCAGCTCTCCTCCTCGCACAGATCCGGGCCTGAATCTGCAGGCCTCACTGAACCGATCCTGGTGCTGTTTCCTCTTTAAGCCTTGGCAGTGTGCGCATGCTCTGTATTTTCTTTTGTGCTTGGCAGGGTAACCAATGCTTCCACGCTTGGACTTCCGTAGGCCGGGGCCAAGGAGCCACAGCGGTGGCACCCTTAGGAAAAGAGGCACCAAAATGTTAGGAGAAGAGGTGCAGAATAGAGAGGGGGCAGTGCACGAATTTGCAGCCAGACCGAATGTATTCAGAGAAAATAAACTCGCAGAGGTGGGTGACCAACTGCCCGCGTGCCCATGATGGAACCCCCAGGGGCTAGGCCTTTGTATATTTTAGGAGGGCTGGGGATGGGGCTGGGGGTGGGGTAGGGGCAGCAGGCAGAGGGGAATTCCTGGAACTGGTCTTTCAGGTGGCTGCAGGGGTGGGTGTGAAGGCCATGGGGTAGGAGACCCAATGGAGTTCCAAGGGCAGGGAGTACATTCCAGCGTTTATCTCTTTTGGGCAATGAGGGAGCATGGCTGAGCCTTATCACTGCTCCATCAGGCACAGTGCGGGCCTCTTCACGTGACTCCAGACGCGGCTTTCCCGTGGTCATCTGCTCTCTGCGCCGAGAGGTACGAGCGGATCCGCAGTCTTGGTTTGCCTTCACTGCTTATCTCAGGTTTGCTTCCCTTCCTTCCTCCTCCTCTACCTTCGGCTCTTGGTCCGGACTACAGACAGTTCTCGCTTCCCGTGACCTGGTCTCCTGGCTTCCCCACCAGCCTTTCCCATCCGGCCCTTCCAGGTATGTAGAGAATAACTCAATATTAGCAGCCCAAATTCTGTCCTTTCTTTTTTAAAAAATGAGTACATTTTCATTTTTTATTTGAAAGACAGGGAGAGTCAGAGAAAGCCAGACAGAGATCTTCCGTCTGCTGGTTCACTCCCCACGTGTCTGCAGTAGCCAGGACTGGGCCAGGCTGAAGCTGGAACCTCCCCACGGGTGGCAGGAACTCGAGCACTTGGGCCGTTATCTGCAGTCTCCCAGGGTGTGGTGCATCAGCAGGAAGCTCCATTAGAAGCCTGGTAGTCTAGCCGGCGCTGCGGCTCAACAGGCTAATCCTCCACCTGCGGCGCCGGCACACCGGGTTCTAGTCCTGGGGTGCCGGATTCTGTCCCAGTTGCCCCTCTTCCAGGCCAGCTCTCTGCTATGGCCCGGAAGTGCAGTGGAGGATGACTCAAGTCCTGGGCCCTGCACCTGCATGGGAGACATGGGAGACCAGGAGAAGCACCTGGCTCCTGGCTATGGATCAGCGCGGTATGCCGGCCGCAGCAGCCATTGGGGGGTGAACCAACGAAGGAAGACCTTTCTCTCTGTCTCTCTCTCTCTCTCTCACTGTCCACTCTGCCTGTCAAAAAAAAAAAAAAAAAAAAAGCCTGGTAGTCCAGACTTGAACCAGGTACTCCAACGTGGGATGTTGGTGTCCCTCGCGACGGCTCAGGCCACTCCTGTCCTTTCTTTACCACATGAACCTCTACAGAAAAAGCTCTTTGTGCCGAAGCTGAGGAAGTGCTCGCCCTCCTGACAGCATTCCTGTTTTACTAAAATATCCAGAGGGCAGCCAGTAGCGTTGTCCATTGCTTTTCTGTTGTGCTGTTGTGTCATGCCAGGAGGGAACGCAGATCGTCGACTTGCTTCCTGTCTACGCAGCTGGGGCTTCACGACTCTGGATTCTGTCAGTCACTTTTGAATTTGCGCTGCTGCCTGCGCTGCTGAGTTGCAGATTGGAGCCTGGTCACACGGGCACCAAAATGTTAGGAAAAGAGGTGCAGAATAGAGAGGGGGCAGTGCGCGAATTCACAGCCAGGCCGAGTTCATTCAGAGACCATCAGCTCCCAGAGTGGGTGGCTAACTGCCCACGTGCCCAGGATGGAACACCGGCAGAGAGCAGGGATGGGGGTTGGGGTGGGTGGGCAGCAGGCAGAGGGGAATTCCTGGAACTGTCTTTCAAGTGTTCCAGCAACTTGTCTTTCAGGTGGCCTTGGGGGGTGGGGTATGAAGGCAATAGGGTGTGAGAACCAACTGAGAGTCAAGGGCAGGAATACACCCCAGTGTTTATCTCTACTGGGCGAAGAGCAAGAATGGCTGAGGTTTATGTCCTTGTTCTTTCACCTTCTGTTCCAGAGAAGGGAAATGGAGAGACAAGCCCTAGGGTCACATGTAGGGTTCAAATTCTTGGCTAATTGAAGTATAACAAGAGAGTACAACCTTGATGGTAAAAATTTATGTATGTAGAGGCCGGCGCTGTGGCCTAGCAGGTAAGGCCACCGCCTGCAGTGACAGTATTCCTTGTGGGTCCGAGTCCTGGCTGCTCTACTTCCAATCCAGCTCTCTGCTATGGCCTGGGAAAGTAGTAGAAGATGGCCCAAGTCCTTGGGCTCCTGCACCCACGTGGGAGACCTGGAAGAAGCTCCTGGCTTCGGATCGGCTCAGCTCTGGCCGTTGCAGCCATGTGGGAAATGAACCAGGGAATGGAAGACTTCTCTCTCTCTGTCTCTGCCTTTCAAATAAATAAATAAATCTTAAAAAAAAATTATGTATGGGGGCCAGCGCTGTGGCTCACTTGGTTAATCTGCCTGCGGTGCTGGCATCCCATATGGGCGCCGGTTCTAGTCCTGGTTGCTCCTCTTCCAGTCCAGCTCTCTGCTGTGGCCTGGGAGGGCAGTAGAGGATGGCCCAAATGCTTGGGCCCCTGCACCCGCATGGGAGACCAGGAGGAAGCACCTGGCTTCAGATCGGTGCAGCGCCGGCCGTGGTGGCCATTTGGGGGGTGAACCAACGGAAGGAAGATCTTTCTCTCTGTCTCTCTCTCTCACTGTCTGTAACTCTACATGTCAATTAAACAAATAATTATGTACGTAGGGGACGGTATTGTGGCGTAAGGGGGTTAAGCTGCCGCCTAAGATGCCAGCATCTCATACGTGCACCGGTTCCAGTCCCAGCTGCTGCGCTTGTAATCCAGCTCCCTACTAATGTTTCTGGGAAAGCAGCTGAAGATAGCCCAAGTCCTGGGTGCCCTGCACCCACATGGGGGACCTGAACAAAGCCCCTGACTTCAGCCTGGCCCTGCCCCGGCCCTTGTGGCCTTTTGGGGACTGAACCAGTGAATGGAAGATCTTTCTCTCTCTGTGTCTCTCCGTCTCTCTGTAACTCTATCTTTCAGATAAAAAAACAAAGAATTATATATTTAAAATGTAGCACTCATGTGAGTATTCATAGCAATATTACTCGTAATAGCCAAAAGGCAGAAATAGCTGAAAGGTGGATTAACAAAAGGTGATCTTTCTGCACAATGGAATATTAGTCAGCCATGAAAAGGAGTGAAACACGGAGCCGTGTCACCATGGACGCGCCTTGAGGACACTGTGCTGAGTGAGAGAAGTGAGCCGCTGAAGGCTGTGTGGTTTGTGACTTCTCCTGAAATGTCCGAAATAGGCTAATCTTCGAAGACAGCAGATTAGCAGCTGCCGGGGCTGGAGGGGAGGGAGCACTGGGGAGAGACTGCAGATGGTATCAGGTTTCTTCTTGGATGTTGGGAATGTTCTGGAATTCGATAGTGGTGCTGGTTGCTCAACCTGGTAAGTGTGCTAAAATTCACCGAATCGTATTGAAAGTGGTGAGGACTCAGAGTTAACAGAAATAATGGGCTGAAAGCGTGCTCCCATCACACTGCTTGTTTCTCCTCCACATCAGAGCACTGTGTGTTTGTGGACATGCGTGTGGCCAGAGTTTGTGCATCAGGCCCATGTGCGGGACTTTATAAGCGGTCACGTCCCTAGGCCCTGGTCATGTTGACTTAGCACGATTTGTTTAATCATTTGCCTACTGTTGAGGGCTTGGGCTATTTCCAGGATTTGGTGATTATTGGTAATGGTAAGCCTTATTTTCAGTGTTTTATAGATTTTCAAATAATTCTGCTGCCTCTACTATGCCAGGCACTTCAGAAGTACTTTATAAATATTTATTGAGTTGGCTATGCTTGCCGGACAATTGGACAATTGCAGGTTAGCTATAATTGCCTGTTGTTCCATTGTTTCAAAAAAGATAATAACCCTTAAATTATGCATCTTTCAGTAAGAGCGGTACATTTTATTTTTTTAAATTAATTTTTTTTGACAGGCAGAGTTAGACAGTGACAGAGAGAGACAGAGAGAAAGGTCTTCCTTTGCCGTTGGTTCACCCCCCAAATGGCTGCTACGGCTGGCATGTTGCGGCCGGGGCGATGCACCGATCCGGAGCCAGGTGCTTCTGGTTTCCCATGCGGGTGCAGGGCCCAAGCACTTGGGCCATCCTCCACTGCCCTCCCTGACCACAGCAGAGAGCTGGACTGGAAGAGGAGCAACCGGGACAGAATCTGGCGCCCCGACCGGAACTAGAACCCGGGGTACCAGCGCTGAAGGTGGAGGATTAGCCAAGTGGCGCTGGCCAAGAGCGACACATTTTAAATTTGTCAGCCCTCTGTGTACCTTTTTCCAGATGTAAAGTAGTTTGCTTGCCTTTTCTTATCACAAAGGTAATCACCGCTGACTATCAGGATTCTGGTATGGCCCTTATCTTCTAGAGATCTCTGCAGAGCCCCACACTGGGAAGGAGTGGCTTCTTATCTCTCTGCCACTGTCTTCCTCATCCCTTCTTCATCTTGAATGGTCATCCTGTGAGAGTCCTGGGAGGCCATTGTCCTCTTATCTGGAGATCATGTCCCTCTTGTTTGCAAATAAGGAGCAGGAACAGAGTGCTGACCAGAGCAGCACCCTGAGTTCCAAACTGTGTTCTTCCCCCACTTTCCTTTTCTCTTGCCTTGAGACTTTCTGTGTACTTTTCCATGACCCATTTCAAGTTTGTCTATCACGTGGCTCATGCCGACTGGAAGGCGTGGACTTCGGGCCTCTCTCTCCTCCCTTTGTTGTCCCGCCCGCCAGTCACTAGGCTGATCTCCTTTCCCTTCTGTACCGTCTGCCCTGCAAGCCTTGACGCGGCCATTCTGTTTCTGAAGCTAACATAGCTGACCTGTGCCTGGCTTTCCCCTTCAGTTATTTTTCCAAGAACAAGGAAGATCTCAAACCCTGTGTGTCCTCTGAAACCCCCTTATTCAGCTCACAGCTAACTTCAGAGTCGGAGCGAGAGCCCAGGAGACTCCTGGGCCTTCCTGGTGTCACTGGAGGGAAGGCGGTGGAAGCCGTGGGAAAAATTCAGGGGTGAGACAGAGTGGAGTGCAAGGCTTTATTGGGGACAGGGCATCCATCAGGACGGAAGGGACAGAGAGCGCCCAGCCGCTCGGACTGGGGAGAGCGAGGTTACATAGTTGAATGGAGAGAATACACCTGCGCAGGCCAGGCGGGCAGCTCAGCAAAGAGCAGAGAGCTGAGTGCTGGGTCTGTTTGGACTTCCTAGGTTTTTAGGGCAGTCTGTTGACCCACCACCCCCTGTCCTCCAGGACAAAGAATGGAGAGTCCTGGTGGGAGGGTTTGTTGGGTGAGAATTAGCAAATTCTTCCCCAGATTTGCTGGCAGAGTAGGGGGGCTTCCCTTAGGGTCTGTGAAAGTTTTATTGCCCTGTGTTATCAGGTCAGGTGGCCCCTTTGGTCCTGAGAGAGAATTCTCCGGGGAGCTTTCCTTGGGGAAGGGCTGGGGTCACCTGGGAGGTCATCAGGGTCTGGGCAGAACTTGGAAGTGCAGAATGCTGGGCTTCTGGAGCTCCCACAGTGGGTGCTGGGCTTTAGGCCTGTCTCACACACAGAGGGTAGGTTTCTGACTTCCTGCCTAACACTGGTGCTGGCGCAGCCTCCTTGCCAGCTGTCCTCCGGCCCTTGGTTCCCTTGTGGATGGCTGGCAGCTTGTGCCCATGTCGCTCGCAGCCGTGCAGGGGTGTGGACCAGAGACAGGAAATGAATGGTGGCGCGGACCAAGAGCAGGTGCTTTTCCCGGGGCTGCAGATGCACGTCCGGGAGTCGGGCCATTGCTTTTTCTGACGGATGCTGATGGCTGAAATGTTTTCATCTCGGGACTGGGCAGCGATTTGTTGAACGACAGCCCATCTGTCTGAGGCCATCTCTTCATCCTTCTTGTCCTTGCTCTCCTTCCGTGGATTTTAAGCCCAAAGTCGACTTCCTCCCCTCTCCCCGCTGATTCAAGACTTCTTCAGAAAGTCTGTTCTGGGATTGTCGCTGCTGGATGGGCTTGAAGCAGACAAAGGGGCCCCTGACCTCATTCATGAACACAAGAAAGTTGTGATTAGGATGTGGAAGGTGGTGGGGCTCCCCTCTGCTGTTTAACTGAGCTGGGGCTTAAGGAAGCAACGCTCACTGCGAATGATGTAGTGGGCACGCAGCTTTCTGCCTTAGAGCCCTGCCTGCCTAAATTCCCAGGGACAGTGCCAAAGTGTGGGGAAAGTGAAATCGGAATTCTGGCCTGGTTTTGTATCTGCCGGTTGGTTTTTCCTCTCTTAGAATTAAATTGTTATAAAAGAATGCAACAATAAAATTACCACACAGCCCTAAACAGCAGCCACAGGGGACTCGTCCCAGGGGAGCTCTGCTTCCTCCTAGCGATCCTGGAGGGGAGAAGGGTCACCTTGAGGAGACCGAGGCCCCAGAGGGTGGACTAAGAGGGCCAGCAGCTGTGCAGTGGCTGAGCTCAGACCCACACTTGTCTCTTTGCCCTTGCCTGTGCTGGCCAGAGCACCCCCCACCCCAGGGAGCCTTGTGCTATGCTCCGCCTCCCCTGGCTGGCTGTGCCCCGCCTTCCCCGGGCTGTGCTCCGCCTCCCCTGGGCTATGCCCCGCCTACCCTGGCTGGCTGTGCCCCGCCTCCCCTGGCTGGCTGTGCTCTGCCTCCCCTGGCTGGCTGTGCCCTGCCTCCCCTGGCTGGCTGTGCTCCGCCTCCCCTGGCTGGCTGTGCCCCGCCTCCCCCGGGCTGTGCCCCGCCTCCCCTGGCTGGCTGTGCTCCGCCTCCCCTGGCTGGCTGCGCCCCACCTCCCCTGGCTGGCTGTGCCCCGCCTCCCCCGGGCTGTGCTCCGCCTCCCCTGGCTGGCTGTGCTCCGCCTCCCCCGGGCTGCGCCCCGACTCCCCTGGGCTGTGCCCCGCCTCCCCTGGCTGGCTGTGCCCCGCCTCCCCCGGGCTGTGCCCCGCCTCCCCTGGCTGGCTGTGCCCCGCCTCCCCCGGGCTGTGCTCCGCCTCCCCTGGCTGGCTGTGCTCCGCCTCCCCCGGGCTGCGCCCCGACTCCCCTGGGCTGTGCCCCGCCTCCCCTGGCTGGCTGTGCTCCGCCTCCCCTGGCTGGCTGTGCTCCGCCTCCCCTGGCTGGCTGTGCCCCGCCTCCCCTGGCTGGCTGTGCCCCGCCTCCCCCGGGCTGCGCCCCGCCTCCCCTGGCTGGCTGCGCCCCACCTCCCCTGGCTGGCTGTGCCCCGCCTCCCCCGGGCTGTGCCCCGCCTCCCCTGGCTGGCTGTGCCCCGCCTCCCCCGGGCTGCGCCCCGCCTCCCCTGGCTGGCTGTGCCCCGCCTCCCCCGGGCTGTGCTCCGCCTCCCCTGGCTGGCTGCGCCCCGCCTCCCCTGGCTGGCTGTGCTCCGCCTCCCCTGGCTGGCTGTGCCCCGCCTCCCCCGGGCTGCGCCCCGCCTCCCCTGGCTGGCTGTGCCCCGCCTCCCCCGGGCTGCGCCCCGCCTCCCCTGGCTGGCTGCGCCCCGCCTCCCCTGGCTGGCTGTGCCCCGCCTCCCCCGGGCTGCGCCCCGACTCCCCTGGGCTGTGCCCCGCCTCCCCTGGCTGGCTGTGCTCCGCCTCCCCTGGGCTGTGCCCCGCCTCCCCTGGCTGGCTGTGCCCCGCCTCCCCCGGGCTGCGCCCCGCCTCCCCTGGCTGGCTGTGCTCCGCCTCCCCTGGCTGGCTGTGCTCTGCCTCCCCTGGCTGGCTGTGCTCCGCCTCCCCCGGGCTGCGCCCCGCCTCCCCTGGGCTGTGCCCCGCCTCCCCTGGCTGGCTGTGCTCCGCCTCCCCTGGCTGGCTGTGCCCCGCCTCCCCTGGCTGGCTGTGCTCCGCCTCCCCCGGGCTGCGCCCCGCCTCCCCTGGGCTGTGCCCCGCCTCCCCTGGCTGGCTGTGTCCCGCCTCCCCCGGGCTGTGCCCCGCCTCCCCTGGGCTGTGCCCCGCCTCCCCTGGCTGGCTGTGTCCCGCCTCCCCCGGGCTGTGCCCCGCCTCCCCTGGGCTGTGCCCCGCCTCCCCTGGCTGGCTGTGCCCCGCCTCCCCTGGCTGGCTGTGCCCCGCCTCCCCTGGCTGGCTGTGCTCCGCCTCCCCTGGCTGGCTGTGCTCCGCCTCCCCCAGGCTGCGCCCCGCCTCCCCTGCATGGCTGTGCTGTGTCTTTGAGAAGCCTTTTGCTTCCTTTTGTTTTCCCTTCCCCAGCTGCACCTGCGAGCGGGGTTTATTTATTTGTTTGTTTGTTTGTTTACTGAGACATCTTGGTTCTCTCTGTTTTACACAATTACCTTTGGCCTGTGTTCTCTTTTTGCTTTTATTTCCCCTCTAGCATGGCTCTCCTTGAAGGCTGTAGTGAAGGTAAAGCCGGTCCTGGCCAGGGTGTGGAGAAGTGGAGAGAAGGAGCTGAGGTTCCTAGCAGGGCTGGGCTGCCTTCAGCGTGTTCGAGCCAGGACGCAGGAAGGTGTCTTGCCCTTGGCCACGTTTCCTTCGTCAGGTGCCTGTGTTTCTGCAAGTGGAGCAGGTTAACTTTGGATCCAGGCTCAGCCCCTCTTCCCGAGGAGGTCAGAGCACTGATACCCGGAAGCAGGAAGGAGGCCAAGGGTGAGGCCGCCGGGAAGAGGGTGTGGTGAAGGCAGAGGGGAGGCTCTGATGGAAACTGCTGCCTGTCCCCAGAGACGGGCCTTCCCCCGACTGCCACTCCATCTGGCTTCAGGCCTGCGCCCATTCTCCTGTCCCAGTATTTTGAGATCCGCAGCTTCTTTCCAAAACAGAGGCCGAGTCTGAGCCAGCTCGTCAGGCAGGGTCTCACAGCAAGAGAAGGAAGGGGCTTCTGTTGCTGTGGGGGTGTCAGGGTACGAGATAAACACCCCAGTTACGAGGGTGGCAGTGCCGTGAGTATTAGGGGCGCTTCCTGCCAGGGTCCTCCGAGCCAGCTGGCTTCATCCTAGTGTCCTGTGGGGTCTGAACACCCCTCTGCCCTTATGCACCCCCCAGTGCCCCGGCAGGAGGTGTGGTTCCCTCTGGGTCATCCCTCATTGCTTAGCACACCTGCTCTCTGTGTGCTTATGTGGCTGCTACCATGTTTGAGTCCATTCATTTGCAGAGTCACTCAACAAGCGTTTGATAATCCTCAAGGCTGAATCTACTGTTATCCAACAGTGTTGCTTATACTGGGCACTGATGTGCCTTTGACTCTGATGCCGTTGTATAGGCCCAGGTGTTCCTCTTGAGTCGTAGTGTCTCTTCCTCAAGGAGGTAAGGCTGTGGTACTGAGCGAGTGCACACAGAGGAGCACCACACAGGTGCAATCTGGTGGTCCTGGATTGCCGGCGGTGCAGAGCGGGCTCATGCCTGAAGAACTCTCAACCTCGAAGCCCAAAGCAACAGAGTTTATAAAGGCAAAACCCACAAAGTTGGAAGGGGAATACATGGGTGCTAGGTTCAGGGGGAATACATGGTTACCGGGGTCAAGCTGACCTAAAACCTATGTGAAACTAGTATCAATTATAATCTTAACAATACCAGTTACAATCTTAACAATTTCAATTATAATTTTTAAAAGATTTATTTATATATTTGAAAGAGTTACACAGAGAGAGAAGGAGAGGAAAAGAGAGAGAGGCCTTCCATCTGCTGGTTCACTCCCCAATTGGCCACAACGGCCAGTACTGTGCCAATCTGAATCCAGGAGCCTCCTCCGAGTCTCCCATGCGGGTGCAGGGACCCAAGGACTTGGGCCATCTTCTACTGCTTTCCCAGGCCATAGCAGAGAGCTGGATCTGAAGTGACGCAGCCGGGATATGAACCGGCGCCCATATGGGATGAGGGCACTGCAGTGGTGGCTTTACCCATTACGCCACAGTACCGGCCTCTCCATTACAGTCTTGACATGAACCCAGGTATTGGCTTAAATCATATGTACGACATAGACAAATTACATTTTTATCATTAACCCAGGTGCAGCCTATCCGCTACCAAACTTGAGCAGTCATGCTAGGGGGTTTCTCTGCTCTGCCAGGTGTGATGCAGTGGACTGTTGTTGTCTGGGTGTTTTAGATCATAGTTTCAGACCAGAGTCTCATGGTGTGTGTTGGGGGATGCTTCCTCAAGATGGAGTCTCAGGTGATCCCAAATAGGGTCACTACTGTCAAGGTGTTACTCCAAGGCCTAGATTTTAACTTTGACCTCATACAAAGGGGTCCCTGGGCTGGCCCCTCACTCTTCTCAGGGCTGGGGAGGTCAGGCCCCCTCCCCTCCTTGGGATCTGTTTGCTGATCCGAGCACAGGTCCTCAGGCTTTGTCCGTTCACTGCCTCTGGCCTGGAGCCCATTCTTCTGTTGTCAGCACCCTTGTTACCAGGTACTGATTAATAAATTTGGAATATTAATAAGCCTTGGGAATTCTTGCCACGAATTCAGAGAATTCTTTTTTTTTTTGGACAGGCAGAGTGGATAGCGAGAGAGAGAGAGACAGAGAGAAAGGTCTTCCTTTTTGCCGTTGGTTCACCCTCCAATGGCTGCTGCAGCCGGCGCATCGTGCTGATCCGAAGCCAGGAGCCAGGTGCTTCTCCTGGTCTCCCATGCGGGTGCAGGGCCCAAGGACTTGGGCCATCCTCCACTGCCTTCCCGGGCCATAGCAGAGAGCTGGCCTGGAAGAGGGGCAACCGGGATAGAATCCGGCGCCCTGACCGGGACTAGAACCCGGTGTGCCGGCGCCGCAAGGCGGAGGATTAGCCTGTTAAGCCACGGTGCCGGCCAGAATTCAGAGAATTCTGAACACTGGCACAAATGAACGAGGCAGCATGATAAGTTTTAAGCTTCTTATTTAGTGAGAGAAATGCATAGGAGAGTGAGGGCCTACCTAAGAAAGAGGGAAATCTGGGTTCGTGCCGAGCTCCAGGAGCCAGCCGCGTGGAGGAACGTGCAGGCCAGGAAGCACGGGGCGGTGCCGGAAGGCACGGGGCAGCAAGGGCCTGCAATGGCAAAAAGGCAAAAGGCCAAGAAGGGCTGGGCCCACCATGTCCTAGGCCTTTACTCCTCTTCCAAAGGGGAGTGGTTAATTAGCCTGATTGGCAGGTGGGCACACAGGTGCGGCCAGGTAGGGGCATGAGGTCATACAGAGGCATGGTGAAGGCGTGGTCTTCCAGCTCACTAACCTGATCAATTTTATCCTGTATGCTTGCCTACAACACCCTGACCCCAGCCCCTCCTGCCAGCCAATGGCTTCTCCTTCCTTCCCAGCATGCCGAGCTCCTGGAAGTCTCGGGAGGGTCCCTGGTAGCAGAACATGGAACCCACTCAGAGCTCTGCACAGTGCTCCTTAATTCATTAACTTTAGAGACCAGGAGATGGCCTGAGGCTGTCCACTCGGGCCCACGGTATCCGGATGCTGAGCTTTGTCAAGGACTCTCCCAGAGCCGTATTTCTTACTTGGGTGCCGAGGCTTCTTGGCCTTGGTCTAGCTAGGCCTCTCCGGGCTGCCCTGCCGGAGGCACTCTGCTCAGAAGTCAGCGTCTGTCCCCTCCTCCTGGGCCTTCTGCACTTGGCTGCGGCTCCCCGTGGAGGCCACAGCGAGAACATCTGGTGCCCACACGCACTCAGCTGGCTGAGGAGCCGGGAAGCCTTTTGTTCCCTCTTCTGCCTCCCATCTCCCCTCCCATCTCAGCTGCACACACGCCTCCGACAGGAGTGTGAGAAGTGGAATGTGCACAGCGCAGTGGGTGCCTATGGACTCAGACTCAGGGGTCTGTTCCCTCCCTTTACGGCACTGCAGGAGGAGGAAGATTTCTGGTCACCTGGCGCTCGGAGAGAGGGCTGCATTTGCTGTCTGCCTCACTGTCACGGGGCCCCGGGCTGCTGTGGGGCAGGGGCTTGAGCATTTGCCTCGAGATGTTGCAGTTGATGGGGGTGGGGAGGTGTGTGCCACCAAGGTCCTGCTTCGTCCCCTTCCTGGAGGCCCCTGTGGCCCACCCCAGGCTCTAGGCAGCCCTCATAGGCCCATCTCCCAGCCTGCCCTGGGCTGTGAGCACTGCCCTCCCAGAATGACAGGCCAGACCAGTCTGTCAGGGCACGGAATGCCAAGTTTTCCAGACCTTCTCCCCTCGCTGGGAACTGCTCCTGTCCACCAGGGCGGCGCCCTGCCTTGGTCCGGGTGTTCGATATTCTGAGCCACACGTCTAGCTAAGGCGGAGCGGAGGACAGCACACGCCCGCCTGCGAACAGGAGCAGCCCTTCTGGGCCTGGTGCCAGCTTTCCTTGGAGCTCAGTTCTGCAGTTTCAGGCTTGGCCTCTTTTCTTAGCTAATCAGTTCTCCATCCATGAGCTTCTTTCTCCCAGGTCGGAAAAGGTGAAGGGTCGTCTCCCGTCAGCAGAGCGTAGGTTCCCGAGGGCGTGGTTTCGCAGGTGGTTTGCGGGAGGTATTTTCTCCCCACAGGCTGCTTGGTTCCACAGCTGTTCCCCCAGTTGGAATTGGCAGGAGAGTGGGGGAGACAAGCGGGCCCCTGTGCAAAGGTCCCGCGCTCTCGCCAAGCCCTACCAGCTGTAGGCCGAGTTCCAGCCGACTTGGAGCTGAAGGAATGCGGGTTTGTGTGCTTGTCTGGGGGTGGGGGGGCGGAGGAGGTAGGACCGGAGCTGACGGGGTGGAGGGCATGAAGGGAGACTGAGACAGCGTGGGGAGAAGGGGACTCAGCTCCAAGAGCTGCATGGTGCCGGCTGGGCTGGTGCTTGGGAGGGACCAAGAAAGAAGGGAGATGGAACCAGGGCCAGGCTTCCCCCACTGTGGCATCCGCGCGACACTTTAGGATATGTTGTGGAAGTCTCGGGATCTGGCCTGCCTCCCCACCAGGTCTCTTGACGCCTCTGGCTCCTTGCCCAGTAGCTGCCACCAAGGGGCGGAGCTGAAGCCCCTGGGGCCCTGGGTCTCATGGTCGTCAGGCCTGGAGTGGTCAGTGGCTGGTCCGTATCTTCAGGTGGCCACTGCATGGCCGGGGGAGAGCGTTGCGTTTGCTCCGTGACTGTTCTGGGCCCGTGCTACCTGCTGGAGATGCAGTAGGCCCGCCTACCTTCTGCCACCAGTGGAGACAGGCAGAGGGCCAGCACAGTTAGCACAGCTGGTGCTGCGAAGGAAAAGGGGGGTGGGCGGAGCAGTAATGAATGTGCCTGGACCCTACTGGCCCAACCAGGGAGCCTCCCACCCCTGCCCAGTTATCTGCCTCGCACAGCGGGCCGTGGCTGGGTGTGGATCTTGGCAGAACACAGGGAACCTTAGGCAGGTTTCAGAAGGTGCCCGGGCAGGCTTCTCCTTTCCTCCGGCTGGGGTCTGGCTGCGGGCGTTCCCCCTGGACCTGGCGAGCCCCTTTCCTTCCTTGGTGTGCCCAGGGCCTTGAGGGAGGCTTCTGTTAACCTTCCGGGGTGGGGGGGGGGGGGAGGGTTGTCATTGGAGGTGTTGGCAGAAGCGCCCTGAAGTGACAGGGCCTGTTTGAATGAAAAGCTCCCTTGCCTGGCAGTGGGTTGTCGGGTTGTCTGGGGCTTGTCCTTGCCTCATCTTTGTTGAGCGTTTGCCGAGAGCCCTAGACTGCCTTCTTCCTGGCTCCCCCTGTTGCCCACCTGAGCTCAGGGAGAGGCAGGTCCTGAGGTGCAGGGAGTAGGGATCAGAGGGACCTGGGCTTTGCGTCAGTAGGTTCCCTCTTTGAGGGTCAACCTTCACCTTCCTAACACCGAGGAGGCTGCCGCATGGCCCACGTGGCTCTTAATACCGACTCACCACACTCATCCTCTGATTTTCCAAGCACTGCTGCAGGGCCTGGGACTGGCGGGGGCCTCCGCTGTGGTTGTAGCGGAGTGTTCCAAACCCTGACTGGGACCCCTGCCACCCCGTGCCCTGTGTGGGGACAGCCAGGCGTCCTCTGGAGTTGTCTTGGGGGGGCTGCGTGTCGGCTCATGTGCAGGAGGTGGCCCCAGAGTTTGTTTGGAGGGATCCAGTGTTGGACTGGGGCCCGCGTAATGATTTTGAGCAACTCAAGTGTTTTTGTATACACAAATCCCCCTAAAAATTTGCTTGGGGCCCCACACATCCTCGGGGCAGCCCTACCCTACCCATCAGGCCCCCAGCTTTGCCTAACAGATCTGGGCCCGGAGCAGAGGAGAGGATAAGGGCCCATTGTCTGTCCCCAGGCCTGAATGGCACTTTGTTTTCTGCATTTGCTGCTGGGCCAAGCGGCTTCCCTGCTGCCGCAGCCGCTGCCGCCGCCGTTCTGAGTTTCCTGTCCCGTGAGAAATCTGTTCCCACCAGCCGGCCCGTGCTGCACGGAATCTCCTGGCAGGGTGCTTTGAGCCAGCTGGGCCTTGTTTGCTGCTGGGGCAGTAACTGTGAAGCTGTCAGAAGGCTCCTTCCCCACCAAGAGACCTAAACTATGAGGGGCAGGGGAAACCCCTTTGATGCCATTGACCAAGGGGCTGGGTGGCAGGAATCCAGGCCGCCTGTGAGTTGGCAGGAAGGCAGTGGGGGTAGGAATCGGCAAGAAGGCTCCTCTCCCTGCTCTGGGGTGGCCTGAGGCGGGGCAGAGTGGGAGGTGATAGTCTGTGCCCCCTCTTCCCAAGCCACGCACGCCTGCCCCGTGGCCCTCTCCAGTGTGGAAGCAGGAAAATGAACTGGAGAATTAGAGGTGTCTGTTTGGAGTTGAGGTCAAAGGAACAGAAGGATGGTGTGGGGCTGGGGGAACAGAGCCTGTGTCAGGTTTGGAAGCACAGGAAGCAACCGCCCTTTAAGGCTGTCAGTCAAGCAGAGCGCTGAGGCCAGCCCTGCCCCACGGGCCACAAGGCTCACCTCCCGCCCCTCACCTCGCTCACCGTGCACTTCTGCACCATGGTGGGAGCACTGTCCTGGACCAGTGGTTCTCAACCTGGGGTCCCTAGGCCCTTGAAAGTCCTTAAGACCCATGCTAGGGGGTCCAGGGATCAAGGTGACTTTCGTGACAGCGCTGACAGGTTCCTTGTCACTTGCAGTGGTACAAAGCGGTGATGGGCAGGACGGCAGTGTCTACAAGAATCAGGGTAGTGGCCCCACTGCGTGCGGCCCAGGGCCCTTCCTTTGCACGGCTCAGAAGAGCCAGCTTCATTCAAACGTGGCCTTGATGAGGCGATAAAAGCACTTCATTGTGTTACTCTACGCTGGCTTCCTTGTTCTTACCACCTGTGGACTGAGGTGGGCAGCACCACACCGCAGTGGCTGTCGCCTCTGCATATAATAAATAAATAACTAACTAAATAAAATCTCTTAAAATTTGAGAGGTAGAAAGAGAGAGCTCCCATCTGCTGGCTCACTCCCCAAACCCACACGACAGCCAGGGCTGTGCCAGGCCAAGGCCGGGAGCTGGGAACTCAGTTCAGGTCTTGTACTTGTGCAGCAGGGACCCAAGCATCTCAGGTACACGTGCTGCCTCCCAGAGTGGGCACCGGCATCGAAGCTGGAACCCAGGCACGCTCATGGATGTGGCCGTCCCGAGCAAAGCCTTTTTTTTTTTAATTTTTTTATTTTATTTCTTTACAAGATAGAATTAGAGAGAGAAGGAGAGGCAGAGAAAGTGAGAGAGGTCTTCCATGTGCTGGTTCAATCCCCAAATGGCCACAACTGCCAGAGTTGGGCCAATCTGAAGCCAGGATCCAGGAGCTTCTTCCGGGTCTCCCACGTGGGTGCAGAGGCCCAAGCACTTGGGCCATCTTCCACTGCTCTCCCAGGCCACAGCAGAGAGCTGGATCGGAAGAAGAGCAGCCGGGACATGAACTGGAGCCCATATGGGATGCCGCACCGCAGGCAGAGGCTTAACCTACTACACCACAGTGCTGGCCCCCAAGCAGAGTCTTAACTGCTAAGCCAAACACCTGCCCAGCCAGTGGGTTTTAATATCACAGAGTAGGACAAGTTCTTAGCATCTCAGATTCCATGTCACAATTAATGACTACTAGCTGCGTTTCGGTGTGTTGTCAAAGAATGGCATCTACAACTGAGAATCCTATTAAATATTTCTGCCTTTCGCAAGTACATGTCTGGATGAGTCCAGATTTTCTTCATAAACAACATGACGTATCACAGTAGACTGAACACAGCAGCTAAAATATGAGAATCCCACTGTCTTCTATTTGGCTGATTTGCAAAATGTAAAGAGATTTACAAAAAGTAAATCTCACTTAGTTTTTAAAAAACCTAGCTATGGGGGCAGGCGTTTGAAGGTGTCACGGTTAAGTCACCACTGAAGATGCCTGTATCCCACATGGGAGTGCCCGGGTTTAAATCTTGGCTCTGCTCTGGATTCCAGTTTCCTGGGAGGAAGCCGGTGATCTCTCAATTAGTTGTGTCCTTGCTGCTCACCTGGGAGATCTGGATTGAGCTCCCAGTTCCTGGCTTTGGCCTGGCCCAGCTGCAGCTGTTAGAAACATTTGGGGAGAAAACCAGCAAAAGGGAGATCTTTGTCTCTCTGCCTTTCAGGTAAAAATCAATGAATAAAAATTTAAGGGGCCGGTGCTGTGGTGCAGCGGGTAAAGCTGCCACCTCCAGTGCCAGCATCCCATATGGGTGCCGGTTAGTATCCCAGCTGCTCCACTTCTGATTCAGCTCTTTGCTGTGGCCTGGGAAAGCAGTACAAGATGGCCCAAGTCCTTGAGTTCCTACACCCGCATGGGAGACCTGGAAGAAGCTCCTGGATTCAGATTGGCACAGTTCTGGCTGTTGTGGCCATCTGGGGAGTGAACCAGCGGATGGAAAACCTCTCTCCTTCTCTCTCTGTGTAACTCTGACTTTCAAATAAATAAGTTTTTTTTTTTTTAAATTTAAAGCATAGCTAGGTCTTATAAAATGTTTTGTTGACCTACATTGTGTTTATTATTGCTACTTCTATTTCTTAAAATTTTGTTTTTTTAAAAAATTTGTTTGAAAGGCAGAGACAGAGGGAGACAGAGAAAGATTATCTGCTGGTTCACTCCCCAAATGCCTGCAACTGCCAGAGCTGCACCAGGCTGAATGCAGGAGCCAGGAGCTCCATCTGGGTCTCCTACATGGGTGACAGGGACCCAAGTACCTGAGCTGTCACCTGCTGCCTCCCAGAATGCACATTGGCAGGGAGCTGGAGTCAGGAACACAGCTTGGACTCAAACCCCAGGTGTCCCAAGTGGCATCCTAATGGATGCACCAAATGCCTGTCTCTGTTATTTTTAAAAAAGGATTTATTTATTATTTGAAAAGCAGAGTTACAGAGAGGAAGAGGTAGAGAGAGAGGTCGAGAGGTCTCCCATCCGCTGGTTCACTCCCCAAATGGCCGCAATCGCCGGAGCAGGTCAATCCAAAGCCAGGAGCTTCCTCTGGGTCTCCCATGCAGGTGCAGGGATCCAGCCACTTGGGCCATATTCTACTGCTTTCCCAGACCACAGCAGAGAGCTGGATCAGAAGTCGAGCAGCCAGGGCTAGAACTGTTACCGGAGAATTGGAGGGTTCTTGTCTTCGCACAAGAAAGAATTCAGGCGTGAGACAGAGTAGTGGAAAGTAAAAAGTAGCAAAGTTTATTAGGGTAGGGACATCCGCAAGAACGGATGGGCACCTCTCCATACAGGACCTGAGAGAGAGTGCCGTCGCTAAGACTGGGGGAGAGTGAGGTTACATGGTTGAGTGGAGAGATTACACCTGGCCAGGCAGGCCGGCGGCTCAGCAGAGAGGCAGAGGGCTGAGTCCGGTTGGGGGTGGGGGGATATTAAGGAGATGGGTCTTTGTCTTCACACATCTCCTCCTGAAACAAAGGATTTTATGACTGTAAATATTAAGAAACTCCTATCTGATAACCTGGTAGGTTATCAGGTAGAAGGGGGCAGGGCAGGATGCAAAGGCCCGGCTGCCCCTGAAACATTATCGGGATGACTTTGAGATGCAGATGCATATGCTGGACGTAGATGCCTTCTCTTTAGGCCTTTGTCATACACACATAAGCTCATATCTGACTTCCTACCTAACAGAACCAGCACTGTATGGGATGCCAGCACTGCAGGCGGAGGCTTTACCCCCTATGCCGCAGCGCCGACTCCTGCCCCTGTATTTTTAAATTGATCAGTCAGTATAAATGAGGCCCCCACATCCCAGGGTAACCCAGCCCTGCATTTACTTTACCTGCAGAAAGCGCCCTTTCTCTACCAGAAGGTTCTTGGAGGTTCAGGATCAGACTCGTCTTATTGATGACTGAAAAGCATAAGCAACAAATTTTTATTCCTACAAGGATTTTAATTTTTCAAGAAGCTTTAACATGTATCACTTTTTTAAAATTTATTTTATGATAGCTTTGTAGAGATGAAATTCATATACTTTAACATTTGCTCCTTTAAAAGTGTATAATTTAGTAGTTTTTAGTATATTCACAATGCTGTGCAGCCATCTCTATTATCTAATTCCAGAACATTCTTATCACCCAAGAAGGAAACCCTGTGCCCATTAGCAGTCACTTCCCATTCCTCCCACCGCCCAGCCCTTGGCAACCACTAATCTACTCTCTGTCTCTATAGATTCATGAGTTGGAACATTTCATGCATCCAGAATCCTAAATCGTGTGGATTTTGTGTGACTTCTTTCGCTTGTGTATTTTCTGACAAATTTATTTATTTAAAAGGCAGGGGAGAGAGGGAAAAGGGGAGAAAGAGATTTTTAAAAAAATATCTATTTTATTTGAAAGGCAGAGTTACAGAGAGAGAGGGAGGGAGAGACAGAGTTTCTATTTGCTGGTTCATTCCCCAAATGGCTGCAATGGCCAAGGCTGTGCCAGACTGAAGCTAGGAGTCTGGAACTATGTCTGGGTCTCCCACGTGGTGGCAAGAGACCAAATACTTGGGTCATCTTTGTTGCTTTCCCAGGTGCATTAGCAGGGAAATGGTTTGGAAGTGGAGCAGCCAGGACTAGAACTGTTGTCCATAAGGGATGCTGGCATTGCAGGTGGTGGCTTAACATGCTGTACCACACACCAGCCCCCCCATTAGATCTTTTATTCACTGGTTCACTCCCCAAATAGCTGTGACAGCCAAGTCTGGGCCAGGCCACAGCCAGGAGCCAAGAACTCCATCCTGGTCTCATGTGGTGGAATGAGAAGGCCATGCGAAGGTGGCCACTGGCAAGTGAGCGTCAGTTAGTCAGGAATGGCTTTGAAACCCACCTGGCTTTGGAAACTGCCTGGCAACAGGCTGTGATTGGATGGCTCTGGAAACTGCCTGGCGACAGGCTGTGATTGGATGGATTTGAAACTGCCTGGCGGCAGGCTGTGATTGGATAGCTCTGGAAACTGCCTGGCAACAGGCTGTGATTGGTTGGGGTGTAGACCGCCCCTTGACCAGATTGGCTGGTCTTGGCTATATAAGCTGTTGTACCAACTGTAATAAACGAGTCTGCGGGCTGCTGGCCTCAAGCCTGCTTTCACCTGGGGTCTGTGTGTTGACTCCGCGCCTCTTGCCCCCACCACGCTGCTCCTCTCAGAAACGAACCCACTGCAACATTGTAGAGAAATCAACGGCAACAGTCTCACATGGATGACAAGGGCCCAAATGCTTGGGCCATCATCCACTGCTTTCCCAGGCACAGTAGCAGGAAGCTGGATCAGAAGTAGAGCAGCTGGGACTTGAACCAGCCCTCCAGGATGGGAAGTTAAAGTTGCAAGTGACAGCTTAACCCACTACATCACCGCACCACAGCACTGGTCCCTGTGTGCTCATTTTAATGGGTTCGTATGTTTCTATGTTTGTGGTTGTTGTGTGTGTATACGCTTATTTATAGGAGTTGAACTGCTGGTTCACATGTAGAACTGCCAGGCTGTTTCCCAAAATGCCCGATTTTATTTTTCCACACATTGCATGAGGATTCCAATTTCCCCACATTTTTACCAATATTTGCCATTGCTTGCTTTTTTTTTTTTTTAAGATTTATTTTATTGCCGGCGCCATGGCTCAACAGACTAATCCTCCGCCTTGAGGCGCCGGCACACTGGGTTCTAGTCCCGGTCAGGGCGCCGGATTCTGTCCCGGTTGCCCCTCTTCCAGGCCAGCTCTCTGCTGTGGCCCGGGAGTGCAGTGGAGGATGGCCCAAGTGCTTGGGCCCTGCACCCCATGGGAGACCAGGAGGAGGCACCTGGCTCCTGCCATTGGATCAGCGCGGTGCGCCGGCCGTGGTGGCCATTGGAGGGTGAACCAACGGCAAAGGAAGACCTTTCTCTCTGTCTCTCTCACTGTCCACTCTGCCTGTCAAAAAATAAAAAATAAATAAAAAAAGAAAAGATTTATTTTATGATTTATTTTATTTATTTGAAAAACAGAGTTACAGAGAGGGGTAGAGACAGAGAGAGAGGTTTTCCATCTGCTGGTTCACTCCCCAGATGGCCGCAACAGCCGGAGCTGTGCCGATCTGAAGCCAGGAGCAGGAGCCTCCTCCAGGTCTCCTACGTGAGTGCAGGGGCCCAAGGACCTGGGCCATCCTCTACTGCTCCTAGGCCACAGCAGAGAGCTGGATCGGAAGAGGAGCAGCCGGGACTAGAACTGGCGCCCATGTGGGATGCCAGCACTTCAGGCCAGGGCTTTAATCCACTGCGCCACAGTGCCGGCCCCATTGCTTGCTTTTTGATTATTGCACCCTTGTGCAATGAAGTAGTACCTCATTGTGGTTTCAATGTACATTTCCCAATGGCTAATGACATTGAAAATTTTTCTTAAGACTAAAATATTTACGTATTTTTAAAAAGATTTATTTATTTATTTGAAAGGCAGAGTTAGTGGAGAGACAGAGAGATCTTCCATCTGCTGGTTCACTCCCCAAATGGCCACAACGGCTGGGGCTGGGCCAGGCCAGAGCCAGGAGCTCCCGGGTCTCCCATGTGGCTGCAGGGACCCAAGCTTTGGGTCTTCCTTGTCGGCTTTCCCAGGCATATTAGCAGGGAGCTGGATTGGAAGCGGAGCAGCAAGGACTGGAACCGGTGCCCTTAGGGGATGCCAGCACTGCAGATGGCCTCTTAACCGCTGTGACATAGCACCGGCCCCCAAGATTTTTTTTTATTTAAATGCAGAGAGGGAGAAAAAAAAAATAGAGTGAGATCTTCCATCCACCAGTTCACTTTCTAAATGGTTGCTACAGCCGGTGCTGGGTCAGGCTGCAGCCAGGAGCCAGGAACTCTACTGCCTTCCAGATGCGTTAGCAGGGACCTGGGTGGGAAGCTGAGAATCAAGTACTAGACTGCACTTGATATGGGAGGCAGGCGTCCCAGGCCACGGCTTAACCTGTCGCACCACAACCCCTGCCTTTGATACTGAACATCTTTTCACGTGCTTATTGACCATTTGTATATTTTCCTTAGAGAAACGCCTACTAAGATCCTTTGCTTAAGGGCTAACATTCGGCATAGCCGTTGAGACCTCCATTTCTGCTGTCTACATGATGTACCGGAGTGTTGGGTTGAGTCTCGGGTCTGCTTCCAATTCTGGCTTCCCACTACTGTGTACCCTGAGAAATAGCAGAAAATAACTGAAGTAGTTGGGCTCCTGCCATTCGCATGGGAAGCTTGGACTCGGTTCCTGACCCAGCCGTGGCTGTTGCAGGCATCTGGGGAGCAAATGAGAGATCTCTATCTTTCTTTGCCTTTTAAATAATTAATTAAAAAAGAAAAAGATCCTTTGCTTATTTTTTCCCCTTTGCTTTTAAATTGGATTGTCTTTGTCTTGTTGAACTGTGAAAGTTCTTTGTATCTTCTGGATACAAGATCCTTATCAGGTATATGATTTGCAAAATCTTTTTCCCATTCTGTAGATTATCTTTTCATTTTGTGATCCTCATGCAAGTATAAGCTTTTTATTTTTATGAAATCAATTCCTCTTTTCTTTCTTTTGATTTCTTGTATTTTCAGTGTCATTTCTAACGCCAACCTAACCTAACCTAAGGCCACAAAGATTTTTGTTTTCTTCTGAGAGTTTTAAAGTTTTAGTCCTTAAATTTAGGGTTTTGATTTCTTGTGTGTTCATTTCTGCAAGTTCCCTAGAAGGTGGGGAGCTGGGGGCGGGGGCGGGGAGGAGGACAAGGTCTTTCTTTCCCATGTGGGTGTCCTGTTGTTCCTGCGCCACCTGTTGAGTTGTCCTGTGAGCCCCAGGGCTGGTGTCTGGGCTCTCAGTTGTACCCCCTGTCTGCATGTCTGTGTGTCAGCCCCACACCACTGTGCTAGCCAGTGTTGAAAACAGGAAGTGTGAGTCCTCCATCTTTGTTCTTTTATTTATTTTTTAAAAGATGTTATTTGTTTATTTGAGAAGCAGTGTTAGAGGGAGAGACAGAGAGAAAGGTCTTTCATCTGCTGGTTCACTTCCCAAATGGCTGCAACAGCTGGATCCGGGCCATCCAAAGCCAGGAGCCAGGAGCTTCTTCCAGGTCTCCCACATGCACACAGGGGCCCAAGCTCTTGGGCCATCTTCCACTGCTTTCCCAGGCCATCAGCAGAGAGCTGGAGTGGAAGAGCAGCAGCTGGGACTCAAAGCAGTGCCCACATGAGCTGCCGGCGCTGCAGGTGGAGGCTTAGCCCACTTCTTCACAGGCCGGCTCCTGCCTTTGTTCTTTTCCAAGATTCTTTTGGCTGTTCTGGCGCTCTTGCATTTCCGTGTGAGTTTTGGGATCATCACCAGTTTGTGCATATAAAGCGACCCGCCATTTTTGGTGGGACTGCGTTAATTAGCGGATGAGTTTGGGGAAAGCTGTCATCTTAACGTTATAAGGCTCTGATCCGTGACCGTGCCGTAGCTTCCCATTGTTATAAATTGTTGTTCTCTAGGCTTCAGTGTTCAGATCTTACGGTTCTCTTGTCAGATCTGTTCCTGAGCTTTTTATTCTCTTTGATGCTGTGTTACTTTCTGTTGATTTAACTTCATGGCGTTCAGCTTCCTCCTTTGCATCCCTTCCTTCGCAGGGCCTGGCCTCGTGTGGTGCAGTGACTGCAGTGAATATGTTATGGTTTCCTTTTGTTCACTGTGCCCCTGTGAAGAAGGCGTGGTGGTCATGATCCCGTCTATGCAGCGCTGGGGAGCAGTAGTGGGGTGGGGTGGGGTACCAGGGTTTTCCCATTCACAGCTTGCTGCCACTCCAGGCTTATCCTCTGGGGCTGACACTCTCTTAGCTTCCCTGGGCTTGTGGCTAGGTCCCGTCCTGTCTTAGATGGTGGCTTCAGAGTGACACAAGAACCGGGCACTGAGGCTGATCTCTCCAGGACTGACCCCCTGGGTCACCTTCTGGGCGTCTCTAGTGCATTCCTCGTTGAGTGCTACCAGCTCCGCCAGGCGACTGGGGGCGTTCTGCATTTTACAGACCAGGAAACCAAGGTGTAGACGGCTATGTAAATCCTCCAAATCCCCAGTCCGGATTGGCTGACGTGCTGGAGCTGCAGTTCAGTACAGTTCTCCAGGGTCAAGTTGGGGGCTGGACAGGGGTGGGTGGGTGAGTTGTGTGGACAAGGAAGGGAGGGGGCCCTTTCTGGGAACCTGGGAGGCTGGCAGCACCGAAGTTGGGCTGGATCAATGCAGAAGCGTTTGCTCACTGGCCTGTGGCTGGTATTGCAAAGTGGCTGGCTTGTTGCATCTTTCTGGGGTGACGAGGAGAAGTAGAGGCCTGGAAACCTTAATCTGCATGATCCTATACCCTCGGCGCTGCCCTGTGGTGATTGGCTCTGGGGCAGGGGGAGCTAGTTTGCCACAGGCAGGCCTTGCTTCTCTATCCTCAGGCTGAATTCTTCCAGCTAGGGACCATCATCCTCTCTGTTTCCCCTGTACCTTAGATCCTTCCTGTTACTCGGTGGGTGTTCCTTGTAGGCTTCAGGAGGTGGAAGAAATTCTACCTGCCTGCTTTACACAATAGATTCCTGCAACCTCAGGGCCTCTGTGCGGGATGTGGGCTGGTGGAGGAGAATGGAGGGCCAGGGTCATTAGAGGGGGCTCGTGCAGCCTGTGCAGGGTGGACTCTGAGCCAGCCTCTTGCTGGCGCGTGGCCTGCTCCCGCTGAGCTCAGGTTGACCTGTCCTGTGCTGGGAATCCCGGACGGACAGTCTGGCTCTGCCCACCCCACCAGGGTTAAGGTGCTGTTTGACATGTGAGCAACCCATTAACCAGGCGGCAGTGAGCAACCTCGCCATCATCTAACTGGGCCGGATGTTACCCCCGCTACTTCTGTTTTCCTAAGATGAAGAAAACAACGGTAAGTACAGTCTGCTCCTGTGACCCAGGGGTGCGAAGAGCGAGTTGTGTCTGTACGGCGCCAGCAGGCTTTCTCGTCGTTATCGCCAAGAGCAGTGTGGCACAACAGCTGTGTACACAGCCTCTGCCTCGTGTCAGTATTAAGAGCCATCTAGAGAGGGTTCAGAGCGTAGAGGGGAAAGTGCGTAGCTCTATGCAAATCCTACGCCGTGTTCCGTGAGGGGCTTGAGCGCCCATGGATTTTGGTGGTCAGGGAGACTCTGGCGTCAGTCCCTCTCAGATCGTGGGATGACTGTAGTGGTAGCACTTGTCGACTCTGAGGCCATTTTGCAATGGTATAGACTGTTCCTTCCTTCCTTCCTTCCTCCCTCCCTCCCTCCCTTCCTCCCTCCCTCCCTCCCTCCCTCCCTCCCTCCCTCCCTTCCTCCCTCCCTTATGCTGGGTTTTCCATTTCAATTGAAACAGGTACGAATCACACTGTGCTTCTCTGGAACAGTGAGCGCTGGGTCTTTGGCTCCTGCCCCAGCCTCGTGCTCACACCTGCGCTCCAGCTGTGCCACAGTCAGCGTGGTTTGTGAGCCTGCACTGGCCAGTGTCCCTGCTACAGTGCGCCCTCCCTTCTGCCCTCTGCGCTGTTCCCCTGACTCTCTGGAGCGTCTCCTCATGGCACCCTACCCCCTGCTCCCCCTCCAGCCTGGTGCCGCACCTGCTTCCTTAGCTCCCACCCTCCCACACGGGTCTCGCCTGTCTGGCACCTTCCTGGAGGGCAGTGGCTTGTCTCAGGCGGCTGTGGTTCTGGTGTTGGTAGAGGTGCAGCTGGCTGCATTGGACAGAACAGCACATATGACCGTGCTGACCTCTGGTCCAATCCAGGAGGAAGCTTGTGAGGTGCCCACCACAGACACGAGTGACTTCTCGTCTGAGGTGATAGGGAGAGAACGTGTTCAGAAAATTGTTGATCTCCTGTGGGATCTCCGAGTGCCAGGAGGATAGTGGACATGGGCTTCACAGCAAGTGTCCCGCGTTGAGCGGCATCAGCACCACTGGAAGGTGTTTCTGGTCCCCTGCTTGCCTGGGGAGGACCAGGCCAGGACCTTGCTCCTCTTGGAACGCTGGCCTCTGTGCTCCCTGGGACCGTTCCTACTTCAGAGCCAGCTGGCCTGCTGCTTTGATCCTATCCCAGGTGCTGGGAGCTGTGGGGAGAAGGTTCTAGACTGCACAGTGCCTCTGGGCTACGGCTGTGGGGAGAAGGTTCTAGACTGCACAGTGCCTCTGGGCTGCTGCTGTGGGGAGGAGGTTCTAGACTGCACAGTGCCTCTGGGCCGCTGCTGCGGGGAGGAGGTTCTAGACTGCACAGTGCCTCTGGGCCGCTGCTGCGGGGAGGAGGTTCTAGACTGCACAGTGCCTCTGGGCTGCTGGTGTGTGCAGGAGAAGATGGAGAAGGGCGTGTGTCCCAGGCAGCAGATCCCTCACCCCGTCGCTCCTGCGTGAGTTTTTCAGTATTTGGAAAACAACACAAGTTGGAGAAACAGCAGAATGCCAGGGTCTGTTTCTCCTCTGGTCTGCCCACCCCTCTCATGAGGAAGGTCATGTTTTTGTGGGAAGAATCAGGAGCCATGGGGAATAGGAACTCAGATTTACATGCATCGAGTCCTCCCACCCCACACTGCACCGACTGTGCTGTTAGCCCCATTTTAGTGATGAGAAGCTTAGACTCGGGGTTATATGATTTGCCCAAGACCACACATGCAGAGTTAAGATCCAAGCCCAGTTCTGTGTGACACCAAAGCCATCTGTTCTCTGTACCCCAATCATCCACTGAGGACCAGAGGTCAGTACTCAGTAACCCAAGTGTCCTGGAGCATCCTGGGAAAGGGATGTCCATCCTTCCCGGTTTAGACCAACTCCCAACTCAGGGGGCCCTGCCCAGGCCTGGTGCCTTCCCAAGGCCAATTCAGTGCCCGGTTCTTCTCAGACCTGGACCTGGGCCAACCTGTTTCCCATGCTGGCATCGCGAGGTCTCAGCTCCCCGCTCTGTGAGGTACACAGCCCGGTCCTGACTTCTGCCAGTGGTGTGCAGAGGTTGAGGGTGTGTTTGGAAAACTTAACAAAGCAGCTTGTGGTCACGTCTCCTCAGCTGTGCCCTTCCTCTCGGGCTTCACTGCCGGCCTTGCTGCCGCCTGAGGTTAGGCCTGCGTGCAGAACCGAGGTGGACAGTTCCCTCCAGCTCCGCAGCCACCCACAGCTCGCCAGCCGCGTGGCGAGTCTCAAGGCGGGTGTGGGAAGCAGCGGTGCCCAGTGCCTGTCCTGACGCCAGGTGGAGATGAGGATGGCCCAGCCAGAAGGTGGAGCACCGGCAGCCAGAGTGTCTGTGGTTTCTCACCTCAGCACTCCTGGGCAAAGCCTCTGGTCTGAGCTCCGTTCCGGGCTTGCCTTCCGTGCCCTCCACTGCCTCTTTGTCGGGACCCTGAGTGGGTAGCCCCTGCACTGGGGGGCTGGAAACGAGGCAGACACCTCTTCCTGTCGGCTCTGGAGGAAGATGGAGAAGAGGCACAAAGGAAAGGACCCATGCCAGTCGGGATCCTGGGCCTGAAGGGACGTGCGTGTCCCCTTCCCTGTGCTCCCGTGCCACAGGGCGCTCCAGGCCCCACCCACAGACCTGGCCTGACCCGAGACCTTGGCCCTGTTGGGTGCACATGCGGGGAGCACCCTGACCAGGCCAGGCCTTCATGGACTAAGTAACCTCCGTGCATGAGGATTAGCCGAGGAGAGAGCAGCAGCTGACTCCCTGCGCCGCCCCCAGGAGTCTCGCCAGAGCTCAGCCTGGGGGTTTGTTTCCTGACGGTGGGGTGGGCCGGGCGGTGGAGACTGCCTGCTCCTGGCTGGAGTGGGCTTGAGGATAACTCCACGGTAAATGAGGGGAGCTGGTGGGGGTCATGGACCTCACGCCGGCCACCAGCTCACACTGACCACTAGATAAGGAGGGATCCAGTCTCCTGGCCCTGTGAGAAGAAGGGGCCGTGAGCCTGCAGTGCCAGGTGGACGGCCCGAGGCACCGCGAGGCCTCCGCAGGCAAGCAGGAGCCTGCTTTCCTCCTCTGCCCCTCCTTGGGCCGTGGGCCCAGCTCTTGAACCAGCTTTCCAGCCTTTGGTCTTGGCCTCCGTCCCCAGGACCTGCGGCCAGTGGCTTCTGGCCGCCCCCTCTCCGGCTGGCCTGTGACCTGTGTGTTTTCTTCATCAGTTCTGCTCCAGGCCCACGCCGAGCCGGAGCCTCTCTCCTCTGAGCTGCAAGGGAGGGGCAGTTGTGGGAAGCATTGGCAGGGGCTTAACCTGGAGTTCAGTATGAACAGGTAGCGGGCTGTGGGCCCAGCTTGGGGGATCCCGGCCTCGGGAGCAGCCAGGCTTCCCTGGGGTCTACAGCCCACCTGCCACACTAAGAGGCCTAACTCCCAGGAACCAGGGAGGCGGGAACCCCTCCTGAAACCTTACACTGGTCAGAGAAGTCGCTTCCCCCAGTGTAACTCGTGGCCTCCAGGCAGCGTCCTGGGTGGGGTGCACACGGGATGTCACGTCACTCTTCCCTCGGGGACTTGGCAGCCTGCTAGTGTTGCGGGAAGGAGAGAACAGGGATTCTGGGAACAGGCCCTTAGAGGACGGGAATCCAGGGGCAGTTGCACCAGGTCACGCTCCAGGGTCATCTCTCATGAGGAGAGTTACGGTCAGGGATGGGTGGACTCCACTGGACTGAGAAAACAGATTCTGCCCTGGGCTTGGACCACGCAGGATTTGTGCCGTGGCGACTGTGTTGCCAGTCATCGGGGGGAGCTGTGGTCTCAGTCCCAGTCTCAGTGTCCCAGAGCTGGGGAACTGGAAGGCCCAGCTTTCCTGTTGAAATCTGGGCACGTGGAGAACTAGGACCAGCAGGAAGTGCGGTTCTGAGGCAGCAGCGGGGGAAAGCGTGCGACTCACCACTCAGACCGCGCGGAGGGCACATCTCCCGTTTGCTCAGAAGAGAACCTTCCCTCCGCTCAGGGGAGGAGAAATTGATAAGGCTCCCAAATGGCCTCTGGTTCTTTATCTTTAATGGCAAACAGGCCCTACTCGCCGCCTGGCCGAGGGATAACAGTTCCAGGAGAAGGAGAAACTGCGTGTGTGTGTATGTGCGCGTGTGCTTGTGCGCACACTTGCAGGTGGGGCTGATGGTGACGTGGACACTGTGCTTCCATTAGATTTCCTGCTGCTTTGTCCCACGCTCCCCGAGGTCGGCGGTCGGTGAGGAAGCTGCCACTTCTCCCTAGTGCCCCCGGGAGGGATTCAGTGTCTAAGACTTTTCTCTGGCGCTAGGGGACACCTGTCTTCAGGAGGGAGAGGAGCCTTCCGGGGACAGAGCCCAGCTGCTGCTCTGCTCCCTTTGCTGGCCCTTTGCACATGCGGGGGGTTTCGTAGTCACGATGTTTCTAGTGGGCTGTCTTGTCTCCTCCCCACATAGTAGGTTTCTTGAGGACAGAGCCATGTCGTACATAATCCTCTGTGCCTTAGGTGTGTTATTGGCAATAGTGCTTAATAAACACCCAACGGCTCTGACCATCATCCTGTGGACGTGTGGCATGGCTTACAGTCGAGGAAGCTGAAGGGACATTCTGAAGTGTCCCCTCTTTGTCAGCTCCCTGTGCCAGGGAGTGGGCACGTCTATTCTGCAGATAGACTAACAGATCCATAGGGTAGAGCGAATTTCCCAAGGGCATCTAACTGGGTGGTGGCAGAGCCAGCATTTGAACCTGAGTCCTTGTACTGCAAAACTACTGCTTTTCCTCGCGTTGCCGGCCCCACCCCCTGCCGCTTCGCAGCCCCTGTCTCCCGCCAAGCTCTGCCTCTCGCTTGGTCATGGTTTTCCCTATTCATGTCCGCCTTTTCCTCTCATTAGAATTTCTGTCTCCTGAGGGCGGGGACCACGGCTTTTCCCTTGATCCTTCCAAATCTCCAGCTGCTGACGGCTTTCCTGAAATCATTCCCTGCCCGTGAGTCACCTGAGCAGGGCCAGAGAGTGGTGCAGGGGAGAACCGTGAGGGTCTCACGATGCTGGGACCGAGGGCAGGAGGTGGGCCCTGACCTCCTCGTCTGTGGAGGAAGAGCATGCCCGCGCTGCCCACTGGGCAGGGCCTGTTAGCAGCCAGTGAGAGGATTAACGCCGGGCGCTGGGATCATCTGGTTCCACGTGATGATGGCTCTAAGTCGCAGCCCAATAGAACTGGCAGGTGCAGTGACACTGGCCTCACGGGCGTTGGCAAATGAGCGGGGTGGTGCCCGGTGCAGGGCCTAGCACTCAGCTATTATGAACTATTATCGTTTTAATGACTGTTATCAGATGAGCCCTGTTTCTTCCAGTGGAGAAGGGGGCGGGGTGCTGAGGAGGCGCCCTTTCCCCTTCCGGGTTGGGGCGGGCCGGACAGGGAAGGTGGACTGACCCCTGCCTGGGGCTCCGTCAGACCCCAGAACCATTTCCCCTGTGCTCTGAGGTTCTCGGCTGGGATGCCCCTTCCGGTGGTTTCAGCCATCCCATCTGTCACCCTTGAAGAGAAATTGATACGTTCAGATAAACACTGCCCGCTGATGGTGGCCAGAGGAGGCCTGCGTGGTTGTGTTGCCGGCTCCTGGCAGGTGCTTCTCTCCTGTTCCCAGGGCATGCGGCTTGGGAAGGGGGAGTGGCGCTCACTTGTCTGTTCTGCAGTGTCCCAGAGCCACCCGGGGGACTCAGTTGGTGCCACGTCAGGCTCCGCCCCCATGGGATGGGCCGTGTGACTGTGGTTTCACAGCTTGCCCGAGAGGGGAGCTCTGTGGTCAGAGCAGGGAGGGACACAGGTGTGACACTGTTGTGGCTGGAGGAAGAGGTCCCCTCACTCGGTGATCATAGGGTTGGGAGGGCCAGGGCGAGAGGGACGGTTGAAGAGGGGCACGGAGGTTGGCAGGCAGGGGCGAGGGGGAACCGCCAGAGCGAGACTGAGCTGGACAGGCTGCCCGCAGTGGCAGTGACCGAGGCACCGCTTGGCATCATGGGCAGTTGGGGGGCTGCATGGTGTTGACCTTTGAGCTGTGAGCAAGCTGTTTGTCCCATCTTGCTCTCTTGTTCACATAATAGCTGCTGTCCATGCGTCTGACGAGCCCACGAGGTGACAGGCATATGATGCAGCGGCTGTCGCTCAGTGGCAAGCTCATGCAAATGAGATCACTTTGCCACTGGGCTGTTATGACAAAATCAGCAAGAGTGGATGCCTAGAACTCTGTCTCAGGCGGCCTCTGGCCCGGTTGTTGTACTGGATTCCAAGGCATAGGAGGAAAGATTAGAGCAAGGATCCACAGAGGTGTGTTCTTCTGGGGGTCAAGAATAGGGAGAGAGGCCGGTGCTGCAGCTCACTTGGCTAGTCCTCCGCCTGTGATGCCGGCACCCCGGGTTCTAGTCCCGGTTGGGGTGCCGGATTCTGTCCCGGTTGCTCCTCTTCCAGTCCAGCTCTCTGCTGTGGCCCGGGAGGGCAGTGGAGGATGGCCCAAGTGAGGAGGAAGCATCCAGCTCCTGGCTTTGGATCAGCACAGCATGCCAGCCTCAGCGCGCCAGCTGTGGCGGCCATTTGGGGGGTGAACCAATGGAAAAGGAAAACATTTCTCTCTGTCTCTTTCTCTCTCTCACTGTCTAACTCTGCCTATCAAAAAAAAAAAAAAAAAAAAAGAAAGAAAGAAAGAAGAGGGTGAGAGAAGAGCAGCCACCATTGTCCAGGTCGGGTCCCATCGGTGTTGCTGCTTGCTGTGTTCCCCCAGGAACTGAAGCACTTCGCCATTGAACGCTCTCACTGTCTCCTTGGCTCATGGATAGGCCACTCTGGTAGTCAGTTTGCCCAGGAGTCCAAGTTTCCCCCTGAGCTGGGTTCCTCGGGGCCTACTTGTGTGGGTGGTTTGGGTGTGGGTCTAGCAGAGCAGCAGCGGACGCTGGCCAGCGGAGGTTGAGGACTGCACGTTGTTTCTGAGACTCTAGGTTAGCCAGCCAGGACAAGTCACGGCACCCAGCAAGGGAAGTTCAGGCACCCAGGGCTTAGGTGCAGGTGAAAGCTGTTACTACCACTAGGTGCTTCCTCCCGAGACTGGAGAGGGTTGAAGCCGTGGAGGCCAGAACACCCTGTGGAGCCAAGATGCAGACCCAGCCCGCGCAGTGGCACCAAAGCTGGCAAAGAGGAGGGAAGATGCCCCATGTTCTCTCTCCTGCCCAGGACTCCCGTTGGCAGAACCTGTGAGAAGTCGGCCAGCAAGGGAGCCCGGGTGCCTCCTTCCACAGGGGTCAGCTTCCCTGGGCACAGAGCAGGGCAGAGCCAGGGGACGCAGGGAGGTGTGTAGGAGTCACAGAGCAGGAGCCCTCCCTGGGAGGGTGGAAGCATCCGTTCACAGAGGGCATGTGGGCAGTGACAGCTCTGCCGTCCTCGTGGTGGACAGCTGCTGTCTCCAGATGCAAACCTGTCACTGTCATCGTCATCAGGGAGCTGGGGACGAGGATGCTCTAAGAGGCATCCAGCGTGGAGAGGGGGAAGCAAAAGTAGCTTTATTTGCAGCTGACATGATCTTGTATAGAAAAACCCAGGGAAGCCACTAAAAATCTATTAGAACTAATAAACGAGCTCGCGAGAGTGCAGAGCCGAGATCAATGTACAAGAATCACTTGTGCAATCGCTCCTGGTGTCTACGAGGAATTAGTTCCAGGATCCCCCGTGGATGCTCAAGTCCCTGATATAGAATGGCCCAGTATTTACTTAGAACCCACACACCCTCCCTCCTGTTTACTCATAATCATCTCCAGAGTCTTTGTAATACCCGAGGTAAATGCTGAGTGTAAACAGCGATGCTGTTTAAGGACTAATGACAAGAAAAAGGTGTGTGTGTGTTCAGTACAGACACAGCTTCCGCGGGCCCAGCTGCACAACAGCACGGAGGCAGTATTGTTCTCTTTCTGAAAAATTTTGAGCCATGTTGGTTGATTCAAAAGAAGCCCCATGGAGGGCTGTCTTTTTTTTTTTTTTTTTTTAAAGATTCGTTTGTTTATTTGAAAGGCAGAGTTACAGAGAGGCAGAGAGAGAGAGAGAGAGAGAGAGGTCTTCCATCTTCTGGTTCACTCCCTAAATGGCCACAACAGCCAGAGCTTGGCTGATCCAAAGCCAGAAGCCAGGAGCTTCTTCTGGGTCTCTCACGCAGGTGCAGGTGGCCCAAAGAGCTTGGCCATCTTCTACTGCTTTCCCAGGCCACAGCAGAGAGCTGGATTGGAAGTGGGACTCAAACCAGCGCCCATATGGGATGCTGGCACTGTAGGTGATGGCTTTACCCGCTACGCCAGAATTTCAGCCTCATGATGGGGTTTTAATTAGCATTGAGATATACATGCGACACCGTGGAAGAACCTTGAAATCAATGTGCTAAGTCAAAGAAGCCAGTCCCCAAAACCCATGTAACTTATGATTCTATTTATAGGAAATGTCCAGAATAGGCAAATGTGTGGTGGATAGATTGGTTGCCTGGGGCTGGAGCAGCTATGGGGGTGCAGGGTGATGGCCGCGGGAAGGGAAAGTCTTCTAAAGTTGTAGGCGTGTGTTTGGAATGCCTGGGTGCCAGTCCTGCTCCACTTCTGGCCCAGCTTCCTGTGGACGCATGCCTTGGAAGGTTCGTGGGCCCCTCCTGCCCACGTGGGAGGCCCAGATGCAGTTCTAGGCTCCTGGTTTCAGCCTGGCCCAGCTCTGGCAGTTTCAGGCCTTGGGGGCGTGAACCGGTGAGTGGAAGATCTCTGTCTCTGTCTCTCTCTGCCTTTCAGATAAATACATTTTTGAAAGAAAAGTTGATGGTGGTGTTGGGTATGTATTATCTATGACTGCACTAACCATGGAATTGTATTTTAAGTGCGTGAACTATGAAGTGTATCTCAGTAAAGCTGTTAAAAACACAGACCTGACCCTGCAGGCTGAAAGACACTGACTGAATAAGGAAACTTTGCTGCGTTTGTTATATTTATCTCCTAATTATTCTGTGACCACCTGCCCTGGCCTGTGCCAGCTGGGTGGGGGCGCTGCCTGCCTCTCAGCACACTCTACCCCATCTCTGCTAGAAAATTTTAATTCCAATTCAGTTTTGTTTGGATTTTGTTCAAGATCTTAGCATTCATGCTGTGAGCCAGGCACTGAGCCAGGAAACAGAGCATGGAGGTGGATGGGCCTGCTCATCCTTGTGGGGCCTTCCGAGTGTCCCTTTCTTACCAGCACGAGTGTTGTTCATGTCCCAAGGGCTTGTGGCAAGAATTAAGTGAGCCAGAAGTTGCGTTCCAGCGCTCCTGGAGCGAGTTACCTGTACCCAGTTTATGGAACAGTGATGAGCTGGTCGTCCAGGCGGCCTTCCTTGTCCTGGGCAGTGCGCTCCGAGATCCTCAGTGGATGCCCCGTCCTGTTTTCCAGATGTATATACCTATGACAAAGTGTAATTTTTTTTAAAGATATATTAACTTGAAAGAATGGCACGGAGAGATGAAAAGAGAGAGATCCTTCATCTGCTAGTTCACTCCCCAGTTGACTGCAATGGACCCAGGTTGGCCCAAGCCAAGGCCAGGAGCCAGGAACTTGAACTCCATCTGGATCGCCCGTGTGGGTGGCAGGGGCCGAGCACTTGTGCCATCTGCTGCTGCTTTCTCAGGTGCATTAGCAGGGAGCTGGATCAGAAGTGGAGCAGCTGGGACTTGAACTGGTGCTCCTATGTGGGATGCTGGTATCAACAAGTGATGGCTTGACACACTGTGCCACAATGCCAGCTCCAGTAAAATTTAATTTACAAACCAGGCATGCTAAGAGATTAACAGCAGCAGTAGAACAGTGGCACAGTACAACGCAGTAAGTTATGTGCGCGTGGTCTCTCAGAGTAGCTCCTTGCACTGCACTTGCCCTTCCTCTCATGTCGCTGGGAGGTGACACTGCCTGCCTGCAGAGGGCAAGGGAGACATGAGGTTCCACAGCCCTGACTTCTGCAGTTCGAGCTGTGGCAGCAAAACTGGCTCGCGTTTCCTTTTCTTTCACAGTTTCACAGGGAGGACCCTTTCTTAGCATGGGTCTTGGCGACCCCAGCACGAGTTCTGTTCTTTCCTTGTGAACTCACATGGCTGTTCTTCAGCACACCCAAGCGTGTAGCCCCGCCACTCGCGTGTCGTGGAGCGTTCCCTGAACGGAAGCATCGCAGTCGCGTGGCAGAGTCTGATAACCTGGACATTCCTCAGTGACAGGCGGGTAGTGTGTCCGGCTGGGTGGCCCGTGTCTCAGGCAGGGCAGCACCGGGCCACTCAGAGCGGCACACCCTTTAAAACGGAGGAACTGTATTCCTGGGATTTTTCACTTAATATTTTTGGACCACAGTTGACTGTGGGTAACTGAAGCTCCCGCGCCCAGGCCTGGGGGAAGACTCGCAGCTTGCTGGGGCCGCGGTGGTGGGAAACCAGGGATGGCTTCCTGAAAGTGGAGGATACTTTCCACAGTAGTGCTTTACTCATTCATTTGAGCAGATACTCACGTATGTGGGACAAAAGGGCGAACGCTGGACGATAACTTTACCCGCCTGTCTTCCCCAGAGGCGGCCGTTGTCCGGCCTCTGATCTCACTGGAGAGAAGCCTGTGGGCGTCAGTCTAGGACTAGGACTGCGGTCAGCGGGAGGATTTCAGCACCTTCCGCGTAGTGGTCTCTGGGGATCAGGTTCACCTTCTGGCCGTCACCACTCGGGGTCTCATCATAAGAACCATGGCTTCATTTCCTTCCGCTCCCCTGGACTGCAGGGTGCCCAGCCATGGAGGTCGGCACCCAGACAGCTGCTGCCCTGGTGGAACTCTCGGGGGCCCCCTTTGCCCCTCCGCTGTGGGGGCCCCTGGGGAACACACCCCAGCAGCTCCCCAGGACAGTGCATCGCCCTGCTCCACCGGGGTCTCACCTTCATCTCTGAGCCATAGTTCAGCTGGAGAGGTTGAAGGATTGCTTTGAGCTTTTCCTCTCAAGTTGCTGAGAAACCCCAGTGCTTTCGCACTCCTGGTTCTTCGCATCCTCTCTCTTAGCCCCTGCTCGCGCCCTCTTCCTGGGAGCGTCAGTTACGGCAGGCCCTGGTGTGGCCGGGCCCTTCTGCTCTGAGGGCTCTCGCTGGGTTCTTGCCTGGGGCTTCCTTCTAAGAGTTTGTTTCTTCCCTTTGGTTTCACTGCTTTCAGGTTATTCGGCTCCTGAGTTTCTCCTCCTCCTTGTTTCTCTTCCATTTCTTTGTCTTTTTGCTTCAGTTTCTAGGTTTCTTTGATCTGACCTTGCACCCCTTCTATTAGTTTTTTTTCCAATCATATTTTTAATTTCCCAGGCTGTGTTTGCTGCCTGATGGTTCTTTGTAAGGGCGCGTCATGTGTCCTGTTGCCTCAGCGGATTCCTCTGCAGGTGTCGACGCCGTGTTTGTTTCTCTAAGTTTGCTTCTCTCAAGGCCGGTTTCCTCCCAGTTGTTTTTTCTGCTGCTGTTCCTCTCTCCTTTGAATGAATCTGCCCAGTGATCTTTGCCTGCACCTGGTGGCCAGTGTGGGACTCAGAAGTGGCCCGGGGGACCCAGAGTTTCACAGTCAGCGATGTGGGTGGGCTGTGTGCTGGGGGAACTCAGCGTCCACACACAGAGGTCCTCTCTCCTGGGAGCTGCATGGGAGGAGGGGCAGGATGTGCAGCCACTCAACCCCGCCTGCTGTCAGCAGCGTCCCCAGGCCCTCACACACACACACACCCCCGGTGTTGAGACTTGTGTTTCCCCTCTGCAGGGAGTCGGCCTGCACAGGGGTGGTCTCCAGATGGGCATGGAGGGGCCCAGCGTCCAGCGTTCCCAGCAGGGACCAGCAGGAGGTGGAGGCCCGAGCTTTTGGGTTCATTCCAGCTTTCACAATTGCATCAGCGTCCTCTCCTCTCCCATGTGCTCTGTCCTTGGGTTTATAGAGCTTTATAAAGTTCTCTTTACTGAAGTCGTGGTGGCATTTCAGGAGGGAGAAAAATGCTCGCACAGGGGAGAGTGGGGTTGGCACGGGAATCCCAGGTGGGGGAGTGCCCAAGGCCCAGAAGTCCCGGTCAAGGGTGTTGCTGACCCATTAGGGTTTCCAGATTATCACAGGATTCTCAGTTAAACTTAAAATCAAATAAACAACAGGGGTGGGGGGAGGGGGGCAGGGGTGGGAGCCAATACTGAGTGCCTACAGCATCTACAGCTGTCTTCACAGCTCAGAACTTGTAACTAACTAACTAAATAAATAAAATAAATAAATAAAAATAAAATAAAATAAACAACAAATAGTTCTGTAGCATAACTGTACCCCAAATATTATATGAAGTTTACTTTCAAATGTAAGTTTAAATTGCTGTTCATCAGAAATTCAGGTTTTAGCTGAGTAGTTTTCATTTCAATTTGCTAACCCCAGCAGCCCTTGCCCTTAGCTCTTTCTCCCTGGGGAAGCTCAGGGTCGGGGAGGAGGAGGAAGCAGCCGCTTTGCTGCCCCCATTTCCCTGGAAGGTTGTGATGGCTGCACATCTCTGAGTCCTGGCACATCACAAACTACAACGTTTTCTTTTTAAAGATTTATTTCATTTATTTGAAAGGCAGAGTTACAGAGAGAGAGAGAGAGGTTGGTCTTCTGTTTGCTGCTTCACTCCCCAAATGGCTGCAATAGTTGGGGCTGAGCCAGGCTGAAGTCAGAAGCCAGGAGCTTGACTACTTCTGGGTCCCCCACGTGGGTGCAGGGTCCCAAGCCCTTGGGCCTTCTGCCGCTGCTTTCCCAGGCACATTAGCAGGGAGCTGGATTGGAAATGGAGCAGCCGGGACTTGAACTGGTGCACATATAGGATGCCAGTGTTGTAGGCAGTGGCTTTTACCCACTACACCATAACGCCGGCCCCCAAACTAAACTTAGTATCTCACCCCCAGTGTGTCTCACTTTTGCTTTTTCTTCTAAAGAAAGAATATTAAGGCAGCATTCTGTAGGTAGATGCCAAAATACGGACTGAAGACTGCTTTGCTTCCCTTCTCCAAGGTGAGGTAATCGCAGCAGACGTCCCAGACGCTCGCGTACAATAAGTCGGTCCACAGGCTCCTCTTCCAGCAGGGCCTCTGCACCTGGACCAGCCAGTTCCGTGGGTGCCCCTGCCTTTTCTAATCTGTGTTTCGCTGATTGGACTGGCACACATTTCCCTTAGGGTTTAGTCTGAGCCACCTCTGGCACAGCCTGAACACAGCAGCCCTGGTCCTTGGAGCAGCTGCAGCCAACAAGCAGGGAGGGTGTGGGTGTGGACTGGAGGCCTTGCCGGCTGCAGCGGGCTCTCAGGCTGTGGCTTTGCTCTTTGGTTGTGCCCCTTGGAAAGCGACGTCTGTGTGTCTCAGTGCAGATGAGTGAGGGAGAGGCAGCTTCAGTTACTTCAGGCCTTGCTGAGTCAGAGCATCAGGTGACGCCTGGGTCCCTGGCAGCGCTGCCTCGCAGCCACCTGTGGCCAGACAGCAGGATATTTTGCAGTTGAAACTGTCCCGGACAGTCTGGGCGCTTTGGCCTCAGAGAAGCAGGAGCTCTTCGTCTAAGCTCAAGGCCAGTCTTTCACCTGAGTCTCAGGGCCTCCCCCTGGACTTGTTCCATCTCTTATTCTTCCCTCACTTCTTCATCCTCTCCTTCCCTCCTCGCTCCTCCCCTCCCTCTTCCTATGACTTGCTAAACATACCTAATGCCGAGTGGATTCTTGTCTCAAGTATGTAAAGAAAGACAAACAGCCTAGCAGGAAAATGGGACAATTATATGAACAGGCAATTTACAAAAGAGAAAACATAAAAATAAGTCCACCATCATGAGAAGATATCCAACTTCACTGATACAGGAAACTGAAAGTTAAAAGAAGATACCTGTTTATACCCATAAGGTTGATAGGAGCAAAGTCACAGTAAAAGAGTTTGTAAAGCAATGGGGTAATAGGAGTTCGCAGGCACTCGTGGTGCCTGTAGCAATTATTGGGTTCACTTGCAAACAGCAATTGACAAGAGGCCAGCGTGCAACCCAGACAAGGTTTATTGGAGTTTGTGCTTGAATGCAAAGCACGGTGGGCGGGGGTTCCACGTGGAGGCAAGGGGTCCGCCCTTGGCATGTGGAGCTCGACCTGGAGTTCTCGCTCGTCCCTCGCAGCACACAGCACTTCAGTTTGCATTGGCCTGGTGCTCTGTGCAAGTGCTGCTGTTTCTTTTGCACAGACCTGCTGTCATTGGCGCTGTTGCTCACCCCCACTGCCCCAGGAAGGTCACGTGTTGGTCACATCAGGCTATTCTGGGCATCCGTGCAGGCTGGGGGGGCACCTAGCAGGGCAGTAGGGCATCTTTCGGGGTCAGATCTGAACCCTCCTTGTTATTGGTTCATTTGGAGCTGGAGCTGGATATGTGTCAGGTCAGGAAGGGCTTGATGGAGTCCTGTGTCTGTCCTGTTTCACAGCTACTTTAGAGAGGTATTTGGCAATATTGACATTAGAACATTTGATCCAGAAGCTACAGTTCTAGGCATATGTTTTACAGGGATTCTTGTACACTTTGTGTATGGCGTCAGGGTATTTTGTTTTTAAGTTTTTTGTTTTTTTGTTTTTTTTTTTTTACTTTTTTTAAATTATAAAATTTATTTTTCACTTTATTTGAAAGGCAGAGAGAATTTGTCATCTGGCCCACTCCCCAAATGCCCACAACAGCCAGGCCAGTGCAGGAGCCAGGGAATTAATCCTAGTCTCCCATGTGAGTGGCAGGGACCCAACTGAGCCGTCACCTGCTGCCTCCCAGGACCTGCGTTAGCAAGAAGTTGGAGTCAGAGGCGGAGCTGGGCTTGACCCGGGCACTCTGATACTAGATGTGGGCATCCCAAGGGTCATCTTACCACGGCACCTGTTTGACTTTTTATTAGGACTCTTTTTAAATATACACAGAGTTGGAGTAAATGGTCTAACGAATTCCACGGACCTGTCACCCCGTGCAGATCTTCCCAGCTACAGATTGGTATCTGCTCGGGCAGCTCTCACACAGTCCCACAGAGCCTTATTTCTCACAGCTCTGGAGGCCGGAAGTCCAGGACTGAGTGGTGAGGGTCACTTCCACGTTCACAGATCCCAGGGTGGAGCAGCTCTGTGGAGTCTCTTTGATAGACACTCATCCCGGGGCCTGCACTGTGGCGCAGCGGGTTAAAGCCCCAGCCTGCAGTGCCGGCATCCCATATGGACACTGGTTTGAGTCCTGGCTGCTCCACTTCTGATCCAGCTCTCTGCTGTGGCCTAAGAAAGCAGTAGAAGATGGCCCAAGTGCTTGGGCCCCTGCACCCATGTGGAAAACCTGGAAGAAGCTCCTGGCTCCAGATCAGCTCAGCTCTGGCCGTAGCGGTCATTTGGGGAGTGAGTCAACAGAATGGAAGGCCTCTGTACCTTTCTCTATAACTGTCTTTCAAAAAAAAAAAAAAAAAAATCCCACTCAGGAGGGCTCTGTGCCATGACCTGATCACCTTCCAAAAGGCTTCACCCCCCGACACCATCCCCTTGGGAGTCAGGATTTCAACCACAGGAATTTGAGAGGGGTGTAAATATTTGGTCAGTAGTGGTCCTCATTTGGGCAAGGGTAGACTGTGGTCTGTGTGTATGATATGCTATTCAGCCATTAAAATGAATGGACTAGATCTACTTGTATCAATGTGGATAGATTTAAAATATTGTATTGGATAAAACAATGAATTCAAATGATTATATGGGGGCAGCTGCTTAGTCTAGCAGTCAAGATGCGGTTAAGGTGACTGTGTCCCACACGGAGCGCCTTGGTTCAATTCCCGGCTCTGGCTCCTGTCCGGCTCTCTGCTGACGCAGACTCTGGGAGGCAGTGGTGATGGCTCCTGTGTTTGGGTTCCTGCCACCCACGTGGGAGGCCTGGATTGAACGCCCAGCTCCAGCCCATCGCTGGCCACTTGGGACATTTGGGAATGAATAAGTAAGTAGATGGGAGCTGTCTCTGTCTCACAGATAGATAGATAGGAGGATAGATAAAATAGGTTAGATGAGAGATAAACTATCATTTATACAAAAAATCAAAACAGAGGTACGTGGTTATGAGTAACACCAGCTTCTAGCCAGGAAAACCGAACACCAGGAAGCGTCTCCCGCAACTCTGGGCTGTGGTCGGCCCTGGGCAGAAGAGGGGAAAGGACCAGGAATGGGATTAGGAAGAACCACAGGGGAATATGGAGTGTGGCTTCCTTTTCTAAGTTAACTTTTATTTTATCAAAATCGTGCATGGGGACACTCTGAAGGTCCGACTGTGCAGTCCCCGTCCCAGCCACCCTCCCCGTGACTCGTCCAGCAACAGCGCCTTGCTGTCCTGGCTGCTCGGCCTGCTGTTCCTGGTAGGGTTCCACTCTGGCTGCCCAGGAGGAGTCGGCAGCCCGCGCTTTCCCTCCTGGTCCTCCCAGCGTGGGTATCTAAGCCATTTTGGTTTCCGTGCACTTCCGGACTTTGCGTTGCTAAGATCGAGGCGATATTCACATCCAGAGATGCGGCAGGTGTTTCCGTACATTCCCAGAAGTGATGCTGGCCTCACTCTCCATCCCCAGGCAGACTGCACCCTGCCCTCTCCTCTCCGTTTTGAGCAGCACCAGGTCTCCCACCTTCCATCTGTTAAACACTTGCCTCCTGTCTGGGGGCCGCCAGGCCTGGAGCTCTCCTGGCCTGCTGCACCGGGTGTGGCCAGGGACCCCTGCCATCCCCGAGAGTGCCCTGTGCTGAGTGCAGGGCCTGGGCCCCGTGGCCCCCTCCTTGGCTCGTGTCCTGCTTTGTCTCGTTCGTGTCGGTCCTGGAGCTTCCCAGGCAAACGGACTAATGAGTGATAGACTTTTCCAGGCCAAGCACGCGTGAAAATATGTGCATTGTACTCCATGCTTGGTGGAGAATCCAGGCTTTCCCAGGCTTCTCCTCCGGCATCCGAAGCCCTTAGCTGGGGTCACGCTGCTGTGGAGCACTGCTGCAGGCTGCCTGCTGTCCTCAGGAACGAGGGCGGCTGCAAGATGGCGCCAATCCCTGGTGCGCGACCCTGGAAGGGATAAGGGCCGTCGCAGCCATGACTGAGGACCTTGGCGTGGGAGATCGTCCTGGGTTCTGCAGGTGGGCCCTGAATATCACCACAGCTGTTGTTTGAGGGGAAGGCAGAGACTGGAGGGGTGCGGCCACAAGCCAGGGAGTCCCAGCAGCCACAGAAGCTGCAAGAGGCGAGGAGCGGATGCTCCCCAGGCCCCCGGAGGGAGCTCGGCCACGGCAACCTGGATCGTGGTCCATTGGGCTGCTGTTGAATTTCTGACCTCCCAAACGGAAAGAGTATGACACGTTTCTATTGTTTGATGTCACCCCAGTGCTTCAGCACTGTGCTGGACCCTGGAGCTCCCGCATCGTGCAGTCGCGTCCATCCCAGGAGCCTTCCTGGGCAAAGCGCTCCCCTCTGGCTGTCTGCTCTCTTTCTGGGGCCCCAGGCAGTGAGATGCTGCACTCGCTGGCCTGCGTCTCTCGCTTTCTCATCTTCCCTCCTGTTTCCCACGTGCTGGTCTTTCTGGGTGACTTCCTGGCTGCCTCGTAATTGATCATGTGTGGAAGTTTCTGCACCCTATTTTTAATTTCCTAGAGCTCTTTCCTGTCGTCGTTTTAAAATAGCTGCCGCCCCGACTTCTGGCTGCGGCTGCGCGGGTTTCTCTGGAGGTTCGTTGCAGGCTCTCTAAGGGCGCCTGCCCTCTGTCCTGCTTTGCTCCTTGGTCTCCTTTCTACAAAACGTCCAGTGTGGGTGGGTTTCCTGGCCTATTCCTCAAATATCTGCTGATGGGCAGCCGAGCGTCACTCTGACGAAGGGCACAAGGCCAGGGACACGTCTGAGCTGAGCACAGCTGTGGGCCGGGGCTCCGGCTGGTGGAGGAGACTCGTGCCCTGGGCTGGCTTCTGAGAGGGACCCGCTGGACTGCTGCCTGGCGGGAGCCTGGTAACGGCTCCGTGGGGCCGAGGGGTCGCCACTCCATTCTTCTGTTCACTCACCCCCATCCCCACCCCGCTCTGTGTATGGCCCTGGCCTGACTCATCCCAGCAGTGTGCCCTCGGGCAGCAGCATGTAGACCCTGGAGGTTACCTGGCCTCAGCGAGCTGTGAGGGCACCAGCAGCTGCAGGGCCGTGTGTGCTTGCGGCCACCGCTGCTCCTCTGGGGACGGGGCAGGTGCCCTGACTGCGTGGGAGGGGGTGAGGCGCCTGGGCACTGACTCCCACAGATTTGAAGCAGGCTTCTGTCTGCCGCCAGCCTCCCTCCACTGGGGGGCAGGGGCACCTGGCCCGCGGGGTCCTGGGCCTGTGGAGTGTGCAGCTCCAAAGGCTTGCTTGGCGGGCCGTCCCCTCGGTCATGACCACCCGTCCAGGGTTTGCTTGGCTGCCCTCATCCGCTGCTGTCGCCTTTCCTTCCCGGTGTTCCTCACCGGTGTTTCTGCAGGGTTCTGGAAGGGATAGTTGTGTGCGCGCTGCGTCTTGTTGGACCTGTGTGGTTTTCATTTAGGAAACAACTCCTTCCTTCAGCCCAGTGCCCTTGGTCTCACCTGCCTTGCTCTTCTTCCCGAAACTTTCTGTCCAAACTTTGGGGAATTGAATTGGAGACTTCCTCACTTCTCAGCTCCCTCTGTTCTCATCCGCACCCCCCGCACCCCCCCCCCCGCACCCCCGCAACAGCGGAGCCCTCCCGCTGGGCTGCTCGGCCACTGGTCAGCTGTTTTCCTTGGAGCCTCCGGCTGTCATGGCAACACTCTCCCGTGGCTCTGGCTGGGCCCTGGCCGTCCCCTTTGTGTCATCTGCTCCAGCCTCCTCCTCCGTGGGTGTTTTCACAGCCTCCTGCTTTTGCTTCTGAGTGGGCTGGGGGACTCCCAGATCTGTCTCTGGCTGGAGAGCGCCCATTGAACTCCATCTCCCCAGGGCCAGCACCTACCTCTGCCTCTGTGGTCTTTAATTGCTCGTGGTGGCGCCACCATTTACCTTGAAGCAGGAACCCAGTGTCGTCTTCCCGCTACCTCTTGGCCTGGTAGCTGTAGATGCTGTCAGTTTCCCATCCTGTTTCCTGACCCGGTCGCCCCCTGCATCCCTGCCACCCTGCCTGGCTCCACTTCTCATCTCCCGCTTGCATTAGGGCCTCTGCCTCTACTTTTACCTCCTGGCCACAGTTGACGCTGATTTGGATGTCAAGGGTCAGGTCTGCCACGGCTTCTGATAGCGTCACGGAGAGGGGGAGGCCTTTGGGAGGATCGGGGTTGTTAGGGTGGAGCCCCCGTGAGTGAGCCCTGTGGCTTGAGAAGATGGCACATAGACACCGACAGGTGCGCTTCCCCTGCCATGCCGCACTCTGGGTCACCTCAGGGGCCAGTGGGGGCAGCGTGAGGGGAAACCCGGGCCTCTCCTCCGTGAGTGGCTTGTCTCAGGAGCCACGTGGCCGTGATGAAAAGCTGCACACTGCTCAGACCTGGCTTCCTCTGAAGCCTTCCCGCCTGAGTGGTCCCTTGCCATGGGAGCGCTCTGTCTCCCTGCCCCGGCTTTCCCAGCGCAGCCCCGACGCTGAGGATCCAGCCATGCTCCTCACCGGGCAGGTGCGCTCTGTCCACGCCGGCTGTCTGCCGGGCTCCTCTCGGTGCCTTCACCCCCTGCCAGCCTCCCCCACGCCTGGGCCCTTCCCTCCCCACACCTCCCTTCTTAGCCCTTTAAGACCCTCCCCAGGGGCCGGCGCTGTGGCATAGCAAGTAAAGCCGCCGCCTGCAGTGCCGGCATACCATATGGGCGCTGGTTCGAGTCCCAGCTGCCCCATTTCTGATCCAGCTCTCTGCTATGGCCTGGGAAAGCAGTGGAAGATGGCCCAAGTCCGTGGGCCCCTGGACCCACGTGGCAGACCTGGAAGAAGCTCCTGGATCCTGGCTTCAGAGCAGCACAGCTCCAGCAGCTGTGGCCAATTGGGGAGTGAACCAGCAGATGGAAGACCTCTCTCTCCTTCTGCCTCTGCCTCTCTGTAACACTGCTTTTCAAATAAATAAATCTTTAAAAAAGAGAGAGAGAGAGAAAAGCCCCTCCCCAGGAGGCCTTCGTGCAGCCACACTGTGCTGCCTCCGGCACTGTTCACTTCCCTCCTCTGCTGCCTCCCCTCTCTCTGCCTCATGCTCTGGAAGCCACCGCCGCGGCCTGTGAGCGTGGGAGCAGGTCCTGCATGGCTCCCGCTGAGTAGGGCTGCTGGGAGGAGGGCGGGGAGCTGCCAGGAGCACCTGCCAGCTTGGTCTGCAGAGCATGGTCCAGCCTGGCTTTAATTGGGTGTTTTGTGCCTGTCAACCTCTGTCACTTCAGCTCTGGGACGCAGCTTTCCTGGGTGTGAACCGCTGGGGGTGCTGTTACAGTGTCACAATAGACACCAGGCTGGGGACGTTCAGGGCCAAAGTTTTACCAGACTGATTTGCGGGAGGCACCAACATTCCGTCTGGGACGTACCTGGGCCCTCCCTGTGTTCTGTCTGCACCGCGTGGGGCTGTCAGCCACATCAGGGCCACTTGTGCGCTCTTGGGAGTGGCGATGCCCGCCAGCTGTGGAGCAGCTCTGTGGCATTTCCGGATGTGTCTGCATGGCCTTACACTGCTCTGTGTGTGACCTGGAGTGCTCATTCCCGCCCCAGACATTCATGTCTCCTTGGCGTCAGGCCCTGTGCTGTGGGAGCCGGCACGGGACTGAGTAGACAGAGGACCCTGTGCCGAGGTCCACACGGCGTCTGGTGCGGGAGACGGACAGGCTAAGGAGCCGCTGTCGCCTGAGCTGCTCCTCGCTGAGGCCCCTAGGCCTTCTGGACAGTGGGTGTGGCAAGGACGGGGCAGCTGTGCCTCAGCACGTGCGTGGGCCCCAGCCGGGAGGTCAGGTGTCCAGGAAGGCGTTCCTGAGCCGCGGCTCCCTGACAGGTGTGGAGCAGTCATGGCTGCTGGCCTTTCTGCGGGAGCCCCCTTATCACAGTCCTGCCCTTCTCCCTGCCACACTGACCAAGGGCTCCTGGTCAGCAGTGGCAGCTCCCTGCACCAGGGGGCAGTGTTGGCCCTGAAATTGCTACTGCCTTCCAAAGAGGCTGGGACCAACCAGCCACCTCCAGCCCAGGGGCCCTGTCCACTCCTGCCAGGCCTCAAGACCCTCTCTCTCGCCTCCTTTCTCTGTAGTCTGCGTTGTCTCTTGCCCATAGAGACCTGTGTGGCGCCAGTGGCTCAGGCCACCCTCCCCCTGGCTGCTGTGTTTGAATGGGGGTGGCAGACGGGGTGGGATGGCGCTGTGGAGCCACGCGGGGCTGCTGATGGCTGCAGCTCTGCGCAGGGCTGAGCGCGCCAGGGCCCCAGGCCCAGCGACTGGCAGGCTGGAGCCCCAGCAGGCGCCTCCACGCTGCCTCCCTCCTGTCGGCTGCATTGTCTCACGTCTTCCCTTCTGCCCCCCACCCAGAAATCTCAGCCGCGGTCTGTCCTCTCTGGGCGCTTTGATGTGGGCTGTTGCAGCCTGAGAGCCAGGCAAAGTCCTGCTTTCAGCTGCCCCCGTTGGCCGCCGGCCCTGGGGCCCACTGGACACGTTTAGGACAGCGTGGAGCAGCCCATCGATCATGTCCAGCACCATGTCCTCTGCCAGGAACTCTTCCTGGTTCTGACCTGCTTTTGCTGGAGGCTGCTGTGGCTGGCAGGGACAGAGTGGGGGGCGGGGCAGAAGGGGACTTGGAGGCTCCCGGGGTCTTCCGTTCTCCCCCTCAGGCCTGAGATGGATTTGCTGGGGGGAGGGGGTTGGGACTTGGGCCTGGGGTGGGCAGGGCAGACTGGGCTGGGCTTTCAGACTGACACACGCGCCGACTGTCCCCCAAACGAGCCTTGCATTTCTCTTCCATGGAGCCTTCTGCCCATCACGGCCCTGTGAGGCCCGGGAGACCCTGGGTGAGAACAGGGAGATTCGGGACAGAAGCTGTGCAGATCCCAGGAGCGTCCCAGGGCCTGTGGCTGGCTGCACAGCTGGGAGACGCTGCTCTGCCCTTCTCCCCAGTGGGGCTGCTCCCGCTGAGGGCACGTTGTCTGCGCCAAAAGTCGCCGGTGATGGTCCGATGACCAGATCCCCTGTGTGTCTGCTCCTCAGTGGAGGTCTGAAGTGGTGGAACTTCGGGGGACATTTTGATAGTTTTTTGAACCAGTTGAAGCTGCCCTGGCTTACTTGCCACGGCCACCAGCTCTGATGGGCAGTGCAGTGCGCTGGCGACCCTAAGGGGTCCAGGCCAGGGACAAGTGGCTTTGATCAGGAGTTCAACTTTCGGCTCGTGTTTCCGATTTTCACACGCCCATCACATGAATTCCTCTCATTGGGTGAAGGCTCTGGGAGTCCTGGCTGGCCAGAGCTCTTGCCCGGGAGGGAGACACACCAGCTGGGTTGAAACCTGGCTCCATGGTGAGCTTGGGTGTGCGCTTGGTCCCCCTGGCTGTGGTTCCTTTTCTGTAAAAAGGGTGCAGGGTAGGGGCGGTGAGGGCTCCATGATCAAGTGCACGTGCAGCAGGGCCTGGGCAGGTGAGGAGGCCCCTCTCCATTCACTGGTCACCACCGCCGCGTCCCTGTCCGCCGGCGTGGGGCCTGGCACGTAGGCCAAGCTGGTGAGTGGTTGTCCAGACCTTTACCTGCCTCTTGCTGACCTGGTAATTGGCACTCCCTGCTGCGGGAGAAAATGGAAGCGAAGAGAACAGTGGGGACCGTCTGTGGCCTGTCCGGACAGGCGGCGGAGGGACAGGTGCTGTGGACAGCCCTGCTTCCCTGGGGCGCGCCCTGGCTGCGAGGACTTATTTACGCATTCCGAGTGACAGGCAAAGCTGTCCCAGCTCCTGCCTCGAGTGTGCACAACCAGAGGCCAAGAAAAGGAATCTGTCAGCTGGCATTTGCAGAAAATAGCACCGGGCCTCTGGGCTGTCAGGTCTGGAGAGGAAGCCACGGTGAGGGATCCTGGGCTGGTGGGGGTGGCTTTTCTCCTCCCCGCTGCTTCCCCCTCTCCGATCAGGCAGGGGAGTTTCGCTTGTGTAGCAGCAGCTGCAAGAGAGGCAACGTGATGTCCCCAAGGCAGGCACTGGCCTGAGCTGCCAGGCTCTTGGCCTCCCTTCTGGAAGGGGTGCAGCTCAGTGCAGGCCAGCAGGAAATGGCTGCGGCTCAGTGGTGCAGTTGAGGGCTTTCCAGAGAGCCGGGCTTGGGGCCAGCATGGTGCTTCAGTGAGTTAAGTTGTTACCTGCAACACTGGCATCCTATGTGGGTACCGGTTCAAATCCTGGCCGCTCCACTTCCAATTCAGCTCCCTGTTAATGCACTTGGGAGATCAGTGGAAGATGGCCCGAGTGCTTGGATCCCTGCCACCCACATGAGAGACCCAGATGGAGCTCCCGGCTCCTGGCTTTGGCTGGCCCAGCTCTGGCTATTGCAGCCATTTGGGGAGTGAACCAGCAGATGGAAGATTTCTCTCTCTATCTCTCTGCCTTTCAAATGAATCTTAAAAAGAGCAAACTTGAGCCGGCGCCGTGGCTTAACAGGCTAATCCTCCGCCTTGTGGCGCCGGCACACCGGGTTCTAGTCCCGGTTGGGGCGCCGGATTCTGTCCTGGTTGCTCCTCTTCCAGGCCAGCTCTCTGCTATGGCCCGGGAAGGCAGTGGAGGATGGCCCAAGTGCTTGGGCCCTGCATCCCATGGGAGACCAGGATAAGCACCTAGCTCCTGGCTTCGCATCAGCACGATGCGCCGGCCGCAGCGGCCATTGGAGGGTGAACCAACAGCAAAAAGGAAAACCTTTCTCTCTGTCTCTCTCTCTCTCACTATCCACTCTGCCTGTCAAAAAAAAAAAAAAAAAAAATCCCATTGTATGGGCCGGTGCCATGACTCACTAGGCTAATCCTCTGCCTTGCGGCGCCGGCACACCAGGTTCTAGTCCCGGTCAGGGCACCGATCCTGTCCCGGTTGCCCCTCTTCCAGGCCAGCTCTCTGCTGTGGCCAGGGAGTGCAGTGGAGGATGGCCCAAGTGCTTGGGCCCTGCACCCCATGGGAGACCAGGAGAAGCACCTGGCTCCTGCCATCGGATCAGCGCGGTGCGCCAGCCGCAGCGCACCTACCGCGGCGGCCATTGGAGGGTGAACCAACGGCAAAGGAAGACCTTTCTCTCTGTCTCTCTCTCTCACTGTCCACTCTGCCTGTCAAAAAAAAAAAAAAAAAAAAAAAGCAAACTTGGGAAGTGCAGCCCGTAGAACTTCTTGATCATCCCCCTGCCCCCACTAGACACAGCATGGGCCCCACCCACATGTGCTGTCGTGGGGGACAGATGCACCCAGAGCAGTGCCCACTGGGAGGTCCATGCCCAGAGTCCCTTTCTGGACAGGTGCTGGCATGGGTAAAGGGGCTGGCACTCAGGTCACTGCAGGGTGCCAGGGCTCAGTCTCGTGCTGTGTGGCCAGAGGCAGGAGCCTGGGCCTCGCAGGAGGGCATTCTGGGCCCGCGGCCTGCTTCCTGCCCTCGGCTCCTGGCTTGGCGCTGTTTCAACCTCGGCCCCCAGTTATCTTTACCCATGTGGCTCTGCCGCTGCCACCTCAACCTGCACAAGCTTCCGGGCAGCAGCCAGGGCCTGGACCAGCTCTGGACCAGGGAGGTGCCTCTCCCTGCTTCAGCCTTAGGGGCAGGGGCAGGTTTGGGGCAATGGGAAGCTGCCCACTCAACTCCTCCTTTTTTTTTTTTTTTTTTTTTTGACAGGCAGAGTGGACAGTGAGAGAGAGAGACAGAGAGAAAGGTCTTCCTTTTGCCGTTGGTTCACCCTCCAATGGCCGCCGCGGTAGCGCGCTGCGGCCGGCGCACCGCGCTGATCCAATGGCAGGAGCCAGGTACTTCTCCTGGTCTCCCATGGGGTGCAGGGCCCAAGGACTTGGGCCATCCTCCACTGCACTCCCTGGCCACAGCAGAGAGCTGGCCTGGAAGAGGGGCAACCGGGACAGGATCGGTGCCCTGACCGGGACTAGAACCTGGTGTGCCGGCGCTGCAAGGCGGAGGATTAGCCTAGTGAGCCGCAGCGCCGGCCTCAACTCCTCCTTTTGGGCTACCCCAGCCCGCCCTCCCCCCTCCCCAAACGCCACACACCCTAGCGAGTGAGCTGCTCACACGCCACCTGCCAAGGCTCGGCTCTCGCAGGCCCTGAGTGGCCGTGGCCCACAGCTGTCCTGCGGTAGGGGCTCTCCCATCGGATGTGGATCCTGGGAAGGCCTCAGTTTCCGGCCTGGGTTTCAGTCGGGGAGGGCGGTAGGGCTGGACCTGGCAGGTTCTAGGAAGTGCGGCAGTGTTCTGGGCACAGGCTGTGTCCTGCGTGGCTGTCTCCACAGAGCCTCGTCCTGCTCTGGCAGTGTGTGGGGCTTTGGGGGAGACGGCAGGGCGACTGTGACAATGACCGAGCCGGGGCAGCGTGTCCTACGCCCACACAGAAGCCTGGCCTCCCTCTCTGGCTGCTTCCCTACCTCAACCACCTTGGCCTCCAGTGCCGGGGCCCCTGGGCTTCTGGGGGCGGACGCTGCTCAGGGAGCCCCTTCCCCCATTTCGGCCTTGGCCGCAGCCCAGCCTCCAACAGCCTGGGGCTAAAGGACTTTGTATCTCGGGGCCAGTGACCTACTGCAGAGCAGCGGCTGCCGTGGCTTCTCCATCACCATCCTCTGGGTGCTGTGGGCTGGGGCGCCTGGCCAGTACAGGGTGAGTGCTGCAGGCAGGTACACCCAGCACACGGACACTCCTACGCTGCCGTGTCAAGTGTGAAGTAGCCGTGAGCAGCTCGGGGAGGGGGAGGGGCAGGCTTCTGCCTGTGACGAGAGCACCTGGTGTGTCTGGGCCTGTGGCTTGCTCTGGGTTCGTGCAGGAGTGATTTGCGCCGCTTCCCTGTCCTGCTAGGCACTGGGGCATGTCCTGCCAGGCCTTCAGGCTCTGCGCTGTCTTCCGACCCAGGAAGGCCGGGGTGGGGGTGGGGAGTGAGCCGTGCAGGCTGTGAGGGGCTTTCCTTCTCTGTCGGCGGTCAGGGAGGGGAGGCCAGTGGGAGAGGGACACGGGCTTTCATTTGTCCTCCAGGGCTGGCACTCGGTGTGGTCTCGGTCCACCCCTAGGACAGCCTGCCTGGACGGGGGCAGTGCTGCCTGATTTTACAGGTGAGAAAATGGCCGTCGAGGTGCCCAAACCACAGAGCTCAGCTGGGGAGAGCTGGTCCAGGCCCTGGCTGCCGCCCGGAAGCTTGTTCTGGGCCACTCGGGGGTTGGGAGAGGCCTGTGCTCGGGCCCCCCCCCCCACTTCCCTGCTCCCGGGGAAGCGGCTGCTCCGGTCCAAGTCCAGGCCTGCTCTGCCGCCCTCTGCGGGGCCACAGGATCGTGGCGCTGCCCCGGCCTACAGGGGCCTTTCTGCAGATGAAGGGCGTGAGTGTGTGAGGGGCACCCCGGCGAGGGGCCAGCTCGGGAGATGCTTGTCAGCCACACTCCTGTTTTCCGGGATGTGCAATACCCTGCCAGCGTGGCCTGTCCCCACTAGGAAACAGTCCCCCCCACCCCCGCCATGTGCGGCTTCCCACAGCCCCCAGAGCAGAGCGAGAGGGTCAGGACACTGCACTTAGATCTGAGCAGAGACGACAGCCACGGACCCGTCTGGGTTCCCCTCACTCTGAGTGGGACGAGGGGGTCACAAGTCTCCAGCCGTGGGCACCTGCTGGAGCAGGCGCTGGGCTGTGCCCTCAGAGGTCAGCGCTTCCTGCAGGTTAGCCGGAGGCGCCGGGTTCTTCACTTGATGTTTTGAAACGATTTCAGCCTTGCGTTGAAGTTGCAAAAATGGGGCAAAGAATCCTGTCACACCCTCTCCCCCGGTCCCCGTGATACTAGCATCTGCTTCGTTGTTTTCAGGTTTCCCCCGGAACTGTCTGAGCGTCCCTTGTAGACGCCATGCTCCCAACCCGAAGACTTGAGTGTGCCGGGGTGGGGGTGGGGCGTCAGCGTCCCTGCCAGACCGTGGACCCCCAGACCTGTCACACTGTGAGCATCTCCCAAATGACCTTTGTGGTGACAGAAATCCGAGCTCCGGCCCAGATCATGTGGGCACCGGGTCATTGCCTCGTGGGTCTCCTTTAATCCCAAACTGTCCTTATTTGTTTTTCACGACCTTTGACATATTTGAGGAGTCCAGGCCATTGATTTTTTAAGAATTTCCTGGAACCTAGGTTTGCCTCTTGTTTTTTCCTGGTTAGACTCAGGCTCTGCCCTGTGCCGGGAACCCCACAAAAGCATGCCGCCCCTGCGTGGTCCGGACAGGAGGCGCCCCTGGCTGGTGGGTGATCAATGAACGTGGTGTCTCCACCTGGTATGACAGTTGCCACCTTTTCTGCAGCTTCACCTCCCGTGGCTGACAGCAGGGCGAAAATCTTGTGGGCAAGCTGAAAGTAAGCGTTTGATAGATTTTAAATTGCACTCTGTTCTGAGTCGCGTGATGAGACCTCAGATGGTGCAGTCTATGCCGCCCTGGCTAGCAGTCATCCCTCAGTGCAGCATGCTCAGGGTGGATGCTGCCGCTGGCTCGTCCCTGGGCCCTCTCGGCTAACAGCCTGCTGTCTTGTTACACGGCGCCACACTCCAGGAACCCTTGTTTAACTTAATAACGGCCCCAAAGCGCGTGTTGTGATGCCGGCACCATATTCTGATCACGGTCAGTTATGCTGAGACGCTATAAGGTGGCTCCTTTAAGTGGACAGGTAAAAGTCCTCAAGAAAGGCAGGAAACCCTACACAAAGGTTGCTAAGATCTATAGTACAGTGAGAGATTTTGAGCAAGAAAGAGACCACATTCATATACCTGTTACAGTAACTCCAATAATTGTATTTTATTATTATTGTTAATCTCTTATTGTGCTACCTTGTAAACTAACTTCTATCCGAGGTGTGCATGTATAGGGAGCAGCACAGTATCTGGGGGGTCAGTGCTATCCAGTTTCAGGCTTGCTTCTGCCTGCATTCCCACCACTCCCCTACAGGCTCCCTCCCCCTCATCCACCAAGTGTGGCTGGGCTCAAGGGTACAGGCCCGGCCCGCTCTCCTCCCTGGCCTTGAACACCGTCCCTTGGCGACAGTGCCCTGGTTTCTGTTGCTTGCTCTGCCCTGTCTGACCCTGTCCCATTTTCAGTCCACCTGTTTCTCTCCAGTCTGCCCCTTAGCAGGGAGTTGTCGCCAGCCAGGATTGCTCCCCCTCCCTCAGCTCCAACGCACCCTCAACGAAGCTTGCCTGTTGCACCCCTAGATACCTCCCTAACCCCACCGCCCCTTGGCTCCCGTCCTAGTCAGTGGCTCAGTGTCTGTGCAGCCCTCGGTGTGTTGTGCATGTCTGTGAGTCCCACTACTCTCCAGTCCAGAGACATTTCTTCCCAGCATGCATCAACTCACATCCTTCCAGTCTTGTCCACGGCCTGAGCTGCCTGGACCACCTCGCCCAGGGCACCCCCCACCCTGCTCCGTGCCCCAGCCCTGGTCCCCATCTTTTCTGGACACCCCAGCTGCTCCTTCCCTGTCACCTGCAGCCGTGGCTCCTTGTGCCTGGGAGCCCTTCCTGCAGGTCTGCCCATGGCCAGCTCCTCCTGGAGAGGCCGGCTCAGGGAGCCAGGCACTGACGGCGCCTCCCTTCCCCGGACCACCCCGGAACGCTGCCTGAAATCTCGCTGAGGTTTCGTGTTTTCTTTCGTCCTTGCTCAGGTGGGGAGGGCAGCCCTGCGTTGTCCCGCGTCTGGCCCGGGGCAGGCCAGCCGGGCTGCCCTGTGCTCACCCTTTCTGTCTTCCTGGTTCCTTGTTGCTTCTCTTTCCTTTCTGGTGCCTTTATTTCCCACCTTCTCCATCTTGTCGGCCATAATGTGACACGGGGGTCCTGCAGTGTTTGTTCTACTTTTTGAGCGTGGTTTTTGGTTCTCTACTTAAAACAGTGGGGAGCGAAGCATCTTACACTTTTACTGGAATCAAGCGCGTGGGCAGGGGAAGGCGTCGCGGGGGTGCCGGGGCTGGGTGCTGGCTCCCTCCCTGCAGGAACGTGCGCCCGCGTGAGTAGGGGCTGTCTTTTCAGACATGTCTCAGCTTTGATGTCCTCATTTGTAAAATGCCCTTGGAGACCTCTAGATTCTAGGATATTGCGGCGTCAGTTGACTTTTTTTTTTTTTGGACAGGCAGAGTGGATAGTGAGAGAGAGAGACAGAGAGAAACTCTTCCTTTTTGCCATTGGTTCACCCTCCAATGGCCACTACGGCCGGCGCATCTCGCTGATCCGAAGCCAGGAGCCAGGTGCTTCTCCTGGTCTCCCATGTGGGTGCAGGGCCCAAGGACTTGGGTCATCCTCCACTGCCTTCCCAGGCCATAGCAGAGAGCTGGCCTGGAAGAGGGGAACCGGGATAGAATCCGGCGCCCCAACCGGGACTAGAACCTGGTGTGCCAGCGCCGCAAGGCAGAGGATTAGCCTGTTAAGCCACGGCGCCGGCCGTCAGTTGACTTTAAAAGAACAGTCGTCTGTTGTGGTTAGATGTACGTGACCAAGAACACCGACGTTCCCTCCTGAGCGCACGGCTCAGTGTCCTGAACATCAGCGATGATGTACGACCTGCGCACCATAGTCTTCCAGATCCGTCTGGCAAAACCGGACGCCCCCTTGAGACATGAACTCCCCAGCCCCCACTGTTCTCTCTCTTCTTTTTAAGATTTATTTATTGGAGCCGGCGCTGTGGCATAGTTGGCTATACCTGCAACACTGGCATCCCATATGGACACCAATTCATGTCCTAGCTGCTCCACTTCCGATCCAGCTCTCTGCTTATGGCCTGGGAATGCAATAGAAGATGGCCCAAGTGCTTGGGCCCCTGCAGCCCCATGGGAGACCTGGCAAAATTTCCTGGTTCCTGGCTTCATCGTGGCTATATGGGGAGTGAACCAGTGGATGGAAGACCTCTCTGTGTATGTGTATAATTCTACATGTCAGATAAATTAAAAAAAAAAAAACCTTAAAACAAAGATTTATTTATTTATTTGAAGAGAAGAGTGACAGACACAGAGAGAGCTTTCACCCGGTTCACTCCCCAGATGGCCACAATGGCCAGGGCTGGGCCAGGAGTCAGGAGCTCCATCCAGGTCTCCCGTGTGGGTGACAGGAGCTGCCTTCCCAGGTGTGTGGCAGAAAGCTGGACTGGAGGCAGAGCAGCGGGGACTTGGCTCAGTTGTCACAGGGGATGTCGGCGTCACCATGACGGCTTAGCCCACCGAGCCACGACAGTGGCCTCCGGCGCTCTGCCTTCTGTCTCTGCTGCTCACATAAGCGGAATCACAGAGGACTGTCTTCCGTGGTTGGCCTATTTCAGTTGCCACTGGTTGGTTTTTTTGTTAGTAATTTAAGTAAAAGCTCCCAGGGAGAGGAAGGTTCCTGTGTTCTGGAGCAGCCTGCACCTCCACTGAACTGTGGGGGTCTCCGAGAGAGTGCAGCGAGGTCCACTCCTCCTCCAGGAAGCCCACCGTCACCCTCTTTACTGAGCCAGCCAGAGTCCTGGCAGAGACGCAGGGCTCAGTGTTGGCGAGGGGTTGAGTTGCCCAGGGCCTGTCAGGGCCAGAGCAGCAGGCAGAGGGTATCGTGGGCCACAGGGCAGACACTGCTGAGACCACACTGCGTCCATCGGGGCCTCTTGGCCCCCGCAAGCGTGGAACGTGACCACGTTACAGCGAGTACTAGACTGTTGGGTAAACCCGGGCTCCCGCTGGGGTTTGGAATTGCTCCCTTCCCTGCTACCAGGAATTGCTGGACTTGGCCTGGAAGCGCCGAGGGGTTGGCGCTGGCTTTCGTGGGGTCAGCCGTCAGGCAGGGGAAGGACCACACTTCTTGGGAGCCGTGCGCTGAGCCTGCGCCAACCTGGCTCTGTCTTCTCCCCCAGATGCTGAAGTTCCGAGCAGTCCAGGGGGGCCTGCGGCTCCTAGGTGTCCGACGAACCTCTACTGCCCCCGCTGCCTCCCCAAATGTCCGGCGCCTGGAGTATAAGCCCATCAAGAAGGTCATGGTGGCCAACAGAGGTGACCTGGGGCTGCCCCTGGGCTCCCCACCCCTGCCCCCGCGCTCCCCACCCCTCTGCCCCTCTCTAGACCCCAGAGGCTAACTTCCCGCCCCGCTGCCCCAGGTGAGATCGCCATCCGCGTGTTCCGGGCGTGCACAGAGCTGGGCATCCGGACGGTGGCCGTCTACTCCGAGCAGGACACGGGCCAGATGCACCGGCAGAAGGCAGACGAGGCGTACCTCATCGGCCGCGGCCTGGCGCCCGTGCAGGCCTACCTGCACATCCCCGACATCATCAAGGTGGCCAAGGTGAGCCGGGCGGCGGCTGGGGCCGGGTCCTGCGCCATGCCTGGGCCCAGGCCATCCAGCAGGGAGCGTGTGTGTGAGATGGACATGAGGGGCCAAGCAGGGGGAGGGGCCCGCTTGGCCAGTGCCTGTGGAGGGACTGAGGTGGCTGTCGCCCCCACCCCCCCGCCACAGGAGAACAACGTGGACGCAGTGCACCCTGGCTACGGCTTCCTCTCCGAGCGGGCAGACTTCGCCCAGGCCTGCCAGGATGCCGGCGTCCGCTTTATTGGGCCGAGCCCAGAGGTGGTCCGCAAGATGGGGGACAAGGTGGAGGCCCGGGCCATCGCCATCGCCGCAGGTGACGACGCCACACAGCTCCTCGCCAGGGCCGGCAGGGAGGGCTGGTGGTGTGTGCCTGTTCAAACCCCTGACGGGCTTGGTGGGTCTCCACCTGTCTCCCAACAGGCGTCCCTGTGGTCCCCGGCACAGACGCCCCCATCACCTCCCTGCACGAGGCCCACGAGTTCTCCAACACGTACGGCTTCCCCATCATCTTCAAGGCCGCCTATGGCGGCGGGGGCCGTGGCATGAGAGTCGTGCACAGCTATGAGGTGAGCGAGCACACAGGCCCTGAGGTCTGGGGCGGGGCCCGCAGAGCCGCCCTGGGGAGCCCTGGGAAGTGGGTGGGGCTGTGGCAGAGGGTGGCCCGGGCCCTGGAGCCCAAGGTCTGTGGGCCTCGCCCGCCCCCAGGAGCTGGAGGAGAGCTACACCCGGGCCTACTCAGAGGCGCTGGCTGCCTTTGGCAACGGGGCGCTGTTCGTGGAGAAGTTCATCGAGAAGCCGCGCCACATCGAGGTGCAGATCTTGGGTGAGTGACGGGAGGTTCCCAGAGCCTCACCAGGGTGGCACAAGGTGGGCCGCGAGACCTCAGGGTCTGGGTTCACAGCCCTGCTTCTGGGGGCTCCCCGGGGCGCGGGCTGGGCCGGCGTCAGGTCTGCACGGCCCGGCGGTGCTGGCGGAGAGTCCAGAAAACGCTGAGGCCGGTCTGCCCCGCCCCAGGGGACCAGTACGGGAACATCCTGCACTTGTACGAGCGGGACTGCTCCATCCAGCGGCGCCACCAGAAGGTGGTGGAGATCGCGCCGGCCGCCCACCTGGACCCGCAGCTGCGCATGCGCCTCACCAGCGACTCCGTCAAACTCGCCAAGCAGGTGCGAAGGAGGGGCCAGGCACGGCCGCTCCCCCTGCGGTCTCGTAGACCCCCTCTGTGCTTCTGCCCCGGAAGCCTCACGGCCAGGGTGCTGGGGTGGTGCTTGGGCGGCCTCTGGGGAGCAGCACTGCCCAGGCCGCCCAGCTCCAGGCGGGGGGAGGGGCAGGGCAGAGGGGGCGTGAAGGAACCTCTGGGAGTTCCGGGGCTGAGGCAGGGTCCTCGACGTCCTGTCTGTGAGCAGCAGGAGGAGGAAGGGACCTAGGGGAGGCCCCCGGGGAGGGTGCTGAGTGGAGCTGGCGGGAGCCCCTATGGGTGTCTGGGTGCCCTCCAGAGCTCCGGCTGGGCCTGGGGCTGGGGGTGTCCTTGGGGGAATTGTGCAGGGGGTTGCTGTTCTGCGGCCGTCCATCCACATGGGATGTGGGGTTTGCTGGGGGCTGGGCTGGACCTGGCCCAGGCTCGCGTCAGCGGCCCCTCCCCCTCGCCAGGTGGGCTACGAGAACGCGGGCACCGTGGAGTTCCTCGTGGACAAGCATGGCAAGCACTACTTCATTGAGGTCAACTCCCGGCTGCAGGTGGAGCACACGGTCACGGAGGAGATCACAGAGTGAGCTGGGCGGGGCCGAGGTGGGGCGGGGCCGGGAGTGGTGGGGGCGGGCCAGAGCGGGGCGTGCTACTCTTCAAGCTGGCCTGCTGCCCTGGTAGAGAGAATTGAGGGAGCCAGGAGCTTAACTGGGTTTTAAAAGCTTTAAGAGTGTTTGTGGTAGTTCTAAAAATTAGTGCAAGGGAGGAGACGGGGTTCCGAGCCTCCCCCAGATTCAGGAGCCTGGTGAGCGCCCTCGGTCTGGTGCTGAGCCGGTCAGTCCGTGGAGCCCTCATGGATGCGCTGTGCGCGTGGCGCCCGCTGTCCCCAGCTGTCAGGTCTCTCTCCAGTCCTGCTCCCACTGTGCTGTATCTCCTGTGCCCCGCCCCGTTAATGTTTTGATGGGTTTCTTTGCATTAAAAACAGCTTCCGTGGAACGCTTGCACCTTCTGTGGGGTCTGCCGCGGGTGCGCAGGCCGATCAGGCGAGGGACAAGCGCTTGGTCCCCTTACCTCTGCTCTGCGTGCCGCCCGCCGGCTCCTCTCTTCCGGTTCTGCGTCCAGAGTAGGACCCCGACCACCCCGCTGTGCCCTGGAGCGTCCAGAGTAGGACCCCGCCCACCCCGCTGTGCCCTGGAGCGTCCAGAGTAGGACCCCGCCCACCCCGCTGTGCCCTGGAGCGTCCAGAGTAGGACCCCGCCCACCCCGCTGTGCCCTGGAGCGTCTAGAGTAGGACCCCGACCACCCCGCTGCCAACCACCCCACTGTGCCCTGGAGCGTCCAGAGTAGGACCCCGCACACCCCGCTGTGCCCTGGAGCGTCCAGAGTAGGACCCCGCCCACCCCGCTGTGCCCTGGAGCGTCCAGAGTAGGACCCCCGACCACCCAGCTGTGCCCTGGAGCACCAGGCGCCTTAGTCTGCTCTATGCTTCTTACAGCATTGTTATTCTGCTTTTTAAACTCACCTGTTGAAGGAATTGTCCTGGCCATTGTTCTTTTTAGAGACCTTTCTTTCTTTCTATTTAAGATTTTGTTTATGTGGGAGGCAAAGTTACAGGGAGTTGGAGAAACAGAGAGAAAGCTCTTCTGTCCTCTGGTTCCCTCCCCAAATGGCTGCAATGGCCGGAGCTGAGCCAATCCAAAGCCAGGAGCCAGGAACTTCCTCCGGGTCTCCTACGCAGGTGCAGGGGCCCAAGGACCTCGGCCATCCTCCACCGCCCTCCCAGGCCACAGCAGAGAGCTGGATCAGAAGTGGAGCAGCCGGAACCTGAACTGGCGCCCACGTGGGATGCCGGTGCTGCAGGCAGCAGCCTCACCCACTAGAGGCTTTTAATGGCGGCCTGTGGTTCCTGGGTGGGCACCTGTGTTAACCCTGTGTGCGCCAGCCCTCGCTCCATCCCTGAGAAGCCCATGGGTAGATGCTGAGTGGGGTCAGTGATAGAGGATGAGCAGCATCTTGTCAAATAGCTTCTGAGACAGGCAGAGCCACTGTATTTTAGTTACCTAAAATACATGTGCAACAACCAGAGTAGCTTCCGGTGTGTGGAGGTGCGTGTTTGGAGGCACTGGGCCAGTCCATCTCACCCCAGAGCACCCCTGACCCCGGCTCCTTCCCTACCTACCGCCCAGGGATGATAGATCCAAACTCAGGGTGTTTTTTTTTTTTTTTTTTTTTTTTTTTTTTACAAGCAGAGTTAGACAGTGAGAGAGGGAGAAACAGAGAGAAAGGTCTTCCTTCCGTTGGTTCGCCGCACAAATGGCCGATCCGAAGCCAGGAGCCAGGTGCTTCCTCTTGGTCTCCCATGCGGGTGCAGGGCCCAAACACTTGGGCCATCCTCCACTGCCTTCCCAGGCCACAGCAGAGAGCTGGCCTGGAAGAGGAGCGACCGGGACAGAACCCGGCGCCCCGACCGGGACTAGAACCCAGGGTGCTGGCGCTGCAGGTGGAGGATTAGCCTAGTGAGCCGCAGCACCAGCTGCAGGGTGTTTGTTAAGTTACCCTGGGATATGTTGCTGTCCTGAGGAGTGTGGCTGTCAGTAGGGCTGAGCTGATAAACCCCTGTACCACGAAGCACCTTGGGCTCTGGCCCTGGGGCGTCCTGGCCTCTGGCCTAGACGCGGCCGAGGCCGAGATACCCAACGCAGGCTTTAGGAAGGCATGGGTTGTGTACATGATGGGTGTGGGTGGTGTACACTGTGGGTGTGGGTGATATATACAGTAGGTGTGGATGTGAGTGGTATACACGGTGGGTTTGAGTGGTGTACACAGTAGGTGTGGGTTTGAGTGGTGTACACTGTGGGCATGGGTGGTGTACACAGTAGGTGTGGGTGGGGTTGTGTACACTGTGGGTGGGGGTGGTGTACACAGTGGGTGTGGGTGGTGTACACTGCGGGTGTGGGCGGTATATACAGTAGGTGTGGATGTGAGTGGTGTACACGGTGGGTTTGAGTGGTGTACACAGGTGTGGGTTTGAGTGGTGTACACTGTGGGCATGGGTGGTGTACACAGTAGGTGTGGGTGGGGTTGTGTACACTGTGGGTGGGGGTGGTGTACACAGTGGGTGTGGGTGGTGTACACTTCGGGTGTGGGCGGTGTACACTGTGGGTGTGGGCAGTGTACACTGTGGGTGTGGTGTACACTGTGGGTGTGGGTGGTCTACACTGGGTGTGGACGGTGTACACAGTAGGTGTAGATGTGGGTGGTGTACACTGCGGGTGTGGGCAGTGTACACTGTGGGTGTGGGTGTGTTGTACACTGTGGGTGTGGGCGGTGTACACAGTAGGTATAGGTGTGGGTGGTGTACACTGTGGGTGTGGATGTGGATGGTCTACACTGTGGGTGTGGGTGTGGGTGGTCTACACTGGGTGTGGACGGTGTACACAGTAGGTGTAGATGTGGGCGGTGTACACTGTGGGTGTGGGCAGTGTACACTGTGGGTGTGGTGTACACTGTGGGTGTGGGTGGTCTACACTGGGTGGTTTACACTGTGGGTGTGGGTGGTCTACACTGGGTGTGGGCGGTGTACACAGTAGGTGTGGGTGTGGGCAGTGTACACTGTGGGTGTGGGTGTGGGCGGTGTACACAGTAGGTGTAGATGTGGGTGGTGTACACTGCGGGTGTGGGCAGTGTACACTGTGGGTGTGGGTGTGGTGTACACTGTGGGTGTGGGTGTGGGTGGTGTACACTGTGGGTATGGGCGGTGTACACAGTAGGTGTAGATGTGGGTGGTGTACACTGTGGGTGTGGGCAGTGTACACTGTGGGTGTGGGTGTGGGTGGTGTACACTATGGGTGTGGGCGGTGTACACAGTAGGTGTAGGTGTGGGTGGTGTACACTGCGGGTGTGGATGTGGATGGTCTACAGTGTGGGTGTGGGTAGTCTACACTGTGGGTGTGGGTGGTGTACACAGTAGGTGTAGATGTGGGTGGTGTACACTGCGGGTGTGGGCAGTGTACACTGTGGGTGTGGGTGTGGTGTACACTGTGGGTGTGGGTGTGGGTGGTCTACACTGTGGGTGTGGGCGGTGTACACAGTAGGTGTAGATGTGGGTGGTATACACTGCGGGTGTGGGCAGTGTACACTGTGGGTGTGGGTGTGGTGTACACTGTGGGTGTGGGTGTGGGTGGTCTAAACTGTGGGTGGTCTACACTGTGGGTGTGGGTGCACACTGCAGATGTGTGGTCCACACGGCCGAGCCTCTCTCGGAGTGTAGGGAGCAGGCCAGGGCTGGGGGCTGGGGTCGAGGGCAGCCGCCTCGCGGGCTGGACCACCCCTCACTGCAGTGCCCACTCACGCTCTCGCCCTGCCCCGCAGTGTGGACCTTGTCCACGCCCAGATCCACGTGGCGGAAGGCCGGAGCCTGCCGGACCTGGGCCTGCGGCAGGACAGCATCCGCGTCAACGGCTGTGCCATCCAGTGCCGCGTCACCACCGAGGACCCCGCGCGCAGCTTCCAGCCGGACACCGGCCGCATCGAGGTAGGGCCCGGGGACAGCCCTTGCTGGGGCTGCCCGGCACTGTGCAGGGTAAGAGGGGCTCATTGCAGGCTCGGAGGCTGCCGGGGAGTCGCGTGGGTCAGCGGCGGTCCAGCTGGTGGAGCAGACCTGGCTCCTCACCGTCCCACCGGAGCCCAGAGCCGGCTGGGGGGAGGCGGGCGCCTGCTTGGCAGGGGGCTGAGCTGCGGCCTGAGGCCTGGCAGACCCCAGGGAGGGCTGCGCCGAGCGGGGGGCCATCACGGCTCAGCGAGGGTCTGGGAGGTGTGAGACAGGGTTTGGTGCTGCCAGGGATGCGCGATGGTGGGGCTATGGCAGACAGAGAAGGCCTGGGGCACGCATGGCAGAGGGCTGGGAGCCCCTGCGCCTTCCCCAGGGGGCTTCCTACATTTCTGTGCCTGCCCGGCCTGCCCAGGGCCCTGGGCGTAGGCGGCCCAGCCAGCTCTGCGGGGTAGCCGCGCCCCAAGGAAGCAGGGGCCCAGGGTCTGCTCCCAGAGTCCCTGGCAGAGGGCCTGGGTTCGGTGGGGATGGTGCGGCTGGGTGTGGACTAGATCCTGGGCCCCTGAGAGGGGCCGGGGGGGTGGGCACTCCTGGAGGGATCAGGCCCCGGGGGTGGGGGAGACAGCCCCGCCAGGCCCGTGGACGGCGGCCGCTCCTCAGGGCTGGTGGACCACAGAGTATTTTTAGCTGACAGTCCTGCTCACAGCTGAGCGTTCACCTTTAAATATTTTATTAAGTTCCTTTTTATCGAACACAGGCCCCTTAGAAGCAGGACTGTGGTGCGGTGGGCGTCCCACCCTCGGGCCTGTCCGTCCGCTTGCCCCATCCCGTGTACACCCTGGGGAGGCCCCCCCCATGAGCACTGACCTGTGCGGGCGAGCGTGTTAACGGTGCCCTGGCCCCCAGTCCCTGTCTCCCCTCCCCACGGCCTCCTGCACGTCCGCCGGCCTCCCTTGTCCACTCGTGCTCTCCTCCCGTTGGGTTGCTTCCTGTGCTGGGTGGGTGCTGGGTGGGAGCTGGGGCCGTGGGAGAGAGCCGGGCGCGTGCCTCTCCCCTGGCTTCTCGAAGGTTCCCTCCCCTTCCCTTCCGTGTCCCTGCAGTTCCTGGTCTGCTTCCTGTCTGCCTCCTCTCCCTCTTCCTCCATTCACTCTTCTGGAAGGAAGGGGAAAGAAGGCTCCGTGGGGGGATCTCAAGGCCTTTGTCAAAAGCAAAAGCCTGGGCAGCCGGGCTGCGCATCCCGAAGCCCAGAGCCGCTGTACTTGTCTGTCTGTCTGTCTGTGAGTCTCGTGTGAGCGGGGACAGTGGCAGCTGCTGGGTCTGCCGTGTCTGGGGTGAGCTGTGACGTGGCTCTGACGGTGAGAGGGCAGCCGGGCAGCCGCTTCGCCCATGCCCCTCTGGCTGTCCTGCTGAGCCACAGCCCTGGGGATGAGCAGGGCTCCTTCCCCTGTGCGCCCCCGTCTCCCCCACCCCCGTGCTCTTCTGAGAGCCGAGGCAGCAGTGGCCACGCAGGCCACAGAGCAGCCCGTGTCCTGGGGCCGCCGGCAGGAGCGGCCGCTCAGCGGCTCTGCCTGTCTCCCCAGGTGTTCCGGAGCGGAGAGGGCATGGGCATCCGTCTGGACAACGCCTCTGCCTTCCAGGGGGCTGTCATCTCCCCCCACTACGACTCCCTGCTGGTCAAGGTCATCGCCCATGGCAAGGACCACCCCACGGCCGCCACCAAGATGAGCAGGGCGCTGGCCGAGTTCCGCGTCCGCGGCGTCAAGGTGAGAGGCACCGGAGGGCCCCTCGCGCCCTTGCTCCAGCTGTGGCTTAGCGGGGTCAGGGCCGCTGTGGCCCTCGGGACGCCTTAGCCTCTGCTGGCTTCTCTCGGACGCAGCAGGTGCCAGGGCCCCCTGCGCTGTCCATCAGCTCCCGAGAGTCCCCCCCCAGAAGCCTGGGTGCCCCAGCCGCCCAGCCCCCGCCAGCCTTGTCTCGGGGACACCCAGTGTTTCCTGCCCCCGGGAGCGTGTGGCACACGTCGCCAGGCACCTCTTCTGGACGTTCTGATTCCATGGCTGTGGGTGGAGGTCCCCAAGGAACTCAGGCAAACGTGGACACCCTGGGCAGGTGCTTTGTCCTGAGCGGCCGGGGTCCCTGGCCTGGGGCGTGCAGAGTGGCGGGTGCTCTGGGGACAGCCAAGGAGCTGGCTGCTGGGGGACCCATGCTCGGGGGCAGGGGAGGCCCAGGGGGCCTGGCTCGTCGTGCCTTTCTGGGAGCAGGTGGCCTGCTGGGAGCGGTTGGGTTCTGTACAAGGCTGCAGCTAGAAATGAATTCATGGCCGGGAAACACCAGTTGTCCTTTGTAGCCAGCACCTGTCTCCTGTCCAGTGGGCACTGCCATCGGACTGGCAGGACAGGGCGAGCCAGGCGATCCCAGATCCAGAGGGGCTGCCCACTGCAGGGATGCCCACCCCGCCCGCCGCACCCCCTGGCCACATCAGACTCCTGCAGCGTCTTCCAGCCCCGGCCTGTGATTGAGGCTGCGCCGGGCAGGGCTGGGCATGTGGCTGTCCCCTCAGGGCCACACAGCCGTGTCTCACCTGTCCTCAATGGGAGCAGAGGCCTTTGAGAAAGAGGGTGAGCAGGAGTGGGGGGCGGGGGAGGCTCCCAGGCACCGCCCACAGCCACCGGGGCAGGAGTCGGCGGTTCCCAGGAGCTGTGGGGGAGGGGAGCCTAGCGGCTCTGTGGGGCTGCGCCCTGCACGCTTGGCCGAGGTGCATCCAACTTCCTGTGCTCCACCTGTCCTTTCCACCTGGCTTTCCTGGCGCGGGTGTCCTGTGGCTGTTGCGGTATCGGGGGGCTGTGTGGCCAGTGTTCCCCACTGGGGCACCTGGGCCTCTGCCCTCTCGCCTGCCCCCTGCACTGCGCTGCGTTGTTCGGGTCCTGACTGCCCCCATGGTTGGGCTCGTTCCTCTGCTCCCTCCCGGGCCTCAGCACCGGGTACCCTGGCCCCAAACCGGTCCCCTGGGCCTTCTACCTGTCCCCACCCCGGAGGGCCAGGAACATCTACCTTAGACACCGTTCCCCACCCCTGAGGTGAAGGGGACACTGGGGCCTGTGAGCGCAGGGCCAGTAGCAGGACAGGTGTTTCTGGTGTCCAGGGGTGCCAGTGTCCTCCCCAGCTGGGCACCCAGACCAGGCCACTGGCCCCTGCCCCCTGCCCTGCCCTGAGCCTCTGTCCACGCCTGGGCCGTCAGCCCCGTGGCTCCGGTCCTGTAGGTGCACCTGCCCTTCCTTGGCCCTGTGCCCCCTCTGCCTGTCACACACAGACCACAGCCTGTCACGGGCCAGGCTCCGTCGCAGGCCCTGGTGCCAGTGCCGCCTTCTGGGTTTCCATAAAGCGCCTCGCAGGCTGAGCCCACAAAGTGCTGGTGCCTCCCAGCAGGCCCCAGAACAAAGGCTGCTAGGGTCACAGCAGAGGTGGCCTGGGCCTGCCCCCCCCCACCATGTGGCTTCTGGGGTGGGGACGAGAGCAGGGGAGCAGGAGACTCCAGGCGCAGCCACAGCCTGAGAGCAGCCGGGAGCTGGGGTCTCGGGCCTGCAGCCCCAACAGGAAGCATCCAGGGGTCCTGGCTGACGGCGGGGTAGTGGGAGTCCCAGCCCCTCCTGGGTTCTGGGGGATGGCGCTCTGCAGGCCTGGGATGGGGGCGCAGGGAGACGTGCTCACTCTGCTGCTTCCAGCCAGGCCCTCCACCCAGCCCCGCCCTCCCCACCCTGCGCTGGGGACCCCAGGCCCACGAAGTCGACCCCCGCCCTGTGCTGCCTGTCCGTGCGTCCGGCCCCCTGCCGCCCCCTCAGGATGAGACCAGGCCAGTGCTGAGGTGTCCCCAACAATTTTATTATAAATAGAAATGAGACTCCCACCTGGTGGCTGCTGCCCTGCTTGGTGGTGGCTGAGAGCACCTGTCAGAAGGACCTGACCCTTTCCCGGTCTGGAGCCCGACCGAGGGAGGGGCCCCTGTCCCGCCAAGCACACAGGGAGCCTGAGGTACCGAGGATAAAAATCGGGGTGGCCCCCGGGTGGGCAGCTGCCGCCCGACCCCCTGGCCCGCGCTGCGTGTTCATCAGGGCACGGGGAGGCCGCCCTCCCGTCACACCACACTCTCCTCCAGCCGCTCCGAGCTGCCCCCCACCCCCCGGCAGCCTGCTCCGAGCAGCCCCCCGTGTACCGAGTGGCTCCTTCGGGCCCAGGCCCCTCCCAGGCGCCGGGCGTACCCGTAGCAGCCGCCCGCATCTCCCAGGTCCAGGGAGCAGCTGCGCTGGGGGCGTGGCGGGGGGCTCCGCGGCGGGTGGGTCTTGGGTGTGGGGCTGGGGCCTCCGTTGGTCTGGGATTGGACGTGGCTGAGCTTCAGGGGGAGGCGGCCATTCCCAGCCCCCCGGCCCCGAACCAGCAAGGCCACGGTGAAGACCAGTAAGGCAGCCACCAGCACGCCGCCCACGGCCACTGTCAGGGTCCCGCCGAGAACGTGGGCCTGCAGGGCGTGGCACAGGGGCGTGGCCGGCAGGGTGGAGAAGTGGGCACAGCCCAGGAGCCTGGTGGCCGTGAGGTCAGAGGGCCCAGCGGCAGGTGACAGTGCCAGCAGGCAGAGGTCGTAATCGGCGCCAGGGACCAGGTGCTTCAGCAGGAAGTGGTGAGTGGAGGCTGGGACGATTCTGCGGGGGAGGGCAGGTGGTCAGAGCCCCGGGGCCGTGGTCCAGCTCTCCCCCGCCTCCCCCACAGCCAGGGCCTCGGAGCCCCCTTCACAGACCCCCCCCCCGCCCAACCCTGGCTCTGCACAGCCTCACGGAGGTGTGTGTTCACCAGAGGAGGCATGGTGACAGGCCGGCGAGCGTAACCAGGGGACAGATGGGTGTGTGCTGACATGGGCTGGGCACACACCAGGGAGGGGGCCGGGCTTGGCACCAGCAGAGGCAGAAGTGAGCAAGGGCCGCTCGCCCGGCCTGGGCCACCTGATGGGGCAGGGCCTCCCCCTCCTGCTCTCCCCCTTGCGGCGCTGACGCACCCCTGCAGCGGTCAGGAGCCCAGGAGGGGGCAGAGGGCGCCAGACGTGCGTGCTCACCGGTAAATGAGGGTCTCGTCCTCGCTGCTGTTGTACTGGATCTGGAACATCCACACGGGCTCGGCCGGCCGCCCCGGCCCCCAGCTCACCAGCCCTGAGGTGGCGGTCACCTCCGTCACCTGCACAGCTGGCTCTGACTCCACAGTCCCCTCGCCCTCAGCCGCCGTGCGCGCCGAGGCGGCGATGTCCGAGGGCCCCGGGCGGGCCCCCTCGGCGCTGGCGTTCCCGCCGTGGGGCAAGGCCAGCACCCGGAGCTCCACTCGGGCTGTGGCCTCTCCGGCGGGGTTGGTGGCGATGCAGGTGTAGGCCCCCGCGTCCCCGGCGCCTGTCACCCCGATCTCCAGGGTCCCGTTGGGAAAAGCCCAGGCGCGGGAGGAGTTGCCGACCAGCCTGTCGTCGGGGCCCACCCAGTGCATGGTGGGCGCGGGGTCGCCCAGGGCCCGGCACCGCAGCGTGGCCCGCTGGCCCTCCAACACCCAGAGGCGCTGCGTGTGGCGGGCGATGAGGGGCGGCTCGCACGAGAAGTCGGCCTCGGGCACCGCCCAGAAGTAGCGGCCGGCCAGGCCGGGGGGCGAGGCGCAGGTCTCCAGGTCGTCGGGCCGCGCCAGGCGCCGCAGCCAGAGCAGCTCGCAGTTGCAGTGCAGGGGGTTCCCGCTGAAGCTCAGCACCAGGGGGGCGGGCGAGGCCTCGGCGTCGCGGCCCCGGGAGAAGAGCGGGTCGGGCGCCAGCGTGGCCAGGCGGTTGGAGGTGAGGTCGAGGCGGGAGAGCTGGCTGAGCTGGGCGAAGGCGCCGGGGGGCAGCGCGTCTATGAGATTGTGGTCCAGGTTGAGGGTGTGCAGGGCGGGCATGGCTCCGATGCCGGCCCAGGGCACCTGCCGGAGGTTGTTGTAGGACAGGTCCAGGTCCTCCAGGCTGTCCAGGAAGTCGTCGAAGGCGCCGGGCGCGATGCGGCCCAGCTGGTTGCCGCTGAGGATGAGGTGCTGCAGGTTGACGGGGCCGCGGAGGCTGCCGCCGCCCAGCTCCACCAGCCTGTTGCCGTCCAGGTGCAGGGAGCGCAGGCTCTCCAGGTCCCCAAAGGCGCGGGCGCCGATGCGGGTGATGGCGTTGCGGGACAGCGTCAGGTCCACCAGCCCCGTCATGTTGCGGAAGTCAGGCGGCCCCAGGGCCTGGATGAAGTTGTCGGCCAGCCGCAGCTCCACGGTGCGCCGGTCCACGTTGGGCGGCACAAAGAGCAGGCCTCGGTGGGCACACAGGGTGCTGAGCGACTCCGACAGGTTCTGGCACACGCAGGGCAGCGGGCAGGCGGCTGCTCCACTGGCCAGCAGCAGCAGCAGGAGTGGCGGGGCCATGGTGAGCGCCCTGCGGGGACGGGCCACAGCCCAGGCACAGGTGGGGCTGGGCAGGTGCCCACTGGCGCCCGAGGCACGGTCCCTGTAGCCAGCTCCCAGGGCCTGGCCTGGAGGGGGGCTGGGTCAGAGGCCCCAGGGGACCCCCCAGGGATGAGGGGCAGCCGGGCGTGCAGCGGAGCTCACATTTCCAAGTAGTCACGGGCAGGCCAGGCGCAGGGGACAAGGTGAGGCAGGAGGCAGGAAGCGGAGGTGGGCCGAGAGCAGGGAGGGTCCCGGAACTTCCTTTCTCGGGCGTCCCCTGGAATCGCCGGCCTCCTCCCCTCTCCGCGCCATCCCCTTCCCCGGCCGGCGGGGAAGGCGTCCCCCACCCCCAGCCCCCTTGCTGTGGCTCCCGCGCTGCGCGTTCCCCTCACCTGGTGTCGGTCGCTCAGGGGGCGCGGGCCGGCCTCCCCGCGGGCCCGGCCGGCCCCCGCCGACTCCAGGCCGCTCTCCCGCGGGGGCGAGGCCCAGGGCTGTCCGGTCGCTCGTCGCGCGCCTTCCGGCCCATGGCGCTCGGGCCCGCGGCCCCGGCTCCCTCGGTTCCCGGCTCCTTTTCCCGGCGCAGTTAGCGGCGGCGGCGGTGGTGGTGGTGGTGGTGGTGGCGGCGGCGACAGGCGGGCGGGTGCGCGCCGGCGGGCACGCGCGCCGCGGCCACGCACGTGGAGAGCGGACGGGGAGGGGCGCGCAGGGATCCACCCGGCCTGAGCCGGCTCCCGAGGTCACGGGGACACGCGGCCACTGCAGCGCCCACGGATGGCGCCCAGTCACACCCGAGGCCCGGGCCGGCGTGGGCCCGCCGCTCTGCCCCCCAGTACTGCCGCAGCGCACTCACCCTGGCACAGGCGCGCGCGCCCCCGGCCACCCTGGCGCCCCGGCATCCTGCACCGCACGGGTGCCCGCCGCGCGGCGCGAGCTCACTCTGCAGACCGGCAGACAAAGCGCCAGCTCGCGGGCCCCTTCACCATCTCCCAGAGACCGGGCCTTGTCACATGTCGCCGGGCACCCTCCCCAACACACCCACACGTCCCCACACACCCACACGTCCCCGCACCCACGGGCAGGGCCGAGCGCAAACCCGCACTGTCGCCAGGACCCTCGCGATCACAGACACGCTCTGAAGGTCATAACCGTTCCGCTTCACCGAGTCACGTGGAGGGTCCCCAACACGCAGGGGCCCTGAGCGGCGGGGGCGGGGGTGCACCCCCAGCCGGGCTACCGCGGGGTGGGGCCGAGAGGGCTCGGCCTCTGGGCAGGCGCCGCGCCCGCCCGCTCCTCCCTCCGGCCTCCGCCCGCGGCCCGATTGGTCGGCGCGCGGCTTCCCAGCAGGCCGGCGCCGCACGCTGCTGGGAGCGGTGCGTCAGGGGTCCGCGCGCTCCGGCCGCCCTCCCCGCGGGCCACTTCCCGGCGGAGCTGGGCGCGGAGACAGGGCGAGGGTTCCTGGCGTGAGGCGGGGTCTGCGCTTCCCGCCCCACCGGCCGGCTCGGCCCCCGGTCCCCGGTGGTGGGCAGCGCCCATGGGGAAGTCGCCGCCTCCCACGGCCTCCTCTCGTCCCCGGGCTGCCTGGGGATTCTCATCCTGCCGGGCATGGCAGCGGAGCGCAGCCCGGGGCGGACGGCCTCGCGCAGACCAAGGGCGGGGGACTGCAAGTACTTGTGCCCTCCGTAGGGTCGAGCGGAGAGGACCCCGCGGCCAGGCGCCTCGCTCCGGCACCGGGAGCCGCTCTTACAAAATGAGGGGACTGGATCCTGGCCCAGGTCAGCGCGTGTGCGGTGGCACCAGATGCTTTGCCTTCTCCGCACCGGAGACGTTTCACTCACCCTGAGCCTGTGTGCGCCCCGTGTGTGCTGCCTGGGATCGAGGTCCTCCGGAGCCGGGCACTCCCAGGGGAGGGCAGGTGGCCCAGGGACTACAGGAGCGCGGGTCCGGCAGGATGGGGCCCTGGGCCTCCGAGGCCCCCAGCCACCCGCCGTGGGGCTCTGGGTTCTCTCGGTGGCTTGAGTGGCTGCCTTAGACCCGTGCTTTGGCCCCGGGCGGAATGTCCCCATTTCCTGAGGGTAGGTGCTAGGCCGGCCAGGCGTGGGGGACTCTGAGCAGTGACTGTGTGTGGGATGCCCTGGGGAAGGCGCGCTGCCCGCCCACGGCCAGGCCATAGACTGTCCCCGAGGTCCCTACGTGGGGAGAAGCCAGGGCTGCAGCCGCACGTGGCGTCTGGGCCATGTGACCCCACCCAGGTCCTCTAGCGGATTCTCACGCTGTCCCTGGCCACTGAGAACTGAGGGCCCAGTGCTGGAGGCACAGAGACCCAGTCCCGACAGCAGCCGGGCAGGTGCGGGGCAGCACCAGGGAGGAGCCCGCGCACTTCCAGCAGGGACCCACAGGAAAGGCGGGAAGTGGAGGCGCTGGGGTGCCCGTGTGGGTAACCGTGCGTGGCAGGGCAGAGGAGGTGCCCAGAGGCAGCTCCCCCGCTGGGTCTGGCGCTGGAGCCGCAGGCCCCCTCCCTGGGCGAGGCCGTGGAGGTGGGGGCCGCAGTGTCAGGAGAGCGAGGTATGTGGGAAGCCAGAGAGGACAGGCCCCGGGGGGTGTCAGCATGGTGTGACCTGAGGGGACAGCGCCCGCTCCTGGCTGTGGGTCGAGGGCAGATGGAAGGGGTGGCATGCAGCACGCGGGGGGACAGCGAGGGCGAGGGGACTGCCACCAGCGTGCGGGTGCGGGGCGACATGGGGAGACGCCCAGGGAGGCCGGGAGCTGTGCGGGCCCCTCCTCTTCCTCCCTGGCTGCACAGTGACGCCCTCCCCCGCCTCTGTCCCGCAGACCAACATCCCCTTCCTGCAGAACGTGCTCAACAACCAGCAGTTCCTGGCGGGCATGGTGGACACCCAGTTCATCGACGAGAACCCCGAACTCTTCCAGCTGCGGCCCGCGCAGAACCGGGCCCAGAAGCTGCTGTACTACCTCGGTCCGCCCCCCCCCCCCGCCCCCTTCTCTCCCCCTCCTCGCTTCTGGTCTTGGAGACCCCTTTCCACTCACGTGGCCCCCAACGGTCTGCCCTGCCCGGACCCAGGAGGCCCTGGCTTTGGAGAGGCGAGGGTAGCTGGAGGACCGGGGATCCCAAAGCAGCGCCCCACCCTGAGCCCAGCTCTCCCAGACGCTGCCCGCCTGCCCTGAGCCGTGGCCACTCTCTCCCCAGGACACGTCATGGTGAATGGCCCCACCACCCCCATCCCCGTCAAGGCCAGCCCCAGCCCCACAGACCCTGTCGTCCCTGTGGTGCCCATAGGTAGGTGAGCTCCGTCCGGGCAGCACGGAGGGGACAGTGGAGGCTGCGCTCTGCAGGGCGGGCACCGACTCCCTGTCCCTGTGCCAGGCCCACCCCCCGCTGGCTTCAGAGACATCCTGCTGCAGGAGGGGCCCGAGGGCTTTGCGCGAGCCGTGCGGGACCACCAGGGGCTGCTGCTCATGGACACGACCTTCAGGGACGCCCACCAGTCGCTGCTGGCCACTCGCGTGCGCACCCACGATCTGAAGAAGATCGCCCCCTACGTCGCCCACAACTTCAACAGGCTCTTCAGCATGGAGAACTGGGGCGGTAGGCTGCTGGGTGGGACGCTGGACCGCGCCGGGCAGGAGAGGCTAGGAAGGTCGTCCTCGAGAAACCCAGAGCGGGGACTGGAGAAGGCAAACGCTGACCCCCACCTACCACGGTGCGGGCCTGAGGGGGCAGAGGCGCAGCTGTGCCCTGGGGTGCTCCGCACCGGGAGGAGCCGCCAGCGCCTAGACCGTTGTGGCACAGACACCGGAGGAGGGAGGGCGGGGAGGCTGCACGAGGGCACGGGGACCGTCAGCGGCGCGGCTGTGGGGCCGGCAGGGCCCCTGCCTAGCAGTGCTGAGCCGGGCGTCCTGGTCCCTGTGCAGGAGCCACGTTTGACGTCGCGATGCGCTTCCTCTACGAGTGCCCGTGGCGGCGGCTGCAGGAGCTCCGGGAGCTCATCCCCAACATCCCATTCCAGATGCTGCTGCGGGGAGCCAACGCCGTGGGCTACACCAACTACCCCGACAACGTGGTCTTCAAGTGAGCCGACTGCTGCTCCCCATGGCGGCTCAAAGCTGGGGCCCCGCAGGGCCGGTGGGGCTTCTCCATCCCTGTCTCACCGTGGGGCGGGTGGTGCCTGGGGGACACAGCTCGTCCGGGTGCACCTGCTGTGAGGGCCCTGCCCTCTGCCCCAGCACTGTGCCCCTGTGCAGGGCCGGTGGGGCCCCTCCATCCCTGTCTCACCGTGGGGCGGGCGGTGCCTGGGGGACACAGCTCGTCCGGGTGAACCTGCCTTGGCCCTCTGCCCCCATGCCAGGCCACTCCCTCAGACGTCACCCCCAGAGCAGCAGGGCGGGGACAGGAGTTAGTAAAGGGCCGTGTGTGTGTGTGGTGGGTGCTCACCCCGCGCTCTCCCACACATCCAGGTTCTGTGAGGTGGCCAAAGAGAACGGCATGGACATCTTCCGGATCTTTGACTCTCTCAACTACTTGCCCAACATGCTGCTGGGCATGGAGGCAGCGGGCAGCGCCGGGGCCGTGGTGGAGGCGGCCATCTCCTACACGGGCGACGTGGCCGACCCCAGCCGCACCAAGTACTCGCTGCAGTACTACATGGGCTTGGCTGAAGAGCTGGTGCGCGCCGGCACACACATCCTATGCATCAAGGTGCCAGGCCCCTGGCCCAGACCCTCTGCCCCCCATGGGCCCCCCACGGCACCCCCCTCACCGTCTCTGTCTTCCCCCTGCCAGGACATGGCCGGGCTGCTGAAGCCGGCGGCCTGCACCATGCTGGTCAGCTCCCTCCGGGACCGCTTCCCCGATCTCCCCCTGCACATCCACACCCACGACACGTCGGGGGCGGGCGTGGCAGCCATGCTGGCCTGCGCCCAGGCTGGGGCGGACATTGTGGACGTGGCGGCTGACTCCATGTCTGGGATGACCTCACAGCCCAGCATGGGGGCCCTGGTGGCCTGCACCAGAGGGACTCCACTGGACACAGGTAAGGACAGCAGCCCACGGGCGTGCCCTGGACTCTGCACTGTCCACAGCCCCAGCCGAGCCAGGTGCCTGCTCTGGCCTGGCCATCACCCCCCCCCCACTCCGGGACCTGCGCCGGCCGGGGGAGGAGCCCTCCTCTGACCCCGCCTCCCCGCAGAGGTGCCCCTGGAGCGCGTCTTTGACTACAGCGAGTACTGGGAGGGGGCTCGGGGCCTGTACGCGGCCTTCGACTGCACCGCCACCATGAAGTCCGGCAACTCGGACGTGTACGAGAACGAGATCCCCGGCGGCCAGTACACCAACCTGCACTTCCAGGCCCACAGCATGGGGCTGGGCTCCAAGTTCAAGGAGGTCAAGAAGGCCTACGTGGAGGCCAACCAGATGCTGGGGGACCTCATCAAGGTGAGGCGTCCCGTGCGCTCGGCTGCACCCACCCTGCCTCAGCCCCTCGGTGCCCGGCACCCTAACTCCCGGGGCCTTCTCCTCAGGTGACGCCCTCCTCCAAGATCGTGGGGGACCTGGCCCAGTTCATGGTGCAGAACGGGCTGAGCCGGGCGGACGCCGAAGCCCAGGCCGAGGAGCTCTCCTTCCCGCGCTCCGTGGTGGAGTTCCTGCAGGGCTACATCGGCGTCCCCCATGGCGGCTTCCCCGAGCCCCTGCGCTCCAAGGTAGGGCAGGCGCGCGGGATGAGGTCCGGGCGGGGAGCCCGCATCGGAGCCTGACCTCCTCTCTGCTCCCCAGGTGTTGAAGGACCTGCCCAGGGTGGAGGGGAGGCCGGGAGCCTCCCTCCCCCCGCTGGACCTGCAGGTGCTGGAGAAGGAGCTGGTGGAGCGGCACGGCGACGAGGTGACCCCAGAGGACGTGCTCTCAGCAGCCATGTACCCGGACGTCTTTGCCCAGTTCAAGGACTTCACTGCCACCTTCGGCCCCCTGGACAGCCTCAACACGCGCCTCTTCCTGCAGGGACCCAAAATCGCGGAAGAGTTTGAGGTCAGTGGTCTGGTGCTTGTCCACGCTGGGCCCCGGCGCTGCAGGGTCGAGCTGCTGCTGGCCTCCCGTGCCTTGGGAGCAAAAGGACACTGAGACGCCAGTGAGCTGGCCTCAGGGTGGGTGACGTCCCTGCGGCCCGGGCCCGCTCGGAGCTTCCTCGCCCTCTGCAGGTGGAGCTGGAGCGAGGCAAGACCCTGCACATCAAAGCCCTGGCCGTGAGCGACCTGAACCGGGCCGGCCAGAGGCAGGTCTTCTTTGAGCTCAACGGGCAGCTGCGGTCCATCCTGGTCAAGGACACCCAGGCCATGAAGGTGCGGCTCCCCAGGGTCGGCCGGGTGGTGGGGACAGACAGGCCTGCGGCCGGCGCCTCACAGCCCCTCCCATCCGCAGGAGATGCACTTCCACCCCAAGGCCCTGAAGGGCGTCAAGGGCCAGATTGGGGCCCCCATGCCAGGGAAGGTGGTCGACATCAAGGTGGCTGCCGGGGCCAAGGTGGCCAAGGGCCAGCCCCTGTGCGTGCTGAGCGCCATGAAGATGGAGACTGTGGTAACCTCGCCCATGGAGGGCACAGTCCGCAAGGTCCACGTGACCAAGGACACGACACTGGAAGGCGACGACCTCATCCTGGAGATTGAGTGATCTCGCCGGCGCCGGCACCCCGGCGCTCCCGTCTTCAGCAGCTGCGCTCGCAGGGCAGGCCCAGGCCAGCCCGTGCCGGACAGCGGAAAAGGCCTGGCCCCGGGCGAGGGCCTCACCTGGACCAGGGAAGACCCCGCCTGCAGGGGCCCCTCCCCGCCAGCCGGGCGTCCCGTCTCCGCTGGCAGGCGGCTCCTCACGTTCATCTCTTGCCAAATAAGGAATCTCTCATTGGAAACTACAGGGCAGGGGAGGGCGCCCAGGACCTGGGGTCCACCTTGTCACACCTGTGCGACCACAACCACCCTGAATCCTGAGCCTCTGGACCCTCTCCCCCAGGAGGGGCCTAAGCCCCAGGTCCTGGGAAATTCACTCAATAAAGCTGGCTTCCTCCTGCCCTCCACACCGGGTCCTTTGCAGCCCACCTGCTGCTCAGCGGAGGGCAAGGCCGTCCCTCAAAGCCCCGAGTGGGGCGGGCAGTTTTACCTCCGTCCTTGGAGGGCAGCGGGGGCTTGGGCTTCATCTCCCTCATGGACAGAGGTCACAGAGGGGAGATGTTCTGTCTTCGGACAGGCTGGTCTGCTTGGGGCCACCCCTCAGCTCCAGTTAGCCCAGGCGCCACATCCTGGTGGTGGGGGACCCTTGGGAGTGGAATCCAGCAGCTGTGTGTGCTGGTGGGAGGCTGGGGGCTGGAGGGGCCCTGGTTCGCAGCTGGTGTGACCAGCCCTCGGAACCCAGAGCCTCTGGTCTGTCTCCCCGAGGCGTGCCCCGCCCGCGTCACTGTACCGTGAGGTGGGGTGGAGAGGCAGAGGCAACGGAAGAGGTGGGCAGGCGGTTCCTAAGCTGGGGGGTGGGGGGCAGAACGGGAACCTGGTGGAGAAACACTGGCAGTCACCGGGATCCAGTCTCGGGGACCCACAGGTCACACTGAGCCAGGCCTCTCTGGACCTCAAGACCCAAGTGTACCCTCAAGCAGGCGCCACGCTCATCCCCGGCCCTGCACCGTCAGGGAACCCAGGCCCATGCAGGGGCTTCCTTTCCCCTTGGGGCCCCGCCTCCTCTTTAGTCTTCTGCTGGTGCTGGGGGAGGACCCACAGCCAGGCCCCACCCCTGAGGGCAGGTGAGCTGGGCTCATACCTAGTGCACCTGTGCTAGGATGTGGGGCGCCGCAGAGGCCAGGCCACTGGCTGGGACAGGTGTTCACACCCCAGGTTCCAGATGGGCCGACTGCCAAAGATCTGAGGCCGTGTTACCCAAGTTAAATCTCTTTAATATCCCAATACAAAGTCCTGATGCAAAAAGACAGTGAGAAAACCCTGGGAAATTGAGGGGAGGGTTTATAAATTAAGAAGAAGAAAAAAAACAACCCGAGCAGCTTTCCAGGCGCCGAGAGGCAGGGAGGCTGAGAGAAGCAGCAGTCGGGGGGGGGGGGGGGGGCACGGCCCCTCGGCCCCTCACTCCCAGCTGCTGCTCCGCCCCCTTTCAGAGGGCCATACCCTTTGGATATCCGCTCCCTTCTCTTGGTCCCTGGGATTCCACTAGCTCTGGCTTCAATCCCCTACAAAAATTCCTGAGATCTCGGGGACCCCAGCCAGCCCCTCCCCTGCAGTGCCCCTTGACGGGGAGGGGCCGGGAGCCCGTAGAGTTCGTAGGAGTGTGCGTGGGAGCGGGGTCAGGAGCACAGGGGGATCTCTGAGTTCCCGGCGCGCTGCAGGAGCACACAGAGGGGGAGGCTGCCGTAGAGCTTGGGGTCCGTGAGGGGCTGCAGCAGTAGCAGGAAGAGGCCCACACCCAGGGCGTAGCCGGCCAGCAGGGGCCGCCTCTGCGGGTGCTCCAGGGCTGCGCACACGGCGGGGAAGCCCATGTAATTGCAGAAAGAGTGGCAGAGAACCGGCCCGATCAGGTGTCCTGGGGGCAGACAGATTGCTTAGGGAGCAGCCCCAACGCCTAGGGCCCCGCGGGCCTGGTGACTGCATCTGCTGTCGCGGAGGCCAGTGCCCCCCCCCCCCCACGCCCACGGTCTCTGCCTCCTTCCCCTCACCGAGCTGAGGGCCTGGCTCAGCCGGTCCAAGGCTGTGACAGGAAACTTCCCATTCTCCACCCACTCCTTGGACCCTGAGCCCAGAGTCCAGGACCAAGAACCAACCTGTACGGATGAAGAGGAAGGCGGTGTAGGCACCAAAGACGGCCGTGTAGGAGAACTGGAACGCTGGGGACGGAGGCCGCGAGTGACCACGCCTGCACCCCCCGGCCGCACACCACCCTGTCCCCCACGAGTGACCACGACTGCACCCCCGGCCGGACACCACCCTGTCCCCCACGAGTGACCACGCCTGCACCCCCCGGCCGGACACCACCCTGTCCCCCACGAGTGACCACGCCTGTACCCTTGGCCGGATACCACCCCGTCCCCCGCGAGTGACCACACCTGCACCCCTCGGCCGGACACCACCCATCCCCCACGAGTGACCACACCTGCACCCCTCGGCCTGACGACACCCATCCCTGTGAGTGACCACGCCTGCACCCTCGGCCGGACGCCACCCATCCCCCACGAGTGACCACGCCTGCACCCCTCGGCCGGACACCACCCGTCCCCGGCAGCCACTCACGGCTGTCCTCTGCACCCCGACGCGAGGTCGGCCCCTCCAACACGAGCGCTCTGTTCCCAGGTCTCCCGGCCACAGCCCACGCCAGCGCCCCAGGCTCACCTGCAGACAGGAAGATGCTCCCCACGCTGCTCTGGCGGAAGCGCAGCTGCTCGATGATGTGGTGGAAGTGGGCTGGGAGGAAGCCGGCACCGCGTCACTCCCCTCCCAGCCGCCCCTCAGGGCCCGCCCCCGTGTACACTAGCAGCTTTGTAGGACCGGGCGGGATGCACTCACCAACTCCAAAGAAGAGCGGGCAGGTGAACACGGCGGGGCCCAGGCCGGTGCAGGGCGCCAGCATGGGCAGCATGCACGCCCGGAACACCAGCTCCTCCGTCAGCGGGGCGATCACCTGGTTCCGCAGCCAGCGCATGTCTGTGAGGCAGCGGGCCCAGGAGCGGGGAGCTAGAGGGGGTCAGGACTGCTGGTGAACAGTGGTGCCCTCCCGAACGTCGCCCTGGCCAAGCTCGGCTCAGGCACCAACGCTGCTGCCAATGAGAGTGGGGAGCAGGCGGCCAGACGCCGCAGACCCAGCACAGAGCGATGCTGAGACGCCCCATGGGGCCGCGCTGTCCTGCTGGGGAACTCGCGAACACGAAACCAGAGCCGTCTGGCCCGCATCAAGTACGCTGCGGCGCCTAAGGGACCCCTGGACGTCAAGAACCAATTCAGATGGGGCCGGTGCTGTGGCGTAGCGGGTAAAGCCTCCGCCTGCAGTGCCGGCATCCCATATGGGCTCTGGTTCTAGTCCTGGCTGCCCCACTTCCGATCCAGCTCTCTGCTGTGGCCTGGGAAAGCAGTGGAAGATGGCCCAAGTACTTGGGCCCCTGCACCCGCGTGGGAGACCTAGAAGAGGCTCCCGAGTCCTGGCTTCGGATTGGCTCAGCTCCAGCCGTTGTGGCCATCTGGGAGTGAACCAGTGGATGGAAGACCCCCCCCCCACCCCCGTATAACTCTTTCAAATAAATAAATAAATCTTAAAAAAAAAAAAAAACCGATTCTCAGAGGGCACGCAGCTCCACGCCCCCTCGCACAGAGGCGGAGTCTCTTCTGCCCGAGGGCCCACTGGCTCTCCTCCCCCACTGTCCTGCGCGGCCTGTGCCCACACTCCCTCAGGACTCACCCAGGACGACCTTCAGCCCGTCTGTGAGGTCACAGGGGCAGTCCATGGACAACTGCATCAGTGGGCCCAGGAAAAGGATCTGGAGAAACAGGAGCCTGAAATAAGGGCTCTGACCACCAGCGCCTCTGCCCAAACCTCGGAGCCTCGCGGCATCCCGGTCTCGGTCAGGATTCCTGGGGCCAGGCTCTCACCGGGACACGACCTGGACACAGGGGCCACAGGGGCGCGTGCTGTCAGCGCCACAGAGCAGGGAGGGGGGGCCGGGACACGACCTGGACACAGGGGCCACAGGGACGCATGCTGTCAGCGCCACAGAGCGCGGGGGGGGACACGACCTGGACACAGGGGCCACAGGGGCGCGTGCTGTCAGCGCCACGGAGCAGGGGTGGGGGGGCCGGGACATGACCTGGACACCGGGGCCACAGGGGCGCGTGCTGTCAGTGCCACAGAGCGGGGGTGGGGGGGCGGGACACGACCTGGACACCCGGGCCACAGGGGCGCGTGCTGTCAGCGCCACGGAGCGGGGAGGGGGGGCCGGGACACAACCTGGACACAGGTCACAGGGGCGCGTGCTGTCAGCACCACAGAGCGGGGAGGGGGCCGGGACACGACCTGGACACAGGGGCCACAGGGGCGCGTGCTGTCAGCGCCACGGAGCGGGGAGGGGGGGCCGGGACACAACCTGGACACAGGTCACAGGGGCGCGTGCTGTCAGCACCACAGAGCAGGGAGGGGGCCGGGACACGACCTGGACACAGGGGCCACAGGGGCGCATGCTGTCAGTGCCACAGAGCGGGGGTGGGGGGCCGGGACACGACCTGGACACAGGGGCCACAGGGGCGCGTGCTGTCAGTGCCACGGAGCGGGGGTGGGGGGCCGGGACACGACCTGGACACAAGGGCCACAGGGGCGTGTGCTGTCAGCGCCACGGAGCGGGGAGGGGGGGCCGGGACACGACCTGGACACAGGGGCCACAGGGGCACGTGCTGTCAGTGCCACGGAGCAGGGGGGGGGCGGGACACGACCTGGACACAGGTCACAGGGGCGCGTGCTGTCAGCGCCATGGAGCGGGGAGGGGGGGCCGGGACACGACCTGGACACAGGGGCCACAGGGGCACGTGCTGTCAGCACCACCGAGCAGGGGGGGGGGGACACGACCTGGACACAGGGGCGCGTGCTGTCAGCGCCACGGAGCAGGGGGGGGGCCGGGACACGACCTGGACACAGGGGCCACAGGGGCGCGTGCTGTCAGCACCACCGAGCGGGGGGGGGGACACGACCTGGACACAGGGGTGCGTGCTGTCAGCGCCACGGAGCGGGGGGGGGGGCCGGGACACGACCTGGACACAGGGGCCACAGGGGCGCGTGCTGTCAGCACCACCGAGCGGGGGGGGGGACACGACCTGGACACAGGGGTGCGTGCTGTCAGCTCCACGGGGGGGGGGGCCGGGACACGAGCTGGACACAAGGGCCACAGGGGCACGTGCTGTCAGCGCGGCCAGCACTCACCATGGTCAGCAGCAGGGGCAGCAGAGCCGCTGGGAAAATGCCCTCCAGCCTCACGCCCATCAGGGTGAGCAGGGATGTGCCTGGCTGAGCCACAGGAAAGGGGGCGTCAGCCCGGCTCCCTCCTCGAGGACCCCCGCCCCGCCCGCCCCGCCCCTTCGCACCTGGATGCCCGTGAGCTCCCGCCAGAGCAGCACGCAGAGCGGAGACAGGCTGGACACCACCAGGACGCTGGTGAAGCGCCGCTTGATGACGGCGGGGTGGTCCCTAGGAGCGGACGCCGAGCTCGGAGGTCGCCACCGCCCCCGCCGCGGCCCCGCCCCCGGCCCGCCCCGCGCGCGCAGCGTCCTCACCTGGGCAGCTCGCTCTTCCAGACGTACAGGCTGCCCACGTAGGAGCAGGCGAGGCTGAGGCAGGAGAACACCGACACCCAGCAGCACAGCCCGGGGCCCGCGCCGCCCAGCGCCGCCGCCTCGGGCTGTCGCTCCGGCCGCGACACCGACAGCAGGCGCAGCCCGTCCCCGCCCAGCGCCGCCATCGCGCCCGCACCCGCGGCGCGCAGCAGTGACGCGGCCCCGCGGAAGTGCGGTGACGTCAGGCGGTGCGGCCCGCCCCGCCCCCGGGCCACCTGGCCCTCGGCCCCGCCCCCTGACCGGCCCGCCCCTCGCCCGGGCCACCCGCCCCGCCCCGCCCCCGGGTCATCTGGCCCCGCCCCGGCCCGCCCCTCTTCGGGCCCGGCCCCGCCCCCGGCCCGTTCGGGCCCGCCCCGACCCCGACCCCGGCCCTTCGGCCCCGCCCCCGGCCCGTTCGGCCCCCTGGTTCAGAGAGGCGGCCGCGGCGTGCGGAGCAGCTTTATTGAGGCTCGGACGGCGCCGATCGCGCGCGGCCCCGGGGACGCGCCCCGCTCAGGGACGCAGCCACTCGGACAGATTGGAGACCTCCCGCAGCCACAGCGCCTCCTGCGGGAGCAGAGGGGCCCGGGTGAGGACCCCCGGGGGCGGCCCGCTCCGCGCCCTCCCCGCGCGGCCCCCGCTCCTACCTCCAGGCCGCGCCCGGGGCTCGGCGCGCCCGGGGCCGGGGCCGCGCAGGGCTCGGGGCGGCGCGTGGCCGCTGCCGCCGGGCTCGGGGCTCGCGTCTCGTCCACGCCCGTCTTGAGCCTCTTGTTCTCTGCGAGGAACGGCCCCACTGCAGCGCACTCGTGTGGCCCGGGCCGGACTCGCGTGGCCCGGGCTTCGCGGGGGCGCGGGTGCCGAGCAGCTGTCCCGGCCCCTGTCCCGCGGCCTTGAGCAGGCCGAGGCTGCACGCGGGCCTGGGGAGGGGCAGCTGGGGCCGCCGCCCGTTCTGGGGTCCGCGCTGTCGGGCCGCCCCGCCCCCTTTCCCGCTCCCTTCGCGCTGGGCAGGGCCTGGGGGCTGCTTTCCCGGCCGGACAGGAGGTGGCCAGGGCCGGGGGCGGGACAGACGCCGCCCACCCTCTGGGGGCGGGAGGGCTCCCTGGGGAGACGCCTGAGCCGGGCTTTGAAGGATGAAGGGAGCCTTCGTGCACCGCATCCAGCGGCACCCACACGAAGGCCCCACTGCGCCCACGGCTGAAGGCTGGAAGTGGATTGTTCCCGTGGGAGTAAGGAGGCGGCCAGTGCGGGGTTGCCGGGGGTGGGGCTGGGCCCGCCAGGGGTCGGAGGTGCTCGTGGGGAGCCGGAGGCCTCGCAGCCGGCCGAGAACTGGTAGCCACACAGCGGCAGCGGCGCCGCTGACCGGGCCGGAGGCGGAGGGAGAGGAGCTGATCGTGGTCGGGGGTTGAAGCGGGCCCTCGTGGGAAGTCAGGAGGGAGTGGCTCCTGGCCAGGGCTCCAGAGGCAGGGAGCAGGGGAACCGGGGGAGTCTGTCAGTCTCGGATAGAGATGTCAGCTTGGGGATGAAGAGGACTTTCCCGGCGAGACGCCTTGCCATGTCAGAGGCCACAGGGGAGGCAGCTGACCACGTGAAACCCCGCATGTGGCGAGGCCAGCACCCCAGGGCGCCCACAGAAGGGCCTGGGTTCCGTGTGCATCCCTCTGCTCACTGCACGGACACTGAGCTGTAGGCGGCGCACTTACATCTATCAAACCTCAGACTTGAATGTACAGCGCGCCTGCTGTGCACGGGCCTCCGCTGGGGACTTCAGCAACTGCCTCCTACCCCAACATGTGACACACGGCGCGATGGCAGACTGACTCGGGCGCCGTGCCGTGGCAGCTGTCTCCGAGGGGCTGAAGTCACTCCCGCGCTCCGTCCAGCCCTGTCCTGCCTCTAAGGGGCTGAAGTCACTCCCACACTGCGTCCAGCCCGGGCCCTGTCTTGTCCGAAGGACTCGGGACCTGCGGGAGGGCTGTTGGGTTCAGTTCTGGCTCTGATGTTCTAGCTCGTGGCCCCGGAGTTCACGGACATCTCTGGGCCTCTTTCCTCACCCGTGAGATGAGAGTGAGAACAGAACCTATACGTCACAGCAGTCATGACAGACTTTGAAAGCTCCGGGCAGAGCCTGGCACCAGCCAGCTGTCAGTGACTACGCGAGCGCTGCTGTACCCTGGCTGTGGGGGCCCTGCAGCTGTTCAGCTGTTGGGGAGGGACATGGCCTCAGTATAATTGCCCGAGGTACCTGGCTTGGGGCAGCTCCGGAGCTGAAACGGAGTAGTAACTAAAACCAGGAAGAGCTGCCGGCGTGGCACGAACGACGGAGAAAAGATGTGAAGGAACCGGCGGGAATCCAGGCCCTGAGCCTGCTCATTACCCCCTGCACCCGCTATGCCCAACACGCGCTGCTTACCTGTGACTGCACAAACCGTACTGGGAATTTGCAGTCCTAGCTTTTGGGAGGGAATGCCACATGGGTGGTGGGAGCCAAAGGAGTTTGAAAGACAAGTCAGGACCCACCTGAGCAGCGAACACCTTACCTGCAAAGCATTCTGGGCGGATGTTCTCACGAGCAGCCTCGGTCCTCGGGGCTGAATCCTCTCCCTCTGGGCTCGGCTGCTTAAGAAATGAGAAGTCCCAAGTGAGCTTTGCAAAAGCACGAACTTGAGACCTAGTGACCGGACGTGGCTGCAGAGCTGTGCTGGTCGCTCTCCCGGGGCTGTCCTCCTCCTTCACCTCCTGCGGGCGCACTCTGCCCCCCACTCCTGAGGGCCCTTTTGCAGCTCTGGCCACTGCTGGGTCTCCTTCCTTTTCCACGCTGCCAACACGTAACCTACCACCCGCCCCACTCCTGCTGCTCGGAAGCAAGGCCTGTACGTGCCTGCTCGTCACTGTTAACGTGCGAACGTCCACTGTCTCACCCGGAACTCCCCACGCCCGTGTCTCCTGACAGCCAGCAGAGTGCCTTACAGGGTCAGCGAGTGACTGGCGGTAAACCTGGGAGGCCGCAGGGCACATGGTGTAGCCCACAGGAGCCTTTCAGAACCTTCTACTCTGGTTCATCCAATCTGCACAGAGAACAGGTACTGGGACCAGGACCCAGTCCTCACTGCTCCTTATTTTATAGAAATGTAGAAAATAGGTTTCTCCAGCAAAATCAGAAGTGTGTGCTTCAAAGGACATTACGAAAAACTGAAAAAACTCCTAAGAGTAGAAGAAAATATTTTCAAATCATACGTATTAAGGTACTTTTATCTTGGGTAAAGAACTACTAAAATTCAACAATAAAAATCCAATTAAAAACGGGAAAGGATCTTAATGGGCACTTCTTGAAAAAGATATACAAATGGCTAAAAGCACGTGACAGGACGCTGAACATTACTATTAATCAGAGAAATGCAAATCGAAACCAGCACTACCACCTTATACTCTCTAGGAAGGCAACAGAATCTCCTGAGGAGGATGTGGAGAAACCAGGACCGAGACAGAGTGCCGGCAGGAACAGAACACTGCAGAAGCTCCTCAAAAAGTTCAACATAGGAGCCTGCGTTGTGGCACAGTGGGTGGAGCCCCGGCTGCTCCACTTCCAGTCCAGCTCCCTGTTAATGCACCTGGGAAGGCAGCAGATGACCCAGGTGCTGGGGCCCTGCACCCATGTGGGAGACCTGGATGGAGCTCCAGGCTCCTGGATTCAGCCTGGCCCAGCCCCAGCCCTTGTGGGCATTTGGGAAGTGAGTGAGTCTTACTCTGCCAGTCAAATGAATAAGTACATCTTTAAAAAATAAAGCTGAACACAGAGATACGCTATGACCTAGCAATGTCGCCCCTAGATACATATCCAGAGAATATAGACACAGGCCCCATAACAGCGTTCATGGCAGTATTGTTTGTATTAGCTGAAAAGTGGGAAAAATTCAAGTGTTCAACAACTGATGAATGGATAAATAAAATGTGAGATATTCATATAATGGAACATGACGCAGTCACAAAAAAGGATGTAGTGCTATTATATGATATGTACCTTGGAAACATGTTGAATGCAGGAAGCCACATACTACATGGTTTCATTTTTACAAAATATTCAGAATAGGCAAAGCCAGGGATACAGAAAGTAGATTAGTGGTGGCCAGGGGTGGGAGGCGGAGGGGTGCTGGAGCTAACTGCTAATGGTGTTGGTTTCGTTTGGGGTGATGGACGTGTTCTGAAACTAAGTGATGGTAGTTGCATGACACGGTGAATTTACTGACAACCACTGAACTGGACACTTCAAAATGGACAATTTTACAGTGTATAAATTGTATCTCAAGTATTCTACCATGTATTGTTTACTAAAACAAGTTTTAATTTCTTTTTTTTTATTTTATTTTTATTTTTTATTTTTTTTTTATTTTTGACAGGCAGAGTGGACAGTGAGAGAGAGACAGAGAGAAAGGTCTTCCTTTTGCCGTTGGTTCACCCTCCAATGGCCGCCGCGGTAGCGCGCTGCGGCCGGCGCACCGCGCTGTTCCGATGGCAGGAGCCAGGTGCTTCTCCTGGTCTCCCATGGGGTGCAGAGCCCAAGCACTTGGGCCATCCTCCACTGCACTCCCAGGCCACAGCAGAGAGCTGGCCTGGAAGAGGGGCAACCGGGACAGGATCGGTGCCCTGACCGGGACTAGAACCCGGTGTGCCGGCGCCGCAAGGCGGAGGATTAGCCTGTTGAGCCACGGCGCCGGCAAGTTTTAATTTCTGAGTAATTACATTCTAACTAACACTGAAAGGGCAGACAGCCTTAAGGAAATGAAGGAAAACAGTATTAGGAGACTTCCCAACTTTCTTTGATAAAGCATTTTTAAAATTTATTCATTTGAAATGCAGAGCGAAAGCGGGAAACAGAGATCTTCCATCTGCTGGTTCACTCTCCAGATGCCTACAACAGTCAGGGCTGGGCCAGGCTGAAGCCAGAATCCAGGAACTCCACCCAGGTTTCCCAGATGGGCGGCAGAAACCCAAGTGCTTGGGCCATCACCTGCTGCCTCCCGGTGTGTGTTAGCAGGAAGCTGGACTGGAGTGGATTTGAGCGTTTACCCCAGGCACTCTGATACGGGATGCAGGCATCCCAAGCAGTGGGTAACTTGGTGTGCTACAATGCTTACCCTCAGTTTTTAAAAATTCACTCTAATCTGAAAACTCTCAATAGATACACCTTTCTCCTATCCTTGGTCTTGCCAAGGAACGAGCCGCGTTGGGATGTAAGCTCTGAGCCTCAGAGGACTTCCCCTTCATTCGCATCTGGGCCCAGAAGAGACAGCCCCGTGCCCAGGATACACCTCCTTGGAGCCCACCCTCACCCCCCGGGAAACAACGCCTTTCCTGGGCAGCCGCCGCCCTGTCGCAGCTTCAGCTCAGTTCCACCCACGTCTGTAACACCAAGCCCACTCTGGTCCAATACTCAGGCTGGAGTCCGTGCTCACGTGGCCTTTCCCAGAATGCTTTCTATAAAATGCTAAACACGTTTCCCCTTGCTTCTTCCATTTCTCCGTGAACACTGTGGGTGGTGTGCTGTTCCACCTTCCTGTTTGGAAATGGAAACAGGAACTGGCCCAGAGCTGGAAGAATCTTGACTCGCCATGCTCAATCTTGTAGTTCTTCGCTGACACCACTGGGTGTCTCTCTTAAGCCACTAACAAGTTAGCTATCCCTGAATGGCCATTACCAAAGGAAACATGGGCCCTCCTGGATGGCCCCAATCTCTCTCAGTCCCTGGACTTAGCTTCCAGTCCTACATGGTAGCAGTGTTAGGCTCAGGAGCCAGGAGGTCTCAATACACATCCTCAGCTGTAAAACTATGATCTAACTAGAAACATCTTTACAGACATTAATGTGCAAACCCTTGCACAGGTTGGGGGCTTCCTCCCAAGCCCTGTGACCTCTGGTGAGACCCTGAGGTCGTGAGCCATCTGCCAGGGGAGCTCGGCTATGGGTAGCCCTGAAGCTGTCGGCCATCACTGCAGCCAGAGAACTGGGTGAAAGAGGTCACATCCTTATCTGGGATATCAGAGAAGCTCAAGCAAAGAACTTCACAGGCTGAAAGACCCCTAGGCCCTGGGTCCTATAATGGTCCATGACTTACCCTAAACCTAGCCCCAGAAAGCTGAAGACGTGGATAGCTGCAGTACTCCCACCATGTCCAAGTTACAACCCCAGAACCTGTGACCGTGAGCTTATCTGGGAAAAGGGTCTTTGTGGATATAATGGACAATCTTGAGATTGGATCATCCTGGACTTGGGGTGAGCCTCAAGTCCAATGACAGATGTCCTTAAAACGCAGAGGGAGATTTGAAAGATACATGGGGAAAGGCTAAAGATGGAGGTACAGACTGGAATTACGCAAACCGCAGCCCAAGGAACATTTCCCACCAGAAGCTGGAAGAGGCCAGGAAGGGTTTTCCCCTCCCACCCTTGGGGGAAACGTGGCCCTGCCAACACCCTGGTTTTGGACTTGTGGACTTGAGAACTGTGAGAGAATAAGTGTGTTGTTTTTGAGTCATCACGATGATGGCCGTTTCTTACAGAACCCCTAGAGGCTGACACGATGGGTGTTGGCTTTATTTGCTCAAGGTCTGGGCAGCAGCCCTCCAAGTTCAAGGGAAACTGGCCAGAGTATTTGCAGGGAACCAGGTGAAAGGAACAGCAGACCTATTCCAAGGAAAATGCGCCGTAGAAGGGACATAGAGCCATGAAAAAGGTGTGGTCAAGGGTGCACTTACAAGCAGGTTTCCGCTGGCTTTGCCTTTTGAGCTACACCAAAGAGGAGGATGGGCAAATCCATGGGATGCCATGATCCTTGGGTGCCAAGACACCAAAACTTGCTCATCCAATCAGGCAGTAGAGATAGGAGGAGAAAAGATGTAGAGGAGGTGCTGCAGACCGTTATGCTCTCAGACACGGGCCCATAATTCTTTAATAACAACTCCGTTGCTGTATAACTGACAAGCTGTGTGTGTTTGTGCTTGTGTGTGTAAATAAAGTGCAGACTTCAGTTCTGACATACGTACATACTTGTGAAACATCACCACATCAAGATAAACTTCCATCTGCTGGTTCACTCTCCAAATGCCTACAACAGGACTCAAACCAGCGCCCACATGAGATGCCAGCATCACAGGCGGTGGCTTTACCTGCTGCGCCACAGCGCCGGCCCTATGCATCTTTTTCTCTCCTTGAGACTCGTTTTATGGGGGCTGGCGATGTGACACAGTGGGTTCAGCCTCTGCCCGCAATGATGGCTGGCATCCCACAGGAGTGCCAGTTTGAGTCCTGGTTGTTCCACTTTGGATCCAGTTTTCTGTCAATGCACCTGGGGAAACCCAGGAAGACGGACCAAGTGCTTGGGCCCCTGCCACCTGTGTGGGAGATCCAACAGGGTTCCAGGCTCTTGGCTTCAGCCTGGCTCAGACCTGGCTATTGTGACCATTTGGGGAGTGAATCAGTAGTTGGAAAATTTCTGTGTCAACCTCTCTTTAATTCTGACTTTCAAATACATAAATATAACATATATAAAAACATTTTTTAAAAAAATCTTCTTTTATATTGAAAGTGGAATTCTTGAAGATTGCATATAGTTGGCTCTTGTCTCCTTATCCAATCTAACAACCTCTGCTTTTTAATTGAATTGTTTAGACCACTTAAACTTATTGTAATAATTGATATGGCAGGGTTCAAATATATCATTTTTTTCTTTTTTTTTTTAAACTTATATTTTATTTATTTTTATTTATTTATTTATTTTTTTGACAGGCAGAGTGGATAGTGAGAGAGAGAGAGACAGAGAGAAAGGTCTTCCTTTTTGCCGTTGGTTCACCCTCCAAAGGCCGCTGTGGCTGGCGCATCTCACTGATCCGAAGCCAGGAGCCAGGTGTTTCTCCTGGTCTCCCATGGGGTGCAGGGCCCAAGGACTTGGGCCATCCTCCACTGCCTTCCCGGGCCATAGCAGAGAGCTGGACTGGAAGAGGGGCAACCGGGATAGAATCCAGTGCCCGAACCGGGACTAGAACCTGGTGTGCTGGCGCCGCAAGGTGGAGGATTAGCCTGTTGAGCCATGGCGCCAGCCCGCATGCTTTATCTTATTCATACCTCAAAACAATTATTTTAGGTATACATCACTCCTACTTTACTGATACAGAGGAGGCCAAAGTATGGTGCAGCAGGTTAAGCCGCCACCCGCAGTGTCTGCATCCCATACTGGAGTGCCAGTTTGAGCTGCTCCACCTCCACTCCAGCTCTCTGCTAATGCTCCTGGGAAAGTAGTGGAAGATGGCCCAAGTGCTCTGGGGCCCTGCCACTCACAGCGACTGGTATCTAATTCCTGGCTTCTAGCTTTAGCCTGACCCAGCTCCAACCCCAGCTATTGCAGCCCTTTCATGAGTGAACCAGAGATCTCTGTCTCTCCCCACTGCCCCCCACTACGCCCCATCACTCTGCCTTTCAAATAAATAAATAACATTTAAAAAAAAGAAACTGGCCGGCGCCGCGGCTCACTAGGCTAATCCTCCGCCTTGCAGCACCAGCACACCGGGTTCTAGTCCCGGTTGGGGCGCCGGATTCTGTCTCGGTTGCCCCTCTTCCAGGCCAGCTCTCTGCTGTGGCCAGGGAGTGCAGTGGAGGATGGCCCAAGTGCTTGGGCCCTGCACCCCATGGGAGGCCAGGAGGAAGCACCTGGCTCCTGCCTTCGGATCAGCGCGGTACGCCGGCCGCAGCGCACCAGCCACAGCACACCAGCTGCGGCGGCCATTGGAGGGTGAACCAACGGCAAAAAGGAAGACCTTTCTCTCTGTCTCTCTCTCTCACTGTCCACTCTGCCTGTCAAAAAAAAATTTAAAAAATTAAAAAAAAGAAACTGAGGCTTTAAAATGTTAAATAACTTCCACATGAATGCCAACAACTAGTTAGTGGCAGAAGTAGAATTCAAGCCATGCCTACCTGGGCTCCTAGCCCCTGTAGAACACTATGTCTCACACAGTTTTTCTAAATCCCAGACTTCCTTGCTGAAAGACTAACCTCAGACTGTGGGATCTGAGGCACCCGTGTCTACGCTGATTCAGAACCTCACAGAGCAACATGGAAGGTTTCTACCGGAGTGCTGGTTCTTACTTCACATTTACCTGCTTCCTGTCACATGGGCCATGGTGAAGAAGTCGGTGCTGAGTGATCTCATGAAATACTTCGTGCAGTTTGGTCCCAAACTCCTGTGTGTCAGCTGCCTAAAATGAGACAGAGAGAGAACGCGCTGAGTCCCAGTCCTGGAAACCCAGAGGGACTATCACAGGAAGTTTATACGGCGGAAGCAGAAGGCAGATAGGAAGGTAGAACACTAACATCCCTCTCATTGTTGGAAGTTTCCTTAGTCTCCCTAGAGGCAGGAGAGATAGAAAGAAGGCCTGGGAAACTTGCCACGAGACGGGGAGTGTGGATCGTGTATGCCTTCCCATTTCTGTCACCAAGCAAGAACCTTCAAACCAGGGCTTTCCCCCTATCTCTGCAGGAGGAGGTAAGTGTCCCAGAGAGCTGTCTGTTCCTGAGGGGGTCATATAAACGGTTCTGTAAAATAAACTCCCAGAGGGCACAGATTCTACTGGACAGCAGAGGCTGACTGAAGAGCTTTTCCTCAGATAAGACCTTTACAAATGACAGGAACAAAAGAATACCGTTTCACCCACAGTGAATGGGTAAAAGCATTCTGTTTTTTAATACACAATGTTAGAGTTAAGGGGGACCAGAGTAATCACCTATACAACACACTAATGTTATAGATCAGAGATTCAGACACATGAAGGAGAAGTGACCCAGTCAAAACCTCACGGCTAATTAGTACAAAAGCTAAGGCCTTAATGCATATCTTGGAATTCCTAATAAGGTATTCTCCCCCACTCTGAGTAACCCACATAACCCAGAAAGTTGAAGCAATGATAAAATACACTAACTTATAAAGGTATTTTACTCCTTAAAAAAATGTAAAGATTTATTTCTTTATTTGAAAGGAAGGTAGAGTTACACAGAGAGACAGAGAGATCTTCCATCTGCTGGTTCACTCCCCCAAATGGCCACAACAGTCAACAGTCAGGGCTGGGCCAGGCTGAAGCCAGGAGCTTCATCTAGGTCTCCCATTGACCCAAGCACTTGGGCCATCTTCTGTTGTTTTCCCAGGCATATTAGTAGGGAGCTGGGTTGGAAGTAGAGCAGCTAGGACTTGAACCAGTGCCAAAATGGGATGCTGGCGACACAGGTGGTGGCTTAACTCATTATGCCACAACACTGGCCCTGGTATTTAACTCTTTGATCCAGTTAACTCCACTTATAGAAACTTATTCTGAGAAATAATTCACAAGACAACATCACACAAGGGTATCAACTGAAGCATTATATCAGGAGGAATGTAACCAGCTTAAATGTCTAACATTAGATGAATGGTTTAGATTAAAATGACATAGTAGAATATTGATTAACCAAAACAAAATCCCAAGACTGTTGAAATGGAAAATGTCAACTTAAATATTAAAATGGAATGTTCTCATGGCAACTATTAATATGAAAAATTATAAACTATAGTGACAAAATTAGTTATTTAAAATTTTGTGTTATCTTTTTAAGGAAAGACATGCATAAAAATGAAGCACCAGGGGCCAGTGTTGTGGCACATTTGGTTAGGCTGCCACCTGCAATGCCGGCATCCCATGTGAGTGCAGGTTGGAGTCCTGGCTGCTCTACTTCCAGTCCTGGCTTTGGTGTGGCCATTTGGGGAGTGAACCAGTGGATGGAGGATATTCTGTGTAAAAATACAGCACACACTTAGCCCTCACCTTCATGATAACCCTGTGAAGAAGGATTTTTTTTTACAATTTGTAGATGGGCTCAGAGAAGTTAAATACAGGCTAAATCTACATAGCTAGTGAGTAAATGAGTCATGATTTGAACCCAAGCCTCTGATTCCCAAACTCTGCCCCGTGCATCCTGTCACATACATGTAATACTTAGGGTTGCTCAGTTATTCCCAACATGCTGTCACATGAGACAGCAGAGCGTTCCCCAACAAGGCACTGGGATTCACTGATCTAACCCTAGCGTGGCTCTTAAGTAGCTGTGTGACCTAAAGGAAACAGACATCTTAAAGAACTTGTATTCTCATTGACAAAATAGTATACATACTACTATACAACCAGCAAATATTTCTGATAACATTTAGGCCTGATAGCAAGATAGGTAACTGGGGGCTGGCGCTGTGGCATAGTGGGTAAAGCCACTGCCTTCAGTGCCGGCATCTTATATGGGCGCCAGTTCAAGTCCCGGCTGCTCCACTTCTGATCCAGCTCTCTGCTGATGGCCTGGGAAAGCCATGGAGGATGGGCCCTGCACCTGTGTGGGAGACCTAAGGAAGCTCCTGGCTCCTGATCAGCGTATCTCCAGCTGTTGCAGCCATCTGGGGAGTGAACCAGCAGATTGAAGACCTCTCTCTCTGCCTCTGCCTCTGCCTCTCTGTAACTCTACCTTTCAAAAAAAATAAATACATCTTTTAAAGAAAAAGACAGGTAACTGAATGCCATTAAAGCCCTGGTACCTTTAAGCCGCCACAGTCCCCTGCTAACCTGAAGGGCCTGGAGACAGGTCTTTCGGAAGCTGCTGTCGGTACTCCCAGTCACAATGGTGAGGATGGAATTCACAGCCACAGAGAGGGAGGCCTTCAGTTTCTGCTGGCTCTGGGGGACACAAAGAAGCATAAAGGGTGAGACTGCATAGTTCCAAGTTGCTGGCTCAGAGAATCCCAAAGGAGCCAGAGATCCAGTCTGAGCAGGATTTCATCCTTCTCCCCCACTCCACTCTGGCCCCAGAAAAAACACTGAGATCATAATATAGCTTCATATCATGACCCTTAGGGCTTATAAATTTTTTTTGAGAGACAGAGAGAGAGAAAGAGAGGGAGAGGGAGAGGGAGAGAGAGAGAGGGAGAGAGAGAGAGAAGGAGGGAGTGGGAGAGGGAGAGGGAGAGAGAGAGAGACAGAGAGAGAGACAGAGACAGAGAGGTCTTCCATTCACTGGCTCACTCCCCAAATGGCTACAATGGCTGGAGCTGTGCCAATCCAAAGCCAGGAGCCTGGAGTTTCCTCCAGGTCTCCCACATGGGTGCAGGGCCCCAAGGCCTTGGGCCATCTTCCACTGCTTTCCCAGGCCACAGCAGAGAGCTGGATCAGAAATGGAGCAGCTGGGTCTCAAATTGGTGCCCGCCCATATGGGATGTTGGCACTGCAGGTGGCGGCTTTACCTGCTACGCCACAGTGCCGGCTCTGGATTACAAACATTTTCAAATGCTCTCTCCTTTCATAGACATAACTAATTGCCACAGATGCATTCAGAAAAGATAAGCAGTAAGGCATTAATCAATAGAATATACTATTTTAAAAAAAGGAAAAGCTTTAAGTTTTGTTCTCTTTGTTTGTTTTTTTTTTCCCCTGAAAAGAAGGTCAAATGGAGTTTTAAAAAAAAGGATGGAGGAATTGAGCAAAGTAGGAAGAGAAAGCATTGGGACTGGTGTTGTTAACAGCAGGTTAAGCTGCCACTTGTGAAACTGACATCCTGTACTGAGTGCCAGTCTGAGTCCCAGCTCCTCCACTTCTAATCCAGAGTCCTGCTGATGCCCCCAGGAAGGCAGAGGAGGGTGGCTCAAGTTCTTGGGCCCCTGCCACCCATGTGGGAGACCTGGATGGAGTTCCTGGTTCCTGGCTTAGTCTGGCCCAGCCCTGGCTGTTGTGGCCATTTGGGAAGTGAACCAGCAGATAGAAAAGTGCACTGTGCATGTTTCTCTCTCTCTCTCTCTTTCATGCTCTGTGTTTCAAATGTATAAATAAATCTTAACAAAAAAAGCCCTGGTATGAAGAATTAGGAGATGGGAGAGGACTGTAAAGTTTAGTGAAGCAGCAGCTCCAGAAGTATGTGTGGGAAAGGGAGACACAGAGATAAGGCCCAGGCACAGCACCACCGATTTTCCACTATTATTTCTGTCCCTGTTTATTCAAATCCATCCACTAGGAGGGAAGACTGCACAGGCTGATTTAGTGATCCACCTAAGTTAGAGCCTGCATTCCTAGGCTACAAGGCAGGGCTGTAAGATCACCCCAGGGGACAGAAAAGGAGAGGAACAGGCTCTTCGGCCCCGTCTGCCTTACACTCTTTCTTAGAGAGCAGGAGAAAGGAGCCTGTGGATTTCTCATTACCTTGACGGCCTGATGATGCTGCCCCAGGACTTGGTCCACGGTGAACTGGATGGAATCTTGCACCACACTGTGGCTCTCCCTGAGGACGGTACTGAGGTGAGTTCGGAGCAGAGTGTGGACCCCTAAAGGAAAGGAGACAATCAGACTCCTGAGCAAGGATGACTCTTTCTTTCTTTCTTTTTTTTTTTTTTTTTTGACAGGCAGAGTGGACAGTGAGAGAGAGAGACAGAGAGAAAGGTCTTCCTTTTTGCTGTTGGTTTACCCTCCAATGGCCGCTGCAGCCGGCGCATCGTGCTGATCCGAAGGCAGGAGCCAGGTGCTTCCTCCTGGTCTCCCATGCGGGTGCAAGGCCCAAGCACTTGGGCCATCCTCCACTGCCTTCCCGGGCCACAGCAGAGAGCTGGCCTGGAAGAGGGGCAACCGGGACAGAATCCGGTGCCCCGACCAGGACTAGAACCCGGTGTGCCAGCGCCGCAAGGCGGAGGATTAGCCTATTAAGCCACAGCGCTGGCCATGGATGACTATTTCAAGACCGCTTCTCCATGCTCTGAGGCGGGACCAGGACTGTGAAAGATGTCTCTTGGAATGGGTCACTTTATTTTTTATTTATTTATTTATTTTGACAGGCAGAGCTAGATAGTGAGAGAGAGAGACAGAGAGAAAGGTCTTCCTTCTGTTGGTTCACCCCCCAAATGGCCGCTACGGCCGGTGCTGTGCCAATCCGAAGCCAGGAGCCAGGTGCTTCCTCCTGGTCTCCCACGCAGGTGCAGGGCCCAAGCACCTGGGCCATCCTCCACTGCACTCCCGGGCCACAGCAGAGAGCTGGACTGGAAGAGGGGCAACCGGGACAGAATCCGGCACCCCAACCGGGACTAGAACCCAGGGTGCCGGCGCCACAAGGCGGAGGATTAGCCTAGTGAACCGCAGTGCTGGCTGGAAGGGGTCACTTCTACCTGTCCACAAGCAACTACTTTTTCTTTAAATATAACCCCCTCCCCTCCCCCAGCAACTTTCAAACCCACCCAGTTCTCACTTACAAATGAAAGAAAGTTCAAGAAAATTATTTCTGGAGAAACAAATGATCCTGTTTAATTCACACCAGCAATATATACCACAATGATAATGATGACTCCCACAGGAGAAGAGAAGGGGGGAGAGGGTCAGCCTTCTGGAGCGTGGCTAACTCCCTCCACACCTAGCTGAGTGTCACCATCTGGTGAGCCACCATTGCTGGCAGCGTATCAATTCTTTCTGATGTGTTGTGGTGAGGAAATTATGAATTCTGAGACCTGCTGGTACAAGGTCTTTTTTCTTAAAAAAAGAAAGAAAGATTTATTTACTTATTTATTTGAAAGGCAGAGTTACACAGAGAAGGAGAGGCAGAGAGAGAGAGAGGTCTTCCATCCGCTGGTTCACTCCCCAATTGGCTGCAATGGCCAGAGCTATACCAATCTGAAGCCAGGAGCCAGGAGCTTCCTCCGGGTCTCCCACACGGGTGCAGGGCCCCAAGGACTTGGGCCATCTTCCACTGCTTTCCCAGGCCATAGCAGAGAGCTGGATCAGAAGTGGAGCAGCCAGGACTTGAACTGGCACCTACATGGGATGCCAGCACTGCAGGCGGTGGCTTTACCTGCTATGCCACAGCGCCAACCCCAGGTCCTTTTATTTTTTTATTTTTATTTATTTACTTGCATGAAACCAAGTGTCCCTGGCTGCTACAGAGGTAGAGCAGACAGGTATAGTAAGAAACAACCTTACTTTGAGCAGGGGGAACGCCAATACAGCACTGAACATATCTATTGTGGTCTGAATCCTGCTTCCCCAGGTCATTTTAAATGGAGAATTATTGAGGCCAGCATTGTGGCCTAACAGGTTAATGTGTACTGGTTAAATCCCCACTGCTCCATTTCTGATCCATTTCCCTGCTAATGTACCAGGGAAAGCAGAAATGGCCCAGGTCCTTGGGCCCTTGCACCCAAGTGGGAGAACCAGATGAAGCTCCTAGCTTTGGCCTAGCCCAGCTCTGGCCATTGGGGCCATTTGGGGAGTGAACCAGTGGATGAAAGATCTATTTCTACTTCTCTCTCTAACTCTGCCTTTCAAATAATCTTTAAAAAAAAAAAAAGATGGAGAATCATCTCTCAATAACAGGCACCCCTACTTGACATCATGCAGAGAAGCCAACCGTTGGAATGACAGGCAAGAGCACCTTGTGTGGCAATCACGCAGACACAGGAAGACAAACACAGAGCAGCTAGACAAAGCGCTGCTTAACGAATCTCCTGTTCTCAGTGTTTTTCTGCTCTCCTCTGGATATTTTGTTCAAAGACACCACCTGAGGCTGGCTGGCTTTCCCTAGTACTGCACTGAGAATGCAAGCCAGAGAGAAGATTTACACGAAGCACAGTGATTCTTGTCTGGTGCAGAGGCTAAAGTGGTGGCTCAAAAGGAGTCTGGAGCTAGAGACAGAAAAACACTGATTCTAGGATCAATTCTACCACCAACTAGTAGAGAAGCAGCCACTTCCCCTCCCTCACATGAGCACAGAACAAGGCTCTGTACCACATTCACAGGTGTGTTGTGTGTGTAAACCAGGATACAACATATGAAGTGTTCTGAAGTGTACATTGTTCAAATGCAGCGTCCAAAGGGAAAATACTGCTGTTGCTGTGATATCATGTGGATTCCTGTTTCTACAGTTTGGTCTAAGAATAGCCTCAAGAAATCAGATCCCCAGACATGTGGTTAAAAGCCAAAGTTCATTTCTAAAACTGCTGATACCACCAGATGCTTCTGACGTTGCAGCAGAATAATGAGCTAATCACAGAAAAGTCACCATGACAAGGTGGGCAGAAGGCCAATTCAGTGATTTTTAAAGACACATGGAGACAGCCTGTAAGTCTGCACAATCTGCTTCCTGAGGCATTTTGGAGGAAGTGCTCCAGGCTCTGGGAAGGAAGAGGGACAAGAAGGCGCCGTTACTGCCTTCTCGGGCTGCCCTCACTGTGCGCTTCCTCAGAGCTGCTGGTGTTCGGATTAAAGACACTTACATTTGCTGATGCAGTGATTAATTTCTTCCCTCTTCTTTCTCTAGGAATGAATTTAATGAACTGAACACTATTGTTTTTCAATGTCAAAAACCAGTGAAATATATATGAAATTATCACGTGTCAAGAGGACCTTCCTGTTGAAGTTGTTGGCAACAACATACATCCTGCCCACTTCCAAGTGACTGACACATTACATGCTCCCCAGGATGGGCCAATGGGACTGGCAAAATCCTCCTCGTATCTCCGTATAAAGTCTTCTCTCCCTCAGAAGTTTACAGGAGAGATGAAGACAGTATATCCCAACGTGAGGCTGTAAGGCTGGGGACTTTGTTTGGAAAGCATTCCCAGAGGACCCTGCGCCCACAGCTCAGCACTTGAGGAAAGAGGGTGCAGTACTTGAGCTGCTCTCAGTCACAATGCTTGTCCAAGCTCAGCTGCACTGTCGCCTCCATGGCCTGCATCTTGGCATTGCTGTCCTGTGTAAGCCCTTGATCTTGGCCTGGTGCTGCTCACAGGGCCTCCTGGTGGATGTGGGTGCTGCAGTCCAGGTTACGGTGCCCATTCACATGAGCGTCCAGAAGCTCCACGTCCAGTACTGCTGCCTCCATTGCTCTTCCCTCTGCAAAACACTGGCAGAACTCCTCACTCAGGTCTCATTTTACCTCCCCTTCCGACTTGTTCGCAAACCCCTCCTCCTCAGACAAAGCTTGTTCTTCTCCCTGGATGCCTGGCTCCTGCTGCTCTCAGAAGGCCCTGAGCTTCTGAAATGTGAATAACCAGTGGGAGTGCTTTGAGGCTTTGGATGAGGGAATGTCCAACCTCATTACCCTCAGAGCTACAGGAAAGACCTGCAGGAGGGAAGTACCACCAGAACCTGAAATAGGATGTCACAGCCTTCCTGTAGGCATCTGGTGGCTTCACACACAAGCCAGCCATTGCTTGATGATAATGTTGCCAGTATCTTGCATATCAGATGATAAGACCAAGACTTGGCAGTTTTTCATGTTGACACCCTCGCTGACATCTCCAACTGTGAAAGTTCAAATGGGCACCAAATCTCGCGGATGTACACTTCACAAATCCCAGGCGGTGGGAAAGTGGAAGCCTTGTTTTCAGTGATATGAATTTATTTTTAATCCAATACTGAGGACAACTACTAAGATACCTAATGGAAGCTTTCAGAATCAAGCTAAACAGAAGTATATAAGGGGCTGGCACTGTGGCATAGCAGGTAAAGCCACCGCCTGCAGTGCCTGCATCCCATATGAGCGCCGGTTCCAATCCCAGCTGCTCCACTTCTGATCCAGCTCTCTGCTATGGCCCGGGAAAGCAGTAGAAGATGGCCCAAGTCCTTGGGCCCCTGCACCTATGTGGGAGACCCAGAGGAAGCTCCTGGCTCTGGATCAGCACAACTCTGGCCGTTGCAGCCATCTGAGGAGTAAACCAGCAGATGGAAGATCTCTCTCTCTCTGCCTCTCCTTCTCTCTCTGTGTAACTCTGATTTTCAAATAAATACATAAATCATTTTTAAAGAAAGTATATAAATTACCAGAGTCCTATAAGAATAATAGGTAACACTGGTTTCTGAGGAATCTGAGTCCTTAAGATACATTCAATAGGACTGAGAACACGGTATCAAGCTTACAGTATCTTAGGATCATCCTCTGGCAAACTTAAAAAAAAACTACTAGGAGGTAGCAGAGCTTGTTAAGGAGGTCTTTAGATTGGAAGGGCCTCTGATATCATCAAGTCTAACAATCCCTTGGGGTTTTTTTTGTTTTTGTTTTGTTTGTGGTTTTTTTTTTTTTTTTTTGACAGGCAGAGTGGACAGTGAGAGAGACAGAGAGAAAGGTCTTCCTTTGCCGTTGGTTCACCCTTCAATGGCCGCTGCGGCCGGCGCGCTGCAGCCAGTGCACTGCGCTGATCCAAAGCTCAGAGCCAGGTGCTTCTCCTGGTCTCCCATGGGGTGCAGGGCCCAAGCACTTGGGCCATCCTGCACTGCACTCCTGGGCCACAGCAGAGAGCTGGCCTGGAAGAGGGGCAACCAGGACAGAATCCGGCGCCCTGACCGGGACTAGAACCTGGTGTGCCAGCGCTGCAGGTGGAGGATTAGCCTACTGAGCCGCAGCACTGGCCACAATCCCTTGTTAAAGATGCAAATCAAGACTAAATTGATTTATGTGATTTGCTTCAAAGCACCATTGAGGAAGTTGATGTTTGAGCTAAAATTAAACACAGATGTCTCTCTCTCTTTTTAAAATGATATAACACATGCCTGGAAAAAAAGTTTTCTTTTTTTTTTTTTTTTTCAAAGATTATTTGTTTGAAAGGCAGAGTGACAGGGAGAGAAAGAGAGACACACAGCAAGAAACTCCCTCCGGCTTGTTCACTCCCTAAATGGCTTCACTAGGCAGGTATGAGCCAGGCCAAAGCCAGGAGTCTGGAAGCCATCCTGGTCTATCACATGGGTGGCAGGGGCCAAGTACTTGAGTCACACTTTGCTGGCTTCTCAGATACACCAGTAGGAATCTGGATTGGAAGCACAGCAGTCAGGACTCAAATGGACATTCCAATACAGGATGCTGGTACTGCAAGAGGCGACTTAACCCACCGCACCACAACACCAGCCTCAAACCCAGGTCACTGGTTCCTATCCTGTGGTCCCTTCCACAACCTTAAGCTGCTTTTCTTAGCAACCTCTGTCCATGTGAACACAGGCCAGGTAACAGCCCTAGTTGTCCTCACCTGAGACCTCCTTGCTGAAGCATTTTTAGTTTGGGTCTCTTCTAGTTTCCATTTTTCTGGCCATAATCAATGGAACAGCAGGGCATCAAAGAACATGAGCTCCTCAAATAAGAGTTGCAAGCCCAAGCCCAGGAACTTCTCTCCCAGAGTACGTGTGTGGGGAAATGGCAGGAGAGGCCTTGAAGGAAGGCTGCAGGAACAATCCCAGAGCTGGCTATGGTTTGTTCAACCAGTAGTTGGCACCAGTCAACATAAGCTTTCCTGATCCAGGGTGATAAGCAGTCATATGACATGATGGGATCAGGGCCACGTAACACAGCACTGGAATGCTTGCAGGGCAGAGTCCCACAAGGACACAAGTCCCACAGAGAGGAGAGCACAGACATGCATCAGAGGCACCAAGAGGGAGGCTCATGAACTTTCCCCAAACGTGTATCAGCTCCACTTCTAACTTGCCTCAAAGTTTAGGAGGGCAATGAGCAACAGTAAGTGTACGACCCAAGGCTTACTGGATTAAAATGCATAAACCATGGCTGGCAGTGTGGCACAGTGGGTAAAGCTGCTGCCTGTGATACCACCATCCCATATGGGTGCCGGTTCAAGTCCTGGCTGCTCCACTTTTGATCCAGCTCCCTGCTAATGGCCTGGGAAAAGTAGTGGAAGATGGCCTAAGTACTTGGGCCCCTGCTACCTACAGGGGAGATTCTGATAAAGCCCCTGGCTTCACCCTAGCCCAACGCTGGCTCTTGTGGGCATCTGGGGAATGAACCAGCAGATGGAAGATATGTCCCTCTCTCTCCCTCTCTGTAACACTTCCCAAAAATAAATAAATAAATAAATAATACATAAATAAATATTTTAAGAAATGCATAAACAAACTCAAACTCAGTGGTTTTCACACTGAGCTTGGGCCCCACCTTTGTCCAAGAAAAGCCCTCTCCGTATGTGTGGCTGGGACATATTTTAGAAATTCCCCAGGTATGGCCGGCGCCACGGCTCAATAGGCTAATCCTCCGCTTGCGGCTCTGGCACACCGGGTTCTAGTCCTGGTGGGGGCACCGGATTCTGTCCCGGTTGCCCCTCTTCCAGGCCAGCTCTCTGCTGTGGCCCGGGAGTGCACTGGAGGATGGCTCAAGTGCTTGGGCTCTGCACCCCAATGGGAGACCAGGAGAAGCACCTGGCTCCTAGCTTCGGATCAGCGTGGTGCACCGGCTGCAGCGTGCCGGCCACAGTGGCCATTGGAGGGTGAACCAACGGTAATGGAAGACCTTTCTCTCTGTCTCTCTCTCCCACTGTCCACTCTGCCTGACAAAAAATAAATAAATAAATTCCCCAGGTAATATATCATGCAGCTACGGTTGAGAACCACTGCTCTAAGGTGATATACTCTTAGGAAGCATTATAGGAAGTGTCTGCTGATTTCTGGCTAACGAAATCTGAGACTGTCACCATTTAAGTGTTGCATCCACTTTTCCACAGGGCATATAATTTGATTTATTAAGCAAGGTTTTTCACTGAAATTCTTTATTCTACAGAAATATATCTAACTCCTTTTATCCTCTTAGCACTTGGCTCGCCCAAGTTGGCAACCCCATTCTCCTGTACCTACCCCAGAGTTCCGTTTGCTGGACTGGAAATCCACTGTGGAAATCCACAAAGAGAAAAAGTAGCAGAGTTCGTCCTGGAGGGTCCATATTCTGAGACTGATCCCGCTGACTGGATCCCACCTGATAACCCACATCTGGAAGCATGACATCTAGAGGACAAGATATTATACACATTTTCAACATAATCAAGTCCTCAAAATATTCAGCAACTAAACAACCTATATCCTGAACAAAAAAGACCTGAGAACAGGAGAGTTAAATGCAAACACTCACTTCTCCCTTTTGAACCTGTTTTTCTATTCATACAACAGAGGCAAATAATAGTGACTCACAGGAAGAACATCAAAATAACAACGGGGTATAAAACGCAAACCAGGGCTGGCTTTAGCTCAGCGGCTCCTTCGTCTACTGAAAAACGCAAACCAAACAGCACGCCTTTGCGTTTACTGGAAAGTATTACACAAAAACTCATTTATTCCTCAAAAAGTTTATAAGGTAGATATGACTAGCAAGAGGCAGAGGGCAGAGTATAAACTGAGTAATGACGACAACTAACTCGCACGAAGCATCAGGTACCATATAGAATTCACTGCAAGTACTATTTTAACATTTAGACTTCATAACACCACCACGGGGCAGGACTGAATTGCTAAACCATTCTGCAATAAGAAAACATGCACAGATAGGCTAAATATCTTGCTTACCATGAGCTACTGAGTAGTGGAACTGAGTTTTAGACCTTGCTAGGTTGACTCCAAAATCTGTTCATAACCCAGTACTATCTGATGTTTGGGTTCTCAACTACTCTGAGGCTCTGTGGCCACGTTCTAGCACCTCGAGCCTTCAATACAATCAGGACCGTCCTACATTCCAGATCCACACAGAGAAATACCTCTATGCCGATCTGGATTCTGTCCTGTAGAGTAATGAGGAAGGGAATTAAGGGGTCCTTTTCTATGTTGTCCATTTCCAAACAAGCAAGTTCAGGCATCGTGAAAATAAAAATGAAACAGAGAAAGAGATGTCAGTATCCCTAGAATTCACCCAGGTCATCCCTCTTCAACTGATGGCATGATTCCGTTCTCACAAAATGACTTCCTCTAGAGGAGCCTGTCCAAGGACCCCTTTCTTCTCAGCCCCATCTTTTGGAAAAACTACCTACCTGAGAGAGAGAGGAGAAAACAAAACAAAACAAAACAAAACACACCTCATCCCAGGCTTACTTTGTAGGTGAAGCTCCTATCATTCCCCTGGAGACACTGCCAATCCTCAGCTCACTCCTCCCCTGCCAGTCACAACCCCAGAACGCCTCTTCCTTACTGATTATCTTTGTCAGGATCCAAATGACCAGACTACCATCCAGACTTAAAAAGGGGCCGCGCTGTGGCTCAGCGGGTTAACGCCCTTGCCTGAGGCGCCGGCATCCCATACAGGTGCTGGTTCAGGACCCGACTGCTCCTCTTCTGATCCAGCTCTCTGCTACGGCCTGGGAAAGCAGAAGATGACCCAGATCCTAGGGCTCCTGCACCCATGTGAGAGACCTGGAGGAAGCTCCTGGCTCCTGGCTTGGGATCGGCAGAGCTCTAGCCATTGCAGCCAATTGGGGAGTGAACCAGCAGATGGTAGACCTCTCTCTCTATCTCCTCTCTCTGTTTAATTCTGACTTTCAAATAAATAAATAAATCTTAAAAAAGAAAAAAAGATTCTAGCTAACAGCAGTCAGGCTCAAAACTGTAGACCTCCTAGCTCCAGTCCAGGGTTCTGTATTTCTGTTTCCCACTTGTAGTCACTGGTCCTGTTATCAACCACGCACAGGTTAGCCTAATTCTCTAAAAGCCATTGTGGTCAGGCCCTACATGAATATTGCAGCCAGCTTCCTAGGTGCAATGCTAGTGATGTCTTATGTTTGTGCTGTTTTAAGTTTTAAAATTTTATGTGAATGTTCTTACTTCATCAAGAAGCATTTCTTTTCCACAACAGTTCAAAGGTGTCCTTGCTCACCCATTTTTTAAAAGCCCTCAAATGGGTAGATTAAGGTACAATAGAAACCCTACAAACAAGACCCTAGAAGGACCCAAAAAAGGTGGCAGTAGACAGAGTGGGAAGAAAACCAGTATCAAGGAACAATGCTGACTCAGTTAGGTTCTGCTGGGGCTCTGCCTGTTTGATAACCTGTTTGCCTCATTCCAGGTAGACCGGCAAACTCAGAAAACCCCACCCCACACCCCTGCCTAAGCCAATCACTGGGTCCTGTATTTATATACACCTGCTATTTATATTTTCTGCAGATTCTCTAATATTTCTTAGATTTTTATTTTTTCATTCAATCTCCTTTCAGAGGGAGATACATGTATACCTTTGTCCAAATCGAGATCCAAATTGGGCACCATACACAAGTGGTATTTTTTCCAGTCAATGAAATAAGAGGTATCTTTGAAGACAGCAGTAGTTGGCTCCTTCCAACTTGACAACATCAGAGGCAGACCTAAAGGTCCATATAGGAATATGTATAGTTGCTAAAGAAAACGCCCACATTTTAGTTTCCATATATTCATTTGTATATTATAAACATAACACTGATCTGATTCACAATGCCAGAAATAAATGAGTACCATGCAATAACTTATTAAGCTTCTTCCATGCTGAAGATAGGTGAGACACCAGAAGCGGATCCATTAGGGATCTCCGGAAATTTATTTTGGGTTTAATAAGTATGAGCTACAGGTACACTATTGAGATAGTTTTTTTTTGGGGGGGGGCATTCATCCTATTCATCTGATCATGGTATTAGCTAAACAGTCTAAGTTTGGGGGATATAAAAATCAATAACTAGATTTAATACCTACTGTCAAATTACCATATTTACATTATGAAAGATAGTCATAAAACACAGTGAACTGTAATTCAATGTGACGCATGCTAGAAGTACATGCAAAGGAATATTTTCTAGGGTGTATCTGAGTATATTCAGACTGAGAAAGAAACTTCCTCCGGCCTTCTCCACTCGATTCTCCAAGCAAGACAAAGGCAGGCTGGCTCCGGAAATCTGGCTTCCCTCCCTGGACCTCCCAATCCCGTTCTCCCTGTCCTTCTGACCCAGGTTTCTCAGCCTCAGCACTACTGACTCTGTGGGTCCAGCAATTCTTTGTCACGTGGGTGCTGTCCTGGACATTGTAGGGCGTTTAGTGGCACTGCTGGCCTCTACCCACTAGATGCCACTAGTGCCCCTCCTGACATCACTCCCACTAGGACAATCAAAAATGCCCACTCATCCTATTCAGAAACACTGCCTAACCTTCTCCCTGGACCAAGGCTAGAGAGACCAGAATATGTATTCTGTTTGATCTTTCTTTGCATGAATCCTTTCTTACAGGCTAAATGCAAGACATTAAGTGTGAAGATTCAAATTCTTACCTAGCAGGTACTGGGACATTATGGAAAGTCCCGACAGAGCAAAGGGAGGGCGTGCCCATAAATGAAGTCCCCCTTGTGCATCTGGGAAGGCATTAACATGCGAAGTGAGGCTGATACATTCTGTTCAGTGCCAGAAAACCTTTTGTGTTGCACACATAGAATAGAGGGTCTAAGGAGCCAAAAAACGTGACTGTCTTTAACTGAGTTATTTAGACCATTTACATTTAATATGGGTACAGCTATGGTTAGGTTTAAGTCTGTTATCTATTTTTTTCTTATATTTTTTCCACTCCTGTTTTTAGATTCTATTCTGGATTGAATTTTTGTAGCTCCATTTTATCTCCTTTTTCAGCTCTTTAGTTATAATTCTTTGACATGTTAACTTAGGGATTGCTTTACGCTTTAAAGTATAAAATTTGGGGGCCAGCGCTGTGGTTCACTTGGTTAATCCTCTGCCTGCAGCGCTGGCATCCCATATAGGCACCGGGTTCTAGTCCCGGTTGCTCCTCTTCCAGTCCAGCTCTCTGCTGTGGCCTGGGAGGGCAGTGGAGGATGGCCCAAGTGCTTGGGCCCCTGCACCTGCTTGGGAGACCAGGAAGAAACACCTGGCTCCTGACTTCGGATCGGCGCAGCCATTTGGGGAGTGAACCAACGGAAGGAAGACCTTTTTCTCTGTCTCTCTCTCACACTGTCTATAACTCTGTCAAATAAATTTTAAAAAATAAAATAAAGAATAAAATTTAACTTATCCCAGTCTACCTTGAAGTGATTAACAACAAGCTCATACAGTGTAACAATCTGACAATGTCCTTCTACTTTCCTGTCCTGGCTGCTGCCCTATTCTTGTCTCACATTTTGTTCACACATATACTATAAACCTTAAACAGTTATTTTTGCTTTAAAATTACAAAATCCTCTGTATCTATTCATAGTTATCATTTCCAGTATTTTTTTGGTATAAATCCAGAGCTCCATCTGGTATCATTTTCCTTCTACTTAAAACATTTCCTTAAACACTTCCTATAACACATATCACCTTTTGTATGTCTAAAAAATTCATTTTGCTTTCATTTCTGAAAAATATTTTCAATTGGTACAGAATTTCAGGTTCAGTTTTCTTTTTTCAGTACTCTAAGATGTAACCTCACTTTCTTCTAGCTAAAATGTTTCCAACATGAAATCTGCTATAATTCTTATCTTTGTCTATCTGTAATCCATCTTTTTAGATCAAGCTGCTTTTAAGATTTTTAAAAATCATTATTGACTTTAAGAGATCTGATAATGTAATTTTCTTCATTTTAAAAAAAAATTTTATTTTCATTTATTTGAAAGGCAGAGTGATAGAGAAAAGTATACACACACATAGAAAGAAATCTTCCATCTACTGGTTCACTCCTCAAATTGTCACAATGGCCAGGGCCGGGCCAGGCCGAAGCTGGGAGTTAGGAATTCCATCCTGGTGTCCCATATGGGTGGCAGGGGCCCGAGCATGCAGGCCATCTTACGCTGCCTTCCCAGGTACATTAGCAGGGAGCTGGTCTGGAAGTGGAGCAGCCAGGACTCAAACCAGTACTCTGATACAGGATACCTGAGTGACAGGTGGCAGCCTACCATCTGGCCCCTTTTCCATGTTTCTTATGCTTGGGCTTTGCTGACCATGGATTGGTGGGTTTACAGTTTTCATCAGATCTGGAAACCTCGGGGCCATTATTTCTTCAAATATTTTATCTTCCTCCCTTTCTCCCTTCAGGACTCTACTTTCACATTCCCAAGCTAGGCCATCTGAAGTTATCCCATAATTCACTGATGTTTCCTTCATTTAAAAAAACTTTAAAAATATTTTTCTCTATATTTTATTTTTTAAAGATTTTATTTATTTATTTGAAAGGTAGAGTTACAGAGAAGCAGAGGCAGAGAGAGAGAGAGGTCTTCCATCCGCTGGTTCACCCCATCCAGATGGCTGCAATGTCCAGAGCTGAGCTGATCCAAAGGCAGCAGGAGCCAGGAGCTTCTTCCGGGTCTCCCATGTGAGTGCTGGGGCCCAAGGACTTGGGCCATCCTCCACTGCTTTCCCTGGCCATAGCAGAGAGCTGGATCAGAAGTGGAGCAGCTGGGACTTGAACCAGTGCCCATATGGGATGCCGACACTGCAGGTGGCAGCTTTATACTCTATGCCACAGCGCTGGGACCTTGTTTTTAATTTCTGTTACTGTATCTTCAAGTTCACTAATTCTTCTGCAATGTGTAATTTGGCCATTAATCTCATGTGTATTTTCATACTAAAGATTCATTTATTTCTAGAAGTTCAATGAGTCTGTTTTTACATGTGCCATGTCTAAAGTTCAACTGTTCCCCTCATGTCTTCAATATATGGCATATAAGTACACGTGTTTTAATGGCCTTATTTGCTATCATTTGTGCCATTTCTGGGCAGGTTTCCCTGGTTGATTCTTTTCTTCATTATGGATCCTACTTTCCTACGTCTTTGCAAACCAAGAATTTTCTACTAGATGCCAAGCCTTGTGAAGTTTACCTCAGTGGGTGCAGGGTGTTTTTTTCATGTTCTTTAAAAAATATGCTTGAATGTTTTTTTCTGCTATCAGGTTAACTGGAAGTCTTCTGGGTCTGTTTTTCAAGCTTTGGTAAATAGAACCAGAAGCAACTGTGGTCTGGGGCTAGTTCCCCCACTACTCAGTCAGATAATTCTCCACCTGATGCCCGTAAGACTTTTGGTCCATTCCCCCAAAGTGGCCGCAACAGCCAGAGTTAGGCTGAACCCAGGAGCCAGGAGCTTCTTCCAGGTCTCCCACATGGGTGCAGGGCCCAAACATTTGGGCCATGTTCTGCTGCTTTCCCAGGCACATTATCAGGGAGGTGGATTAGAAGTGGAGCAATCAGGACTCGAACCAGCACCTATATGGGATGCTGGTGCTGCAAGGGACAGCTTTACCTGCTATGCCACAGTGCCGGCCCCAAAATATATGTAATTTTAAAAGAAAGATTGTGGGGGGCCAGTGCTGTGGCACAGTGGGTTAAAGCCCCAGACTGTAGTGCCAGCATCCTATATGGGTGCTGTTTCAAGTCCTGTCTCCTCTACTTCTGATTCAATTCCCTGCTAAGATCCTGGGAAAGCAGTGGAAGATTGTCCAAGTACTTGGGCCCCTGCACCCACAAGGGAGACCAGGATAAAGCTCCTGGTTCCTGGCTTCAGCCTGGTCCAGCCCTGATCACTGCAGCCATTTGGGGAGTGAACCAGAGGATAGGAGATCTCTCTCTGTCTCTCTCGCCCTCTCTGTAACTCTGCCTTTCAAATACATAAAATAAATCTTAAAAAAAAAAAGAAAAATTGTGGATTCATACTGTTATTTTCAATTCCATTTCAGGAATACTTTACATTTTTTATTATTTGAATTTACAATTATATATTTGCTAACTGATGCTGGAAATTCTGGTTTCTAATAATGCTAACATAATCATCTATTCTACATAGCATACAACAATTTCAATACAAATACCTATATTATTACTAACAATAAAGACCACAGAATGAATTTTAAGAGTTCTTTGCATTCATTTCACCCTTGGAGTATATCCCTTAAAGAATGTATGATCAAAACACTATATTCTAAAATCAGCTGAATTCTTCTTGCTATATGGATTATAATATTAACATAAAATATAGATAGATTTATTGGCCTTTAACTTGAGAAATATTTTTACTAGGCATGAAATGTTAGGTTGATGATTACTCTATTTCAGGGCATTAACACTGTTAATCTATCCCATTCTGTGGTTTGGGAAAGTCAGCTGTCATTTTGCTTTCTTTTGAAGATAATTTATCTTCCCTGACTTTAAAATTTTCTCTTTGTTTTTGATCTTCTATAGGTATAGATATCTTTTTATTTATCTTGCTTAATTTTTGAGTTCTTAACAATTTAAACATTTTAAATTTAACAATTTAAAAATTTTTCAAATTTTTAATTTGAAAGGCATAAACACAAAGAGATCTCCCATCTGCTGGTTTACTCCCCAAATGCCTACAACACCTAGGATTGGTCCAGGTGGAAGCCAGGAGCCTGGAATTCAACCCAGGTCTCCCACGTGGGTGGCAGAGACCCAAATACTTGGGACATCACCTGCTGCCTCCCATGGTGCACAACAGCAGGAAGCTGGATCAGAAGTGAGGGTGGGACTTGAACCCAGGTACTTCAGTGCGGTACGCAGGCATCTTTAACCACTGCACCAAATGCCTGTCCCCTTAAATATGTTCTCATTATTTTAGATATTAACTTATCAAATATTGTTTCTAATTAATTTTCGCTCTCTTCTCCTTTGGGACATGAATTAAATATACATTAGACATTCTCACTGTTTCCTCTCAGTATTAACCTCTCTCTTCTATGGTTTCCACCCTTTGGTTTCTCTTGGCTTTATTTTGCTAAATTTTTGCTTTCCTTTAGTTTGCAAATTCACTTAGGTTGTATATAATTTGCTGTTAAATCTGTGTATTGAATTTCAACATTAGTACTCTATTTTTGACCCCAAAATTTCATTTTGGTTTTGTTTGCTTCTACAAGGCATCCGGGAGATCAGCAATCTAGAATCATCCTAAACCAATTTCACAATCCCAGATTTTCTGGCCTATTTGATCAAAAATCATATTTGGTCCTTGTGAAGGATGGTTTATTTCAGGTACACCTTATTCCTTAAAATGCAGTTTTTTACTAATCCACGCTCAGCACCTCTTGGGCTCTTTGGCCTTGTACTGCCTTGATTCAGAAGTTCATCCTCCAGACTGCCATTAGGGCATAGCAGATTAAGCCATCATCCCATATGGGCAAATCCTGGCTATTGCACTTCTGATCCAGCTCTCTGCTATGGCCTGGGAAAGCAGTCGAAGATGGCCCAAGTGGTTGGGCCCCTGTCATCCACATGGGAGACCAGGTTGGAGTTCCTGGCTCCTGGGTTTGGCCTAGCCCAGCCCTGGCCAAACCCTGGCCATTATGGCCATTTTAGGAGTGAACAAGTGGATTGAAGAGAAATTCTCTCTCTCTCTCTCTGTTTTTCCCTCTCTCTGTAAATCTGCCTTTCAAATAAATAAATCTTTAAAAAAAGAAGAAGAAATGCAAATGCACCTTCACCTCTCAATTGTTTGCTCTAATTGAAAAATAATCTCCAAGGCCAGGTTCCACTATCTGTAACTGGCCCAGAAATTCTTCCCTTCACTAGATCTTTGGTGCCTTTCTGACGTTTTAATATTTCATGCAGCCTTGTTCTTCATGGAAGGGTTGGTCTAGATTAGTTCATTAGTCATTCAGAAACAGATCCCACCAGAGTTTTCATAGCTAGCACCCCCTTCATTAAGATATCACCTCCTTAGAGTCATCACTGATCCTGTTTAAAATAACATCTCCGTCTCCCTCTCTCTTCAACTGCCTTATCGCTCTTCAAAGCACCTTACCCTACCCTAATATCTATTTGTTAAATTTTCCCACTAAAAGGCAAACTATTGAAAGGACAGAAATTTTATCCGTTTTATTCCTTTGAGAGATGGGAATGAGGAGGAAGAAACTTACTATATAGTTTATGCCTTTCTGAACTCTCCAAATATTAAGAAAAATCATGTTTTAAGCCATTAAATGTGCATGCATTGTCTTTATCACTATCCTGCTCCTCTTTCTTCCCTAAAACAGACCTCTGTCAATATCTGTGGCACCAACCCTCCTCTATTCTTGTTCCTTATAGTCTTTGGCTTCATTTACTCCTACCACTTCAATAGAGAGTAGTAATAACTACTACTGATTGGTCACTTATGTGTCAGGAAGTATACTAGCAGTTTCATGTGGAATATCACAGTTATTTTTTAAAAAACAAACAAATCCCAAAAGGACAACAGAAAACTTTTGCAAGGGAAGATAAACCAATCTATGAGGCAGTTATTATTACCTCCATTTTAAAGCTGAGGAAGTAACAGTGTAGGCTGGTTAAATAAGGTGCCTATAATCATACAGCTAAGTAACGGTGAATCTGGGATTTGCATTCCTACTACAATTACCTATGGAGAAACAGACTGTAAATCTGTATTGTTAAATCTGACCACTTCCAAATTGCACACTAACATTTCTTTTTTCTTTTTCTTTCTTTTCTTTTCTTTTTTTTTCTTTCTTTTTTTTTTTTTTTTTGACAGGCAGAGTGGATAGCGAGAGAGAGAGACAGAGAGAAAGGTCTTCCTTTTTGCAGTTTGTTCACCCTCCTATGGCCGCTGCAGCCGGCGCATCGCGCTGATCCGAAGCCAGGAGCCAGGTGCTTCTCCTGGTCTCCCATGAGGGTGCAGGGCCCAAGCACTTGAGCCATCCTCCACTGTCTTCCCGGGCCATAGCATAGAGCTGGCCTGGAAGAGGGCAACCGGGATAGAATCTGGCGCCCCAACCGGGACTAGAACCCGGCGTGCCGGTGCCGCAAGGCGGAGGATTAGCCTGTTAAGCCACGGCGCCGGCCCTGCACACTAACATTTCTATATGGCTGCTTGCCCTCCTCAAAGTATGTCCTGCAGGTGCCATGCACTTAACATGTCTAAAACCAATCTCACTTGCTTTACACATCTCCCCAAATCTGCTATTGATGCTTTGCATTTTGCTGACAGTTTCATTATTCTATCAGTCATCTAAGGAAATCTTTTTAAACCAGTTTTATTGAGATATAATTAAAAGACTATGCAATTCACCCACTTTAAATGTACAATTAAATGGGCTTTAGGGATCAGCACTGTGATGTAGTGGGTAAAGCCACTGCCTGCAGTGCCAACATCCCATATGGGCGCCAGTTCAAGTCTCGGCAGCTCCACTTCCAATCCAGCTCTGATACTGCCTGGGAAAGCAGTAGAAGATGGCCCAACTCCTTGGCCCCTGCACCCACTTGAGACACCAGGAAGAAGCTCCTGGCTTCGAACTGGTCTAGCTCCAGCCATTGCATCCATTTGGGGAGTGAACCAGCAGATTGGAAGACCCCTCTCTCTCTTTCTGCCTCTGCTTCTCTGTAACTCTTTCAAATAAATAAATGAATCTTTTTTTTAAAAAAAAAATGGGTTTTAGTTTATTCAACGAGCTTTGAAACTACCACCACTATCAATTTTAGAGCATTTCCCATGTTCTTAAAAGAAGACCCCTTTCCTCATCAATCTACCTTTTTTCTCTATAGGTCTATTCTGGACATAGAAATTCTGCCATCAGACTTGGCCATTCCTTGTCCCTAACCTCTCCCTACTCCAGTAATGATTTGGTCACTTCAGTTGGTGGATTTCTTCCAGTGATGAGCCCCACATCGCCCCCCAGCCCAGTCACTGACTGACTCAGGAATCGCTGGCCTCCTGGTCCCCCCTTTGTGGTGCTGCCAGACTCCTTCCAGCGTGCAGGGGTTTCCCACTATACAGAGAGGAAGTTCACACTTCTTAGTGTGACACTCAAGACAAGCCAAGTAGCCGGTGCCGTGGCTTCAGGCTAATCCTCCGCCTTGCGGCGCCGGCACACCGGGTTCTAGTCCCGGTCATGGCGCCAGATTCTGTCCCGGTTGCCCCTCTTCCAGTCCAGCTCTCTGCTGTGGCCCGGGAAGGCAGTGGAGGATGGCCCAAGTGCTTGGGCCCTGCACCCGCATGGGAGACCAGGAGAAGCACCTGGCTCCTGGCTTCGGATCAGCACGATGCGCGGCCGCAGCGGCCATAGGAGGGTGAACCAGTGGCAAAAAGGAAGACCTTTCTCTCTGTCTCTCTCTCTCTCACTATCCTCTCTGCCTGTCAGAAAAAAAAAAAAAAAAAGACAAGCCAAGTTCCACTCCAAACTACGTCCCCAGGCTCTCTCCCCCTCCTGCACCATCCATTCCACTCTTAGTCATATTGGATTATATGAAAAATGCATGATACATAGGTCATATTTCATAGCTTTTGGTTTGCTGAAAAAATTTTCAAGCTTGGCTTTCGTATTTGATTTTATGTTTTACACAAATTACATGTTTCAAGACACTGAACACATATACTAAAAACGTCTCTCAAATTGGGATACAAACGTAATTTTCAAAGACAATCAGGTGGAGTTTATCATCAAAAGGATATGGAGGCTGAAGAAATTCTGCTGAGCTGGTTGGAAGAGACCTTTTGGCTGGGACACAGAGCAGCAGCCGGGCTCAGCGTCAGTTCTCCCAGCAAGTCCATGCCAGCCACGTCATCAGGGATTACAAGCGTTACAGGATGCCCGAGCACAGGGTGGATTCTGTTGCAGTGTGCTTCAGTCGTACCAAAGTTTGATCTGCTGTCAGAAAACAAATTTAACTTTTTTTCCCCTTCCTTAAGAAATTATTAAAATATTATTCCAAAAAGCTTTTTTGCAACCTTTAATATATGCATAACCACGTAACCCACATACTAGTTTTGTTGAGGTAAGTAACTGTCCCACTGAGGGAACCACAGCAAGGGAAAGAGGAGGAAAGTGGGCATTTCGGTGACGGTGTGGTGGTTCCTGTCAGTAACAGCAGTTTCTTATTCTAGAGGAGTATTTTCTCCACTAAAACCACTCTGGTTGGGAGCAGATCACTCAGAGGTCAGCACTTAGGGGGCAGGGGGGCGGGAATCACGTGGCCTGAAACTGGTGCCGCGACATGAAGTCACTCTCATACATTCTACACTTCGACAGAAGTTGAAATTATGGCTTATAGGAGCAAATGAGACAAACTAGGCCACTTTTCTCCCTAAGAAAGACTCTAGTGAAGTTTCTGCTTACTTTCCAACAGCTCTTTTCTAAACAGAGGAGAAATCTAGTGAACCTCTTCCTCTCACTAATCATGCCATCCAGGAAACATCTATAAATATTGGCTCAGAGGTCTAAACTCTTGCTAGTAAAACTATGATAATAAACTGTCTACCTTTAAGGACTGTATGATAACAGAGGGATACTAAAGAAAGATATGGGGTGAGGGGCTTGTCACCTGTACCCTAAAGGACAACAGATATTCTCATCTGAGGGATAATTCTGGGACAGTTTCAGGAAGTAGACTAAAAAACCATGGGTAGCCTGTGTAAGCCTTGAGATTCTATGACTACTGGTGTTGACTGAGGGCAAATTCATGAAGGCAGAAACCATTAAATAAAATACAGTAATTCGGCTTAAGCATTCAATAGGTCTTTTCTTGATAAAACTCATGTTCATTTTGGAGTCTGTGGTAGTTGGATGGCACAGGAAGGCAAGGCAGAAGTTCTATATTATATTCCACCCCCTCCATGTACTTCACTTTTTAGTGTCTGAAGAAGGCTGAAGTGGGGAGAAAGATGACTTCCAAACCTGTGCAAAAGGCCAATGTATACAAAGCAATATACAACAATCTTTTTGGATTCATAGTATCTCTTTATCCAAGAGTTCAAGTAATTTTAATTTTAAATTCAGTCTTCTCCTCTCATGCCTAAATGAAACTGGAATTAGCAGGGAGAAGGAAGACATCCTCAGGTCAATTAGAACATATTCAAGCACCAAGAATAATAACAGTTTTCAATACAGATAACTTTATAAAGCTTTACTTCCACATTTCCTGTAGAGACGCTAACACCGGGCACTTTGCCATGACAAGTGAGACCACTTTCAGTTTCCACCTCCGTTCATTTTCATGCTAGGAAAGTACAACACAGAGAGGGACAACAATGCTTTGCTCCTTCACCTCACATAATGCCGACAGTTTACGACAAGAGCAATTCCGTTTGACAGGTTCAAAGTGGGTTCATTCTCTACCCTGCAAAGCAAAGAAAAGCTAAGCTATCTCTCAAAGATTCTAAAACCAATTTCTGAGTGATACAAACTTTGGTTTGGGAAAACTACCACCCCAGAAATGACTGCAATTCAGTACCTAATTAACCAAGAAGAAAATGACAAATTTTAGGTTTATTTCTCTCTAGTGAGACAGAAAAACATGATAGGTTTTAGATAAATCTACTTACTCTCCAACAGCCAATATGGAATAAGAAAATATGAGGGTCTCAGAAAATTAATTTCAAGGTGATTTTGGGTAAAGAAAGAAAATTGTGAATCTACTGGAAATGGGACTAAAATGGCTGAGAAAGTCTGTAGAGCCATGGCACCATTGAAAGCCATGGGCTCAGGACTTACCCGAAGACATCTGTTGACAGGACTCCATTTACCTCCACACTGAAATTAAATCTCATCTGCAAAACAATATACAAGGTGTGAGGCTGAACAGGAGCCAAGATAATGTCCACACCATCTCTAAAGGAAAAGTATATTCTTTTTTAAAAATTATTTTTAATTTACTTGACAGAGTTACAGACAGTGAGAGAGAGAAACAGAGAGAAAGGTCCTCCCTCCGCTGGTTCACTCCCCAAATGGCTGCCACGGTCGGTGTTGCGCCGATCCAAAGCCAGGAGCCAGGACCTCCTCCCGGTCTCCCATGCAGGTGCAAGGGCCCAAGCACCTGGGCCATCCTCCACTGCTCTCCCGGGCCACAACAGAGAGCTGGACTGGAAGAAGAGCAACCAGGACTAGAACCCGGCGCCCATAAGGGATGCTGGCACAGCAAGGCGAAGGATTAACCAAGTGAGCCATGGTGCCGGCCCAAGTATATTCTTTTATAAAAATGTAAACGTTATTTTAAATTGAGAAATCCTAATTGTAGACATTAACAGAGTACAAAACGATTCTTTGGTATATGTATACAATGTGGTATGATTAAATCAAGCATGATAACATGCTCATTATCTAACTTTTTGTGGTGAGACTTTTGATTTTTACTCTCCCCTGTTTTGAAATGTACATTTTTATTGACTACAGTCATCTTGTCCTGCAGCAGATCTCAAAACCTATTCCTTCTCCCTAACTGGAACTTTGCACTGTTTGCCCAACAACTCCTCATATCTCCTTCTCCCCTAACCAGCCTCTGGTAACCACCTTTCTGTTCTCCACTCCTCTGAATTTGACTTTCAAAAATTCCATATATAAGTGAGATTATGTGGCATTTGTCTTTCTGTGCATGTCTTGTTTGAAGGAAGAAGGTAGATATGGTACATATTCACAATGGAATACTACTCAGCTTTTTAAAAGGAGGAAATCCTGTCATTCAGGACAAAATAGACGAACCTGGAGGAAAAGGGTATTCTTTACCAACTTTTTTCAGTTGATCTTTCCTTATACACACTTAATACTTGCCTGTGTTCAAATTCTGAATTTTAAATATATTGAATCCTACAACTCAGGAAATACTTGTCATTCTCCCAACATAATCCCTTGTCTTTTTAAAAGAAACTATCAATTTTTTATTTTCATACATGGAATGTTCCATGCTTGTTTCCTCACTTTCTCTTCCCCTTCCCCAATGTGACTTGTATGTCCTCTCTCCAATTTATGCCACTGTTCTAATTATTCCCTACCTTTAACCTGCATTTTTCTTCCTAAGTAGCATACAAAAGTCTCTAGACCCGACTGCCTGGATTCAAATCCTGACTCTACTCGTTACTGAAGTTCTGTACCTTGGTTTTCTCAGCTATAAAACGAGGGTGATGATGTTGATGAAGAGACCTATTTTTCAAGGTGTTAAATGAGTAAGTGCATAGAGGGCGTCTAAAACACTGACAATAACACTTACATACAGACAATGATAATACAGACAGCAAATGCTTAAACCCTGCTGAAGACAGCACAAGAAAGGGAGGAGCTAGGTAAGCACTTACTGTGTTCATCTTTATAAACCTATCCATAATGAAAATTTTATTTCTCCAATGTTTATATCTTAGCAAAATTTCATTATTTGCTCTTACAGTCACTTTATAAAAGAGGGAGATAATCAACAAGGTTTATTATCCTAGCTTAACAGAAAAATTAAACACCAAAGAAGCAAAAGAGGCATCTAAAATGACACATTAAAAGCAGTAAGTGAACATAGGATCTCCCTATCTCCGGAAGTATCCTAGCTCTCACATGACCAACATAAGTTGCCTTAAGAAACCAAATGAATTCAATATTAAAAGTTAATCAATCCTATCCTTCTATCTCCTACAGAATAGAGGTCTCTTGAAAACATACGACTTAAACAAGAGAAACATTTTTGTACAAAAGAACAGCTTACCTTAGGATGCACCACAATGACTTTGCGTAAAAAATGTTTTATAATTAGACAATCTCTTATCAGTGTTCTGGGCTCTTCATCAACCTGTAACAACACAACAAAGACCCCCACCACAGAAACACAAACCAAGAACACAGATGAATCAGCTTGCGGTATTTCTTCTAAAAGCATACCTCAGACATCTTCAGGGAAACCTCTCTGGGAATGGGAGTTGTACACAAAAGGGAATCTAAATAGCCGTTGGGCTACATTGCCTATTTCATGGAGCTTCAGGAGAAAAATGAACACAAATCAAATTAAAAACCACATTTTGAACAAATTTAGAAGTAATTCAGGGACACATTCTATTTTATGGAATGAAGTGTTGTGGGACTCTAGGAAAGGAGATCATGCCAATTGAGATCATTAAACTAAAAATTAAAAAAAATAAGGGACGGCTTTGTGGAGTAGTGAGTTAACCCACTGCCTGTGATGCCAGCATCCCATATGGGTACTGGTTTGAGTCCCAGCTGCTCCACTTCAGTTCTAGCTCCATGCTAACATGCCTGAGAAAGCAGCAGAAGATGGCCCAAGTGCTTGGGCCCCTGAACCCACAAAGGAGACCCAGATGAAGCTCCTGGCTCTGACCACTGTGGCCACTTGGGGAACGAACTAGCAGATAAAAGATCTCTCTCTCCCTCTCCCTCTCCCTCCCCCTCTCCCTCTCCCTCTCTCTCTCCCCCTCCCTTCCTCCCTCCCTCCCTCCACCTCTCCTTCCCTCCCTCTGTTAACTCTGCCTTTCAAATAAATCAATAAATCTTTTTTTAATTAATTCAAGCCAGATCTTAGAAATATAATTCTATCTTGACTCTGCCATTGTGTGTTTGGGGATAATCTATATTAAGAATCTGAGCTGAGGGGCCATTATGTGGAATAGCAGGTAAAGGTGCTGCCTGTGACACTGCAATCCCATATGGGCGCTGGTTCAAGTCCCGGCTGCTCCACTTCCGATACAGCTCCCTGCTAATGCACCTGGGAAAGCAGTGGAAGATGGCCTGTGCCACCCACATAGGAGACCTGGAAAAAGCTTCTGGCTCCTGACTTCAGGCTGGCCCAATCTCAGCCATTGCAGCCATCTAGGAAGTAAATCAGCAGATGGATTTCTCTCTCTCTCTCTGTAACTTTGCCAAATAAATAAATAAATCTATCTATCTCTGACTTTCAAATAAATAAATCTTTTTTAAAAAAGAATCTAAGTGGAATCAAAGGAACTTTTGAACATCAGTCCATTCTGTATAAGGAAACATTGTAGAGCAAAAAGCTCAAAAGTCGGAAGTCCTGTGTTCTAAATCACTTAAGTAACCATGGGAGGGGAGCAGAGGGAATCACTTCATTACTCTTCATGTCCTAATTCCCCAAACAGGGGTAAAGCCAATCTTTCCACCTCACAGAAATGCTTTAAGGATCTTATACCTGAAAATATATACAGTAACAACAACATAGCTTTTGTTAAATGCCTACCATGTGACAAGACTGCAGATGCTGTATACACATTATCTCACAGCAATTCTGTATGGTAGGTTACTATCCCCAACTTGCAGAATTTTATTTTAAAAGGCTAAGACGTTAAACAATTTGCCCAAAGTTCGCCAGGTCAATTTGGCTCTGGATCTTTAGTATCGACCACATTCCTATTTGACTTACTGTATTGAATGTAGTGTCCCTAAACCCCCAAAGAATAAGTCTAGGAAAATTTTATGAAGAACCACCATGAAAAATTATAAGGTTTCTATGGGTGGATCAGAATACAGAGAACCATACACAAAATATATATTAAAGAAAAAAATGTACCCAAACCTCAAAATTATGTAACACAATAAAGAATAAAAAATGCAAACCTTGAATAAACAAGCTATTATAATATTTTTAAAATACAAAGAAACATAGGCCAAGAACTACGTAATACAACGATAATTATTAGAAAAATTATTAGAAAAATGGATAGTTGGTTAGAAAATTCTGGAAACAGTCTAGGATTCTTTAACATGTAAACAATGGTTATTAAATAGCAACTGATATCTATATTATAGTCACATCCTTTACTTAAAATTTTTTCATACAAAATGTTTAAACAGTAGAAAAATCAATGGTCTCTTAAAGCATTTTCTGTACTTAATACTTCCAAAAACAACTTCTTGGAATAGTTTCAAATCTCTGTAACCTTGGTGATTATATGGTGCATCACGGAGAGGGCTAATTGTATCTAACAGTAAAGGCAAACAAACAAGTGAAGGTTTGTTGAGCAGCTACCAAGAGGGGCTACAATTAATAATGAACATAGCTACTAGTTACTGAACACCTGCTACATGCTATGCAGTTTATATGCAAATAGAAAATACTTGCTTTTTATGGAAGATCATGAAACTCAGTAAGTTAATTAATATGTCCAAGATCACACACAGTCAAGTGGCAGAATTAGGATTCAAACTTCGATCTAACTCCAAAACCCACATTCCACTCATTCCACTATGCAATGCTGCCTCTCCAAGAATGTCCATTTTCTGTGTATACAGCCAACTATCCGAATTGTATTATATATGATCCATTATTGTCATACTTTATGCTTATATATAACTACTCTCTCTACATATTTATATACTCATAAAACATTAATTTGACTTATTATGCACCTGGGCCTACAAAGATAGGACAATCTCTAAATTAGAAGAATGCACAGCTCAGTAGAAAACAAATAATGTATTGACAACATGGAAAGTTTTATAACTTAGATATATGAGATGATAAAGGAACACACAAGAGGACTGGCACCTAACCCTGACTGAGAGGATGACGCAGTCTAATGTCAGGTCAGCAGAGCATAGTTACTGCAAAGCCAACAGCTCCTTTCAGACTACTCAAAGCAAGGGAGACAGCGAGAGCGTGAGGGAGGGAGGGGAGGAGGCAGAGGGGAGTGAAGGGGGGGAGAGAGAGGGGGGAGGGAGAGAGCAAGGCGGGAGGAAGAGAGGGAGGGAGGGAGAGGGAGAGAGGGAAGGACAGAGGGAGGGAGGGGAGAAGGGAGAGAGAGAAAGACAAAGCTTTTTTTTTTTTTTTTTTTTTGACCGGCAGAGTGGACAGTGAGAGAGAGAGAGACAGAGAGAAAGGTCTTCCTTTGCCATTGGTTCACCCTCCAATGGCCACCGTGGCTGGTGCCCTGCGGCTGGTGCACCGTGCTGATCTGAAGCCAGGAGCCAGGTGCTTCTCCTGGTCTCCCATGGGATGCAGGGCCCAAGCACTTGGGCCATCCTCCACTGCACTCCCGGACCATAGCAGAGAGCTGGCCTGGAAGAGGGGCAACCGGGACAGAATCCGGTGCCCCAACCGGGACTAGAACCCGGTGTGCTGGCGCCTGTTGAGCCACGACAAAGCTTTTTACAATTGAAATAGAAACCCAGTCCCCTAGCCTGAAGTACGCTATAGAAACAGTGAACCTCCTTGAGTGCTATTATGGAAACATTATATACGCTGTCAGTCCTAGGCAGCAGACACCACTACTGAATCACATAATTTTAGCCTCCACCTTCAGATATGTCTGATTACATGATAAAATGTAGAGGGCTTTTTCCAAACATGAACTTGCATAGTAATGAGCCCCAGATCACTTTCTAGAGGACAGTCTCTGTCCCTCTCCTCTAGCTAAGCTAGACATATACATATACATACAGATATGTTTGTGCATATATATTTGTATAACTTGATCGTTGCAAATTATTACAAAATAAATATAAAGCTGGAGAAAGCTGTTAAGAGCTTGTAAAATCAGACTAGTTTTGAAGATATATGTTACCCAGCCTAACTCCAAGACACAGGACTCAACCTGGGCATAGACGCAAAGCCCAGCGTTTCTTCTGAAGGATGCTTTCCTTCATCTCCCTTGGGATTCGTTTTCCTCACATTTCCACATCAGTGGATCCCTTATTATAGTGTTTTCATGGATGTCTCTATTAAGTAGTCTTTGCTGTTACCCTTGCTACTTGGCCCTTCTCCCCCAGAGGCATTTTTGGTGAATTTTTTTGTAATTTCCCATTTTCTCTTCTCACTCTCTTTATTCAAATATCCATATAGGTGCTCAGTACTGGGAACAACAAGGTGGAAAGGTGGAAACAACAAGGTGTAGAGAAAACCTTTGTTTCCCTGAGGACAATGCCATCTGTTGTACTACTCATTACCGCTCCTCATCTCCATCATCAGCTGACTCCCGGTCACTAAGCTCACTGCTTTTCTCTGGACCCCAAGTTTAACCCCCATATCCAAGTAGATCTCCAGCCTGAGCAACAATTTACTCTCACAGTTCCCTGACCTCTTCACTGACAATGACCTCGATGGCCATTCATTTCTAGCCACCTATTTCCATGGCCACAGGTTAGAACTATTCCATTCTAGAAACCTTAAACTGAAACGTCCCACTCTTCTGTGAAAAGATGAATACCAAGGTGTTTAAAGTGGCTTCCTTGATAGACCAAACTAAATGCATCCTAAATGTTTGCTCTGGCCTTATTTTGATTTTTCTGAGGGAAAATCCCTCATACTCAGTATATCTGTTTTCAGTCTCATCAATACCTCCACTCTTGACCTCTTCCCATGGCTTAGGTGCGCTTTTTTTATTCATTGCTTATGGCTATTATCATATAAATCACACTGTATTGTAATCATTTGTTTACTTACCAATCTTTACATTCCCTGGAATCAAAGAACATATCATGGGACTTTGTACCTAAAGTAGTTCAATGAGACTGACTTGAACAGACACAAGTTTCTGAATTAATGAATTCTGAAATAGCAATGATCTACATGCATCAGACTTCGGTTCAAGTTCTAATTCTGCCACTTAATTTTCATATGATGTTGGGAAAGTCAGTCAAATTCTGAGTCTCAGTTTTCTTATCTGTAAAATATTGTGACAATTTTTGTCTTATCCACTTCATAGTTTTTACGAAGCTTAAATAATATTAAATCTTGAGTACACAAATTATTGCTTGTTCAGACTGTCTAAAACACATGACCTCATTTCCTAGAACTGCTTTCCTTGGTTCACTGGAATCACCTGTTTATTGCTACTTGGCCTGAATAGTTTCAGAGCTGACTAACCATTAGTTGCTCCAGCTTGTTTACCTTTCATTATTCTAAAGATGATAAGGCACAGCCAGGGATATCTGCTGTCCTGATAACGTACCCATTCCTTTCAGAAGGAGCATATAATTATCCAAACATAGAGAAAGGCTTCCCGAGTGCTTTCTGGGAGAAATGTTGAAAGCACTCCAATTCCTTGTCTACATCAGCTCCAAGGAAGGAGAGAGAGGTGATCTGAAAACTGTTAGAGAATGAAGAACTCAGTTATCACTTTCATAAATGTGGGTCTCAAATAAATCAATAGAGCTCTCCAAAACAACCTAATAAAAATGTATCCAACGGGATTGGTACTAAGAATCATTTTTAAAATTTTTCTTTGTTAGAAGATCCAAATTCAAATAAGGGCTTACTTCAGTGGTTCCCAAACTTATTTTCAAATTAGGAATCATCTGAGATTTTAAAAAATAGTCCAAAGCACAGGAATAGTCACATCTATGATGGACTGCATTAAAGTCCCTCAAAATTCATATTAAAGGCCTTCAAGGTGAGCGCCGTGGCTCACTAGGCTAATCCTCTGCCTGCGGCACCGGAACCCAGGGTTCTAGTCCCAGTTGGAGTGCCAGATTCTGTTCCGGTTGCTCCTCTTCCAGTCCAGCTCTCTGCTGTGGCCCAGGAAGGCAGTGGAGGATGGCCCAAGTGCTTGGGCCCCGCACCCGCATGGGAGACCAAGAGGAGGCACCTGGCTCCTGGCTTCGGATCAGCACAGCACACTGGCCGTAGCAGCCATTTGGGGGGTGAACCAACGGAAGGAAGACCTTTCTCTCTGTCTCTCTCTCTCTCTCACTAACTCTGCCTGTCAAAAAAAAAAAAAAAAAAAGCCTTCAAAAATTCATAGAAAATAGAATTATAAGACGTTTATTTTGCTGCAAAAAAAATTTAAATCCGTGCATATGAGGATCTTCAAAAGGCTCATGGACAGGCTAGCATTTTCTTTTAAAGATTTATTTATTTATTTATTTATTTATTTGAAAGTCAGAGTTACACAGAGAGAGAAGGAGAAGCAGAGAGAGTTCTTCCATCTTCTGGTTCACTCCCCTAATGGCCACAACAGCCAGAGCTGAGCTGATCCCAAGCCAGGAGCCAGGAGCTTCTTCCTGGTCTCCTATGTGGGTGCAAGGGCCCAAGGACTTGGGCCATCTTCTACTGCTTTCCCAGGCCAAAGCAGAGAGCTGGATCAGAAGTGGAGCAGCTGTGTCTCGAACTGGCACCCAAATGGGATGTGGGCACTACAGGCAGTGGCTTTACCTGCTACGTCACAGCACCAGCCCCCAGGTCTGCACTGTCACACAGCCAGTTAAGCCACTGCTTAGGGGTCTGGAATCCTATACAGGAGTCCCAGGTGCTCTGCTTCCAATCCAGCTTCTTGCTAATGTGCCTGGGAAGGCAGCATAGACGGCCCAAGTGCTTGGGTCTCTGCCACCCAAATGGGAGACCAGGAAGGTAACCATTTGGGGAGTGAACCAGCAGATGGAAAATTTCTCTCTCTCCCCATTTCTCTCCCTCTCTTTCTCTGCCTTTCAAGTAAGTAAATAAATCGTTCAAGAAAAAAAAAATCTCATGAAAATAAGTAAATGAAAAAACTAAACATGGATTTCAAAAATTTCACACCAAATTAAACCAATCTTTTAATTCCATCTTCCATGAACTTTTTGAAGTCTCCTCATATATTGAAGCCATTAACCCTCAATGTGATTTAGATTTAGAGCTTACAGAGGTAAGTAAGGTTAAATAAGGATATAATAACCTGACAGTATCCTTGGAAGAAGACACCAGAGGTCTCCATGTCCACACACGCACAGGAGAAAAGCCACTGAAGGACACAACAACAAGATCACAGACTGCAAGCAGAAAGAGGCTTCACCAGAACCAACCCTGTCGCAAGTGGACCTAATATCTCGCCTCCACACCGTGAGAAAATTAATTTCTATTTTTAAGCCATCTAGTCTACGTATTTCGTTATAGCAACCTGAACAGACTAATACAACATCCCAGACCACGTAAATCACCACCTCTTGGAATGCGATACAGACATCAGTATCCTGGAAGCTCCTAGGTAATCTAATATCTGCATAGGTAAGTTACGGATTCATTTCAACTTGAAACTGTGATGGAGGTAGGCTCTTCTTTCCTCTTATTGGACACATAGAAAAATAAGAATCAAATCACCAGAAATTTATAGAACTACAATAAAACCTGCCTCAAAAATTATCTGGAATGGTGTTAGTCCTGATGCATGCTGGGAACAGCTGTTTTCCTCTGAAGTCCATGTCAGCTTCTTCGCCGAGAACCTGGGCAGCACAGACTGTATTTCTGTGTGAGAAGAAATGGCCACAAAGTAGATCAAGCAGTTTAGATAAGCATAAGAGTTTCTGGAATTATTGAACTGATGAGCCGAGAACGTTTTTCCCTGATGAACAGATTACCTGAACATTTTAAAGTATAATTGGAAATGGCTATGCATAGCAAATTGCTTGAACACTTAGACTATTTTATGGGTTAAGATATTTAATATCATGTTTTCAATTTTCCATATTTGTTAAATCAATGTTTGGGCTTAATTAATTTTCACAAGGTCATATCCAGTTCAAAAATCTTTGGAACTGTTAGTTCTGATACTCTTGTATTTTTAATAAATAATAAATAAATTTATTATTTAACAAATATAAGCCCTGTAAATGAACTAATTTAGAGTTGAAAGCACAAAAATTCAAGAATGACCCCTCTGCCATGTTCCTAATACAGTGCATGCTTTTTATTTTTTTAATTTATTTTATTTTATTTTTTATTTTTATTACTTTTTTGACAGGCAGAGTTAGACAGTGAGAGAGAGAGACAGAGAGAAAGGCCTTCCTTCCGTTGGGTCACCCCACAAATGGCTGCTACGGCTGATCCGAAGCCAGGAGCCAGGTGCTACCCTGGTCTCCCATGCGGGTGCAGGGCCCAAACACTTGGGCCATCCTCCACTGCACTCCCGGGCCACAGCACAGAGCTGGCCTGGAAGAGGAGCAACCGGGAAAGAATCTGGCGCCCTAACTGGGACTAGAACCCGGGGTACCGGCGCTGCAGGCGAAGGATCAGCCTAGTGAGCCGCGGTGCCGGCCCATGCTTTTTTTTTTTTTTTTTTTTTTTTAAAGATTTATTTATTTATTTGAAAGGCATAATTACAGAGAGGCAGAAGCAGCGAGAGACATAAAGTCTTCCATCCGCTGGTTCACTCCCCAGATGGCTGCAATAGGTGGAGCCAGGCTGATCCAAAGCCCGGAGACAGGAGCTTCCTCCAGGTCTCCCACGTGGGTGCAGGGGCCACTTGGGCCATCTTCTACTGCTTTCCTAGGCCATAGCAGAGAGCTGGATGGGAAGTGGAGCAGCTGGTACTCAAACCAGCACCTATATAGGGAGCCGGTACTGCAGGCTGCGGCTTTACCTGTCATGCCAGAGTGCCGGCCCCTGCATTCTTTAACAAGGTAATTTTTAATAAAGAAAAGCAAACTCTTGCAAATATAATTCGTGAAATAATCACAAGGTATATAAATACGTGTTGACTCTAAACTATTTTTCTACAAAGCATTAGTGAGCTCCAGATCATCAACAACAGAGAAAACATCAAAGTATGCACCATTTTTCTTCTTTATAGCCTGCCATTCATGTTATAAAGGAAAAGAAATTAAATCTCCCATTTCATAAAATGCCATCCCTATTACCCCTCTCTATTATATAATAATGAATTAAATACGAATAAACAGATATTTCAGGGTTATTATCTTGTAATGAGCTGACAATATTATGTAAGAATTCAACCTGAACAACCTAATAGTAAAATATATCCTATAACAGCAGCACAAGTTTCTCATAAGGCATTCATGCTGCACATTTAAAATCCCCAAGATCGGCCGGCACCGTGGCTCAACAGGCTAATCCTCCGCTTTGCAGCGCCGGCACACCGGGTTCTAGTCCTGGTTGGGGCGCTGGATTCTGTCCCAGTTGCCCCTTTGGGTCAGCGTGCCGCAGCGGCCATTGGAGGGTGAACCAACGGCAAAAAGGAAGACCTTTCTCTCTCTCTCTCTCTCTCTCTCACTATCCACTCTGCCTGTCAAAAAAAAAATAAATAAATAAAATCCCCAAGATCAAGTTCCAGCTATCAGTCTTAATGAGTGATTTTTTCTTGTCATTAGTTTCTCAGATTTAATTCAGTCACAAAGCCCTGGATAATATGGCAGTAAGGTCCTGCACACCGGAGTTTAATGAACCTGGCCTTGAACCAGGACGCCTTGCATCAATCTTCGGTTACACCACCGATCAACTTCCCGACCTAAGGGAACTCCCTGTTTGTGATTCAATTACCTTTCTGTGAAATAAAGAAAACTTGTTTCTGAATTCCACTTCTTGTTGAATTAGTGAGACAGTACAGAACTGGAGGAAACATGGATATATGAGAAAAATGTTTGGAATTAACACTGAATTCTTTAGAAATCTTAGTAATTCAAAGTAAATTATGTAGCTATTTGTGGAAAACCCAATTCAATTTTACTTATTAAAGGGGCTGGTGCTGTGGTGTAGCCGGTAAAGCAGCTGCCTGCAGTGCCAGCATCCCATGTGGGCGCTGGTTTGAGTCCTAGCTGCTCCACTTCCCATCCAGCTCTCTGCTATGGCCTGGGAAAGCAGTAGAAGATGGCCCAAGTCCTTGGGCCCCTGCACCCACGTGGGAGACCCTGAAGCAGCTCCTGGCTTTAGACTGGTGCAGCTTCAGGCATTGTGGCCAATTGGGGAGTGAACCAGAAGATGGAAGACCCCTCTTTTTCTGCGTGCAACTCTGACTTTCAAATAAATAAATAAATCTTTAAAAAAAAATAAGAATTTTATTTATTCAAGAGGCAGACAGAGCAAGAGAGAGGCACACACAAAAACAGGAGAGCTCCCATTTGCTGGCTCAAATGCCTGCAATGGGCAGTAGTGGTACAGCAGAAGCTGACGATGGTAATGCAATTTTGATCTTACATGTGAGTAGCAGGAACCCAACTACTTGAGCCATTGTCAGTGTCTCCAAGGTCTGCATTAGGAGGATGCTACAGTCAGGAGCTGAGGCAGGTACTGAACCCAGGAATCCTGATATGGGATCCAGGCATCTTAACTGCTGTCCTAACTGCTAGGTCAGTTGCCCCACTCCAGGAAACCAATTTCAATGATATCACTCCATACACCATAAATGAATGAATGAATGAATGAACCCAGATGGATTGATCAGAGTTAAATGTAAAAAGGAAAAATGATGGGGCCAGCATTGTAGCATAGCAAGTAAAGCCACCACCTACAATGTCAGCATCCCAGATAGGTGTCAGTTTGTGTCCTGGCTGCTCTACTTCTGATCCAGCTCCCTAACAGCCTGGGAAAAGCAACGAAGGATGGCTCAAGTGTTTAGGCTCCTGCCACCCACATGGGAGACCCAGATGAAGCTCCTGGCTCCTGGCTTCAGGTTGGCCCAACACTGGCCATTGTGGCCATCTGGGGAGTGAATCAAAGGATAGGAGATCTCTCCCTGTCTCTCCCTCTTTTTCTGTAACTCTTGACTTTAAAAATAAATAATAAATACATCTTTTTTTTTAAAAAGGCAAAATGATAGTACTAAAAAAAAATCCTTGTTTCAAGATAAATTGAGATGTTGCAACATGTTGAAATCTCCTCTTCCCATCCAAAAATTTAAAATAGAACAGTCTTTTCTTTTACATTTAAACAATTTATTTATTTATTTATTTGAAAGAGTTACAGAAAGAGAAAGAGATTTTCCATCTTCCCCAGATGGCTGCAATGGCCAGGGCTAGGCCAGGCCTATGCCAGGAGCTTCTTCAGAGTTTCCCAAACACTTGGGCCATCTTCCAGTGCTTTCCCAGGCTATCAGCATGGAGCTGGATCAGAAGTGGAGCAGCTGGGACACAAACCAGCACCCATATGGGATGCTGACATTGCAACCTGTGGCTTAACCCCCTAAGCCACAATGCCAGCCCCCTTATTTATTTATTTTTGAGACAGAGTTCCCATTCACTAGTTCACTCCCCCAGATGCCCACAATGGGTGGAGCTGGGACAAAAACTTGGAGCCAGGAACACAATCCAGGTCTCCCACATGGATACAGGAACCCAATTACTTGAACCATCAATGCTGCTTCCCAGGGTCTACATTGGTAGGATCAGGAGCTGGAGCTGGAAATAAAACCCAGGCATTCTGCAGGGCGATGCAGGTGTCTTATTAGCAAAGTGCCTGCTCGAGAACAAGTGATTTTAAATCTTGGTAAATAGTGACAGTAAGAAAAAGAAGGAAAGCATAGGAGACTAGAAATGAAGAAACATTTTTCTTCCCCCATCTTCAAAAAGAAAGAGAGAGAAAGAGATATTAATAAGGACTAAAGATGTACAACACTTAGGGTCTGGAATGGGAAAAAACACACAGCTAATGCTGCAGCACTCACGGGTTTAAGAGCTAGAGTCACACGGCCCATATACAGAAGTTCTAAACAGAGGAATAACGCATGAGTGAAGGTTGAAGATGTGCCCCCTACCCACCTGAGTACTGGGCACAACCAGGGGATGCTGATGCTGGTCTCCCTGATGCAGGACGAAGCCTTAGAGCCACATCATATAACTGGTGACAAGATTCAGAACTGTATAGTCTATTACGTTGCAGGGTCATGTCACCCGTGTAAAGTTTACACCAAGATGTAGACCATGCATGGCTAGAACCTCCTATCAGACAGCTATCAACACAAGATGTGTTCCAGTTAAAAGATCACGGACAACTAGCTTTTTACTAAAAGTTACCAAACAACAAAGATGAATAACATGAAAACTAGAACACATATCAACCAACAGCACTACATTTAAGGAAACAGAGTTCATAGAACAACATAAGGGACACTTTAAAATAAGTATGTTATACCTTTGAAGAGAGAAAAAAGCCCATGAAATGAGAATTTACTGTTGGAAATTAAACAGAAAATAATAAAGAAAACTTTGTTAGGAATCCTAGAAATTAAAGAGACAGTGCTTAAAAAAGAAAACCCAATGGACAGTTAGACTAGACACAGTATAAGAAAAGTTTGGGGCCAGCTCTGTGGCGTAGTAGGCTAAACCTCTGCCTGGGGTGCTGGCATCCCATATGGGCACCAGCTCATGTCCCAGCTACTCCTCTTCTGATCCAGCTGTCTGCTATGGTCTGGGAAAAGAGTGGAGGATGGCCCAAGTGCTTGGGCTCCTGTACCCGTATGGGAGACTTGGAGGAAGCTCCAGCTTCGGATCAGCCCAGCTCTGGCTATTGTGGCCATCTGGGGAGTGAACCAGCAGATGGAAGGCTTGCTCTCTCTCTGTAACTCTGCCTCTCAAATAAATAAGTAAATCTTTAAAAAAAAAAAAAGAATAAATTTAAAAGAAAAGTTGGTATATGATTATTCATAGCATCATTATTCATAATAGCCAATGGTGGACACAACCCAAATGTCCATCAAATGATGAATGGCTTAACAAAATGTGAAATATTATTCAGCCATAAAAAGAAATCAGGTACTGTAACATGTTACAACATGGGTAAACCTTGGAAACACCATGCTTAAATAAGTCGACACAAAAGACCACATATTCTATGATTACACTTACATGAAATGTCCAAAATGAGCAAATATATAGAGCCAAAAATTCGATTAGTGTTTGCCAAGGACTAGGGGATAAGGATAAATGGAATGCCTGCTACTGAGTGCAGGGTTTCTTTTTTAGATGATGAAGATGCACTGGAATTAGATAATGATGCCAGTTACACAACCTTGTGAACATGGTAAAAACTTGTGAACTGTGCACTTTAAGACAGTGTATTTATGGCACACATGTTTTATACCAATTTAATGAATAAAAGGTAAAGGCACTAAGAATAGATCCAGAAGGAATAACATCAGAATTATCATATGACAAATACAGATACAAGTACTATTTGTACAAGTTTGCCAAGGGTCAAGCAAGATAAATTTCTAAAAAATAAAATAAAAGAGCCACATAACCAAACATATCACAGTGAAATCAGAATAAGAAGTGTGTGGAGGAGTGGCCATTGTGGTGCAGCAGATTCAGCTACAGCTTGGGACAGCCCATGCTGAAGTACCTGGTTTGAATCCTGCCTCCACTTACAATCCAGTTCCCTGCTGCTGTGCACCCTGGGAGGCAGCAGGTGACAGCTGAAGTACTTGGGTCCCTGCCACAAATGTGAGAGACCAGGATGGAGCTCTTGGATCCTGACTTCTGCCTGGCCCAGCCCTGGCTGCTGAGGCCATTGTGAAAATGAACCAGCCAATGGAAGATCTCTCTCTTTTCTCCCTCTTTCTCTGCCACTCTGCCTTTCAAATAAATAAACATAAAAAAAAAAAACTATGGTGGAACACCACAACCAGGTTATTAACTGAGACAGTCAAGATCCAGAACATTTCATTACTTCAAGTTACTCCATGGTGTCCTTTGACGGCCACACTCATTTCCCTTCCCCAATCCCTTCTCCCTCCTCACCTCCTTAACCCCTGAAAACCACCATTCCTGCAATCCTGTCACTTTAAGAATGCTCTATAAATGGAATCACACAGTACATAATCTTTTGGGTTTGGCCTTTTCCACTCAGCGTAATTCTCTGGAGGTTCATCTAGGAGGTTCATGCATGTTCACTGCTGAGCACAAGCCCGTGGTACTGACGTGCCACAGGCTAGCTATCATTCACTCGCTGAATGACATCTGGATTGCTTAACACAATTCCAAATAAATCTGCTATAAATACATACAAGTGGATTTTTTTTTACTTAAGTTTTCATAAATGCCCAGGAGTACAACTGCTGGGTTATACGATAGTTACATATTTAGTTTTCTTTCTTTTTTTTTTTTTTAAGATTTATATATTTATTTGAAAGGCAGAGTTGCACAGAGAAAGAGAGGGAGAGAAACAAAGAGAGATCTTCCTTCTGCTGGTTCACTCCCAAACGGCTGCAACAGCCAGGCTGAAGCCAGGAGCCAGGAGCCAGGAGCCAGGAGCTTCTTCCAGATCTCCCACGCAGGTGCAGGGCCCAAGCATTTGGGCCATCTTCCACTGCTTTCCCAGGCACATTAACAGGGAGCTGAGGTGTCTGTTCAGGATTTCTGCCCATTTTTAAGTTATGTTTGGACAGGTGCTTGGCCTAGCAGCAAAGATCTGGTTAGGATGCCCACATCCCACATTTGAGTGCCTGGGTTTAATACCCAGTTCTGGCACCCGATTCCAGCTACCTGCTGATGTAGACCCTGAGAGACAGCAATGATGGCTCACATGACTGGGTTCCTGCCACCCATGTAGGGGCCCTTATTGAGTTCCTGGCTCCCCAGCCGCTGGGAGAGTTTATCAGTGAAATCACTAATAATTAAAATTTTTAAAAAATATGCTACACTGTTCATTTTCTTATTGTTGCCTTTTTTTTTTTTCTTTTTCACAGGCAGAGTGGACAGTGAGAGAGAGAGACAGAGAGAAAGGTCTTCCTTTACCGTTGGTTCACCCTCCAATGGCTGCTGTGGCTGGCACACCGCGCTGATCTGAAGGCAGGAGCCAGGTGCTTATCCTGCTCTCTCATGGGGTGCAGGGCCCAAGCACTTGGGCCATCCTCCACTGCACTCCTGGGCCATAGCAGAGAGCTGGCCTGGAAGAGGGGCAACCGGAACAGAATCTGGCGCCATGACCGGGACTAGAACCTGGTGTGCCGGCGCCGCAAGGTGGAGGATTAGATTAGCCTGTTGAGCCACGGCGCGGGCCTATTGTTGCGTTTTAAGAGTTCTCTACATTTTAGATAATTCTTTAAAAATTTTTTTTATTTGTTTATCTTCTATTTATTTGAGAGGGAGGGAGAGAATAAGGGAGAACATTCCCATCTATGGTTCACTTCCCAAAAACCTGCAAAAGCCTAAGTGGCCAAAGCTGAGAGCTAGGAATTCAACCCAAGCCTCCCTCATAGGTAGCATGAAGCCAATTACTTGAACTGTTATCACTGCCTCTTAAGGACTACAGCAACAGGAAGCCAGAGCTGGGTACTGAGCCCAGGCACTCCGATACGGAATGTGGTTGAACTGGTGTCTTAACTCCTAGGCCGGTTGTGTTTTTTGCAAATATGTTCTCCTAGTCTTTGGCTTATCTTCCCACTTCCTCAACATTATCTTTCATGTAATAGTTTCTTTTTAAAAAAAATTTTATTTTATTTATTTGAAAGACAGAGTTAGAGAGAGAGGCAGAGACAGAGAGAGAGGTCTTCCATCCACTGGTTCACTCCCCAGATGGCCACAACGGCCAGAGCTGCGCTGATCCGAAGCCAGGAGCCAGGAGCCAGGAGCCAGGAGCTTCTTCTGGGTCTCCCACATGGGTGCAGAGGCCCAAGCACTTGGGCCATCCTCCACTGTTTTCCCAGCCATAGCAGAGAGCTGGATCAGAAGTGGAGCAGCCGGGACTTGAACCGGCACCAATATGAAATGCCAATGCTTCAGGCCAGGGCCTTAACCTGCTGCACCACAGTGCCAGCCTCCATGTAATAGTTTCTAATTTTGCTGAAGTCCAGTGATTTATCAATTATTTATTTCATGGATCATGCCTTTGGTGTTATATCTAAAGGTCATAACCACATCCAAAGACATATATGTTTTTTCCTACATTACCTTCTGTGAGTTTCATAGTTTTGCATTTTACATTGAGGTCTATGATCTATTTTAATTTTTGTGAAGGGTATAAAGCTGTGTCTAGATTCCGTTTGTTTCTGTACATGGATGCCCAGCTGTTAAAGCAACACTGAAAATACTTTGTTCCATTGCATTGATTTGTTCCTTTGCCAAAGATCATTTGACTATATATACATAGATCCACCTCCGGACTCTGTTCTGTTCTTCATTGTCTATTACACCAGTACCATACTCCCTTGATTGCTGTAATTTTATGTTAAGTCTTGAAATTGGACTTCTTCAGCACTGAGTTGTTTTTCCAGAACTTTTACCTCTCTATCTGAACTTCAGAATCAGCTTGTCAATATTCACAAAATTGCTTTCTGGGATTTGATTTTGATCTACAGATCAATTTGAAAAAAATTGAAAATAAATTGCACATTGTTATCATTGAGTTGTCAGGCAGAGTTAGACAGTGAGAGAGAGAGAGAGAGACAGAGAGAGTTATAGACAGTGAGAGAGACAGAGAGAAAGGTCTTCCTTCTGTTGGTTCACTCCCCTAAGGCCGCTTCGGCCGGCGCTGCGCCGATTCGAAGCCAGGAGCCAGGTGCTTCCTCCCAGTCTCCCCTTCGAGTGCAGGGACCCAAGCACTTGGGCCATCCTCCACTGCCTTCCTGGGCCACAGCAGAGAGCTAGGTAGGAAGAGAAGCAACCAGGACAGAATCTGGTGCCCCAACCGGTACTAGAACCTGGGGTGCCAGCACTGCGGGTGGAGGATTAGCCAAGTGAGCTGCAGCACCGGCCTTAGCAATGTTTCTTATACTTCTTAATTAAATTTATCCCTATTTCATATTTGTTGATGCTATTACAAATGAAACATTTTAAAAATCTTATTTTCCAATTGTTGCTAGTTTATAAAACTTTGTATACTGACATATATTGTGAATATACTAAGTTCACATTGTTCTAAAAGTTATTCTATATATTCCCTAGCATTTCATACATAAATGAAGACAGTTTTACTTCTGCCTTCCCTAGATTAGGCCTTTTATTTCTTTTTCTTGCCTTATTATGTTAGCTATGTTATATGTTATGTTATATTAGTGTTATGTTATTTCCAAAGACTTCTATAATAAAATGCTTATTCTAAGTGAAAATTATAAGATATACTATGCAAAAATGCTTTTATGTATAATATAGAGGCAAGGGGAGAAAGAGTTAAAGGAAAAACACTAATAGCAAATATCTTTAGAATTACTGGTGATATTTTATTTTTTGCTTTATATCATGCACATGAAATATTTCATCAAAAGGGGAACAAAATTAATTTTTTTAAAGGTTTATTTATTTATTTGAAAGTCAGAGTTAAACAGAGAAAGAGGGAGAGGTAAAAACAGAGAAGACTTCCAGCCACAGGTTCACTCCCCAGTTGGCTGCACTGGAGCTGCACTGATCCGAAGCCAGGAGCCAAGCGCTTCTTCAGGATCTCCCACATGAGTGCAGGTGCCAAAGAACTTGGGCCATCTTCTAGTGCTTTCCCAGGCCATAGTAGGGAGTTGGATCGGAAGTGGAGCAGCTGGTACTTGGACCTGTGCCCATATGGGATGCTGACACAGCAGGTAGTGGCTTTATCTGCTATACCACACTGCCAGCCCCTAATTTTAAAATGCCCACAGAATAATTAAATATCCAAGTAGAACTTGGGTTTGATACAGTAAATAAACACACACACATCCAAAATATCCAAAAAAATTAAAATCCTGGAAACTATTAGGCTATGCATTTTACATTCTTTCTGACAATATGCCAAGAAATTACTCCTTTTTGAATGAGAACAAACAGTAGACAGGCCAGCACTGTGGCATAACAGATTAAGCCTCCACCTGCAATGCTGGCATCCTATATGGGTGCTGGTTCAGTCCTGGCTGCTCCTCTTCCAATCCAGCTCCATGCTGGTAGCTTAGGAAAGTAATGAAAGATGGCCCAAGTACTTGGGTCCTTGTACCCACGTGGGAGACCCAGAAGAAGCTCCTGGTTCCTGGCTTTGGATCAACCCAGTTCCAGCCATTACAACCATTTGGGGAACAAACCAGCAGATGGAAGACTTCTCTGTCTCTCCCTCTGTCTGTACCTCTGCCTCTCAAAAATAAATAAATAAATAAATCTTTAAAAACAAACAAAAAATAGAAATGTCTCTTTTGCTTCCTATCATGACATTTTCCAATAATTAAAGAGATTTTCATTGATACTATCTATTTTTCTGTTAGCCTCCCACCAAAAGTGATTTATACTCAAGAAATCCTTTCAGAAACACTGGGACAAAACGAAGAAAAACTTTATGTAAGATCTAACCTGATTATTCAGAAAAAAATTTTTATTAATAACAAATTTATTAGTTGTTATATGTTGTACACTATGCTATAGTACTTATGATATCATCTAATTCTCACAATTGTAAAAAGAACTCTTATTGTTGGTATTTATATAGCTGAGAAAACTGGTGCTCAGTATCACATAGCATGTAAAGACAAAGCTAGGTTTCAGTCAATAGGGCTTTCTAACTCTAAAGCTTGTGATTTTTAATTGCTACATACTTTACCTAATTAGAGTAAAATTAATTCTAGGAACATACACAACATAGTATAGACATTCAGTTTTTGTTCTTTTATTTTCTTGGGAAAAGAATATCATTATGATACAAATAGCTATTATTTAAGGAAATATTTTATTTAATATTCTAGTTCTTCAAGAAGCTCCACAGTGATATGCCTGTACCAGTAGAGTAATAGCAAATGAGGTTTCAGAAATCAATATATTAGACCTATCATTCCAAAGCCAACTGTGTATCTTGAACAAAATGTCATTACAAGAGGAAAATTGAATTTTAATGATTTGTACATCATGATTTCAAGCCTAAAAATACATCTTGTGCAGCTAATGCCTGAATTTATTCTAAATTTCATCCTAGATATTTGTTTCTAAAAATAGGGAGAAAGTTCAGGAAAGTAACTTTACTACAAGTAAAGGTAGTAAAAATTTATTTAAAAGATTCAAATAAATACAAATTAAAAGCATGTACCATTTTATTAACTAATAAATTGGCTATGGGGCCAACGCTGTGGTGTAGCAGGTAAAGCGGCTGCTTGCAGTGCCAGCATCCCATATGGGCACCAGTTCGAGTCCTGGCTGCTCCACTTCCGATCCAGCTCTCTGCTATGGCCTAGGAAAGCAGTAGAAGATGGCCCAAGTCCTTGGGCCCCTGCACCCACTTGGGAGACCAGGAAGAAGCTCCTGGCTCCTGGCTTTGGACTGGTGCAGCTCCAGCCAATTACAGCGAATTGGGCAGTGAACCAGCAGATGGAAGTCCTCTCTCTCTCTCTCTCTCTCTCTCTCTCTGTCTCCCCTTCTCTCTCTGTGTAACTCTGACTTTCAAATAAACAAATCCCTAAAAAAAATAAGTTGGCTCTAATATTTTCAGTAATTGAAATCCTCAATACTATCAAAGTACAGTGAAATTGAGTATTGTCACTAAAAATGCTATCATTACATGAGACAGCTTTTTTTTTTTTATGTATTTATTTATTTGAAAGGTGGAATTACAGAGAGGAAGAGGCAGAAGGAGAGAGAAGTCTTCCATCCACTGGCTCATTCTCCCTAAAAGCCACAATAGCCAGGGCTGGGCCAGATTATTCCAGGAGCCAGGAGCTTCTTGGTCTTCATGTGGGTGCAGGGGCCCAAGCACTTGGGTCATCTTGTGCTGCTTTCCCAGGCACATTAGCAGGGAGCTGGATCGGAAGAAGAGAAGCCAGGACTCGAGCAAGCACCTATATGGGATGTTAGCACTGCAGAGAATGGCTTAGCCAGCTACACCACAGCACCAAACCCACATGGTACAAGTTTTAATAAAGTAATTTTAAGAGCTAAACATTATATATATATATATATATGTGTGTGTGTGTGTGTGTGTATATATATATAAAATAGACTTTGATCAAATTAATTCTATTTCAGGAAATTAGTCTTAAGCTTTTCAGTTAAGTTAAAAACTACACATGGGGCCGGCACTGTGGCTTAGTGGGTTAGGCTGCGCCAGCAGTGCCTACATCCCATATAGGGGCCAGTTTGAGTTCCAGTTGCTCCACTTCTGATCCAGCTCTCTGCTATGGCCTGGGAAAGCAGTAGAAGGGCCGGCGCCATGGCTTAACAGGCTAATCCTCCGCCTTGCGGCGCCGGCACACCAGGTTCTAGTCCCAGTCGGGGCGCCGGATTCTATCCCGGTTGCCCCTCTTCCAGGCAAGCTGTCTGCTATGGCCCGGGAAGGCAGTGGAGGATGGCCCAAGTCCTTGGGCCCTGCACCCGCATGGGAGACCAGGAGAAGCACTTGGCTCCTGGCTTCGGATCAGCAAGATGCGCCAGCCGCAGCAGCCATTGGAGGGTGAACCAAAGGAAGACCTTTCTCTCTCTCTCTCTCACTATCCACTCTGCCTGTCAAAAAAAAAAAAGCAGTAGAAGATGGCCCAAGTCCTTGAGTCCCTGCACTGAGTGGTAAACCCAGAAGAAACTGCTGGCTCCTGGTTTCAGATCAGCTCAGCTCTGGCTGTGTGGCCATTTGGGGCGTGAACTAGCAGATAGAAGACCTCTTTCTCTCTCTGCTTCTCTTTCTCTCTGTGTGTAACTTTTTCTTTTTTCTTTTTTTTTTTTTTGACAGGCAGAGTGGATAGTGAGAGAGAGAGACAGAGAGAAAGGTCTTCCTTTTTGCTGTTGGTTCACTCTCCAATGGCCGCTGCGGCTGGCACATCTCGCTGATCCGAAGGCAGGAGCCAGGTGCTTCTCCTGGTCTCCCATACAGGTGCAGGGCCCAAGGACTTGGGCCATCCTCCACTGCCTTCCCGGGCCATAGCAGAGAGCTGGACTGGAAGAGGGGCAACCGGGATAGAATCCGGTGCCCCAACTGGGACTAGAACCTGGTGTGCCGGAGCCGCAAGGCGGAGGATTAGCCTGTTAAGCCATGGCGCTGGCCTTTTCTTTTTTCTTTTTTTTGGCAGGCAGAGTGGATAGTGAGAGAGAGAGACAGAGAGAAAGGTCTTCCTTTTTGCCGTTGGTTCACCCTCCAATGGCCGCTGCGGCCGGCACATCTCGCTGATCCGAAGCCAGGAGCCAGGTGCTTCTCCTGGTCTCCCACGCAGGTGCAGGGCCCAAGCACCTGGGCCATCCTCCACTGCACTCCGGGGCCATAGCAGAGAGCTGGCCTGGAAGAGGGGGAACCGGGACAGAATCCGGCGCCCCGACCGGGACTAGAACCCAGTGTGCCGGCGCCGCAAGGCGGAGGATTAGCCTGTTAAGCCATGGCGCCAGCTGTGTGTAACTTTTCAAATAAATAATCTTTAAAAAAAAATAAAGAACTACATGTGCTAAACTAGTCAGTAACCAGCACTTACTGAAAACTAGGTATTCAAGGTAACCACTGCAGTACATGCACTATGTGTATGACCTCATTCAATATTCAAAACAAATTTGGCTGGTGCCATGGCTCACTTGGTTAATCCTCCACCTGCAGCGCTGGAATCCCATATGGGCGCTGGGTTCTAGTCCTGGCTAGGGCGCCGGTTCTGTCCCGGTTGCTCCTCTTCCAGTCCAGCTCTCTGCTGTGGCCCGGGAGTGCAGTGGAGGATGGCCCAGGTGCTTGGGCCCCTGCACCCACAGGGGAGACCAGGAAGAAGCACCTGGCTCCTGGCTTCGGATCAGCACAGTGCTGGCCATGGTGGCCATTTGGAGAGTGAACCAATGGAAGGAAGACCTTTCTCTCTCTCTCTCTCACTGTCTATGACTCTACCTGTGAAATAAATAAAAAAATAAAAAAACAAAAAATAAAAAAAAATTCAAAACAATTTTATGAGACAGGTATTTTCAGAAGTTCAAATAACTGGTGTTGTGGTACAGCAGGCTAGGCTGCTGCTTGAGACCCCAGGATCCCACATTACAAAGTCAGTTCAAGTACTGGCTATTCTACTGCTGATCCAGCCTTCTGCTACTGCACCTGAAACGCAGCGGAAGATGACTCATGTACTTGGGTCTCTAACATCCATGTGGGAGACCATGATGGAGTTCTTGGCTCCTGACTTCAGTCTGGCGCAGACCTGGCTACGGCAACCATGTGCGAAGAACTAGCAGATGAAAGATCTGTCTCTCCCTGTCTCTGTCAATCTGCCTTTCAAATACAAAGAAAAAAAAGTTTAAAAAAAAATCTTGCTCAAGGACACACAATATGAACTTCTAACCAGTAAACTATACTGCTATTCATAAACATAGAGAGAAAAACAAAGAACAAACCTAAATACTAATTAATAGTAAAATTGCTTATTATACATCTTGATGGGCAATTTATCTATTAAAGATAATGACTACAAGACTCTGCTGAAGGGGCCGGTGCTGTGGCGCACTAGGTAATCCTCCGCCTGCGGCGCCTGCATCCCATATGAGCTCTGGGTTGAATCCCAGCTGCTCCTCTTCCAATCCAGCTCTCTGCTATGGCCTGGGAAAGCAGTTGAAGTGCTTGGGGTCCTACACCAGTGTAGGAGACCCGGAAGAAGCTCCTGGCTCCTGGCTCCTGGCTCCTGGCTCCTGGCTTCGGATCAGCTCAACTCTGACTGCTATGACCATTTGAGGAGTGAACCAGCGGATGGAAGACCTTTCTCTCTGTGTCTGTAACTCTACCTCTCAAATAAATAAATAAAATCTTTTTAAAAATAGTTTTTTCTTTTTCTCTATTTTCCAACTTTCCAAAATAACTTTTTTCTTCTATAATAGAAAGAGCCATTTAAAAATAATTTCTGTGGGGATCAGCATTGTGACACAGACTAGGCCACCACTTGTGACACCCACATCCCTTATCAGAGCACCAAAATTACAGTCCTGGCTCCTCTTCCAGTCCAGCTCCCTGTTAATGCACCTGGGAAAGCAGCGGAAGATGGCCCAAGTGCTAGGGCCCCTGCCAGCTTCTGGCTCCTGGCTTCAGCCTGGCCCAGTCCCAGCCATTGCAGACATTTGAAGAGTGAAGGAGTGGATGGAAGACTAACATACCCAACCACCCCCCTCCTTTCTGCCTTTCAAATAAATAAGTAAATGTTTTTTAAAAATCCCTCTGAAAATGGCAAGCTGACATTTTAATGTATTTTGTTTTGTTTTGTTTCTCCAGCAGGCTCAGCAAACCAATTTGGTCTTGCTTGGCCTGACTCCTGTCTTTTAACATAGCCTTACAATAATGCTTGCAAGTAATGTACTAGTAAACAAGGCAGAAATCCTGATGCATTTCGAAGAAGGAAGCTAATTAACAAAAGATGAAAAGCTCTTTGGCTGCCTCTGTGGCTCGATGTCATTAAACTGGCTAATTATTTCCATAATATAAAACAACTCTGGTCATGCTTTAAAAGAGGAAAGAGAAAGCAGAGCATTTTAATGAGAAAAGTGAGCTTTCAGAAATGCTGTATCAAATCTTAACTCATTTCCTTAAAAAGGAAGGGGGATTAGTGGCCATGCTGTATATTCATAGAGCTCACCCAGCCAAGAAGCCAGACAGAGAACGTGTGTGGCTATTCAGGCCTCCAACAAGGACACAGGCACCTTAGCCTCACCTTCCATAAACTCCCAAACAGAAGAGACACAGGCCGAAAATGGAGGGAGAAAAACGTGATCGTCTTTCCAAGTCTGTACCTGCCTCTATACAACCTCAACAATATGACCACTAAATGTGACATAGGGTACTTGGTACCAGTACAATTTTCCTCAAACTGTGGTGGGAGAATGGAATGAAAGATGTCAAAGGAAAAGTGAAACTAATATCTGTATGCCCATGAAGCATAAACAAGAGAGCCAGTGATCTGAAGAACAAAATAGGCAAACCTCTAGCAAAACAGATTCTTTAGAGTAGAGACCAGAATACTAGGGAATGGTGGTTAAAACACAGACTCTAGAACCAGTCTGTCTGGGTTCTTATGTCCCATCCAACCATTTTCTAGATTTGTGACTTTGAACAGTTATTTTTCTTGTGTTTACAAGAAAGGTTTCCTATTAGTATTAACATCCTTACCACCACCAGGAAAAACAGAAGGCACAAAAGAACATAAGAGAGTAAAATAAAAAGATAGGAGTACAAATATTTTAAGTCATAAAAGAATACCACAAATAACTTCAAAACAATTAATTTAAAAACTAAGATGAAACACCTAATACATAGCAAATATACAATAAATATGCATAAATAAATAGATAAGTAGATAAAAAGGAATAAACTTAGGATGGTTTCTAATATACACAAAAAATATTTTTTCTGATATATTTTTATACATACCACATATATTTTCTCAGTTCATGAAATATGATATATACATATTTCTTATATAAATCATGAAATACACATAAGAAAAATATACAGTACACACATATATGTATAAAACATAATCATCACTTCTGTAAGGAAAAGGAAAAGAAATGGGAAAGAATTTGGCGCAGTGGTTAAATTGCCACTGGGAATGTCAATTTACCATCAGAGTGCCTGGGTCTGAGTCCCAGCTACTCAGCTTCCTGCTAGCTGGCACCCTGGAAGACAATGGATGACAACTAATGCAGCTGGATCCCTGCCACCCACGGAGAGACCCAGACTGAGTTCAAGGTTCCTGGCTTTTCGGCATAGCCCTGTGCTGGCTGTTACAGGCATCTGGGTGTGAACCAGTGCATGGAAGATCTCTGTCTCTCTGCCCTTCAAATAAAATAATTTTTTTTTTTTTGACAGGCAGAGTGGACAGTGAGAGAGAGAGACAGAGAGAAAGGTCTTCCTTTTTGCTGTTGGTTCACCCTCCAATGGCCGCTGTGGCCGGCGCATCTCACTGATCCGAAGCCAGGAGCCAGGTGCTTCCTCCTGGTCTCCCATGGGGTGCAGGGCCCAAGCACTTGGGCCATCCTCCACTGTACTCCCTGGCCACAGCAGAGAGCTGGACGGGAAGAGGGGCAACCGGGACAGGATCGGTGCCCTGACCGGGACTAGAACCTGGTGTGCCGGCGCCGCAAGGCGGAGGATTAGCCTATTGAGCCACGGCGCCGGCCCAAAATAAAATTTTTAAAATCTTAAATAAATCAAGCATCATTAAAGAAAATAAATTGGTAATTAAAAATATTTCTTTTTTTTTTTTTTTTTTTGTCAGGCAGAGTGGACAGTGAGAGAGAGAGAGACAGAGAGAAAGGTCTTCCTTTTGCCGTTGGTTCACCCTCCAATGGCCGCTGCGGCCGGCGCGCTGCGGCTGGCGCACCGCGCTGATCCGATGGCAGGAACCAGGTGCTTCTCCTGGTCTCCCATGGGGTGCAGGGCCCAAGCACTTGGGCCATCCTCCACTGCACTCCCTGGCCACAGCAGAGAGCTGGCCTGGAAGAGGGGCAACCGGGACAGGATCGGTGCCCTGACCGGGACTAGAACCCGGTGTGCCGGCGCCGCAAGGCGGAGGATTAGCCTAGTGAGCCGCGGCGCCGGCCAAAAATATTTCTTTCTTCATCCCCTCCACCTAAAAATACTAGGTTCAAATATTGTTTTACAGGTTAGCTTTACCAAATCTTTGAAGAAGAGAAACAAAAAGTTCAAGAGAATAGAAATGGTAAACCTACTCAATTCATTTTATAAACCTAATATAAAAATTTTTAAATAAAATTTATTTTCAATTGTTTATAAGGGAGAGAGAGAGATTGATCTTCCAGTTGCTGGTTCACTCCCCAAATGCCACCACAGGCCAGGGCTGGGCAAGGCCAAAGCTGGGAGCCCAATCTGAGCATCCCATGTGAGTGGCAGGGACCCAAGCACTTGAGTCATCACCTGCTGCCTCCCACGGGGCACATTAACAGGAAACTGGAAGCTGAAACAGAGCCGAGACTCAACCCAGTCACTCCAATAGGGAAAGAAGGTAACCCAAGTGGCACCGTAACTGTTGTACCAAACGTCACTTCCACTAAATAACCGATATCTAAATAGGACAAGGGCAATATAAACCAAACGTATTAGGAACACAGATGCAAAAATTACATCCAAGATACATAAAACTGGGGGCCCAGCATTGTAGTGCAGCAAGTTAAGCTGCTGCCTGTGACACCAGCATCCCATATGAGCACAGTTCGAGTCCTGGCTGCTCCACTTCTAATTCAGCTCCCTTCTAATGCAACCGGGATGGCAGAAGATGGCCCAAGTGTTTGGGTCCTGCCACCCATGTGGCAGACCCAGATGGAGTGCCAGGCTGTTGACTTTGGCCTGGTCCAACCCTGACCATTTTGGCTTTTTAGGGAGTGAACCAGTAGATGGAAGATACCTCATTATCTCTTTCTGTCTTTCCATTTCTCTCATCACTCTGCCTCTCAAATAAATAAATAAATCTTTAAAACAAACAAAAACTATATCATGATCAAACTGTGATACAGTTGCAGGGATGTTTCATCAGAAAGTCTATTAATATAATTCATGTTATCAATGGATTAAGAACTTTAAAAACATATAACCTCAAAACACACAAAAAAGTATTTTAGAAAATACAACACTCATTGATAAAAATGCTGCTGGAAAATTAGGAATAGAAGAGAATTTCCTAAACCCGGCAGGGTAAATTCTACAAAACTACTGCAAATATACTTAATGGTACTCTTCAGTAATCCCATTTTTTTTTTTTCCGGACAGGCAGACTGGACAGTGAGAGAGAGAGACAGAGAGAAAGGTCTTCCTTTGCCATTGGTTCACCCTTCAATGGCCGCTGCGGCCAGCGCACTGCGGCCGGCGCACCGCGCTGATCCGAAGGCAGGAGCCAGGTGCTTCCTCCTGGTCTCCCATGCGGGTGCAGGGCCCAAGCACTTGGGCCATCCTCCACTGCACTCTCGGGCCACAGCACAGAGCTGGCCTGGAAGAGGGGCAACCAGGACAGAATCCGGCGCCCTGACTGGGACTAGAACCCGGTGTGCCAGCGCCGCAGGCGGAGGATTAGCCTGTTGAGCCGCGGCACCGGACAGTAATCCCATTTAAGGAAGATAAGACACGGAGGCCTGCTATTACTCCTACTATTCTACTCAATCCTAGTACTTTTGTCCAATACAATGTGACAAGGAAAAGAAGTGAGCCACATAAGGATCAAAAAAGAAAAGATAACATTGTCACAACTCAGAGATGTTTTGATTGCCCATACAGAAGATCTAAGAGAATCTATAGATAAACTATCAAATTTCATAAGCACTCCCAGCTGTAGTCTGGCCAAGTCACAACTGTTGTGAGCATCTGCAGAGCGAACCAAGGATGGAAGATCTCTCTGAGCCTGTCTTTGTCTGCTTTCAAATAAACATAAAGAAATAAAGAATTTTTTCATTAATAAAGGTTCAGTTCAGTAAGGTTGAAAGAATCAATAGCATATACAATAGCAACAAAAATTCTAAGACTCTACAAATAAATACAATAAAAGATGTCTAAGACTATTATGAAGAGAATTACAAAGTATTACCATAAAAGATCTAAGCATGAGCAAGATGACAGCCTAGGAAGCTACAGCCCCTCATTCCCTTACAGAGACTCAACTACAATATGCAATTGCCTTTGTGAGAACCCTAGAAGCTGGCTAAGAGACTGCCGGACTTCCAGTGAGCACAAAGCCAGCAGGAGCCACACTGAGGCAGGATGGAGGCTAAAGGAACACCCCTCCCCCATCCCGGCTGAGACATCCTAGCCTTACTGCAGATGAAGAGCAGCTACCACTGAAGCACACACTGGCTCTTAAAGCTTCTGCAGAAAGCTGGTACATATCACTTCAACTCACATCTCATCAGCCCAAGAAAGTTGCATGGCCTAGCCTTAAATGAGTAGAGCAAGCAGTATAATTATCCCACAGGGAGAACAAAAAATGTTTTGAATAAATAATAAAACCCAGCAAAATGGTCTCTAGCAGCCATTTGCCCTTGAGCAAGCTCCTCATTCTCCTGTAGAATTTATATATGGGAGTATAGTGCCTACCTCTTAACTGTGTCAAAACTAAATAACACTTAGAAGAAAACCTAAGGGGCCAATCTGTGGCACAGAGGCTTAAGTTGCTGCCTGCTTCACCGGCATTCCATATGGGTGCCAGTTCAAGTCCCAGCTGCTCCACTTCTGATCCAACTCCCTGCTTATGTGCCTGCAAAAGCAGTAGAGGATGGCCCAAGTGCTCTCCCACATGGGAGACCTAGATAAAGCTCCTGACCTCATTGCGGCCATGTGGGGAGTGAACCAGCAGATGGAAGACCTCTCTGTCTCAAGTGCTCTAATTCTGCCTTTCAAATAAATAAATCTTAAAAAAAAAAAAAACTAAATAAATGACAACTTACATCAACTCACAAACACTTGATACCATAGGTGCTAACTGCTACCAAATTAATTGTTAAATTCAACTTAATAGAAATCAAAATCACAGTAAGATATTTCAAAAAGTTAACTGATTATAAAATTCACAGGTAGGAGTAAAGGTTTTAAAAGCCAAAGACAATTCTGGAAAGGAATAACAAGGAGAGGGGAGATCTGCCTTATCAAACAGCAAAAGTTATTTTTAGAGCTGTAGGATGCAAGACTCTAATACTGGCCCAGGGGCAGACATAAAGACCAGGTAATCCAGAAATAGACCATAGCATACACAGAACCTTAATATATGATAGAACAGTAATACAAATTACTAGAGAAAGGACTATTCAAATAAAAGCTCATTATGAGCTGGAACAAGTAGCAATCTGTTTAGAAAAAGACTTAAATTAGATTCTTTGTACCATAAACAGAAACTTCAGATTAAATGTAATAATAACATAAATTCAAAACTTTAAAACTATTAAAGGAATTATTAAGAATATATCATGTGGGGCCAGTATAGTGGCATAGTAAACTAAGCCTCCACCTGTGGCGCCGGCATCCCACATGGGCGCTGGTTCAAGTCCTGGCTGCTCCTCTTCTGATTTAGCTCTCTGCTATGGCCTAGGAAAGCAACAGAGGAGGGTGGCCCAAGTGCTTTGGCTCCTGCACCTACATGGGAGACCTGGAAAAAGCTCCTGGCTCCAGGCTTTGGATGGGCCCAGTTCTGGCAGTTGTGGCCATTTGGGGAGTAAACCAGCAGATGGAAGACCTTTCTCTCTGTCTCTCCCTCTCTCTGTCTGCAACTCTACCTCTCAAATAAATAAAATCTTTGTGTGTGTGTGTATGTGTGTGTGTATTATGGGGGCTGGTATTGTGGTGTAGCAGGTAAAGCTGCCACCCGTGATGCCAGCATCCCATGTGGCATTAGTTTGAGACCCAATTGCTCTGCTTAATCCAGCTCCCTGCTAATGTACCTTGGAAAGTAGCAGAAGATGGCCCAAGTGTTTGGGCCCCAGCACCCACAAGGTAGATCCGGAAAAAGCTCCTGACTCCTGGCTTCGGCCTGGCCCAGCCCTGGCCATTGTAATCATTTGGGCAGTGAACCAGCAGATGCAAGAACTCTCTCTTTGTCTCTTCCTCTCTCTGTTTAACTATTTCAAATAACTAAATGTTTAAAAAATAAAAAAGAATATATTAACAATATCATTATGGGGGCCGGCACTGTGGTGCAGCAGGTTAAAGCCCTGGCCTGAAGTGCCAGCATCCCATATGAGCACCAGTTCTAGTCCCAGCTGCTCCTCTTCTGATCCAGCTCTCTGCTATGGCCTGGGAAAGCAGTGGAAGATGGCCCAAGTCCTTGGGCCCCTGCATCCACATGAGAGACCTGGAAGAAGCTCCTGGCTCCTGGCCTTGGATTAGCACAGCTCCGGCCATTGCGGCCATCTGGGGAGTGAACCAGAATGGATGGACAACCTCTCTGTATCTACCTCTCTCTGTAACTCTGTCTTTCAAATAAATAAAACAAATGTTTTTTAAAACGAATATCATTATGATTTCAGTGTAGAGGGGAAAAAGTTTCCCATCATTTATTACAGCTTCCACTTCGTAAAACTAGAAACAGAAGAGCAAATAAAACAAAGCAAACAGAATAAAAAATAAAAGATCAGAGTAGAAATTGATAAAACAGAAAATAAGAGCAAGATTAGGCAGGCATTGTGGTGCGACAGGGGAAGCTGCCACCCAGGACACCTGCATCCCCTATCAGAGTGCCAGTTCAAGTCCCAGGTGCTCTGCTTCTGCTCCAACTTCCTGCTAACGCGTCCTGGGAGGCAGCAGATGATGGCTCAAGTGCTTTGGCCTCTGTCACCCACATGGGAGATCAGACAGAGTTACTGGCTCCTGGCTTCAGCCTGGCCTAGCCTTAGCCATTGCAGGCATTTGGGCAGTGAACCAGTAGATGGAAGAAGATCAATTCTCTCTCTTTCTCCTCCTCCCTGTTGCTTTGATTTTCAAGTAGATGAAAGATAAACATTCAAAAAAATAATGAGAAAGATCTCTTTCTAGCCAGACTACCCAAAGGAAAAAAAGATAAAAATCATAATCCAACACCAGGTGTAAGATAAATGATATTGCTAGAAATTCTACGAATAGTAGAATAAGAGAATATTATGAACTATTTTATGGCAATAAACTCAATAACTTAGATAAAATGGACAAATTCCTTAAAAGATAAAAAATGACCTAGTCTTACAAAAAAGAGATAATCTGAATAGCTCTACAATTATAAAAGAAATTGAAGTTGTAATCATAATATTTCCCACAAAGGAAAATTAGGCCTAGATTGCTTCCATGACAAATTCTCATAAGAAAAGAAATACCATACAAACTCTTCTAACAGCTGAAAAATAAAATAATATGCCCCAACTCATTATATGAGACATTATTGCTACCAAGACAAGACATTACAAGAAAACTACAGATAGCCTTTGTGGCATAAATGAAGAACCCTTTAATAAAATTATGGCAAATCAAATTCAATAATATATAAAAAAGATAAGTAATCATGATCAAGTAGATTTCTCCCAGAAATGCAAGGCTGGTTTAACATCTCCCTCCCCCTGTCTCTCCCTCTCTGTCACAATGCCTTTCAAATAAATGAAAATTTTAAGTCACTGTTAAAAAATGAAAGGATAATCCAAAGACTGAGAGAAAATCTACTTCTTAAATGTTTACAAAAAAAGGTTGGTGGGATCTTCTCCCAGTCTTTGGCTTGACCTTTCATCCTTTCAATGGTGAAAATATTTTCAAATTACCTATATTATAAAGGATTTGTATTCAGAATGTATACTTTTTTAACTCTAAAAATTCAACTAGAAGAAAATGAAGAACCCCAATTAAAATATGCACAAAATATTTGAACATGCACTTCACCAACTAGCATTACTATATACTGCTGGTGGGAATGGACAACAGTACAACCACTTTGAAAAACAGTATGGGGATTTTGTTAACAAAAGATAAACCTACCATCTGACCCAGCTGCTCAATTCCTAGGTTTAGCCCCAGAGAAATAAAAGTGTATTTACTAGGACTTGCACACAGGGGCTGGCACTGTGGTGTAGCCACTAAAGCTGCTGTCTGTGGCACCAGCATCCCATATGGGCACGGGTTCAAATCCAGCTGCTCCACTTCCAATCCACTTCCCTGCTAATGTACATGGGAAAGCAGCAGCAAATGGCCTAAGTGCTTAGACCCCTGCACCCATGTGGGAGGCCCAGAGGAAGCTCTTGGCTCTTGGCTTCGAATCAGCCCAGCTCTAGCTATTACAGCCACTTGGGGAGTGAAACAGCAGATGGAAGATCTCTCTCTCTCTTTCTCTCTCACCTTGTAACTCTGCTTTTCAAATAAATAAATCTTTAAAAAAAAAAAACTTGCACATACATGTTCATAGCAGGTTTGTGATAGCCTCAAATTGGAAACAATCCAAATATCCATCAACTGGTGAATTAGTAAAGAACTATAATATATTCATGGTATAGAATACTACTCAATAATAAAAACAATGACCTATTGATACATACAACACTATAGAGAATGAGAGAAACCAGGTCAAATTTAATAAGTATATACTGTATGGTTCCATTTATGTAAAATTATAGAAAATGCAAACTAATCTATAGCAACAGAAACCAGTTCGATGATTATTTGGGGATGGGGAGGAAAAGAAGGAAGGGACACAGCGGCGCCACAGCTCAACAGGCTAATCCTCCGCCTGCGGCACCGGCATACCGGGTTCTAGTCCCAGTAGGCGCGCCAGATTCTGTCCCAGTTGCCCCTCTTCCAGGCCAGCTCTCTGCTGTGGCCCGGGAGTGCAGTGGAGGATGGCCCAAGTGCTTGGGCCCTGCACCCGCATGGGAGACCAGGAGAAGCACCTGGCTCCTGGCCATTGGAGGGTGAACCAATGGCAAAAGGAAGACCTTTCTCTGTCTCTCTCTCTCTCACTGTCCACTCTGCCTGTCAAAAAAAAAAAAAGAAGGGACACAAGGAAACTATTATGAGTAATGATTATCAGTAATTAATTATAAGTAATCAAGTCATTACTTGATTGTAGTTATGATGGTTTCATGGATATGCACATTTCAAAACTTATCAAATTGTACACTTAAATGTACAGTTTGTTAGATGTCAATTAGACTTCAACAAATCTGTTAAAATACCAAGAGCCAGTGTTATAGCACAATGAGGTAAGCTTGCTGCCTGTGGGGCCAGCACCCCATATGTGCACTGGTTTAAGTCCTGGCTGCTCTACTTCCAATCCCGTTCCCTGTTAATGTGCCTGGGAAAGCAGCAGAGGATGGCCCAAGTGCTTGTATCCCTGCACCCACGTGGGAGATGCAGATGAATCTCCTGGCCTCAGCCTGGCCCAGTCTTGGCTTTGGCGGCCATTTGGGGAATGAACCAGCAGGTGGGAGATCTCTGTCTCTGTAACTCTGCCTTTCAAATAAATAAATCTTTAAAAAAAAGAAACACAGAGGAGTATTCAAAATTTTAGATTAAAGTAATATATAGTACATAATGCTATGCACATACATATATTCTAAAAACACTAACTTCATAATTCTGGTTGCCTTTGGAGAAAAAGGAAAAAGAGAATAGAACTGGACAGGGATGGGAAGGTTTTAAACTTTCTCTTACTGTATTTTCATTTAAAAAGATTGAAGCAAACAAAAGTCAACTCAAAATGGATTAAGGATTTTAGTTCTGAAGTCATAAAACTCCTAGAAGACAACATAGAGGAAGAGCTCCATGACACTGGTCTTGGCAATGATTTTTTTGGATATGATACCACCAAAATCACAAAATAACAGACAACAGTGGCAAGTGGCTGGGATAGCAGTTAGAACATTGCTTGGAAAGTCCCCATACAGGACTGTCTGGGTTCGAGTCCACTTCCAATTCCAGCATTTTGTTGATGTAAATCCTAGGAGGCAGCAGGTGATAGTTCAAATATTTGGGTCCCTGCCACCCACATAGGAGATATGGACTGAATTCCAGGCTTCTGCCTTTGTCAGGCCCTGCCCTGGCTACTGCCAGCATTTGAGGAGTGAACCACTGGATAAAAGATCTCAGTTTATTTCTATCTTTTTCGGTTTCTCTCCATTTCAAATAAATTAAAGTAAATAAAAATTTAAAAAATAACAGGCAGGGCTGGTGCTGTGGCATAGCAGGTAAAGCCGCCACCTGCAGAGCCAGCATCCCATATGAGCGCCAGTTCTAGTCCCGGCTGCTCCACTTCCGATCCAGCTCTCTGCTATGGCCTGGGGAGCAGTAGAAGATGGCCCAAGTCCTTGGGCCACCACACCAATCGTGGGAGACCTAGATGAAGTTCCTGGCTCCTGGCTTCAGATTGGCACAGCTCCAGCCATTGGGGCCATCTGGGGAGTGAGCCAGCTGATGGAAGAAGGCTCACTCTTCCTCTCTCTCTGCCTCTCTGTAACTCTGCCTTTCAAATAAATAAATAAATAAATAAATAAATAAATCTCTTTTTTTTAAGAAAACAGGCAACAAAAGCTAAAATAAACAAGCTGTACTGGGGCCCAGGCTGCGGTACAGGGGGTTAACGCCTTGGCCTGAAGCACCAGCATCCCGTATGGGTGCTGGTTCTAGTCCCTGCTGCTCCTCTTCCAATCCATCTCTCTGCTGTGGCCTGGGAAAGCAGTGGAAGATGGCCCAAGCCCTTGGGCCCCTACACCCACGTGGGGGACCCGGAAGAAGCTCCTGGCTCCCGATCGGCGCAGCTCCGGACGTTGCATCCATCTGGGGAGTGAGCCAGCGGATGGAAGACCTCTCTCTCTGTCTCTACCTCTCCTTATAACTCTGCTTTCAAATAAATAAAATAAATCTTTTTAAAATAAAAAAGCAGTACTACCTAAACCTAAGTTTCTTCACAGCAAAGCGAACCAGCAAAATATAGATAACCAAGGAGTAAGAGGAAACATGTGAAAACTATGTATCTGATAAATATATTAGGAACTCACGTTATACCATAGCAAAAAAGCAAACAGCTCAATTTTATTTATTTTTTAAAAAATATTTATTTATTTATTGAAACTCAGAGTTACACAGAGAGAGAAGGAAAGGAAGAGAGAGGTCTTCCATCCACTGGTTCACTCCCCAAATGGCCGCAATGGCTGGAGCTGCACTGATCTGAAGCCAGGAGCCAGGAGCTTCTTCCGGGTCTCCCATGCGGGTACAGGAGCCCAATGACTTGGTCCATCTTCTATGCTTTTCCAGGCCACAGCAGAGAGCTGGATCAGAAGTGGAGGAGCCGGGTATCAAACCAGCACCCATATGGGATGCCAGTACTGCAGGCGGCGGCTTTACCCACTAAGCCACAGTGCCAGCCCCATTAGCTCAGTTTTGAAAATGGGAAAAGGATCTGAATAAACATTTTTCTAGACATACAAATGGTTAACAGGTATATGCAAAGATGCTCAAGATCACTAATCATCAGAAATGCACATCAAAACTACAATGAGGTCTCACATGCTAGGATGGCTATTACCAAGAAATCCAAGGTAAGTGTTGATAAGGATGTGGAAAAAACAGAAATCTTATACATTGGTGCTATAGTTATGGAAAATAATAAGGAAGTTACTCAAAGAATTAAAAATGGAACTACTGGGGCCGGTGCTGTGGCACAGGTTAACCCTCCACCTGCAGCGCCAGCATCCCATATGGGCACCAGTTCTAGTCCCAGCTGCTCCACTTCAGATCCAGCTCCCTGCTAGGACCTGGGATAGCAGTAGAAGATGGCCCAAGTGCTTGGGACCCTGCACCCACATGGGAGACCCGGAAGAAGCACCTGGCTCCTGGCTTTAGCGCAGCTCCGACCATTGGTGCCATTAGGGGAGTGAAGGAAGGAAGACCTTTATCTCTGTCTCTCCCTCTCACTGTCTGTAACTTTACCTCTCAAATAAATATAATCTTAAAAAAAAATGGAACTACTGTATGATATAACAATTCTCCTTCTAGGTATATATTCAAAAAGAAATAAAATAACTACCTTAAAGAGATATCTGCACTCCCACATGCTGCAGCATTATTCACAATCATCAAGATATGGAAAAAACAACTATTCACAGATAACGGATAAAGAAATAGTGTTACACACGTATATCTACAGTGGAATCCTATTTAGTCTTTAAATACAAGGAAATCCTGTCATTTTGTAATTTGTGACATGGGTGAACCTGGAGGACATTATGCTAAGTGAAGTAATCCAGACAGAAATACAAATACTGGATAATCTCAGTTATACATGGAATCTAAAAAAAACAAAAACTAAACTCATAGAAACAGAGTACAAGAATAGTTTCCAGGGGTTAGGGAGTGGGAGGAAATGGTGAGATGCCAGTCAAAGCATTTTTTTTAAGATTTATTATTTTATTTGAAAGTCAGAGTTACTGAGACAGAGACAGACAGACATATGCCAGGCTGGAGCCAGGAGCTTCATCTGGGTCTTCCACATTGGTGGAGGGGCCCAAGAACTTGGGTCATCTTCTGTTGCTTTCTCAAGCACATTAGCAGAGAGCAGGATGGGAAGTGGAGCAGATGAACACAAACTGGTGTCCATGTGGGATGCTAGCGCTGAAGATGGTGGCTTAACCCACTGTGCCACAAAGCTGTCCTAGAGCTAGCAGCTTCAGGATGAATAAGTTATAGAGAGCTAATGTAGGCCGGCGCCGCGGCTCAATAGGCTAATCCTCCACCTTGCGGCGCCAGCACACCGGGTTCTAGCCCTGGTTGGGGCGCCGGATTCTATCCCGGTTGCCCCTCTTCCAGGCCAGCTCTCTGCTGTGGCCAGGGAGTGCAGTGGAGGATGGCCCAAGTCCTTGGGCTCTGCACCCCATGGGAGACCAGGATAAACACCTGGCTCCTGCCATCGGAACAGCGTGGTGCGCCGGCCGCAGCGCGCCAACCGCGGCGGCCATTGGAGGGTGAACCAACAGCAAAAAGGAAGACCTTTCTCTCTGTCTCTCTCTCTCACTGTCCACTCTGCCTGTCAAAAACTAAAAAAAATAAAATAAAAAATAAAAAAAGAGAGCTAATGTATAGCATGCTGACTACCGTTAATAACAATGGTTCACAGACCTAAAGTTAATTGAGTAGATCTGAAGTATTCTCTCTCTCTCTCTCTCTCTCTCTCTCTCACACACACACACACACACAGTGTGGGGGTTATGATATGGGGCTAATTAGCTAGAATGTACAAATTATTTTAAAATGCATATCAAATTGTCATCTTAAACATACAATTTTTGTCAATTCTACCTCAACAAAGCTGAAGCAAATTTATCTCAATCTCAATATAAACCTAATTCCTTGAAGGATTTCTGGTCTAGTAATGCAGACAGATGCATAAACAGATGATTTCACAAATAATAATTACATGCTGGTAGCTAAAAGTGTGGACTTTGGAGTTTGGCAACTTTGAAGATGGATTTATGGGGCCAAATTCAGAGGTAAGAATTTCCAGTTGGAAGATTAATATTTTATCATTTTAGTATTTAAATTTTTTATAATACTTGTATTTTTAATGAGGTACCATGCAGTTTTCCAATACATATACACAGCATAAACTGATCAAACCAGGCAACCAGCCTTTCATTTCTTTATCTTAGTGTTTCCCAGCTCTTTTTTTTTTTTTTTTTTTAGACAGGCATAGTGGACAGTGAGAGTGAGAGACAGAGAGAAAGGTCTTCCTTTGCCATTGGTTCACCCTCCAATGGCCGCCACGGCACGCTGACCTGAAGGCAGGAGCCAGGTGCTTCTCCTGGTCTCCCATGCGGGTGCAGGGCCCAAGCACTTGGGCCATCCTCCACTGCACTCCCGGGCCACAGCAGAGCTGGCCTGGAAGAAGGGCAACTGGGACAGAATCTGGCGCCCCAACCGGGACTAGAACCCAGTGTGCCGGCACCGCAAGGCAGAGGATTAACCTATTGAGCCGCGGTGCCGGCCCCTTTCCCAGCTCTCTACACAGTAACACATTATTGTGTACTACAGTCACCCTACTGTACTGTGGGATACTTGTTACTCTTTTTTAAGATTATTTTTACTTATTTGAAAGGCAGAGTCAAAAAGAGGCAGAGGCAGAGAGAGAGATCTCCTCTATCCACTGGTTCACTCCCCAGATGACTGAAGCCAGGAGCCAGGAGCTTCTTCCAGGTCTCCCACATGGGTCCAGGGGTCCAAGGACTTGGGCCATCTTCTACTGCTAATTTTTTTTAATTTCCACAGATGAGAGAGAACATGTGATATTCATTTTTCTGTATTTTTGATATCACTTACCATAATGATCTATAGTTCCACTCATCTTGCTGAGAATGACAGAATTTTATTTTTTATGGCTGAATAACACCCCACTGTACATAAAGCACACTCTCTTTAACCATTTATCCATTAATAGACAGCTAGGTTAATTCCGTATCTTTACTGTGCATAGTGCTGCAGTGAACACGGGGGAGCAGGCGTCTTTCATATGCTGATTTCATTTCCTTCGAACATACACCCAGAAGTGGGATACCATATGGTAGATCTATTTTCAGTTTTTTGAGGAACTGCCATACTGTTCCCCAGAAGGGCTGAGCTCATTCCCACCGACAGTGTTCAGGGTTCCCTTTCCTCCACATCTTCACCAGTATTTGTTATTGTCTTTGATAACAGCCATTCGAACTGGAGTGAGATATTTCACTGTGGTTTTAATTTGCATTTCCCTAATGGATAGTGATAATGAGCATTTTTTCATGTATTTGTTGGTCATTTGTATTCTTCTTTTGAGAAACATCCATTCAGATCCTTTGACCATTTATCTTTTTTTTTTTTTTATGGTTCATTTTCTATATTTTAAAGACAGAAGAGCAAGAGAAAGAGAGAAAAAATCTTCCATCTGCTGGTTCACTCCCCAAATGGCCTCAACAACTAGGTGTTGGCCAGGCCAAAGCCAGGAGTCAGAATCTGCATCCTGGTCTCCCACATTATCTGAACCAGGCTAAGGCCAGGAACCTGGAACTCCATCCAGGTTTTCCCGGGCAGCGGGGACCCAAGTGCTTGTGCTACCACTTGCCACCTCCCAGGATGCACATCAGCAGCAAACTGGATCAGAAGGCAGGATTTGAACAGGTAGTGTGACATGGAATGGGGGTTTCCCAAGTGCAGGCTAACCTGCTGTGCCAAAAGGCCCACCTCTCTTTGTTTTTTTATATAGGTGCTTATTGCTACAAACTTCTTAGTACTGCTTTGCTATATCCCACGAGTCTTGGTATGTTGTTTACCTTTTTGTGTGCTTCAAGGAAGTTTTAAGTTTATTATTTGGGAGAGGGACAGACAGGAAGAGGGTGCTCCCATGCACTGGCTCACTCCCCAAATGCCTACAACAGCCCTGGGCTACAGCCAAACCTGAGAGTCAGGAACTCAATCCAGGTCTCCCACACAAGTGGCAGGAATCCCACTGCCTGAGCCATCACCAGTGTGGGAGGGGCCACATTAGCAGAAAGCTAGACTCAGGAGCTGGAGCTAGGAATTAAAACCAGGTATTCAGGGGCCGGCGCTGTGGTGCAGCCAGTTAAAGCCGCTGCCTACAGTGCCGGCATCCCTTATGGGTACCAGCTACTCCACTTCCCATCCAGCTCTCTGCTATGGCCTGGGAAAGCAGTGGAAGATGGCCAAAATGTTTGGGTCCCTGCACCCATGTGGGAGACTCAGAAGGAAGCTCCTGGCTTCGGATTGGTGCAGCTCCAGCCGTTGCAACCATCTGGGGAATGAATCAGCGGATAAAAGACCTCTGTGTGTGTGTGTGTGTGTACCTCTCTGTACTCTGTCAAATATATAAAATAAATCCTAAAAAAAAAAAAAAAACAAGCCAGGTATTCCAACATGGGATGCAGACTGGTGTCTTAACTACTAAGACCAAACACTTGTCCCTGTTTCAGTAATTTTTAAATTTCCCTTTTGATTTCTTCAATGACCCATTGTTCATTCGGGAGGATATTGTTCAGTCTGCTCATATTTGTGTAATTTTTAAAAAATATGTATTTATTTATTACTTGAAAGGCAGAGTTGCAGAGAGGCAGAAGCAGAGAGAAAGAGGCCCTCCAGCCTTCTGTCCACTGGTTCAGTCCCCAAATGTCCACAATGGCCGGAGCTGAGCCAATCCGAAGCCAGGAACCAAGAGTTTCTTTCAGGTTTCCCACAAGAGTGCAGTGGCCCAAGGACTTGGGCCATCTTCCACTGCTTTCCCAGGCCATAACAAGAGCTAGATTGGAAGTGGAGCAGCTGGGACATGAACTGGCACCCATATGGGATGCCGGCACTGTAGGTAGCAGCTTTACCCACTACGCCACAGCCCCAGCCTTTTGTGTGAATGCTAGAGATTCTTTTGTTGATTCCTAGTTTTGTTCCACTTGGGCCAAAAAAAGATACATGATATTCTTTCCATATTTTTCAACGTATTGAGACTTGCTTTGTGGTCCAATTTACAGTCTATCCTAGAAAAGAATATGTATGTTATAGCTATTGAATGGAATGTTCTATAAATGTCTTAGTTCCATTTGTGCTATAGCAAGGTTTAATGCCAATGTTTTTTATTTATTATCATTTGTTTTGGTCTGGATGATCTGTCCACTGATGCAGCTGGGATGTTGAACTCCCGATTGTTGTACTGGAGCTTATCTCTCCTTTCAGATATAGTACTGTTTATTTTATAAAACTGGGTGCTCTGGCATTAGCTGCATATACTTTTTAAAAAAATATTTATTTGCAAGTCAGAGTTATAGAGAAAGACAGAGCGAGAGATCTTCCACCACTGGTTTACTCTCCATATGGCTGCAATGGCCAGAACTGGGCCAGGCCAAAGCCAGGAGCTTCTTCTGGGTTTTCCAAGTGGGTGGCAGGGGCTCAAGCACTTGGGCCATCTTCTGCTGCTTCTCCCAGGCCATTTGCAGGGAGCTGGATTGGAAGTGGAGCAGACGAGACTCAAACCAGAGCCATATGAGATGCCAGCATTGCAGGCAGCGGCTGTACCTGCTACACCACAGTGTGGGTCCCAGGTGCATACACATTTTTCTTTAAAGATTTATTTTATTTATTTGAAAGAGTTAGAGAAAGGTAGAAAGAGAGAGAGAGAGAGGTCTTCCAACTGCTAGTTTACTCCCTAGTGGCTGCAATGGCCGGAGCTGAGCTGATCTAAAGCTAGGAGCTGGGAGCTTCTTCCGGGTCTCCCATAGGGATAAAGGGACCAAAAGAGTTGAGCCATCCTCTGCTGCTTTCCCAGGCCACAGCAGAGAGCTGGATTGGAAGTGGAGCAGCTGGGACAGGAACTGGCGCCCATATGGGATGCTAGTCCTGCAGGCTGGGGCTTTAACCTGTTGTGCCACGAAGCTGGGGACCCCCGCCAAGGTTTTTAATGGAAAACCTATTATTCTAATGAAGGTCTCCTTAAAAGTGATCTGGCATTTTTCTCTTGCAGATTTTAGAATTCCCTCTTTGCGGGCCGGCGCTGCGGCTCACTAGGCTAATCCTCCGCCTTGCGGCACCGGCACACCGGGTTCTAGTCCCGGTCTGGGCACCGATCCTGTCCCAGTTGCCCCTCTTCCAGGCCAGCTCTCTGCTGTGGCTAGGGAGTGCAGTGGAGGATGGCCCAAGTGCTTGGGTCCTGCACCCCATGGGAGACCAGGAGAAGTACCTGGCTCCTGCCATCGGAACAGCGCGGTGCGCCGGCCGCAGCGCGCTACCGCGGCGGCCATTGGAGGGTGAACCAACGGCAAAAGGAAGACCTTTCTCTCTGTCTCTCTCTCTCACTGTCCACTCTGCCTGTCAAAAAAAAAAAAAAAAAAAAGAATTCCCTCTTTGCGCTGTATTTTTGAGAGTTTGACCATAATGCATCATGGTGAGGATCTTTTCTGTTCCTATCTATTAGGGGTTCCATGGATCTCCTGTATATAAATGTCCGTATCGTTCACCAGACTGGAAAATTAGTCAGCTATTACTTCACTGAATGGTTTCTATGCTCTGTTCTCCTCTGCTTCCTCAGGAATGTCCATCTTTCAAATATTAGTTCATTTACTAACGTCCCAAAGATCTTGGAGGCTATGTTCATTCATTTTCTATTTCTATCTTTCATTTTTTGGGGGACATATTTCAAAAGACTTGAGTTGAAATTCAGACGTTTTCTTTTGCTTGTACTTTTTGACTTAGATGCTTCATTTCTAAGATTCGTTTGGTTCTTTTCCAAGATCTCCACATCACTGCTGAATTTCTCATTCATATCAGGCATTGCTTTCCTAATTTCACTTAACTATATGTATTCTCTTACATATCTTTGAGTATCCTTAGGATTGTTCTTTTTACTTCTTTACAGTCATTTCATCAATTTCTCTTTTTGTGTGGTCAGATAGAGTGCTATTGGGTTTGAGATGTCGTACTGCCTCTTTTTTATGTTTCTTGTGTTCCTATGTTGATATTTGTACAACTGGCAGATCAGTTGTCTATCACTTTTAAGAGGTAGCTTTCATGACTCTAGTTGCAGTTGAAGGGTTGGGTGTAGCTTCTCTATGTCTTCTGCAACTTTTTTTTAAAGATTTATTTATTTGAAAGTCAATGTAGGCCGGCGCCGTGGCTTAACAGGCTAGTCCTCCGCCTTGCGGCGCCAGCACACCGGGTTCTAGTCCCGGTTGGGGTGCCGGATTCTATCCCGGTTGCCCCTCTTCCAGGCCAGCTCTCTGCTATGGCCCGGGAAGGCAGTGGAGGATGGCCCAAGTCCTTGGGCCCTGCACCCGCATGGGAGACCAGGAGAGGCGCCTGGCTCCTGGCTTCGGATCAGCACGATACACCGACCGCAGCAGCCATTGGAGGGTGAACCAACTGCAAAAAGGAAGACCTTTCTCTCTGTCTCTCTCTCTCGCTATCCACTCTGCCTGTCAAAAAAAAAAAAAAAAAAGTCAACGTTACAGAGAGGGAGAGATCTTCCATCCACTGGTTCATTCCCCAGATGGCTGCAAGAGCCAGTGCTGGGCCAGGCTGAAGCCAGGAGCTTCATCTGGGCCTCCCATGTGTGTCTCAGGGGCTCAAACACTTGGGACATATTCCACTGCCTTTCCCAGGCTATTGCAAGGAGCTGGATCAGAACTGGAGCAGCAGGGACACAGACTGGTGCCCATATGAGATGCCAGCATTGCAGGCAGCAGCTTTACCCACTATGTCACAACACTGGCTCCTTCTGCCATTGTTAATCATGGCAATGGCAATAGGGGTATGAGGGGTTCCTCTCAGTACCAGTACGGGTGTGTGGATCTCAATGGTGGTGGTAAGGGCTATGGTGGTGCCAGGCCAAGTTCAGAGCATGTGTAAATTGCCACTTGTACTCAGCAAAGTCAGAGTGGGCTCAGACTTCTGGGGAGTCAGAGTTCTGGGCATTCACCAAAGCCAGAGCAGACCGGAGAAGGGAACTGCATAGCTCGGACAGGTGTGCCCGACCAGCCGTACCCACTGGCAGGCTCAAGCCAATGCACTCAAGCCAAGTCAGGGGCACTCACCAAAGCTAAGGCCAACTAAAAAAGGGAGCTGTGCAGGCCAGGCGAGTGTGTGTGACCAACCATGCTTACCAAACCTGGTGTAAACAAGAATGATGAGATTCTGAACCAAGACAATGATAAAAATGGAGAAAAGAGAACAGATTCAAGGAATATTCATGAAAATTCAGCACAGAGGCTGGCATTGTGGCACAGAGGGTTAAGCCATGACTTGCAATGCTTGCATCCCACACTGGACTGTCAATCCAAATCCCAGCTGCTCAGCTTCCAATCTAGACTCCCACTAATGTGCCTGGAAAGGCAGCACAGAAGGTGGCCCAAGGATTTGGGCTCCTGCCACTCATGCGGGAAACCAGGATGGAGTCACTGGATCACAGCTTTGGCCTAGCCCAAAACTGGCTATTGTGGCCATCTGGGGAGTGAACCAGTGCATGCAAGATTCTCTCTCCCTCCTTGTCACTCTGCCTTTCAAATAAATAAATAAATCCTTAAAAAAAAATCAGCACACACACAAAAAGTCTACTCAGGAAAAATACAGTGTTCTGTCTTCCTGTATCAGCCAAATTCATTACTTTAGGCAGCCAACTCCTCCTCCTGTGTTCCCAGCTTAGAAGATGAAAAGTATGTGATAACCCAAAAGGCCAGAGCTGGAGCAGTTAAGTGCCCAGGTGATTACTCAACATGGTATTAACAACAGTTCAAGGATTTTAAGTCAACACAGGTTCCTGCAGGCTAGTTTCCACTGAGTGCTAAATACTAGGAGTTACATACCACTCGGCCAGGGTACAAGCCATCTCTAGCAATGAGAGCTGTTACTTCATTCCTCTTGCCTATCCAACTTCAAAAGGAAAAAGAATATGCCGTAACTGAGTATAAACAATGTCTATCTTTCTCATCCCCTTCTCTATCACATCAAATCTTGAACATGAGCTCGTTAGTGAAGTGCACTTCAACAAATGTAAAAGGGAAAAGAGTTAAAAAAAATACTGGAGAAAAAAGAAGATAACACCCCCCCCCTTTTTTTTTTAGCTTCTCTTGATCCTCAATCTGTATAAAACCTTACCAAGTGTTAGGCAAATTTAACAGCAAAAGACTGTTTCGAATGTATCAAAAGCTTGGGAAGGTAAGTGTGGTCTTATAGGGTTTAATAGGTAACTGGTGACTGTAAGTCCACAAAGTCTCCCCTACTTCTACACTTAGGATATGAGGCTGAAGTTAAGTCTGCTGCTTTCCATCTGAAACAGAAATGGTGCTAACACTTTATCTGCTAACTCTCAAGAATGAATGAGATCATGTCTACAAAATGAGCTCCTGGGGGAAAAATATTAGATAAGCTCTGAGCTTTAGAGCTCCTGATCTTATATAAAATTATAATCAGATTTTTTTAAAAAAAATTGATTAAGTCATATATTCAAGAGTTCACTGGTGCGTTTCTCACTCAATATTGAGCAGGCTTGGGCCTGTCAACTCTCCAATCCATGAAAATCACTAATCCTCACTTCCTTTTCCAACAAATTAACAAAGAGAACAAAACTAAGCTTGGGGGTGGTGGGGAGCCTCCCTGACATCCAGAAGGTGAAGCACAGGGGAAAGGCAAAAAGTCTTTCAGAACCACACAGCTTCACAACCTACATCAGCAGCAAAGCAGTGCTCCCTACCTACAAGGACTAGTATTCTGAAGGAAAAAAAGGCTAAATTTTCTTTGGTAAAACACTGAGACAGATGTTTAACCTAGCGGTTAAGAAATCAGTTAAGTCCTCATGTTTGGAGCCAGCTTTGTGGCACAGTGGGTAAAATTGCCTCCTGCAGCCCTGGCATCCCATATGGGCACCGGTTAGAGTCCCGACTGCTCTACTTCCAATCCAGCAGCCCTGCTGACGTGCCTGGGAAGGCAGCAGAAAGTGGCCCAAATTCTTAGGTCCCACCGCCAATGTGGGAGACCTGGAGTGAGCTCCTGGTTTCAGATAGAGCTCTGGCCACAGCGGCCATCTGGGGAGTGAACCAGTGGATGGAAGATCTCAATCTCTCCTCTCTAGCTCTGCCTTTCAAATAAATACATAAAGCTTAAAACAAATAAACAAACAAACAAACAAACAAAAAACCTCATGTTCCATATAGAATGCTGACCATGGGAGGTAGCAGTGACAGTTTAAGTAATTCAGTTCCTATCACTCACATAGGAGACCTGGGTTAAGTTCTCAGTTCCTGGCCTTCAAGTCTGGCCCCTCCCAGTTGTTGCAGACATTTGGGGAGTGAAACAGTGGATGGGGGCTCACTCTCTCTCTCCTCAAATAAATAGAAGTAAAAGAGAATGATTGACAGAGTATTTTACTAAAGACTTAAATTATGTCAAACATAAGAATAAGATATTTTTAAATATTAAAAAAATGAGTGGCAGAAATAAGAAAAAAATAGCAAAATAAAGAGACCTATAATGTTTCTCCAACTCATTATTTTCTTTTATTCTTCACTTGAGTAAGGACATATTGGGAGTAATCCTTAAACCTGAAGAAGTAGGACAAACTAAATAATTACATTTCACTAAGGAGATATTTATGACAGAAGTAGTTCTACACAAATGGGTTATATATATATATATATAAAATGGAATTACACTAAGTGGATAAATATACAATGGAGAATAGTTCTCATATTAACATGAAGTTATAAGGAATTTTAAATGTCCAGTGGTACTGGTACTTCAGAAAGTTTGTGGAGGGCCTTGTGGTTAAGATGCCACTTGGGATGCCCTCACCCCTTACCTGAGTGCCTGAGTTTATCTATCTTTACTTTTTTTTTTTTTTTTTTGACAGGCAGAGTGGATAGCGAGAGAGAGAGACAGAGAGAAAGGTCTTCCTTTTTGCAGTTGGTTCACCCTCCATGGCTGCTGCGGTCGGTGTATCGTGCTGATCCGAAGCCAGGAGCCAGGCGCCTCTCCTGGTCTCCCATGCGGGTGCAGGGCCCAAGGACTTGGGCCATCCTCCACTGCCTTCCCGGGCCATAGCAGAGAGCTGGCCTGGAAGAGGGGCAACCGGGATAGAATCCGGCGCCCCAACCGGGACTAGAACCCGGTGTGCCGGTGCCGCAAGGCGGAGGATTAGCCTGTTAAGCCACGGCACCGGCCTGAGTTTATCTATCTTAACAGACATCAGTCTTCAAAGCAGAGGACATTATTCTAATTGACAGAAGGTCTCAAATCTGGTCTGAGGGTTTTTTCTAGTATGAGGGAATCATTAATGGAAAAACATAAAACCATGTTTAAGTTAATTTAATAAATAATCCTAAATTATGAAGGCAAAATTAACCAGGAAATTCAATAAGATTACATAATGGAGAAAACTAAAAGGAGAAACCCTCTTCCACTAAACAGTTAAAATTGGGAATTGTAAGAATGTTAAATGAAAGTATTTCATAATGTTCACAGAAAATGCACATATGAAAAAACTATGCATGAATTTCAAAATTTCTTTGCACCAAAATAAACATCTTTATTTTACTTTTCCATGAATTTTTAAAAATTTTTATTTGTTTTTATTTGAGAGGCAGCGAAACACAGAGAAAGACAGGGAGAAAGCTCCCATCTGCTGGTTCACTCCCCGAATGCCTGCAATAACCAGGACTAGGTCAGGCTGAAACCAGGAGTCAAGAACTCTATCCAGGTCGGACACGTGGGTGTCAGAGAACCCACCGCTTCTGTGCAGCACCTGACAATGCATTACTATCAGTGTGCACACTAGCAGGAAGCTGGAGTCAGGAACAGAGCCGGGACTTGAACTCGGGCACTCAGGTAAGGCGTGAGGGCATCCCATGCAGCATCTTAACCACAAGGCCCTCCACAAGCTTTCTGAAGTACCAGTACCACTGGACGCAGCAGAGACATTATAGAGCCAGTTAGGCTCAAGAAAATGAATCCCATTTTAGACGGGTTGAATATGACTTTTCAGAGAAACTCTCAAATGGAATAGTCTAATTAATAAAGCCATTCCAGTGGAGTTCAGGAGACAGGTCAGTGACCAAAGGGGAAAATAGATCTTATCAGCACAGAAACTTACATAGTTGAATTTAAAAGTAGAAAGACTGTCTGAACTGAATATGGAATAGTGATGTAGAATAACAAAAGGAAAGAAAGGCATGCTGATGACTGAACTTTGGGGAAAATCCTCTAGGTTACCAAAGAAGCACCTTGAACATAACCCCATTACACTACTTATCACACTGCATTTTATTTGCACAGCTGCCTCTGCTTCTATGACTTCTTGGTGGCAAGGTAGATGTTAAACACTAGTTTACTGAACAGGGGTGGGCATTTGGCCTAGAAGTTAAGACGCCCACTGGGATGCCCATGTCTTTCATTACGGTGCCTAGCTCCAGCTCCCAGTTCCAGGTTTCTACCAATGCAGACCCTGAGAGGCAGCAGATGATGGCTCAAGTAGTTGGGTTCCCATCACCACGTGGCTGGATGGAGTTCCCAGCTCGCCACTCCAGGCTGGCCCAGTCACGGCCATTGCAGACATTTTGGGATGAGCCAGTGGATAGGAGCTAGTATGCTTGTTCTCAATGGTGAACACGTTCATTCGTTCTCTCTCTCTCTCTCTCTGCCTTGTAAATAAGTTTTTTTAAAGTTTACTGAATAAAAGTATAAACAGTTAAGGAACAGAAGAATGAAAGGAAACAGGAAAATTATCCTGGTTATTGTGCAACATAAATCAAATGCCCAGAAATATGAGCCTATTTTGTATAGGAATTGATTTAAAGTATTTTCTCTTTTTTAAAAAAAATATTTTAGGGGCTGGCGCTGTGCTGTAGTGGGTAAAGCTGCCACCTGCAGTGCCTGCATCCCATATGGGCACCAGTTCAAGTCCCGGCTGCTCCACTTCTGATCCAGCTCTCTGCTATGGCCTGGGAAAGCAGTAGAAGATGGCCCAAGTCCTCGGGTCCCTGCACCCACATGGGAAGTCCCGCAGGAAGCTCCTGACTCCTCATTTTGGAATAGTATAGCTCCAGTAGTTGTGACCAACTGGGGAGTGAACCAGCGGATGGAAGATCTTTCTCTCTCTCTCTCTCTCTCTCTCTCTCTCCCCTTCCCTGCCTGCCTGCCTCTCCTCTCTTTGTGTAACTCTGACTTTCAAATAAATAAATAAACCTTTAAAATTTATTTATTTATTTGAAAGGCAGTGTTACAGAGAGACAGAGACAAAGAGAGAGGTCTTCCATCCGCTGGCTCACTCCTCAGGTGGCCACAATGGCCGGAGCTGAGCCGATCCGAAGCCAGGAGCCAGGAGCTTCTTCCAGGTTTCCCACAAGAGTGCAGGGTCCCAAGCACTTGGACCATCTTCCACTGCTTTCCCAGGCCGTAGCAGAGAGCTGGATTGGAAGTGGAACAGCCAGGACTCAAACCAGTGCCTATATGGGGTACCGGTACTGCAGGCAGTGGCTTCACCCTCTATGCCCAGCGCCAGCCCAATCTAAAGTATTCTTAATACAGAGATATAACCCTAATAGGACAGACTGAATAGGAAAGAAAAATGAAAACAGATGGCTCTACAAGAGTTCCCATAAAGAGAGGGGAGATCTTATTCCAGACACGGAGAGAAATCAATCGAGCAATGAAGACAACATGGCTAAACTGAATTCAGAGGCATACTATTAGTTCTTGTATAGATACATAATTCTTTGAGAATCGAGAAACCTGATGATTAGTAAATCAGTTGCTAAAGACTCCCTGATGAAGCTAATTAAATAGTGTAAAGATTAGTGAATGGCCAATTTAAGGCAATTTGCTAAAAATATTACAGGAATGCTAAATAAATAATAGTAATAAAGGCATAATTAATGGTGCATAAACAGGGAGCTAAGGGACTCAAGTCTTACTCTTGAGCAGTTTCTTTTGTGAGCTCCACTGAGCTAATTTTTGCTAATTAGTAAGAACACTACTGAGTGGAGGTTAATATGATGATCTCTAGCAACTGAAGAGGAGACAGGCTGTACTTAGCTGCGAATTCTGACTAAGCACAAGGACTCAATTTTTAATGTGTACTGAATTTTCAGCACTTCCTACTGTGTACAAAGAGCCACCCATATTGTAGCATAAGGATATTAAAAAGGGTTAAATCAAATTGCTTTTAACTTTTAAAATAAATTAAAACTTACCATGATACAAACGGTTTAAAGTTTGTATTAGCATAATAGGTGGTTATTTCAGAAATAATACTCAGCCAACACCTCCTCCCCAGTAGTAACAATAATAAAACCATTCCCTTGTACTTATGTAGCTTTTCATTTTTTTTCAAAGCACTTCCACAAATACTAATTGAAGTAGAAGCTTTATATATGATCTGACCACTCCTTGGATAAACTACTTTAAGTATGGGTTTCTGTTTCAGGAAACAGTCTATCTTCTCCTTAGTACTAATAATATATTCCCTTTTATTTATATGGATTTTCACTTTAAACGCCCTTTCCCACATATATTAACTGGAGCAGAGTCATCAGAAATGATTTCTCCATTCTTTGCATCCTCCCAAGGGCTTAATCCTAAAAAGAAGAGCAACTAAAATATGATAAATAAGCTAGATGATTTTAAGGCAGTAAACCCATTCTTGAATTTGGATTCAAATCTCCCCAAAGTCTCAAAATCAGAGCAAACTCTCCAAGCCAATAAACTGATTCTCCTTTTTCCCCAAGCATAGGCTTCTAAGGGGGCAAGAGAATGGCATGATCGTATGGGAATAAGGGGAGTTCACCAGTATAATCCCTCTGTGTCAATCACAAGGCCTAAAGCATAGTAAATGCTGGTAAATCACTGTGATTATTACCAAAAGGAGAACATCCTACCCAAACTCACAGAATTATCTGTTCTACAGCTAAGAAAACAAGAAACACTCAATTCTTTTTGTTATTTTTCCTCTACAATTACATTTTTATCTGTATGTCTGTTTATATTTTATGTTTTTATATACGTGCATTCCAAGCAGAATCATAACAAAACCAACAGCACATGGCAGGGGGGCTGGTGCTGTGGTGCAGTGGGCTAAGCCTCTGCCTGCAGTACCGGCACTCCATACAGGCACTGGTTTTAGTCCCGGCTGCTCCACTTCCAATCCAGCTCTCTGCTATGGCCTGGGGAAGCAGTGGAAGATGGCCCAAGTGCTTGGCCTCCTGCACCTGTGTGGAAGAAGCTCCTGGCTCCTGGCTTTATTTCAGCTCAGCGCCAGCCACTGTGTCCATTTAGGAGTGAACCAGCAAATGAAAGACCTCTCTCTGTCTCTCTGTAACTCTGCCTTTTAAATAAGTAAGTAAATAAATAAATAAAGCACATGGCAAGGGGCTGACACAGTGGTGTAGCAGGTTAAGCTGTCACCTACTACATTGGCATCCCTTTATGGGCACCAGTTCAAGTCCTGGCTGCTCTACTTCCAAACTAGTTCCCTGCTAATGTGCCTGGAAAGCAGAAGATGGTCCAAGTACTTGGGCCCCTCACCCACATGGGAGACCTGGATGAAGCTCCTGGCTCTGGCCAGTTGTGGCCATCCAGGGAACGAGCCATGAAATGGAAGATCTCTCTCTCTCTGCAACTCAGTCTTTCAAATAAATGCATACATCTTTTTTAAAAATGGGGGGGAGGTGGCAGTGTTGTGGCATGGTGGGTAAAACTGCTGCCTGCAACACCAGCATCTCATACAGGCTCCCGTTTAAGTCCCAGCTGCTCCACTTCTAATCCAGGTCCCTGCAAATGTGCCCAGGAAAGATGGCATAGGATGATTTTGCCCCTGCACCTCATGGGAAACACAGAGGAAAGCTCAGGCTTCCAGCTTCAGCCTGGCACAGACTCTGCCATTGTGGCCATTTGGGAAGTGAACCAGCAGAGGATCTCTTTGTCCTTCCCTCTATCTGTCTGTGACTCTGACTTCCAAATAAATAAATTAATCTTAAAAAGAGCACATGGCAAAAGTTGAGCTCTACTAAAAATCCAACAATAGACAGACAGAAAGTAGATACAGAGGACCAAGTACTGCAAAGACAGAGGAACACAGTTAGGATTCTTCATTTAGTAAGCACGCTAAAGCCTCCACACGTGGGGGGCAATTACCTCAGAAAAGAAGTTTCAAAACGTAGAATTGTTTCCTACATGTCCATGTCTTTACAGTATTCATGTTTTAACTGAAATGCAAAAACAGTTTCTTCTTTTCTTATGATATGACCAAGATAAAGAAAAATACTTTGATTCGCCGTGGCTCACTAGGCTAATCCTCCGCCTTGCGGTGCCGGCACACCGGGTTCTAGTCCCCGTCGGGGCACCAGATTCTGTCCCGGTTGCCCCTCTTCCAGGCCAGCTCTCAGCTGTGGCCTGGGAGTGCAGTGGAGGATGGCCCAAGCGCTTGGGCCCTGCACCCGCATGGGAGACCAAGAGAAGCACCTGGCTCCTGACTTCGGATCAGCTTTGGATCAGCATGCTGTGCAGGCTGCAGCGTGCTGGCCGTGGCGGCCATTGGAGAGTGAACCAACGGCAAAAAGGAAGACCTTTCTCTCTGTCTCTCTCTCTCACTGTCCACTCTGCCTGTCAAAAAAAAAAAAAAAAAAGAAAGAAAGAAAGAAAGAAAAATACTTTGATTATGTAATAAGTGGGTTGCTGGTAATCTGGGTATAAATTTTTAATTGATTTGCATTTTTCAAAGTACTAAGAAAATTTGCTATTTACAAATAACCAAAGTAAAAACCTCATAAACATTTATTTTATAACATTATATCTTTCTAACGTGGCTTTCTGGGTGTTTACGTTTTATATCTATCACATTATTTTTCTAGAGAAAGACAAATGCAAGAGTCTTTTAAAAAATCTACTTATATTCCATATCTAGTTGGGAAGTTTCTTTTAAAAATTTATTTTGTAGGGGTAGGTGTTGTTTTTTGTGGAGTTTCCTTTTTTTGTAAGATTTATTTTGTTTATTTGAAAGAGTTACAGAGAAAACTTCCATCCGCTGGTACACTCTTCAAATGGCCACACAGACAGGGCCGGGCCAGGCAGAAGCCAGGAACCTAGAACTCCATTCGGGGTTCCCACGTGGGTGGCAGAGGCCCAAGTACTCAGGCTGTCTTCTGTGGCTTTCCCATGCACATTAGCAAGGTGCTGGATCAGAAGTAGAGCAGCACTGGTGCTCATATGGGATGCCCGTGTCATTGCAGGCAGTGGCTGAACACTTCGTGCCACCACACCAGGACCAGTGTTGAGGTGTTGCAGGTTAAGCTGCCACTCGGGTGCCCACATCCCATTGTGAAGTACCTGGGATCAAATCCCATCTTCACTTCCAATCCAGTTTCCTGCTAATGCACAAGGAAGGCAGCATGTGGGAGACCTGGATGAAGTTCCTGGCTCCTGGCTTCAGCCCAACTGTTGTGTACGTTTGAGGAGTGAACCAACAGATCTCTCTGTCTCTCTCTCTCTCTGCCTTTCAAATAAAATAAATAAATCATTTTAAAATTTTACTTTGTAAAATTTGTAAATTAACAACGCAACAGAAAAAAAGGCCTGCTTGATAATATGAACCAAACAACCACAGAACATAGAAACGAAAGCACAGCAGCTCTCAGATCACTTTGGTCTCATTAAAATAAATGTTTTGCCCTTTGGCTTATTATTCTGAAGTCAAAAAGAAGAAGAAATTCTTTTAATTAAGGCACCAAAAACTTTTGAATTAAACCAACACTGGCATATAATATGGGAAACAGGAATAACACTAGTCAAATCACAGTAAGAACATTCTCCATACATTCTTTGAAGTACATAGGAAAAACAGCTTACTAAAATTTGTATTTTACACATGGGAAACTTTGAAACTTGTGTCTGAAGCTGTATAGGAAGCATTCAGAGGAGCCACAGTGACCTAGGTATCTTGTCCATTTCTGTAACCACAGTTCTGTAGATCATCTTCCAGTAGGGTTGCCAGATAAAATACTGCACGAGAGTTACTTAGACAAACAAACAAAAAATATCCAAAGTACAAACTTAAGTTGGCAAACTATATTTACCTAATCTGGTAACCTTATCTTTCAGTATAAGTCTGTTTTTGAAAATACTAAATTCCTTGCTGAGAAGACAGTCTTCTCTGTAATTCTTTACCTTTTATGAATTTCTTGAGGATGAAGCCACTATAAAGGCACCCTGCAGAAGCAACTGCAAGAAAGAGAATACAAAGAAATATCACAAATAAGACAATTAAACGGATTCTATTCTAAAAATCAAATAGGAGTCTGAAAACACTGCTAACAGTTACAGAATATTAAAAAGGTGACCTTACTGTTGAGTTTAGTAAAAACATAAGCACCAAAGAACTACATGCGTGCATGATTTACTGTAATTAATACAAGGATAAACAGCAGATCCTGTAAGCTTACAAAGAGGAAAAGAAAAGAGAAGTCACACATGTAAGACTCAGAAAGACTTTTGAATTTTCTTTTTTTTTTTTTTTTTTGACAGGCAGAGTGGACAGTGAGAGAGAGAGACAGGGAGAAAGGTCTTCCTTTTGCCGTTGGTTCACCCTCCAATGGCTGGCACGGCAGGAGGCAGGAGCCAGGTGCTTCTGGTCTCCCATGGGGTGCAGGGCCCAAGGACTTGGGCCATCCTCCACTGCACTCCCGGGCCACAGCAGAGAGCTGGACTGGAAGAGGGGCAACCGGGACAGAATCCAGTGCCCCGACCGGGACTAGAACCGGTGTGCCGGCTCCACAAGGCGGAGGATTAGCCTATTGAGCCGCAGCACCAGCCAAGACTTTTGAATTTTCAACAGCAACACCTGAAGTTAGAAGATAATGTTGGGGCTGGTGCTATGGCATAGCAGGTAAAGCCACCGCCTCCAGTGCTGGCATCCCACATGGGCACCAGTTAGAGTCCGGCTGCTCCACTTACAATCCAACTCTCTGCTATGGCCTGGGAAACCAGTAGAGGATGGCCCAGGTCCTTGGGCCCCTGCACCCACATGGGAGACCCAGAAGCTCTGGCTCCTGGCTTCGGATTGGTGCTGTTCTGGCCGTTGTAGCCATCTGGGGAGTGAACCAGCAGATGGAAGACCTCTCTCTCTCTCTCTCTCTCTCTGCCTTTCCTTCTCTCTATGTAACTCTTTCAAATAAATAAATACATTTTTATTAAAAAAAAGACAATGTTACAGTGTCATCATAACTCTGAAGGAAAATGAATTCCTGCCTAGAATCTTACATTCAGCCAAACTATCAATCAGGTACGAGTGTAGACATTTTTAGAGATGCAAGGGCCCCCAAAAATTTACCTCTCAAACACTCTTTTTCAGGAAGCTAAGGGGAGCCCATGAGCCACCAAAACAAGAAGTCAGTCCAGGAGAAACAAGATACTAGGATTCGAGAAACACAAAATCAACATAGTAGAAAAATTAAAGAACTACTCTGAGGAACGATGGGGGAGCTCGAGACCACAGCTGGGTACCAGAAATGGAAGGTTATCAAGTCAGGATTAGAGGTGAGGGGGCTGGTGCTGTGGCACAGGGAGTTAAGCTGCCACCTTGGGTGCTGGCAGCCCATATGACCACCAAGTTCAACTCCCAGCTGCTCTCTTTCTGATACAGCTACAAGCTAATGTGCCTGGGAAAGCAGCAGAGGATGACCCAAGTGCTGGATCCCTGCCACCCAGATGGAGTTCAGGCTCCTGGGTTTGGCCTGACCCAGCTGTGATCACTGCAGTCATTTGGGGAGTGACCCATCAGATAGAAGATATCTCTCTATATCTTTCTCTCTCTTTCAAATAAATAAATATTTTTAAAAAAATTGTGGGGGCCGGCGCCATGGCTCATTCGGTTAATCCTCCGCCTGCAGCGCTGGCATCCCATATGTGCGCCGGGTTCTAGTTCCAGTTGCTCTTCTTCCAGGCCAGCTCTCTGCTGTGGCTTGGGAAGGCAGTGGAGGATGGCCCAAGTGCTTGGGCCCTGCACCCACACGGGAGACCAGGAGGAAGCACCTGGCTCCTGGCTTTGGATCAGCGCAGTGCCGGCAGTGGCGGCCATTTGGGGAGTGAACCAATGAAAGGAAGACCTTTCTCTCTGTCTCTAACTCTGCCTGCCAAAAAAAAAAAAAATAGTGGGGCCAGCGCTGTGGTGCAGCGGGTTAAAGCCCTGGCCTGAAGCGTTGGCATCCCATATGGGCGCCAGTTCTAGTCCCAGCTGCTCCTCTTCCCATCCAGCTCTCTGCTATGGCCTGGGAAAGCAGTGGAAGATGGCCCAAGTCCTTGGGCCCCTGCACACATGTGGGAGACCCAGAAGAAGTTCCTGGCTTCAGATCAGTGCAGCTCCAGCCGTTGTGGCCATCTGGGGAGTGAGCCAGCAGATGGAAGACCTCTCTCTCTGTCTCTACCTTTCTCTGTAACTCTTTCAAATAAATAAAATAAATCTTTTTAAAAATTTTAAAAAATAGTAATTGGGGGGCTGGCACTGTGGTGTAGAGGGGTAGGCCTGGGAGAAAGGTCAGCAGGGGGCTGGACTCTGCCTCTGGCCGGGACACGACGTTGGACCTCGGTGAGGTTCAAAGGTGGTCTAGGGAGCCTCCACCTGCCTAGCTTCAAGCTCCATGGGGCAGAACGTCGTGACCAGGGGAGGGGGTGAGCCTTCTTCTGCCCATTTCTCTAAGCAGTGGAAACACTCAGTCCAAGATCTGGGGAGACCCTTGTGCCCGTTTTCCAAAACTTTAAACTCTGGCCTCTGAGAGGGGTGGGGAAGCCAGGTGACACTGTTGGGGTTGCTCCTAGCATCCAAAGTGCTCCACTGGGGGCTGGTGCTGTTTCATAGCAGTGCCGGCATCCCATTTGGGCGCTGGTTCATGCCCCGGCTGCCCCACTTCCAGCCCAGCTCTGGATGGCCCAAGACCTTGGGCCCCTGCATCTGCGTGGGAGACCCGGAAGAAGTTCTACCTCTATAACTCTACCTTTCAAATAAATAAATCTTATAAAAAAAAAAAGTATTAGTCCCTAGGATAGAACAAGTTGGAAAGAGGAAGCATACAGAGACCTATAGGTTTTTTCAAACAAGTCCCACTGAACTACTTTCTCTTATAATCATGTACATGTGTACTTTTAATAAAAACTAAATTAATGTGTATACTTTTTCTAAAAAGGTAAAAATAAAGCATATCTCTATATTCTAACATAAAATGTTACCTCTAAAATACTGTTACTAAAAACATATGGATGTGACTGGTGGTGTGCCACAGCAGGTTAAGCTGCTGCTTGGGATGCCCACATCCCATAACAGTATCAGTTCAAGTCCCAGCTATTCCACTTCCAATACAGGTGGCCTGTTGATGTGCCTGGGAAGCAGCAGCTGATGGCTCAAATACTCGAGTACCTGGCACCCACTTGGGAGACCTGAATGGAGTTCCTGGCTCCTGACTGCAGCCTGGCACAGTCTTGGCTGTTGCAGACATCTGGGGAGTGAAGAAACAGAGCATCTCTCTTTTTCTCTCTCTCCTCACAATCTCTCGTCCCAGCCTCTCTGTCACTCTTTCAAATAAATAAATTTATATTTAAATATGTGGAATAGTTATATGTATAGTATAATTCTATCATAAAATCAGTGTAACTATGAATATATGCATAAAATCTAGAAGAATATAACTAGAAAGTCTCACTCTTCATGCTTCTGTATGTTTTTTTAAAAGATTTATTTATTTACTTGAAAGTCAGAGTTACACAGAAAGAGGAGAGGCACAGAGAGAGAGAGGTCTTCCATCCGCTGCTTCAGCTCCATAACCGCTGGAGGTGTGCCAGTCCGAAGCCAGGAGCCTCTTCCAGGTTTCCCATGTGGTACAGAGGCCCAAGGACTTTGGCCATCTTCTACTGCTTTCCCAGGCCATAGCAGAGAGCTCGATTGGAAGAGGAGCAGCCGGGACTCGAACTGGTGCCCATATGGGATGCTGGCACTGCAGGCAGTGGCTTTACCCACTACACCAGTCCGTTTCTGTATATTTTAAGTCAAGAATGAATCATCTTTATTCCTGTCAAAAAATTCTAATTACATAAAGATCAGAGACAATAAGAAGTGCTCCCTAATGCTGACCAAGACTCAAAATGCCTGTGAAATCGAATTTTTTGCCAAAAGCTGTTTTGGCTCAAGTACTTTGCTTTGAGTCAAATCAACCCTATTACCTTAGCCATAGTTTACTAGACCAGACTCAATGCACAAGCTAATTCAGCCACATACAGACCAGTCATCATTCTAGTCAGGTAGCCAAGCAGCTCTCTCATAAATGGTGGGAACTCTGCCTAGTCAGAGTAGAGTTCATGCAAAGTAATAGCGTTCTCTTGAGAATGTTTAATACCAAATGCACAAAGAGAAAAGAGGTCATTTCTAGTTCGGGTAAGCAAATGTCTTGTGTACTATCTGATCTCATCTGGGTCCCTCTTAGTCTGGTGGGACAACCTTCACTTCAAAGGATCCTTCAAAAACACCTACTCACGCATGTACACACACACACAAACAAAAAAGCTAGTACTGTATAAGCTCAAGAAAATTAGTTATTTTAGAACTATTCAAGGCATCAGCTTTCCCTCAAGAGAAGAAGCAAGAGTAAAAGAATGAGAGCCAAGCAGAAGAGAGATTTTCAAACTAACTGCAGGTCAGGATTATCAGAGTATGAACCATTCAGAATTTTCCCTTTTTCAAGTTATTTTGCAATTGCCAAAGTCTAGACATAAAAGAAAATGTACATAAAACTCAATGTGGGGCCAGCGATGTGGCATAGCAGGTAAAGCCACATTCCACGTGGGCACTGTTTCGAGTCCCAGCTACTCCACTTCCAATCCAGCTCTCTGCTATGGCCTGGGAAAGCAGTGGAGGATGGCCCAAGTGCTTGGGCCCCTGCACCCCCTTGGGAGACCGGGAGGAGGCTCCTGGCTCCTGACTTCAGATTGGCACAGCTCCAGCTGTTGCAGCCGTTTGGGGAGTGAACTAGCAGATGGAAGACCTCTATCTCTCTCTCTGCATCTGCTTCTCTGTAACTCTGCCTTAAATAAATAAACCTTTAAAAAAAAAAAACTCAATGTAACATAAATTTTACTGTGAAAGAGTAGCTTAAAACCAACAGCATGGGACCGGTGCTGTGGCCTAGCAGATAAAGCCACCACCTGCAGTGCCAGCATCCCATATGGTCATGGGTTCGTGACCTGGCTGCTCCTCTTCTGATCCAGCTCACTGCTATGGCCTGGGAAAGCAGCAGAAGATGGCCCAAGTGCTTGGGCCCCTGCACCCTCATGGGAGACCTGGAGAAAGTCCTGGCTCCTGGCTTCAGCTGTTGTAGCCATTTGGGCAATGAACCAGAGGATGGAAGACCTCTCTCTCTCTGCCTCTCTGTAACTGCCTTACAAATAAATAAATAAATCATGAAAAAATAATAAAACCAACAGCAAAAGTGAGACTGTTCCTTAGCAATTTTAAACTAATAAATAATCTTGAGATGTCATTCTACTCACCTTGTCTAAATGACGCATTTGTATATCTATCACCAGATACTTATTACATAATCATGTGTGTTGTTTGGTTGCATGATGAAAGAATACAACTAAATTTTTAAATACACTACAACATAAATTATGACAAAGTAAAGATTAAAAATCAATCATCTTTCTTCCTCTACTTACTAGTTGTTACACAGCGAAGAGCGTTTGCCTGGGGCTTGGAATTTAATGTTTCTATGGAAATCATTAGCTGCCCTTCTAGCAGTGTTCCCTTTGAAACTCCTGTTTCACACGTCCAGTGAATTATTAAGTATTTCAAAATCTGAAAAGAGCACAATTCAAAGAAAACATAATCTTCTTTAGAAAACATGGTAACAATAAATTTGCATAATACAGTTAAATAACCCTTATTTCCCCAAAAAAATTGTATTCCTGTTTCTAAAATGTCAGGTTTACATTTGTTCAGAGCTAAGCACTATGACTAAACAGAAGAAATAGCTAGTAGAGTGACATAAGGAATGAGATGGTGAAATTCAACATAATGTCCAGTAAAACAGGCAATTGAGACAATAAATTGCTTTATTTAGAAGACAAGTTCATCCGCAAACATTAATTAGGGAAAAATTAAGTGGGCGTTTGTTTTTATTTCCTTTTTTTCCTCCAAATTCAAGCCAACATGAAGACTACGAATAAGAGTGACATTTGGTTATGAATCATCTTTACCTTTCATTAAATCAACATTTTCAAGGGTCAGAATACTATTTAAGAGGAAGGCATTTAGCCTCATGGTTAACACACCAGTTGGGATACCTGCATCTCAAATCTAAGTGCTTGGGTTCAACTTCAGGCTTCAGTTCCTGCTAATGCAGACCTTAGAAAACAGTGATAATGTAATTAGGTTCCTGTCACCTACACGGGTATCCAGATTGAGTCCCCTGCTTCAGTTCCAGCTCAGCCACATTAGGAGCATTTGGGGAGTTAACCAGTAGATCAATGTCCTCTTTACTACCTCTCAAATAAATAATTATTTTTAAAAAAAAGATATTACTTAAGAGTAGAAGAGACAAATGTCTGGATTTGAATCCTTGATGTGCCGAATTCTAGCATGTTACCTTGGGCAAACTACTTAGCCTCTCTACTTTAGGTTTCTCTATATAAATGGAAACAATCTTATCACATACGGCTGATTCCAAAAGTAAATAATATGTGCAAAATGCTTCACACAATGCCTGGCATATAGTAAATGCCTCATAATATTAATATTTCTAGTAAGTTCATCTGCACACACTAGTTTAGGTCGAACAGGACTACAAAATGTCTGAATAAAACATTCAATTTTTTATTTTATTTTAATTTTTTATTTATTTGAAAGACAGAGTTACAGATAGAGGTAGAGGCAGAGAGAGAGGTCTTCCATCCGCTGGTTCACTCCCCAGATGGCTGCTACGGCCGGAGCTGTGCCCATCCAAAGCCAGGAGCCAGGAGCTTCTTCAGGGTCTCCCACGCGGGTGCAGGGGCCCAAGGACTTGGGCCATCTTCTGCTTTCCAAGGCCGTAGCAGAGAGCTGGATCAGAAGAGGGGCAGCCAGGACTCAAACCGGTGCCCATATGGGATGCCGGCGCTCTATGCCAGGGCTTTAAACCGCTGAACCACAGCGCCAGCCCCAAAAACATTCAATCTTGATGAGGCAAATCCAAATAAAATATATTCTATTTAATTTCCACCTCTGTTTGTGAAAGCAGACTCTCACTTCCACCCAGTACGCCACAAGGAAAATTACTATCCCCTTTTTTTAAAGGGAGGGAGTTCCGGGCAAGAGAACTTGGTAACTACGATCCTCACCCGTGTACCCGAGCTCATCCGGAGGGCTCGTGGGCACATTTGCAGCCTCACAGCCCCCGACTTCTGCGCACCCTCTGCTAAGATTGTCCCATATGTCTTTATCCATAAGACAACAGCTGGGAAAGGAACAGTGGCCCGTGAGTCAGCGTTTTCTGCGCCATCCGTTTCTGTCAGCAGTAAATTCAAACCTTCCAGCTTCCTGTGGTGACGGCAAAGAAGGCAGGGGGGCTGGACCCCTCCCAGAGCCCCTATTTTACTGGCCCTGCAATCCCCCCAGGGCCCGCAGTAAGCGTCCCATCGGGCAGCGGAGCGGGCGCACGTGGTGGAGCCGGCGGGCGCAGGTGCTCAGGCGAGAGCCGCCCCGCCACGCCCAGGGCTGCTCCCCTGGCGCCCCTGGGCACTACCCGGTCCCTCCGGGGCTGCTTCCCCGGTTCGCGCCCCGCCCCGCCCCGAGTTGCCCGTCTTCTTTCCACTTCCTCTCCCGCCATGGGGTGTGAGGAAAACTCCAGGGAAGCAAGCCAGGCCCCCCGCCCCGAGGCCGCCTGTGCCCCCGCTGGTGTCCGGCCGACACCGCCCGCAGCTAGAAACTGGGGTGCGCGGCCCCTTCACGTGGGGGCCAATCTCCTCAACCACGCCGCGGCCGCCGCGGCTCCTCACACGCACTCCCCAACCTGCCTCTGCCACCTCAGGCAACGCCTCTGCCCCTGCGTCGCGGCATCACCTCGCAGACGGCCACCGCCGCTCCCTCCATTGCCAGCTGCGCGACGCCCACTCCACAGAGGCCAGGCGGCGTCGACCTCAGACGGCGCCCACGCCCGGCCGCGCGAGCCCGATCCTTCCCGCCCGCCCGCGCCCCGCCCACCGGCCCGCCCGCGCCCCGCCCACCGGCCCGCCGCGCCTGCGCACACGCCCCGCCCCGCGGCCCGGAGCCGCTGGCCGCGGCTGCCTCGCGTGGGCGGGCGGCAGGGCCGGGGGCGGCCGGTGGGCGGCGGCCACGGCTGGAGGCGAGCCGGAGCGGGGCCAGGACACGACTCCGCCCTCCTCCCGAAGACACTTTCCCACGGTCTCGGCGAAACGAGACCTTTAGCGCTTTTGAGAGCGCTCCGATAGCCCTCGGCGCTTTCGAGGCCCCTTCTCCCGGCCCGGAGAGGCTACTGGGTTTGATCCCTGGCCGTCCTCACCTCGTGCGGGGGACCCCGACCGCTGGTTCCCAGAGTTAGCAAAGAAAAATACAGGGCTGCCAGCTAAAATTGAATTTCAAATGAGTTTATTTAAGTATACATCTCATGCAATATTTGGAACATAGACTTCAAAAAGTATTCGTTCATCTGAAATTCAAAGCTGGACACCCTGAACTTTACCAGGCAACCGGTCCCAAGCCTCTCCCCAGCCTAATCCAGCGGTCCCAGCGTGTCCTCCCTCCCACTCCCACCCCACGGGGGAGTGCGCGGCCTCCCCACGTGTGGCTCTGCCCTAAATGTCCCAAGGCAGGAGCTGGCTTTTCTAGGGTTCCCACTGTCGGGAGAAACTCGGGTCTTCCAAGAGAGTTCCCAGCTGGAAGGAGGGTAATTCTGCAGGCTCCAGGTTTGGGGCCCAGGTTAAGCCCATAACTGCTGGTGACCTGGCAGTCACAAGAAAACCCCGCTGGGAGAGGCCTACCTGGCAGAGAGCTGCCCAAGGAGAAGGGTGGGACCGGGTGTCGGCTGCTTTCCTTCAGGGAAAATTCTTCCACTTCAAGAAGCCAGGGTTGGACAGGACCGACTGGGGAGCTGGCAGAGTGCCTGCTCAGCGTACAAGCCGGGTGCCGCTCCTAAGCACTGTCTACTGAGCTCTGAGTCACGGCTGGAACGAGTCTGCGCTCTGCCCTGCTGCCCAGCGCAGCTGCTCACAGGTAGACCAGTTGCAGAAAGGTAGCTTTCATTTCTGGAAAATTCATGGAAACCCTTGACTTGGTAAGGGAGTTGGCCTGTGGGGGCTCACAGACATGGTCGTCACTCTTCTCTCTCTCCAGTGTCCCCTTTAGGGAGTGGAGTTACTAGGTGGACATAAACTATCATTATTGAATGACTGCTTGCTTGGGGCGCCCCTGGCCCCCTTTTTTTTTTACATGAATTTTTCACTCTCACGAGTACCTTGTAAGATCATTGCTGCCTTCACTCATTTGATGGCTGAGAAACCAAAGTACCGACTGTTTCCCACGGAGAGTGCTGGCTCCGCAGGGGAGGCTGCACTGGGGGTGGGAGGCGGAGGGATAGTGGCTATTGACAAAAATACTTCAGGTGAGTGGCCTTGGCCTTGTCCTTAGAATGAGCCGTGGGGATGATGCTGCAATGAAACACCCAACAGCATCCTAGAGGCCCGTGAGACCCAACAAACATAGCTAGGGACACAGTCGCCCGTGCAACCCAATGTTGGCAGCCATGAAGAAGGAAGCCTTTGATATGAGAGCCTCACATAAAGACTTCATGTTATAAAATGTGGTCACACTTTTGTTTTTAAGATTTATTTTATGTATGAGAGAGAGAGAGAGAGAGAGAGAGAGATCTTCCATCTGCTGGCTCGCTCCCCAGATTGTTGCAACAGCAGGGCATCCGGGTCTCCCACGTGGGTGCGGGAGCCCAAGCACTCAGGCCATCTTCTGCTGCTTTCCCAGGCACATTAGCAGGGTGCCAGATTGGAAGTGGAGCAGCCGGGACTTGAACTGCCCTCATATGGGATGCTGGCATCACAGATGGCAGCTTAACCCTCTATACCACAACAGCAGACTTGACGTTTGGTGAGTGTTGACTCTGCTAAGCACGCTTCACATTTTCTTGTTTAGCTAATGTAGTCCTCCCCTGTACGAGAGGTGTTGTCACCCTCGTTTTATAAACGATGGAAATGAGGTTCCAAGAAGAGGTTGTATGACACTAAGTTTGCAAATTCAGAGCCAGAATCTGAAACAAAGATCTACCTTTACCCTTCCAGCCACCTTCCCACAGCTACCCAGTGCCTCTACCACCTGGCTGGGACCTGCCAGGAGCCAGGTGCTTCTCCTGGTCTCCCATGGGGTGCAGGACCCAAGCACTTGGGCCATCCTCCACTGCACTCCCTGGCCACAGCAGAGAGCTGGACTGGAAGAGGAGCAACCGGGACAGAATCCGGAGCCCCGACCGGGACTAGAACTCAGTGTGCTGGCGCCGCAGGCAGAGGATTAGCCTAGTGAGCCGTGGTGCTGGCTGTCGTATGGAATTTTAAGCATTGCTGGGAGACGCCAGCCCCTCTGTGCAAAAGCTAAGGAGCCAATGAATGCAGATATCCTCGTCTCCCACAAACTGAGGCTTGACTGGACCAGAGCTCTCGGCCCCTTCCCCATCGGTGTATGCATCCACCCTGTTTGGGGTTTAATAACCACTATGCTATTAGACTCAACTGTTTTTACTAAGATTCTGTCCTCGGAGCAATAGAATATTAGAGCCAGAAAGGGGCTGTAGAGGTGATCAGTTATCTTCAATAGATGAAATCTGAGGCCCAAAGAAAACAAAGACCTGCAAAAGGTCTGACCTTAGCCAACCAGGTCAGGCAAGGAGCGTCTGGATTTGGCTCTGGATGCTTCCAGCCCTGACCTTCAAGGTGTTATGCACAGTGTCTTAGGGGATCCAGTTCTCCCCGGTCTTGGGGTAACATGGATTCTGCTTCCGTGTCTCCACTCTCCGCGGGGTTTGGATTAGTGCTTCACATTCGCCTGTGACAGACTGTGTATACCATCCCTAGGCACCTCTTAGACCCTACCTTGTTCTGAGGCCCCCTGGGGGATTCACACATCCTGCAGAGACTGACCCTAGGAACTTAGGTGGCAAATGTCCCTGAGGTCCCCCTTATCAGAGTGATGCAGAAATGAGGTCCCTTTGAGGACTTTCTCCCCTACTCCGTGCCGGGGTGGGGGTGGGGGGGGCGTTGCAAGTAACTATTAGAAGAGGCTGTTTTCTGCAGACAATGGGAAAGAGTTAACTGCTTCTCTCGGGTCCTGAGCAAAGTCTGTCCCCCACCAGTCCCCATAACCGGGTTTCCTGAAATGGAGCAGGTCCCAGGTGCCTCTCCACTAATCACATCCTTTGAAATGGGGCCATGAAGCTCAGATTAGCTTCTCCCGTCACCTTCCCGAGGCCCTCTCCACCTGGAGCTCGGAATCTGGGGCAGCTTCAGCACTCACCTCCCTGTGCTTCCTATCAGAGGTCAGACAGGGAGGTCCTCGCGCGGGGATGTGGGGTTATGCGGGGTCTGGGGGCCAGAGTGGTGCTGGCTTTTGTGCCAGTTCTTGGACTACAGCATCTGTTCTTCCTCTTTCTAAGACTTATGGGCAAAGGAGAGAGTCTCCCCAGGACGCTGGGATAACTGGGGTACTTTCTTCTTCACTCCGGTTCCCTGGGTCTCCTCCCTCTCCCTAGAATGACCGCCTGTGGTTCTGAGCAGCTCTCTGTTTTTCCTGGCTGAGTCACGCTGCACAGTCTCTGATTTCTCATCCACCAGTAGCAGGTGCTGAGCCAGCCCAGGAGATTCCGTTCCTTCCCTGTGAGTGTCCAATGTGTCTTCTGCCTAAATAACCAGTAAGACCTGTACCACCAATCAGTTCTGTCCTCTGTAATGAGACTTACACAGAGTAGGACCGGATTTGTTCTGCCAGCTGACATCCTCTGGAAGGGAAAGACCCTTTGTAGGCGAAAGGCCCTGGGGGTGGAAACGAGCAAGGTCATCCGGTCACATATGGCCAAGTAGAACTACTGACCCAAAGGCCAGATGATCAACTTTTCTTAAAGGACAAGCAGGCTAACTGGGATAAAGGTGCTTCTTCCAGAAGCCCCCATTAAAAACGACGTGTTCGGTCAGTCGTGGCTTGGTCTTTTCATGATTATATTACGTTGAAGTGGGAGAGGTCTTCAAAAAAATCCACGAAATGTGTATATTATGGGAAAAAAATGCATGGATTTCCAAAACTGTGTACACCAAAGTGAACTTACCTTTCACTGCCATGAACTGTTTGAAGCCCTCTCATACCTGGTCAGGCAAGCAGCTGCACAGGGCGTTTGGTCGTCTGGGGCCCCCGTTGAACTGAGCGGTCCTGAGTCTCCACTGCTGATTCGCATCTGTTCTGGCTTTGAGACCACGTTCACCTTCTGCTTCCCCAACTTTCATTCTCACCAGTTGAAAAGAGGCCACAGGACCAAAAGTCTAAAAGGGTCAGCATGTGTGAATTCTTTTCTCATTTTACCACTTGCTTTAGATGTTTTGTTCTAGTGTTCTACAATTAAAATAAGAAAGTTCTCCCCGGAATAGAGTAAGAATAACATCCATGAGATAATTTGAGAGTTTTGGAAGCTTTAAAATAAGAGAAATCTTAGAGGTCATTTAATCCAGTATTTCCCAACCAAAGAAGCAATGTTTTTCTAATCCATTTCCTTTATCCCCTGGTATCCAAGCCAGAACCAATCTGGTTTATGTTGTGTGCTTGGTGTATTTACGGTTGGGAAACACTGACCTACTTCACGGCCCTATTTCATGCAGTAGTCGTTCCAAGGCCCGTAACAAGTTCATGTCTGGCTTCTACTTGACGGCCTCGTGCTGGGAAATTTGCCACTTCAGAGCCAGCCATTCCTCCCCGCCTTGGGCAGCGCTGGTCCGGTACAGCGTGTCATTACACCAAGCTGAAGTCTGCCCCCATCCTCCCGTCTCCACCCTGTATCTTCCACCCATTGGTCCCAGATCTGCCCTTTGAAACCACAGAGAATCCTTCTAATCCCTGTATAAAAGGGGCAGGGAAAATACCCGGGATTGTTATTGATGACTTGTCACAGTGATTCAGACCCGGCCTGAGCAATTGTTTCTAGAGGTCTTACACTTGGCACATTAGCTGTGTCCCTCAAACGTTGTATAAACCAAGCTTTGTGTGAATCAGATCATTTTAGACATGCTGGAAAAGTTTCAAAGAGACACTGTTATCAGCTCATTCATAAACTGGAGAATCCTTTTGTAATGCAAATAATCTTCCCCATTAACCATTTAAGCAAATCTAGGTTTTCATGCATCATGTTTTACTTAAGGCAAGATTTGCCTACCTACAAAACAAATGAAATACTAATAGCAATATTGGCATTTATTGAGTGCTTATCTGGCACCAGGAATCAGGCACCTGACACACATTATTTAATTTCTCACAACTTCCTTCTGTAAAATTATCTCCCATTATTTACGAATGAGAAAGCTCAGACTTAAAAGTAAGTACCTTGTCTAGTTAGAAGGTGACGGGCCCGAATTCAGACAAGTTCAGAGTCTAGAGTATACGGTGTCTTAACAACCAGGAAGTTTCAGATACCAGTGATCGTTGAAATGACTAACCGTGAGTTTAGTATTACAGCACAAGTAAATTAGGCTAAGGTCCAGAAAACTGACCTAAAATGTCGACAGCTTCAACGATGAACATTAAATCTATTCCTCTAGGGTCCTGGATCGGTAGGTTTCCTGACACAACTCACATTTTCCAGTGCAATTTGATCAGGGAACCCCAAAGACTTCCCTCGGCTGTCACTATTGAGCAGCTGCTCCCACAACTTATTTCAGGAAGGTGGGTATGATCAGCCGCTTTTTCAAAGGCCAAGTGTCAGTGGCATGAGCTTCTGAGAGGGAAAAAGTGATTCATTATTGACTGGTCGAATTGAAAGTATCAAGAATCGGCCGGCGCTGTGGCTCAATAGGCTAATCCTCCATCTGTGGCGCCGGCACTCCGGGTTCTAGTCCCAGTTGGGGCGCCAGATTCTGTCCCGGTTGCTCCTCTTCCAGTCCAGCTCTCTGCTGTGGCCTGGGAGTGCAGTGGAGGATGGCCCAAGTCCTTGGGCCCTGCACCTGCTTGGGAGACCAAGAGAAACACCTGGCTTCTGGCTTCGGATCAGTGCGGTGTTCCAGCTGCAGCGCACCGGCTGCAGCGGCCATTGTGGGGGTGAACCAATGGAAAAGGAAGACCTTTCTCTCTGTCTCTCTCTCTCTCTCTCTCACTGTCCACTCTGCCTGTCAAAAAAAAAAAAGTATCAAGAATCATGGTTGATCTCAGCCTGCTACTAAGTGGGTCAGACTTAGTCAAATGGGCCCAGTTTTTAATGGCATTTAGGTTTGCAAGCTAAAAATAGCTCAGGAGGGATGGTCCATAAATAAGCGTGGTTTGAATCCAAACTGGACGAAGATAAATGGATGTAACATCTCTATGTCCTCAAATCTGTTCCTGTTTCTCCAATTTAGCCAACAGCAGCACGCACTCATAGCATCGCTCAGCTCAGAACACATCCCTTAGGGCTCCCAGGTCTACACTGCACGCGGGAGCTCGAGGCAGGACGCGCTTCTGTCCTCCACGTCCCGCCTCCATCCACCCCCCACCCAGCAGAATGCCCTGTTTGACTTGCAGTCCCAGTATCCTGGCTCATCTGCAGACTTTTGCTTCCCAATACAGGAGCAACCTTTGCAGATCACGTACTAAGCTGAAGTCCTGTTCTACGGTCATCACAGGAAACTGGCCCATCCTCTTAAGACATGGAGCTCTGCTCGCAAGCCCACCCTTCCGAGCTTGACCCGTACAGCAGGCTTGTTTATAACTGCAAGCCAAGTGCAATTTTCTTCATTTCTCATCTTGGTTTCTCAGCTTCCTCCTGCCTTAGCTCTTCTGCCAATGGCAGAAGAATAAACTTCACCTGGGGCCAGCACTGTGGCGCAGCGGGTTAAAGCCCTGGCCTGAAGTGCCAGCATCCCATATGGGCGCCAGTTCTAGTCCCAGCTGTTCCTCTTCTAATCCAGCTCTCTGCTGTGGCCTGGGATAGTAGTAGAGGATGGCCCAGGTCCTTGGGTCCCTGCACCCACATGGGAAACTGGAGGAAGCTCCTGGCTTTGGATTGACGCAGCTCAGGCCATTGCAGCCATCTGGGGCGTGAACCAGCGGTGGAAGACCTCTCTCTGTCTCTACCTCTCTGTAACTCTGTCTTTCAAAAACATAAAATAAATCTTTAAAAAAAATAAACTTCACCAATTCAAAGACCATTCAGTTACTCTAAGTTTCTGTTTAAAAGATTTATTTATTTATGTATGTGTGTATGTATTTGAAAGGCAAGAGTGACAGAGGGGCAGGGGAGAGACAGAGGGAGAGATCTTCCATCTGCTGGCTTACTCCCCAAATGCCCACTACAGCTGGATCTGGGCCAGGCCAAAGCCAGGAGCCAGGAGCCTGGAGCCTGAAACTCCATCCGGGTCTCTCACGCAATTGGCAGGAATTTGGGCCACCATCCACTGCCTTACCACATGCATCAGCAGGAAGCCGGATGGCAGCTGATTGGCCAGGACTGGACTGGCACTCCGGTGTGGGATACAGGCCTCCTAAGGGCTGGCTTAACCCCTACAGCTGCAAGGCCTGGCCCTCATGGTAAGTCTGCAACTCAGTGCCTTGGGATTCTCCTCCCAGCCTACTTCTTGTGATGGTCTAGTCTGGGGGTTATGTATCATTCTGACATGAGGGGAGGGACCTCAAGGCCAAGTCTCGTCCTCTGTCTCTCTTGCCAAACAAAGTGTGATCTTGGTCCCTGGGCTCTGTGGCTGCTGCACCTGCTGCAGAGTTCCTGGGCAGGGGAAACCGGTGATGCTGGCATAGAGAAAGCACAGGGATGGTCTGTGGGGCTCAGCGATTCGCACCTCCTCGCTTCCTGGTACTGCTGAACCTTCATGGGGTCCCGGGCCTGGGTTATCCAGCCTCAGCCTCTACCGTGGGGTTCTCAGCCCCACTCCACAGCAGTTCCTGCAGGCACCCCGCCTTTCAGTCCTCAGCCTGCTCTCACACTCCTCCCAGGGGACAGGCACCTGGGAACCTTTCAGATTTCCTCCAACTGTCAAGGAGCCAGGGAGACTGGGGCCTAGGGGGTGAGAAGTCTGGGAGTGGGGCAGTAGCAGCGCCATGTCTACCTTGCGGCACGGGAGCTTGGCAAGGCAGAGCCCCAGGAATGAAGTGGAGCCTCGTCCGTCTGCTGCCGGCCAGCGGCAGGGACACCGAACAGAGCCCCACGGTTGTTTCTCAACGCTCTTAGTCTCCTTCCCCAGTGCTTTTCAATTCTGCTTCAAGCCCAAAACGGACTCCGTTTTCTGTACGTAGGGAAAACTCGCCTGCTCTTCCCTGCTCGACGGACGACTGCCTCAACTCTGAGGTTTACTGCTCTGTCTTTTGGAAGAGGCTTCTGAAGCGAGGACAAAGCCCTGCCAAGCACGTGGCTCTTACAAAACACTGGGGCCCTCAAGAAACACAGCTTCTAACGTAGAGGTTTCTTTTTTTTTTTTTAAGATTTATTTGTTGGGGCTGGCGCTGTGGCATAGCAGGTAAAGCCACCACCTGCAGGGCCGGCATCCCATATGGGCGCCAGTTCAAGACCTGGCTGCTCCACTTCCCATCCAGCTCTCTGCTGTGGCCTGGGAAAGCAGTGGAAGATGGCCCAAGTCCTTGGGCCCCTGCACCCATGTGGAAGACCTGGAAGAAGCTCCTGGCTCCTGGCTCCTGGCTCCTGGCTTTGGATCAGCACAGCTCTGGCTGTTGGGGCCATCTGGGGAGTGAACTAGTGGATGGAAGACCTCTCTCTCTCTCTCTCTCTCTCTCTCTTTCTCTCTCTCTCAGCTTCTCCTCTCTCTGTGTAACTGTGACTTTCAAGTAAAATATTTTTTTAAAAAAGAAAAAGCCTCAAAATGTTACTTTTTTAAAAATATTTATTTATTTATTTATTTGAAAGTCAGAGTTACAGAGAGGCAGAGACAGGTCCTCTATCTGCTGGTTCACTCCCCAAACAGCTGCAACAGCTGGAGCTGGGCTGATCCAAAGCCAGGAGCTTCCTCCTGGTCTCCCACGTGGATAAAATGGTCCAAAGACTTGGGCCATCCTCCACGGCTTTCCCAGACCATAGTAGAGGGCTGGATGGGAAGTTGAGCAGCTAAACTCGAACCGGCGCCCACATGGGATGCTGGCACTGTAGGTGGTGGCTTTACCCGCTATGCCACAGTGCCGGCCTCCTCTACCGTAGATGTTAAAAGGCTACTTAGTTAAGTGTTCAAAAGCCAACTCTGATCTCTCTGTATTGTCCCTAGGCAGAGGACATTGTAGCTACAAAGCACTTGGGGCTGCCTAAGTGGTGGGAGATAGGTTAGGAGCAAAAGGAATGGGAATACTGCTTTGCTATGAAAACACTTTGTTCCATCGGTTTACGACAGGGAGTCACTGTCTCTCCTGTGGGTTTTTTTCCCGTCATTCTCTAGTTTATTGCACAGGTATCTATGTGTCTTCTGCTAAGGATTCAGCTGTGAACTGAATGTGCTCTCTCTTCCCTCATGGGCCTCAACGAGGGAACAGAGCTAGTGGGCAGGACAGCCCAGTGTGGAGCGCTCAGAAGGCCCCTGTCCCAGACTCGGAGCCCCAGGGAAGGCTTTCCAGAGGGAGCGATATCTACATTGAGACCAAAAGGATGGGTAAACATTGGGTGAACAGAAGAGAAAGCCTGAGTCCAGCCGCAAAGAACAGCATGTTGAAAATCCTACGAACTTGAGCTGTGCATTTTACTTTACACACACACACACACAGAGAGAGAGAGAGGTCTTCCATCTTCTGGTTCACTCCCTAGTGGCCACAACAGCTGGAGCTGTGCTGATCCAAAGCCAGGAGCCACGAGCTTCCTCTGGGTCTCCCACACGGGTGCAGGGGCCCAAGCACTTGGGTCATCCTCTACCACTTTCCCAGGCCATAGCAGAGAGCTGCATCGGAAGTGGAGCAGCCAGGCCTCGAACCAGCACCCATATGGGATGCTGGCGCTTCAGGCCAGGGCTTTAACCCGCTGCGCCACAGCACCGGCCCCTAGTCACTTGGGTTTGATTCCCAGCTGTGGATCCTGCTAATGGCGAACCTGGGAGGCAGCAGTGATGGCTCTCAAGTGACTGGGTTTCTGTCACCCATGTGGGAGACATGTGATTGTGGCTTCAGCCTTGCCCAGCCCAGTGCTGGCCATTGTGGGCATCTGAAGAATGAACCAGTGAATGGGGATGCTCTTCTCTTCCCTACACCTGTCTCTCTGCCTCTCAAAAAAACAAAGTTTCACAAACACCAAGAGAATTCCATGCGGTTCCTCATGCGTAGAGGGCAGAGTGCCAAGTGGTCTGTGTTAAGCCAGGAGAATCAGACCTCCCTTGGTCAAACATTTTGGACTTTAGCCAGCGCCGCGGCTCACTAGGCTAATCCTCCGCCTTGCAGCGCCGGCAAACCGGGTTCTAGTCCCGGTCGGGGCACTGGATTCTGTCCCCGTTGCCCCTCTTCCAGGCCAGCTCTCTGCTGTGGCCAGGGAGTGCAGTGGAGGATGGCCCAAGTCCTTGGGCTCTGCACCCCATGGGAGACCAGGAGAAGCATCTGGCTCCTGCCTTCGGATCAGCGCAGTGCACCAGCCGCGGCGGCCATTGGAGGGTGAACCAACGGCAAAGGAAGACCTTTTTCTCTGTCTCTCTCTCTCACTGTCCACTCTGCCTGTCAAAAAAAAAAATAAATAAATAAATAAAAATAAAATTAAAAAAAAAAACAGTTTGGACTTTATCCCAAGAGAAGGGGAAGTGGCCGAAGGGTTTTCAGCATAGGAATGACCTGTCAGATCAGTGAATTAAAGAGGCCACCTGAGCTGCAGAGCAAGAAGGCCCAGGAAGCGTGCATAGAAATGGCCTGGACACGTAGCCGGTAAAGCCACTGCCTGCAGTGCTGGCATCCCGGTTCAAGTCCCGGCTGCTCCACTTCCAATCCAGCTCTCTGCTGTGGCCTGGGAAAGCAGTAGAAGATGGCCCAAGTCCTTGGGCCCCTGCAACCATGTGGGAGACCTGGAAGAAGCTCCCGGCTTCGGATCGGTGCAGCTCTGGTCATTGCAGCCATTGGAGAGTGAACCAGCGGACAGGAGATCTCTCTCTCTCTCTCTCTCTCTCTCTCTCTCTCTGTAACTGTGACTTTCAAATAAATAAATAAACCTTTTTAAAAAAGAGAGAAACGGCCTAGACAAAACACCACCACCACCACCACCAACATTAAATGACAAGAAGAAAAGGAACCCACAAGAGAAACAGAGAAGGAGGGACCAGAGGGGTTGAGGGAAGCCAAGACAGCGAGGCCCGCGGAAACCAAGAGCAGAAAATCTCAAGAAGCAGCACACGGCGGCCAAGCGCAGTGAGACGGCAGCTAGACATCAACAACTGGATTTAGCGACAGCATTACTGACAACCTCGCGCAAAGCAGCTCGTGTTGGATTAAATCAAGGGCATCGATGCTCATCTATCCCCTCCAGTTACCGTCTCTATATAACGACATCTCCCAAGGGCTGTCGTAAGCCCAGAGCTCCCCTTTGAACTCCACGTCCACGTCTAATGGACTACTCAGTGGTTCCACGTGGTTGATAAGGTGTCTCCAACCCTGGCTCCAAGGCCAGCAATCCCCCCATCTAAACTCGGTCTTCCCACAGCATCCCACATCTCAGCAAATGGTCCTCTATTCTTCCAGTTGCACACTCCATCCCTGACAAACCCTTTCTCCTCCCCTGTGTCTAACCCCTAACCCCAGCTTGTCAATACTCTTTGCCAATGCACTTCCAACTCCAGTGCTAACATCCTGGCTCAAGCTGCCATCTTTTCTCTCTCCTGAGCCACGGTGGTAGCCTAACTGCTTTCTCATGGCAACCTGTGCACCCTGACAACCCATTCCCCACACAGCAGCCAGAGCGATCCTTATAACATACAAAGCTGATCACTTCACTTTCTGGCTTCAGCCCTTCAATAGCTTTCCCAGGGCTCTGAAAATGAAGATAAAAATGTAACTGAGGTAGGAAACTCTGAGCTCTTGCCTACCTTCCAGCTCCAGTTCCCAGTGTCTTCCCTCTCGCCTTCTGTGTTCTCTCATTTCTTAGCTGCGTCGTGCAGCCCACAGCAGCAGGCCTGGTGCCCATACACTCTGTCCCTTGGCTAAGAACCTGGGCTCATGTTCTTGGACTGTTCTTCCTACTTGGATGATCTCGGGTAAGGTACTTAATTTCTCCATGTCTCCATTTCCTCATCTCTGAAATGGGCTTAGCTCTTTTAAGTTGTCATAAGAATTAAATTATATGTATAAAATGCTAGAAATCTAGATCCCAATATATTTTATTATTAATCTTTTAAAAAGACTTATTTATTTGAAAGGCAGAGTTACAGAGAGGGAGAGAGGGACAGGGGAGAAAGAGAGTTCTTCTTCCATCTGCTGGTTCATTCCCCAAATGGCCATAATGGTCAGGGCTGGGACAGGTCAAAGCCAGGAGCCCAGAACTCTATCTGGGTCTCCTATGTGTGTATCAGGGATCCAAGCACTTGGGCCATCTTCCACTGCCTTCCCAGGTGCATTAGCAGGGAGCTGGACTGGAAGCGGAGCAGCCAGGACTTGAATCAATGCCCTCATGGGATGCTGGCGCTGCGAACAGTGGCCCAACCCAATGAGCCACAATGCTGTCTCCCTCCAATAACGTTAGTAACAGGTGTTATTACTCCCCATGCAGATCTCAGATGATCTGAGGAAGTTCCTCTTCTATCCCCTCCCTAACCAAGTTACAACTCTGTCCAATTTTCTCATAGAGAGGATTTATATAATTCATTCATATTACTTATTATATTCATTCTTTATCCTTATTATCTTTTTAAATTTTTATTTATGTAATTTATGTAGAAGGGAGGGGAGAGATCTCTCATCCACTGGTTCGTTCCCCCAAATTATGCCTGCAGCAACCAGGGCTGGGCAAGGCCAAAGCCAGGAGCCAGGAACTCAGTCAGCGTCTCCCGAATGGGCAGCAGGGGCTCAACTGCTGGAGCCATCAGCTGCCACCTGCCGCCAAGGGTGCACCCCAGCAGGAAGCTGAAGTTTGAGAAGGAGCCAGGACTTGAACCCAGACACTCTTACACGGGATGCGGGTGGCCCAAGCGGCATACTAAACACTACACCAAATGCCCACCCTGTAACTGTGCATCTTAGGGGTTATTTTATTAACGTGTGCCGTCGCCACCAGAGGATCCTCTACGAGGACAGAGAACACGTCCATTCCACTCATAATTCTATCTCCAGATCCCCAGCATGTAATAAGCCAGATTGTTTTTGAAAGAATGAACAGAGGTGAGGAAGTGGGAGCCAAGAGATGAGTCAAGAAGACTACAGGCGCCAATGCTATAGTGCAGCGGGTTAAAGCCCCAGCCCGTGGCTCTGGCATCCCATGTGTACGCTGGTTCAAGTCACGGCTGCTCCAGTTCTGATCCAACACCCTGATAACGGCCTGGGAAAGCAGTGGAAGATGGCCCAAGTCCTTGGGCCCCTGGCACCCACTTGAGAGACCCGGAGGAAGCTCCTGGCTCCTGGCTTCAGATCAGCCTAGCTGCGGTTGTTGCGGCCATCTGGGGAGTGAACCAGCAGATGGAAGACCTCTCTCTCTCTGCCTTGGTGACTCTCTGTGATTCTGTTTTTCAAACAAATAAATCTTAAAAAAAAAAAAAAAAGTGTAACATAAAGACTGAGGGTAGCGTGGAAGCGGTCAGGCTTCTCATGTTTTGCGCTGGCAGACACTTGAGCATGTTTAAATGCTGCTGGAAGGAGCCGGTGGAGAGAGAGCTCCCCAGCAGGCGTGAGGGTCCTGAGGCTGTGCAAAGGATTGAGCCTTAGGGAAGAAGCCATAAGGATCCATTTCAGATGGGAGGAGGGACGCCCCTTCCACTCAGCTCCATCTCTGGGTTGGGTGGCAGGAGTCAAGCCCTCGGCGTGCGGCTATCTGGGTTACATAAGCAGCAAATCTGGATTCTCGGAGAAGCTCAGCATCGCGGTGGACATCCTCCCATTCACTTTTGCAAGTGAAAAGGAAACAGACGTTTTCCTCACGTTGACTGTACTGATTCACTACTGAGCCAAATAACAAGTTTCCAAAGCAACCCAGTTCCAGAGCTGAGACAGGCGATCTCTGTGTTCTGGGAAGCAGGCTTCCTTTCCAAATTAGGAAACAGTATGGTGAAACAGTAACACGGCAAAGGAAAAATGGCTGAAAATGGATGCGTGCTCACCAGGGGCCGGGCAATGTTCCGGTCCTCACCCACGGTAACTCAGGTGACCCCGCATGATGGTGGCATTTACAGGTAAGGAAGTGGAGCCCCAGGCAGGTTCGGTAGGTGCCCAAGGTCACCCAGCTGGTAGGTAGCAGCGCTAGGTTTGCCCATGCTGCTGTACCCTCTCTATAGCAGAGGCTAAAGAACATTAGGAATCCGCAGACCTGCAGTCCCTACCGCGAACCAGTTCTGAGTTTCTGGACTTCCGTTCGCTCATCAATAAAACGTAAATGAGACTGTGTACAGGGCTTTTTGGAAGGATTATGGAATAGCTAAATTGGGAAATGACTCTACAAAAGGCACTATTATGCTAATCATTAAGACCAAGTCTCCTAATTGGGTCATAACCTAACAGGCTGTCGCTGAGACCCCGGGTTCCCTGGAGCAGTCCAGCGGCGGTTTTAACCAAGCCTCCTGACCAAGCGTTCTTGATGGCCACCACGTGCACCTTGGTGCTTCCTGCCCCCTGAACCAACCCACGCTCACAGCAACTACTGGAAGCAGGCACAGCCTATGCCTTCACGCTGCTTGCTTTGATGCTGTTTGCCTTTAAGAAGTGATCGTTAAAAATAAATCAATAATCGCCTGAATTACAGCTACGGGTGGGGTGCACTCCAGCGGGCTGAGCTCCAGGTTAGCGATGAGATCACAGGGATCCGAGCCAGAGGAGGACGTCAAGGTAGCCTTTGAGTGCAACCTCCCAGCCCATTTTGTAGAGTAGGCAAACTGAGGCCGGGTACATGACACAACAAGATTCTTTCCTTTTGCCTTGACGACGCTTTCAAGTGCATTTGAAACAGGTGATTTCTTTCACTTTGCCGAAACCATACCTGGAAAGTATTTCTATTTCTATATATTTCATATATTTCTGTTCTCATATTTCTATTTCATACGCTGGTTTTTTGTATGTCTACCTTTCCATAATCCAAAAATGCAGGGACCCATAAAGCTACTAAAAACCTTAACCGCCCCCCCTCCCCGCGACACCCCGGAATTCACCGAAAGCCCATTCTTCCGGTCGCCCTCTCTTGGCTGCTTCAGACACTCCCCGAGAGTGTGTGACCTGAGGACCCCCGCAGAGCCCACCCGGCTGGAACTCGCTCAGCTCTGAGCTTAGTGGAAGAGCGCGCCTGCCTCTCCGAGCTGGCGTGGGGGGGGGGGGGGGAGTCACATGGGAGAAGGCATTTTTAGCACCCACCTGGCATTCTGTGCGTTTGCCGTGCTCTGGGTGGGCATCGTTCCGCCTTCTAAGCAGGGAGCATTCACCTTGGTTAATGACCTCGGACCTTAAGACCACCGAGGAGAAAGCCAGCCGTGCCGGGCCCAGAAATGTCCACCCCCGCCCCCACCCCCCTTAAGACAGTGACTAGGCCAGAATCCTCCGGGCTGATAAATGAGGGGCGCTGAGCAGCCGCTGTGATGACTGCTCCCAGACCTGACTTGTGAGGCGGCCGATCTCCACATGTACCATGGAGATGCTTGTGGAAGGAGCGCCGGCCCACCTGCCCGAAGGCGGACGCGAGAGAGAGCGGATGGAGGAGAGGCGTGCGTGAAGGGGATGGCCCGGAGGTGGCCAAAGAGGAAAATCTGAAAAGGGACAGCGAGGCCGAACCTCAGGAAATCCATCTCGGCGGTGAGTGACAATCAGGGAAGTATGGCATGCCGCGGGGACACTGGCTGTGGAGGAACCCCGGAATAGGGACAAAGGTGCGGGTGTCCACACCGCGGAGAGCCAGCCCGGTAAGCCGTGGGGCCGGGCGGGGGCGGGGGGAGGTCCCGGCGGCCAAAGAGGGGGACCCGGTCTGGACTGACCGGAAGACGGGTGCCGGGGGCGCAGAGCCGGCCGCCGCGGCCGCCTCCGGGAAGGTCAGCGACCCGGGGCCGGGGAGCCGCGGGCAGAGCCGAGGGGGCCGCGGTTGCCATGGCGCCGGGCGGGGAGGGGGCGCCTCGGGCCCCGCCCCGAGCCCCGCGGGGCCGCAGGGTCCAGATGGTCCCGGGCCTCCCGCGGGAGCCGGCGGCCTGCGGCAGGGGGAGGCTATTGTCCTCCTTCGCGGCGCCGCAGTCCCGCCGCTCGCGCCCGCGCGCCGCCGCCACGCGCCCCGCCGCTCACGCCCCGTGACAGAGCCCGCCCGCCGCCCGCCGCCGCCGCCGCCGCCGGGCGCCCGCAACCGCCCCTCGCGGCCGGACTGCGGGCGCGGCGACGACCGGTGCGCCCCGGCCCCGCGCCCCCCGCCGCCCGCCCGGCGCTCCGCACCGAGGTAGGTGCGGCGCCCCCGCCCGCTTTGTCCCGGCCGGCGGGGCGGCGCGCTTTGTGCAGCCGCGTGCGGGCGGCGGGGTCGGGTCGGGGTCCCGGTGGGCCGGGGGCGGGGAGGGGGGAGCCAGCCGAGAGGGAGGATGCGACCCCCGGCCCTGGCTCCCGCCGGGTCCCGGCGACCGGATGGGCAGCGTCGTGTGCCAGCCGCCCAGGTACCGGCGTGAGCGCGGGCGGGGGGTCGAGGCGTGGGGGCCGCGAGCCCCGCTGGAGCCGAGAGAAGAGTCTAGAAGAGTTGGGGCTGACGGACGCGCTAACGAGTTGGGGTCGGCTGGGCTCCCAGTGCGTGCGCCAGCGTCGCCGAGGCTGCGCGGGCGGACGGGACCGGCCGCGGGGTCCGGCGCTGGGGACGCGGCCGGCCGCCTGTGCCGGCGTCCGCGAGCGCCCGGCTGCCCGCTGCGGGCTGCCTGCCCGGGGCTCCCTCCGGGGTGGGCGGCTGCTCCTCGCCTCTTTTCGGGGGCTCGCTCCACGCTCTCCTTTATGCGCGCTGGGGGCGTGTGGGAGTCGGGGACACGGTTGGCTGTGGTGACAGGAGCGCTGGCAGAGGGAGAGGAAGACCCCGCAGGTGGTGGGGAGGCGGGCGTGTGAGGCGTCCGCGCGGCCGGGCCGGCTGCCAGGCCGTGGGGTCCGCCCCCACAGGACCACCCGGCGGCGCCTCCGGGCTGGGGCGGGCCAAGCCCGGCACCGCGGGGCTGTTCGCCATCCCCTCTGGCTTCACCCCGCGAACCCCGGGCACGGCGCGCTGGTCTGAGATGCAGGCTCGCCCCTGCCCTCGCCCTCCGCACGCTGTCCCCCACCCCCTCCCGAGTGTCAGGCGTGGGCAGGGGAGCCACAGACCGCTTTTCCTTGGAGGTGAAGAGGGCAGCGAGAGTTCCAAGCGTGTGTGTTGGCTTGAGGTGCGTGCCAGCCTCTCCTGGCAAAGGATTAGCCGAGGGAGAGCTAAGATGGAGCTCAGTCCCTGGGAGAAGCCGATGTGAGCCCCCGCTTCCCGAAGGAGGGGGTGCGAGGGCGTGAAAATGGGGCTGAATAATTCTGCCCTAAGTGCAAGATGCTCAGGGAGAGAACAACAAAAAAAACCAGTTCCCGTCTTCAGCCCAGTCCTGAAGTCCTTGGAGGGGGTCCCAGAGCTTCGGCGCGAGCAAGCCTGGGGCGGCTGGGGCTGTTGTTTGGCCGTCCTCCTCCGGCCCTCTGCCCTGGCTGCCTTTCTCTTCCCAGGGGCCCCCGGCTTGTCTGTGTTTCCTTTTTTCTTTTCTCTCTGCCAATGCACGCATTTATTCTTTGAGTCACATAAGGTTTTTACTTTGCCAGAGTCCCCGTTTCTTCTCATCTGTAATTCACCCTGCCTTCCCCCAGCTGCTCTGGGCCGGTCCTCCTGCTGCTGCTCACCCGTGATTCTCTGTAGCAGGGCTCCCGCTCTGGGTCGTTAGCGCTGGAGACCGCTCCATCCTCATCTTCCTCTCTCATTGCTTGAGGGGAAGCTCCGCCCGCCGGATTTAGCACAGCATGGGGCCTGGGCGGACGGGACAAGGAGCGTGGATCGGTCACATTCGCAACTGCCACGTTGTCGGCTCAGTCCTCATGGCTCCCCCAGCCCATGCCACCTGCTCCCTTCTCTGGATAACAGCGGCCCCTTAAAGTGTGGTCCCCAGAATGGCAGCTTGAATTTCACCCGAGAATGCATGGAGATGCAGAGAGCAGAGTGGGCGGTTAGCTTAGCGGCTAGGATGCCAGCATCCCACATGACAGTGCCGGGGTTCTATTCCTGGCTAAGGCTTCTGACTCCAGCTCGCTGGCAGTGCGGGCCTTGGCAGGCAGCCCTGCTGGGTCAGGTAACTGGGTTCCTGCCATTCGCGTAGAATTCATTCCCAGCTCCTCGTTCCAGCCCTGGCCTCCGGAGGCATTTAGGGGAGTGAACAGTGCATGAGAGCTCCATTTCTGTCTTTCAACAAATTAAAAAAAAAATTTTTTTTAAAGAAATACAAACTCCCAGATCTGCCGTGTTAAGAATCCCTGGCTGCAGAGCCCAGGGATCTCGGTTTCGACAGCCCTCCACTCCTGGTAACTGTGATTTACACAAGTTAGGGAATCCCTGGGCCTGCACACAGAGCTTAACCCCGAGTCTGGCAGGTGTGCAGAAGGCATTTCCCAGGCTCCTCTGCTTTCTTTCCTTTAAGCTTCCCTCCAGCCCTTTGAGCGAGAGTGATCCGATGGTCAACTCATTTGCTGTCTCATTACGAATACCCGGCATACTGGGTGCAGAAAATGCGAAAAAGAGTGAGACACAGCCCTTGCCCTCCATGAGTTAACTGCGGAGCGAGCAGAGGGACACCTAAACTGAGTGGATTACAGGGGGGTAAGCGCGGGAATAGGCGCACGCTGAGGGCTGTGGGAGCGCGCAGGAATGGTCAGCTCTCTCCGAGCGAAAGCGAGGAATTAGGAGCAGGATGTGGTGAGAGGAGGAATCGGGGAACAAGAGCCTGCAGCCCGGGGATAGGATTTCCAGCTCTACACACCAGCTAATACGGAGGAGGACCGGGAACGAGGAAGGGAGGACCCGGCACGTGGCTGCACCGAGTCTGCTCCCACAGCGCCTGGGGGTGGATCCCAGCAGGTCTCCGAGCCCGTGGCTGGCGGGGGTTGGCATTGTTCTGGCTCTAATGATGTCAGCTACTCGGCCCCGGCCCCGAGGTCAGTGGCTAAGAATAAGGACCTGGAGAAACTAATCTGGATTAGCTGCTGTGCAGCCCTGGGGCCAGAGTTCAGGAATCCTTCGGAGGAGAAGCGGGCGGGGGGATTCTCCAACACGGAGAGGAAGAGACGGGGTCACGAGGGTGGGGGGACGGCGGCAGAGCTAGAAAGGGGGAGCCTGGAGACCCAGGTCAGGGGCCAGGAAGGGTCTGCTCTGTGGAAAGAACCCCGGGCAGCATCTGTGTAGGAGAGACTCCTGGTAGAAGACCGTGAGAACCTGGAGAGGGCAGCAGGCGAAGCCAACAGAGACCACAGCATATGGTTCCTGGGCACTGGAGCCAGAATGTTTGGAAATCAGAGCTCAGAGATGCAGAGATGGGGCCTTGGAGCCATGTGCTGTGCAGTGCCAGCCAGTGCCCTTCATACAGGGGCCTAGGTAATAACCTCCCTTCCCGCCCCCCCCCAAGTAGCAACATGGTGACCCCCCCCCCCCCCGGGACTCATGTCTATGTCATGGCACCCCTGGAAACAGAAGGCAAAGCATGAATGTCTCAAACTTGATTTGACAGGAGTGGGGAGAAAGGACGTTCCAGCTCCATACTTCTTCCCAGAATTGTAGGACTCCATAGAGAGGCTCTCACAGCCGGATTTCCCTGGGGGGTCTGGATCCCATGCCTGGCCCCCTGTGGGATCCCTTGGAGGACTGTAAAGAAGCCACAGCAGTACATGTCTGGGTTCTGAGCAGCCTACAGGGGTCTCAGGGACAGTTTGGAGACAACATCAGACATTCGGCCTCCTTAAGCTTCTGTTCTTTGTAGAGTATGAAGCTATGAAGCAGAGGTTTTTAGGGACCAGGCAGGTAACTTAGATAGGTGAGATTCATTTGAGTAGGAGGTGAAAGGGGATGGTGAGGCCTGTAGCAAAATGAGAAGCATGGGCCTGCCAATAGAATCCCAAATTAATTATTATTATTATTATTTTTGCCAGGCAGAGTTAGACAGTGAGAGACAGAGAGAGAGTTATAGACAGTGTGAGAGAGACAGAAAGAAAGGTCTTCCTTCCGTTGGTTCACCCCCCAAATGGCTGCTACAGCCAGCGTGCTGCACCGAGCCGAAGCCAGGAGCCAGGTGCTTCCTCCTGGTCTCCCATGCGGGTGCGGGGCCCAAGCACTTGGGCCATCCTCCACTGCACTCCCGGGCCACAGCAGAGAGCTGGACTGGAAGAGGAGCAACTGGGACAGAATCCTGTGCCCTGACTGGGACTAGAACCCAGGGTGCCGGCGCCGCAGGCAGAGGATTAGCCTAGTGAGCCACGGCGCCGACCCCAAATTATTTTTAAGCAGCTCATTAGGCAAAGAGATACTCCTATAGGGGGCATGACCCCTGGGGAGCTGGAAGGTGGTGGTGGTGGGAGGTAGGGAGTGTGTAGGTGTTGGAATTGTCCATCCAGAGCTGAGCGTGAGCCCGGATGCCGGCTGGGAAGCCCGAAGCTGATGGGCCGAGATCATTAGAGCTAGAATGGGTGCTGAGGTGTGGACTCCGTCCCTGTCCAGCAGCTGAGAGGACAGGTGACCCCAGTTCAGGTCATGCCCTGCCCACAGCACTCTTTGTTCAGGGTGATTCAACTCTGCCCTAGAATTTATTTTCATATAAATATTTACAGAACAAACCCAGGGACTCTGTTGAAGGAAATGATGGATTTTGAGCGAGAAGGGAATGGGAGGCCTAGTGGAAACCCAGCTCCCTTCCCTACTACAGGGAGTATTTTCTTTCCGGAAGAAAGGGGAGGAGTGGACAACCCTGCCCTTCCAGCGGGTCAGGTTCAGCTTCATGGAACCAGTTAATGACAGAAGCCAAGTTCTGCCTTCGGGCGCCCATGGAACGCGCCTCCCTCCCCTCCCAGTTCTCACCACCCATCCCTTCTCCCCCGCCCCCCCAAACCACAGGAGAGATCTCAGCCCCGGGAAGCGTTATGTAGGAGTTGAGCACTTCTAAAAAAGCAAGGGAGATGCATGTGGAATTGGGGGTTCTGTTAGAGTCATAGACGCCCCCTTTCAGTGTGTTGAGTGGTTGCTGAATTACACGGCGGCGGGGGGAAGATCCCCGGCTGCTAACCTGGAGCTCATTTGTTGGTTGTGAGGACAGAGCATGTTTGCGTAAGTTAGACTCATAAATGGTGCTGGCAGGCAAACGGGGTCAGCACTGCCCCGACCTGGGCCCTAGAAGGGAGTGGCAGGTGCCGTTCCCTCCCGGGGAGCACTGAAGGGCTCCAGGAAGGTCAAGAACATGCAAATGTGATAAAGGCCCTGCCCCCCAGCATCAGCTGCACCACCCTGACCCGGCGATCTATCTTGTGGGGTGCCGCTTCCTCTTCTGACCACAGTGGGCCTGCCCTGGCCCCCCAGCGGGGTGCGACGCAGTGATGTGTGTACGTAGCGCAACTGACACTGATCCAGCACTTGCTTAGTCTGCTCTGGAGCAAACAGAAGGAAACAGAGGGGACAGAGCTGTGCCGTGGCCTCCTTGGACCACGCTTGCCAGACAGCATAGATTTGCCCTAGCACAGGAGCAGGATCTAGGCCTTTTTATCTCAGCTCGCCTGCAGGGTACAGGAGGCCATCTTGGGGGCGGGGGCGGGGCCCTCAGAGCAATCTGGAGACCCAGGAAAAGAAGCACCTCGGGTTTGTACTCATTACTGCCCAAGGTGCCCCGCAGCTGCTGCCCGCATTGCACGGAAGCCATTGCTACTCTCAGCCACCAGCCCCGTCCTGTCCCTCTCTGGCCCGAGGCCCCTGGAGCCTTTGCTGTTCACCGTGGTTGCCCTCACGCGTGTCTGTTGTATCCCTGTCCCCAGGCTTTCCCACTGGGGGTTGATCTCCACGGCCAAACAAGCAGGACGTCTGGCCTCGAGGCGAGCGGGGCAGACCCAGGCAGGAGGGCAGGACACGGTGAGCAGAAGGCTCGGTGGCTCCGAGGTGCCCCTCACCAGCCACGTCCTCTTGCAGGAGCAGGAAGCCGTCCCCACCATGAGCAGCACTCTGTCGCCCACAGACTTCGACAGCTTGGAGATCCAGGGCCAGTACAGTGACATCAACAACCGCTGGGACCTGCCCGACACCGACTGGGACAATGACAGCAGCTCCGCCCGCCTCTTTGAGAGGTCTCGCATTAAGGCGCTGGCAGGTGAGGTCATGAGAGGGTCGGTGAGGTGGTGAGGACCCGGGAGAGCCAGAGCACCCCACCAAGGCTCTGGTCCCCAAATCCAGGCTCATGAGTGCCCCGGATGTTCCCCAGCTTCCTGGAGAAGCCAGCCCTGTTGGCCCACAGCGTCCCTTGCCTGTCCCAGGCCCCTGGGTCATTTCCCTCTGTCCCTATGCACTTTTACTCTTGCTGTCACTTCTGTCCCCACCCTCCCCTCCCTTTATCTCTCATCCCCTTGTCGTGTCTTCCTTCATCCCCACACCTGTCCTGCCGCCCAAGCTATTATCCTCTGTAGCCTCCCCAACCTGTTCCTTCCACCTGCCGCCTGTTACGCCCATTATTCCACGGACCTGTTTCCTGAAGCAGGTTCTCTCCGCCCGCCACCGCCGCTTTCCACAGCCAACCAGGCTCGCTCTGGCTGGCCTGCCTCGGCCCCTACCCTGCCTTGCCCTGCCCCACCCTCCCCTCGGGCCAGGGCTCTCCCCTTCTGGCTGCTCTGGGCACAAACAAACCCGTCCAGCGGGCTTCCCTGCGTTGCGGGGTGTGTGTGGTGGGGGAGGTTGTCTTGGCAACAAGAGTGTGGCTGCCACCTGACACCACTGGCTGGCGTGGGGCTGAGTCACCCACACACCCGAAGGCCACCCACCCTGTCTGGCTTCTCTTCTCGATCCCGTCCTCCTCACTGCCACTGACCCTCCTGCCGCCCAGCCACTCCCACCCGAGGTGGTGCTGCTGACTTGGTGGGGGGGGGGGGGAGTAAGAGGAGCGGCTCCCGGGGAGGTTGCCAACGCCACGTGTTTCACAGGATCAGCCAGGGATGATTTTTACACACGCAGCTTCCCAAACCCCTGGACACGGCACATTAGGATCTGTGGACACATGGTCCAGGTTTCAGGACTTTTAAAACCTCCCCAGGTAATTCTTGTGAGCCCAGGGCTAGCGTGAGGCCCCTTTGCGGTGGCCATAGCTTCTGGAGGTCTTGTCATTTTTCCTGCATCTCTGCGTGGCTGGGTCTTTGGATGGGCTGGCAAAACACTCACGTCGCTGCTCTCGCAGGTCAGAGGAGACAGAAGGTGTCGGGGTACGGAGACTGTCACCCCGTGGGGGAAGTGGTACCCTGACTTTGGACTTATGTAGCAGAACTGTCATCATGTCATCGTACAACACATACCGCACCATCACTATGTGCACATGACATGTGCCACCAGGACTGTCACTAGGTGTGCACACAGGACACGTGTCACCCAGGGCTGTCACCTACTATGTACACACGTGTCACCCAGGGCTATCACCTACTATGTACACATGTGCCACCCAGAACTGTCACCATGTCTGTTCACATGGGATACTTGCCACTCAGGGCTGTTGCTGTGTCTGCACACAGGATACGTGCCACCCAGGACTACCACTATATCTGTGCACACGTGCCACCTAGAACTGTCACCCTGTACACACAGGACACATGCCACCCGGAACTGTCATTGTTATCTGAAGGACGTGACACATGCCACCCAGGACTGCCACCGTGCCTGTGCACACACACACACATATGTGCCATTCTGTGCTGCTGGTGCTTCTCTCCAGCCCTAACCTGTGCCCCCCTGACAAGGCATTCCTGGATGGGCTTTGCCCAGCGCTGGACCTCGCACCAGTAGGTGCCAAATAAATGCTGAAAAACTGTAGATTGGGGGGGGGGGGGCAAATGTAAGCTGCAAGTGACAAAAAGCTGAAGCCCGCGGAGAGGTGGGAAGGGAACCCCGCAGGTGCACCGGCAGTGGGGTGCATCGCAGGGAAGGGGCTGGCTCTGGAGGCGGCGATGACACTTGCGACCCCTGTGTCTGGATGAGGGACCACAGGCAAACGCCTCTCTCGGCGCCTGGCTCTGCCTTGCCCGGTTTCTCTTCCTCTGCGGGATCGGGGCCTGTGGCCCCGGGGAGGCGACATCCCCGCCCCGCCCGCAAACCCTCGGGAAGTGGGAGATGGCTTGGGACCCCTCTCCCGGGGCTTCAGCCCTCTTAGACAGCTCGGGGCCCGAGGGGCGGGACTCCGGGCGCTGGCGGGTCCTTGCCGCCCGCGCAGGGCCGGGCCCTCGCCCCAGCCGGGCTCCGCCTCCCACCCCTCCCCCGCACCGTCCGACCTGTTTGTCTGGAGCCGCCTCCGTCTCCCCGCGCCGCCGCCAGGTGTGCAGCGCTCACTCGTCTCGGGAGCCCGGACGTCCCGTAGCTCTGCCAGCCCGCGCTCCTCGAAACCCCCACCTCCCCGGAGCCCCCGCCCTGCCGTGCGCCTCGGGGAGGGGACGCTCGCCACGGCGCGGGGAGCATGGACTCGGGGCCGCGGGCGCTGTAGCCGACAGCGGGCACCATGAATGGGAACGGGGTGAACAGGGGGCCCGGGCACGGCCTGAACGGGGCCAGCGAGTTTTACTACGACGCCGTGGAAGGGGCCCAGAACCCCGGGGGCTTTCCGCTGTCGCCGGCCGCGTTCATCAACCCGGCTCAGTACGCCAGCGTGCTCGAGGGGCGCTTCAAGCAGCTGCAAGGTGAGCTCCCCGCCTAGGGGAGCCCCGGGGCGGGCGGGCGGGGCGGGTGTGCGGGGAGGGGGGGCCCTCCCCCTCCCCCTCCCCCTCCCCCTCCCCGAAGCCGGAGCGCAGTACCCCGTGCCGGGGTGGGGAGGGGTTGTGACAAGTGTCTGGGGCTTAGCGGGGCTCCGTTTCTAGCAGCCAGAAAATCCCTGGATACAGGCAGAACCAGGAGGTTTCTTCCACAGGAGGGGACCCTGTGTGACTTCCAGGCACCTGGCCAGGTGCATGGAGGGAGCCAGAGGCCCAGGAACCCCAGCCTGTGTGTGCAAGGGGTGTGTGTAAGGATCCAGGGATGCTGTGGGGGGGGGGGGGGTCTTGTGACATCACACCTGGTCTCTGGTGCTTGGCTTGGTCCATTTTTCTCCTTTCCCCTTTTATCCTACCTGTGTGTCAAAATGGCCCCACTGGGGTATGCCCGGTGTCAGGGCAGTCCCTCCCGGGGCCAGTGATGGTCAAGGATCCAGGACCACCCTAGCTCAGGCAGACCCCTCAGGCCCAAGAGGGGGCCCGAGGCACCCCTTGGCTCCACAGGTGCTACGGAGTCGTTTGGACCCCAGGGTGGAGGTGAGAAAGGCAGGCGCAGACATGGGTGTGTTGCTGGGGTTTTTGGGTGAGGTGCCCAGGAATGTGAGGTGAAGGGATGAGTCGTTCTGGTTGCTGAGATGCAAGGCCAAGCGAGTCCTGGGGACGGGCCCCTGGGTGGGGTCCTCGCCCTGGGGTCTCTGCAGGGAGCTGGCAGAAAGCCCGGTGACCACCGGGGCCCCTTCCTTCTCTGACATTTCTGGAAAGCGCCATTTGTGTTTGTGCAGTCTCACAGCTTCCCCCGCCAGCCAGGAGCTGCCCCCTGGCCCAGGCAGCAGGGCGCTTCCTAACCCTTCTGGCCACGGGCGCCCACCTCTGCCTGGCTGTCCCCCGCTGTGGTTCCGGGGCTGCCTCCCCGCTCCCCCAGCTTTCGTAGCGTCAGCATGTCTGTGACCGGGGCTGGCCCCGCTGCAGCCGCCCGAGTGAGCCCACCCCAGAAGCCGAGTGGTTTGCTTTTTCTGTAAACTCTTCGAGGACGGGAGGCCTGCAGCCTCGCCCACCGCCAGGGCCTCCTAATGACCGCCTGGAGGAGCCGTTGCTGTCACTCCAGCCCACACCCTCCCCTCTGTCCACAACCAGAAGGGAACCTGCTTTTAGAAGCAGCCACTCATCAGGGAGCCATTTTGTGCCAGGCTTCATACCCATTATCTCCCTGTGCCGTGGGAGAGCGAAGAGCCCATTTTATAGATGAGGGAAACCGAGGCCACGATCGTGACATTGTGACCGTGTTGCAGGACACAGCCCCGGCCCTAGCCCTGCCCTGCGTGTCCTGCAGTCTCTCTTCCTCTCTCCCGGAAGCCTGTTCTCTGTCACTCATTTCTTCACCTTGCGAAGTAGCCTATTCCCACTTCTTTACCTCTCGGCTTTTTAAGTTGCAGATTTTCCTCTCCGCCACCTTCCTTCCCCCTCCCTCCTCCTCCGCCTCCTCTCCAGACCTCACTCGGGGTGCCGCCCCAACCCCGCCCCGCCCCGGCCAGGGTGTGTTTAGAAGCAGGCAAAGTATTCTTGGGGGACAAAGTGACCCCGTGTTGCCACCGCAGATGAGCGAGAAGCCGTGCAGAAGAAAACCTTCACCAAGTGGGTGAACTCGCACCTGGCCCGGGTGACGTGCCGGGTGGGAGACCTGTACAGCGACCTCCGGGATGGGCGCAACCTCCTGCGGCTCCTCGAGGTGCTCTCAGGGGAGACACTGGTGAGCCTGGCCGTGCAGGGAGGAGGGGGCCTCAGAAGCAGCGGCCGCGGGCGGGTGGGCGGCAGGCAGCAGGCAGCAGCCCCTCTGCCTAGGACGGCTTCCTTCCGAGAGGCTTCGCCGCGTGGATTCCGTAGGAGCCCAGCTTGGTGGAGACAGGAACAGTGGCCCCATTGAAAACAGTTCTTCTTCCCACCCACTCTGGGTGCGATTAATTCCCTTGGGAATCTTAATCTGCCCAAGCGGCATTTGTAACCTCCGCTTTGGCTGCACGACCTCTGGCCCAGCCCCGGGGCTGTTCCCGTGTTCCTGGGGGGTGGGTGGGGGGATCGTGGGGCAGGTGCACCCAGCGCAGCCCAGGCAAGGCTGGGGCAGGAGGAAGGAGACCCACACCCCATGCCCGTCGACAGCCAAAGCCCACCAAGGGCCGCATGCGGATCCACTGCCTCGAGAATGTGGACAAGGCGCTGCAGTTCCTGAAGGAGCAGAAGGTGCACTTGGAAAACATGGGCTCCCATGACATCGTCGACGGCAACCACCGCCTGACCCTTGGGCTGGTCTGGACCATCATCCTGCGCTTCCAGGTACCTGGCACAGCCTCGGTGCGAGCCTTGCAGAGCAGGTTGCCGTGGCCGCAACACCCAGGCACCTGCCCCACGGACGCTCCTCCTACAGTGTGGGAGAGGGCAGCCTGGGTGTGGACCAAGCTCCCTGCACTCAGGCTTCCGTGCTGGTCCTGCCCGTGGGGACCACAGGTTGGTCCGCAAGGGACTGGAAGTTTTACACACCGGAGCCTCACTCCAACGCCCAGACCCTGCTTCCCTCCCTCAAAAGAGCATCCACCCCGCTGCTGCTTATACTCCGAGGTCCTGATGCCAGCCCGCTTCTCCTGACCACCCCTTCCTCCTCGGGCTAACGTCTCTGCTCCTGCCAGCCCCACACAGTGCCTGTCAGCTACACCTCTGACAGGCAGCTCACAGCAATTGCCCCCTCCCTACCTGCAGGAACCTGCGCCTGGGGCCTGGTCGGCAGCCCAGACCCAGACAGCCCCGGGCTGTGTCTCTTCCCCATCTGAAGAGCCTTTTCCTGCCCTTATCTCTGAGTGGCTGTGATAACAGCGGCCCTCGCCCTTGGGCCCTCGCTTCCTCCCCAGATCCAGGACATCAGCGTGGAGACAGAGGACAACAAGGAGAAGAAGTCAGCCAAGGATGCCCTGCTGCTGTGGTGCCAGATGAAGACCGCGGGGTGAGGGTGCGGGGCTGGCCACCCTGCGGCTGCGCGGTGCGCCGAGAGTGGGCTCTTTGGAGACACAGTCCAGGGCCCGGCCTGCTCACCGTGGTCCCCACTCCGTGTATGCAGGTACCCCAATGTCAATGTGCACAACTTCACCACGAGCTGGAGGGACGGGCTGGCCTTCAACGCTATCGTGCACAAACACCGGTGAGGAGGCCCAGAGCCGAGGAACCGGCCCGGGGGCATCGCGCTGCACAAAGGCCCCCCCACCCCGGCGGGGGGGGTTGGGGAGCCGGGGGTGGGTTTGAGGTGCCCCCTTCTGGGCCAGATTGAATCAGTGACTTGGGTGCAAAGGTGGGCGCAGCTGGATCCACGTTTCCCCTTCAAGGGTCTCACGTGCTTTTGGTAACTTCCCTGCCCAGGCCAGACCTGCTAGATTTTGAGTCCCTGAAGAAGTGCAACGCACACTACAACCTGCAGAATGCCTTCAACCTGGCGGAGAAGGAGCTGGGGCTGACCAAGCTGCTGGATCCTGAAGGTGGGTCCGAGCTGTGGGGGGCAGAGGTGCAGGACGGCGGCGGGCGGGGGCGAGCAGGGACCCCGCCGCCAGCAGGTGTGGGGTTGCTTTGGCGGAGAGGGGAATGAAGATGTTCCGGAATGAGATGCCGGTGATGGTTACACGACCTTGGGCACATGCTAAAAGCCACTGGATTAGATATTGGTAAAAGGTGAGCTTCGTATTACAAAAATTGTGTCTCAATTTTTTTTTCCAAAAAAAGGCTATAGGAAGAAAGCCCCCAGCAGGAAGAGCCCCCTAGGCTGTAGGTTCTCTCTCAGCGGAGCCCAGAGTCGCTCTGGGAGTTGGAGCCACTTGCCTGGGCTCTCTGTGGGCCAGTGGCCTCGGCTCTGAGATGGGGGAGGCGTGGTCTTCACGGTAACCGGGGGCCCTTTCCATTCGAAAGTTCTGGGGTTCTAGATCAGACCTGGAGCTCTCTCCGCGAGCTGGCCTCCGCTCGGCTGCCCCTGCCGCCCGGCTCCCGTGGTTCTGACCATAATGCCAGTGAGCTCAGTAACAGCCACTGGGCTCTTGTTTAGTGCCTGGCGCGCCACTTGACATGCGTTAGTTATCTTCACCTTTAAAGTCAGTGCCATTGTTACAGCCTGTTCGTGCAAGAGCGGCCAGGGCTAGCGGCTTGCCCAAGGTCCTGCAGCTGGTGGACCTGAGACTGGAAATCCAGGCAGCCTGGCCCCAGAGCCTCTCCCCTCGGCTGCCTCTGGGGCAGAGCGGAGAACGATCCTGGGGAGGGCAGGCGGGCCGAGGGAGCGCCCTGGCTGAATCCTTCCTCCCTGAACTCCCCGTCTTCCGTCCCACCTCCCGTGCCCCTGAGCCCAGGAAGACAAAGCATGTGAGAAGTCGAGCTGAGTGTTCTGTAACTTCCCGAGGTGACCTCAGCGGCTCCCGCCTGCCTCTGTGTGTTTTCAGAAGTGGTCAAGACCCTTCCGGTCTCGTAGGCTCGTCCTCGGGTGGGATAAAATCTGGCCTAATGGAGAGAGCCCCGGCTGGAGTCAGCCTTGGCCGCGTGGTGGGAGCCAGTTTGGCTTGAAGAACTCCCAGCTCCTGGGGCCCACGGCTGAACTTCAGGATTGACGTTAGAAACGGCCGTGACCGTGTCCTCAGACGGTGCCTAGCGCCAGCCTCTCTGCCCACTCTGAACCTCCTGGGTTCTGGACACTAGGTCCGTCCCTCCCCACCCCGCTGCCCCAGGTCTGCTGACCTCTTGGGCGTCTTTCTAGCCTGTAAGTCTGTGACCCATCCCCAGATGGGAGAGCTGTTTCTTGTCTTCTCTCCCCGAACATCTAATCCTGGCTTCTACCGGGAACGCTGGGTGAGGGCCTCCTCAGGCTTCCGGGCTGTGTGCTGGACCTGGAGGCTTCTTCTTGTTTCTCAAAGGACAGGACGAGGAGCTGTCTGGTGCCTTTGTGGTCTGAATGGTTGAGTTGTCTTTTGCTCTGAAGGGGGGCTGGAAAGATGTTGGGAATGTTGGGAGCGCCCAGGCTCGGGGCAGGTGTCCTGCTGGGAACCTCTGGCTGACGCGAGTGGTCCTTTGCCGTAGACGTGAATGTGGATCAGCCTGATGAGAAATCCATCATTACCTACGTAGCTACCTACTACCACTACTTCTCCAAGATGAAGGCCCTGGCTGTGGAAGGCAAAAGAATTGGCAAGGTACCCCCGCCACGGGACAGTAAGCCGAAAGACCAAAGGCAGGCTGGCCCAGGGCACTGACTCCCCTACGCCAGGGACTGGGCCAGGACCCCCATGTGCCCGCCTCCTGTCACGCAGGTGCTGGACCACGCCATGGAGGCCGAGCGCCTGGTGGAGAAGTACGAGTCCCTGGCCTCCGAGCTGCTGCAGTGGATCGAGCAGATGATCGTGACCCTCAATGACCGCCAGCTGGCCAACTCCCTGAGCGGGGTCCAGAACCAGCTGCAGTCCTTCAATTCCTACCGCACTGTGGAGAAGCCACCCAAGTAGGTGCCCCCCGCGTGCACCTTGCCAGGGCGCGCCCGCCCTGGGCCGTGCCCACGCCAGGGGAAGCCAAACTGGGGCGGCCTTGTGGGAGGGGAATCTGGCTGCACAGAGATGCCGGGGATGGGGGCTCATTTCCCCTCCTTGGCCGGAAGCATCGGAACAACGTAATCGTTCTCGTTCCAAAACAAGCGGTTAAAGCGAGTAGCTGTCTGTGAAAAAATCAGGCTGTGGAAATGAGGGTTGTGGCTTGCGAGCCATCAGATAGGATCGCTGGGCGGTCTGGCGCGGCAACCCGATCCCAGCCTGGGGACAGGCGCAGCCGGCGGCAGAGTGTGCCTGGTAACCTGAGCGTCCTCGCAGAGCCGCTTAGCACCAGTACATTCTAGCAATTAACCGTTGGCATGTGTGGAACCGCTCCTTGGCAGTTCTGCACGGTCCAGGCTACAGACGTCTGTGTTTTCTGTACCGTCGAGCTCTGCTGGAGTTGATCTTCGAAACCGATATCTTTTTTTTTTTTAATAAAGATTTATTTATTTAAAAGAGTGACAGAGAGAGGTGGAGTTACAGAGAGAGAGAGAGAGAGAGAGAGAGAGAGAAAGTCTTCCATCCACTCGTTCACTCCCCAAATGGCTGTGACGGCCAGAGCTGAGCTGATCTGAAGCCGGGAGCCAGGAGCTTCTGCTGGGTCTCCCACGTGGATGCAGGGGCCCAAGCACTTGAGCCATCCTCCAGGGCTTTCTCAGGCACATTAGCAGGGAGCTGGATCAGAAATGGAGCAGCCAGGACTCAAGCCAGCACTGTAGACAGTAGCTTCACCCACTGTGCCACAGCACTGTCCCCCAAAACTGGTACCAACCCAGAAGACGACTCTTGTTATCCATTGCAGGAAGTGACTGGGGCTGTGCCCTGTGGCCCAGAAAGCCCCCTTCTGGGCACCAGTCCAAAGGTGTGGCTTCAAGGTTGTTCGTAAATGAAAAATAAGTCCGAGGGGCAGGTATTCACCCCGGATACTGTCGGAGAAATGTGTCTGTTGGCGTGAGAAGAGTCAGGAGAGGGGGCCGGCGCCATGGCTCACTTGGTTAATCCTCCGCCTGTGGCGCCAGCATCCCATATGGGCGCCGGGTTCTAGTCCCGGTTGCTCCTCTTCCATTCCAACTCTCTGCTGTGGCCCGGGAGGGCAGTAGAGGATGGCCCAAGTGCTTGGGCCCTGCACCCACATGGGAGACTAGAAGGAAGCACCTGGCTCCTGGCTTCGGATCGGCATAGTTCTAGCCATAGCAGCCATTTGGAGGGTGAACCAACGGAAGGAAGACCTTTCTCTCTGTCTCTCTCTCACTGTCTGTAATTCTGTCAGATAAATAAATAAAAAATCTAAAAAAAAAAAAAGAAAGAAAGAAAGAAAGAAAAGAGTCAGGAGAGCACGGATGGCGAAGAAGCAGGCTATGGAAAGGTGCTTTGCGGGCAGCAGAGAACACAGCACCACGAGTCCAGGGTCAAGGCACCCTGGTTTGAATCCTGGCTCTGCTGCTTTGCAGCCGTGAGCATTGGGCAACTTATTTAAGACTGTCTGGCCCTCCGTTTTCTCAGCTAGCAAATGGGAGTAACGAGGGAATAATGCGGAGGGCGGGGAACGCGAGCATGAGCTGGCTCTGTGCACGCAGCTGCTCTGCCAGGAGACCCGGTCCCCGATTCTGCGAGCCTCGTGCCCTTGGCCGTGACCCCAACCTGCCTCCTGCCCCAGGTTCACTGAGAAGGGGAACTTGGAGGTGCTGCTGTTCACCATCCAGAGCAAGCTGCGGGCCAACAACCAGAAGGTGTACACGCCCCGCGAGGGCCGGCTCATCTCCGACATCAACAAGGTGGGCAGCCCGCCCTGCCCGCCTCCGCCGCTCCGGCCGACCGGACGGCTACATGTACATAGTCATATGAGCAAGTTGCGCCCCAAGTCTTTGGTCTTGTTCAACGGTCCCCACTCGGTGTCCCCGCTTTTATACTCTTCTGAAACGACGTTATAAACCGAACTAATGTTGGTTCCCGCACGGGGCCCCCACCACAGAGCGAGCAGCCAGCTTCTGCCGTCCTGTGCCCTCCGGCCCCGGCACACGGTGTCGGCGACGGTCTCGGGGTGCCAGGCGCCTCCCCTCTGTCTCGTAGCCCCACGCACAGAAGTGTCATTGACCACACGCCGCAGATCCACTACGCTGGGCGTCCGTGGGACTGCCCTGCGGCCCCAGCCCCACCGGCTCCTCCCTGCCCTGGCCCCTTCACTCTGCTCCTGTCCTTGCCACGCAGGCCTGGGAGCGGCTGGAGAAAGCGGAACACGAGCGGGAGCTGGCCCTGCGCACGGAGCTGATCCGCCAGGAGAAGCTGGAGCAGCTGGCCGCCCGCTTTGACCGGAAGGCCGCCATGCGGGAGACCTGGCTCAGCGAGAACCAGCGCCTGGTGTCGCAGGTGGGGCGCGGGGCCTCTGGGGACATCCCCGTTGGTCGGGACAGACGGTGGGGTGGGGAGATGAACCAACAGGACGTACGTGATTCAGGGAGAGGACCGGGGACCCAGTGCCACCCCTGGAGCTGGCGCCTTGCAGCCCTGGGTGCAGGAGGAGGGAACAGAGCCAGCTGCCCTTAGTCCCAACCTCCCCCCGCCGCCGTGTCCCCGCCGCAGGACAACTTTGGGCTGGAGCTGGCGGCGGTCGAGGCCGCGGTGCGGAAGCATGAGGCCATCGAGACGGACATCGTGGCCTACAGCGGCCGGGTGCAGGCGGTGGACGCCGTGGCCGCCGAGCTGGCCGCCGAGCGCTACCATGACATCAAGCGCATCGCCGCCCGGCAGCACAACGTGGCACGGCTGTGGGACTTCCTGCGGGAGATGGTGGCTGCCCGGCGAGAGCGGCTCCTCCTCAACCTGGAGCTGCAGAAGGTGTTCCAAGACCTGCTCTACCTCATGGACTGGATGGAAGAGATGAAGGTGCCGGGGTCGCCCCGCCGGGTGGCGCTGGCATGGCAGGGGCTGGGGCGGGGGCTGACCACAGCCCCGCTCGTCGGCTCAGCTGATCAGTTCTGTCCTTGGTGCCGATGAGCGGGGAAAGCAGGTCCCTGTCCACATGGGGCTCACGAGCTAGCAGGAGGGGGCGGGTGGTAAAGCCCTCAGCTGTACCCATAAACCTGCGGACACCGTGCCGTTTGAGCTGAGACCGGGCTAAGGCAGGGGACCAGCGCTGATCTGAGGCATCAGCCAGGGGGAGGCACAGCGACGCGGAGGCCCTAGGGGAGCAGGCTGTGGCTGTCACTATTAGGAGAGGGGGTCTGATGAGGGAGATGAGGGTGGCAGCCGCCAGCTCACTTGGGCCTGCTCGGGGAAGTTGGATTTGGTTCAAAGTGACCCTGAGCATTCAAAAGGACTAGAAGGGGCCCGGCATTGTGGCACAGCAGATCGAGCTACTGCTTGCGACACCTGCATCCCGTATCCAGGTGCCCGTTAGTTCAGGTCCTGGCTGCTCCACTTCCTATCCAGCTTCCTGCTCATGTAGCTGGGAAGGCAGCAGACGATGGCCCCTGTACTTGGGTCCCTGCCACCCCCATGGGAGACCTGGATGGAGTTCATGGCTTCAGCCCGACTCAGGGCAGTGAACCAGTCGATGGAAGATTCTCTCTCTCTCTCTCTCTCTCTCTCTCTCTCTCTCTCTGTCCTCTCCCCCCTCCAGCACTCTGCCTTTTGAACAAATACATCTTTTTAAGTGATTAGAAGGTTTTGAAAAGGAAAGGGATATAAATCTGTGTTGACAAAGAGAGCACCCACCTGTTCTCAAGTTCGCGCCCCAAAGCCTGCTGGGCCAGGCCAAAGCCAGGAGCCGGGACCTCAATCCAGGTCTCCCATGGGGGTGGCGCAGACTCAACTTGAGCCGTCATCATTGCCTCCCAGGCTGTGCGTCAGGAGGAAGTTGGAGTTGGGAACCAGAGCTGGGTATTGAACCCAGGTACTTGGATGTCCCAACAGGTGTCGTAACCACCAGGCTAAATGCCCACCCCGTGTTTTTTTTTTTTTAAGATTTATTTAAAAGGTAGAGTTACAGAGAGGCAGAGTTGGAGAGAGAGAGAGAGAGAGAGGTCTTCCATTTGTTGGTTCACTCCCCACATGGCCACAATGGCTGATGCTGTGCCGATCTGAAGCCAAGAGCCAGGAGCTTCTTCTGAGTCTCCCCACGTGGGTGCAGGGGCCCAAGCACTTGGGCCATCTTCTGCTGCTTTCCCAGGCCATAGCAGAGAGCAGAATCAGAAATGGAGCAACCAGGACTTGAACCGGTACCCATATGGGATGCTGGCACTGCAGGCGTTGTCTTTTACCCTGCTATGCCACAGCGCCGGTCCACCCCCTCATGTCACAGTCACTTTGGCAGCTGTGTGCATAAGACTTCCATGTGGGCAGCCAGGCTGGGAGCAGAGACTCCTGGAGGGGGGCGGGGGCGCAGGCTTCTAGGCAAGAGGTGGGCAAGAGCATGGCTCTGGGAGAGACGCTGAAGGGAGCTGACGTGAGGGTCTAGGTGGCCCTGGGGCCGAGAGAATGAGTTGTGGCAGAGAATCCCAGAGCAGGATTTCGTGAGAAAGTTGTTCCCCTGGAAGGGAGGGGCAGTTAAGGAGGCCAGGTGCCCGAGAGGACCGGGGTGCCCCTGTGTGTGCGTGTGAGTGACCAGGTGTGCTCCCCTGGGCGACCCCAAGAGTAGACGGGAACACAAGGGTAGCCCGCGTGGCCAGCGTCTCAGGCGGGCCTCAGCTCGCGGTGTGTGCCTGGCAGGGCCGGCTGCAGTCCCAAGACCTGGGCAAGCACCTGGCGGGAGTGGAGGACCTGCTGCAGCTGCACGAGCTGGTGGAGGCGGACATCGCTGTGCAGGCCGAGAGGGTGCGCGCCGTCAGTGCCTCCGCGCTGCGCTTCTGCACCCCGGGGAAGGGTGAGAGCCCAGGGCAGGCGCCGGCCGAGGGAGGCCCAGGGAGGGGAGAGCGAGAAACGCGGGTGGCGGGCGACAGCGGGAGCCGGCGAGGGTGGCGGGGCTGCAGCGCCCGGCCCTCTGCTGTGTCCATTCCAGAGTACAGACCCTGTGACCCGCAGCTGGTGCAGGAGCGAGTGGCGACCCTGGAGCAGAGCTACGAGGCGCTGTGCGAGCTGGCGGCCGCCCGGCGGGCCCGCCTGCAGGAATCGCGGCGCCTCTGGCGGTTCCTCTGGGAGGTGGGCGAGGCCGAGGCCTGGGTGCGGGAGCAGCAGCACCTCCTGGCCTCGGCCGAGACGGGCCGCGACCTGACTGGAGTCCTCCGCCTGCTCAACAAGCACGCGGCCCTGCGGGGCGAGATGAGCGGCCGCCTGGGGCCCCTGAAGCTCACCCTGGAGCAGGGCCAGCAGCTGGTGGCCGAGGGCCACCCCGGAGCCGGCCAGGCTGCAGCCCGCGCGGCTGAGCTCCAGGCCCAGTGGGAGCGGCTGGAGGCCCTGGCTGAGGAGCGCGCCCAGCGGCTCTCGCAGGCCGCCGGCCTCTACCAGTTCCAGGCAGACGCAAACGACATGGAGGCCTGGCTGGTGGATGCTCTGCGCCTGGTGTCCAGCCCCGAGGTGGGGCACGATGAGTTCTCCACCCAAGCCCTGGCCAGGCAGCACCGGGCCCTGGAAGAGGAGATCCGAGGCCACCGGCCCACGCTGGATGCACTGAAGGAGCAGGCGGCGGCCCTGCCTGCCGCCCTGAGCCGCGCGCCCGAGGTGCAGGGCAGGGTGCCCGCCCTGGAGCAGCACTACGAGGAGCTGCAGGCCCGGGCAGGCGAGCGAGCGCGGGCCCTGGAGGCGGCCCTGGCGCTCTACACCATGCTCAGCGAGGCTGGGGCCTGCGGGCTCTGGGTGGAGGAGAAGGAGCAGTGGCTCAACGGGCTGGCCCTGCCTGAGCGCCTGGAGGACCTGGAGGTGGTGCAACAGAGGTAGGGCCTGCGGGCTCCCGCGGGGATTGCCGGGGTGTGTGTGTGTGTGTGTTGTCCCTAAGCGAGCAATGACACATTGTGGCAGGGCTTACAGGTGACGCAGAGGAAGGGGAGGTGGGCAGAGGCGCTGGTCACTCACACGCACACAGGGGCACCCCGTGTGTAAATGCTACCCCACTCTCTGTAAAGGATGTGGGCCTCAGAGCTTGGTCTCTGGGAGCCCTGTATTCAAAAGCGACGGGAACATCCTGCAGCGAGCCCCCCCACCCCCGTCGCCCAGGTCCCACCACGGCCGTGAGGGGCTCCCCGTGGTCTGTCTCCCCTTTCCACAGCAGTTCCCGCACCTGTGCTTCCACTCCCACCACCTGCAGGCCACGCCCCCTCAGGAGGCGTGAGGGCGTGTCCTCGGCCCCCACGTGTTCCCCATTGTGAGGACTTGGAAGTTATACATTTCTTAGACAGAGGCGCTGGTTAATGTCTCGTTGGATACAGAGTAGCAAATCTTAAAATTCCCTGGAGAGGGCATTTTCCTTGTAGAACCACCCTGCCATTATCACACAGGACAAAATTCAGTGTATCGCCCACAAATCGATCCATAACCGCATGTCCTGGCCGTTTTAAAAGGAATTAGAGAAGTTATTCTGTCTCTCGAGGCATCCCGTCACACAGGGGTTGACAAGCTGCAGCCAGCTTGCCTGTGTTTGTAAATAAAGCTTTATTGGAATAGCCACACGCATTCATGGACATGAATGGGTTGGCTGGTTGCCCCAGAGACTGGTTCACAAAGCCTCAGGTATTTACCGTCCGCCCATTACAGACCCCGCCCAGTCAGACTGGAACACGCCCCCGGGGGCAGTTCCGCTTCCCGGGGTTCTCACGCTCAGATACTGTGGTTACCGCTTCCTTCCAGAACACGTCCTAGGAGGGGACCCAGACAGGTGGCCCGCGGGTGACTCCCAGGAGGCTGGCAGAGGTTCTGGCCAGGGTGTGGTTAGGATGGTGCCGCTGCTCCTGACTTTAAGCCTCCACGTCTTCCTAAAAACGCCAGAGGGGTCCTCTGCTCGTGCTTGGGTTGGGGGAACCAGGGATGGCGTGGGGAGGCTCCTTCCTGGCCACCGCTGTGGCCTGAGCAGTGCTGACTCGCCTTCGTGAGCCCTGCGCTGAAGGAGAGGTGCTCTTGGGGTCGTGCAGGGGAGGTGGCCTCCGTGTGTCCCTGCCCCTGCCCGTTCACGCCCAGCTCTGCCACGACCTCAGGTTCGAGACCCTGGAGCCGGAGATGAACGCCCTGGCGGCACGCATCACCGCGGTGAATGGCATTGCGGGGCAGCTGCTGGCCGCCAACCCGCCGGGCAAGGACCGCATCGTCAGCACCCAGGAGCAGCTCAACCGCAGGTGGGCGCGCAGCCGCCTGCGCGGGAAAGCCGCAGCTGGGGTGGCCGCTGGGAGGGCTTTGCCGGCCCGGGAGGGTGGCTGAGGGGGAGGCAGGAACCCCGTCCTCACCGTGGGGGAGGAGAGGCAATGAAGGTGGAGGCTGGACACTGCCCGGGCTGGCAGGGCCACGGGGAGCCGCCTCCCCACCAAGGCAGAGGCAGGCGCAGAGGAAATCCCACGCGAGACAGAAGCACGAGGGGGCTTCCCGACACAGCCGGGCCGGGCAGGGAGGCCAGGCAGGCTGCCCACAGTGGCCCCCACCATCCTCAGGTGGCAGCAGTTTCGGGCCCTGGCAGACGGCAAGAAGGCGGCGCTCACGTCGGCCCTGAGCATCCAGAACTACCACCTGGAGTGCACCGAGACCCGGGCCTGGATGAGAGAGAAGACCAAGGTCATCGAGTCCACCCAGGGTCTGGGCAACGACCTGGCTGGGGTGCTGGCCCTGCAGCGGAAGCTGGCGGGCACCGAGCGGGACCTGGAGGCCATCGCTGCCCGCGTCGGAGAACTGACCAGAGAGGCGAACGCCCTGGCCGCCAGCCATCCAGCCCAAGCCTCCGCCATCAACGCCCGCCTCACAGAGGTGCAGACGGGCTGGGAGGACCTCAGGGCCACCATGCGGCGCCGCGAGGAGTCGCTGGGTGAGGCGCGGCGGCTGCAGGACTTCCTGCGCAGCTTGGATGACTTCCAGGCCTGGCTCGGCCGCACGCAGACCGCCGTGGCCTCCGAAGAAGGGCCGGCCACCCTGCCTGAGGCCGAGGCGCTGCTGGCCCAACACGCAGCGCTGCGGGGAGAGGTGGAGCGGGCCCGGGGCGAGTACAGCCGGCTGCGGACCCTGGGCGAGGAGGTGACCCGAGACCAGGCAGACCCCCAGTGCCTCTTCCTGCGACAGCGGCTGGAAGCCCTAGGAACCGGCTGGGAGGAGCTGGGCCGCATGTGGGAGAGCCGGCAAGGCCGCCTGGCCCAGGCCCACGGCTTCCAGGGATTCCTGCGGGATGCTCGCCAGGCCGAGGGTGTGCTCAGCAGCCAGGTGAGAGCACGTGGCGGGGGGCGGAGGGGCGAGGGGGGGTCGCCAGGGCGCCAGGCGGAGGGGGGGGTCAGCGCCAGGGGGCGCAGCAGTAAGAAACAGGCTGAGCCGGAAGAGCATGTTGGGAAGACGTGGGGACGATTTCCAAAAAAGAAAAAAATAAAAAGAGACGAAATGTAGCGACCCAGAACTGACTTTGGAAGAAACAGAGCGCCTGGCTGGCCCTAGACCACAGTCACGCGTCGCGTTTCGGTGACAGACGGAGGGAGGGCGTGTGGTGCTGGCTCCAGGGCTGGAAGTGCCTGCTGCCCAGCAGTTTCGCTGCCCCTCTCCTGTGTTTAGATTGCACATTCCCACCGCTGTGGGTGTCTACACCTGTATGGCATGGGTTTGTAGCCGGGGTCGCTGCCCCTCTCCTGTGTTTAGATTTGCACGTTCCCACCCCTGTGGCTATCTACACCCATACGGCACGGGTTTGTAGCCGGGGAGCAGTGGGCTCACCAGTACAGCCACCCAGGCACGTCCGAGCACTCATGGTCAGGCGCGGTGGCATCGCCGAACGGCGCGGTTGTCAGATCGCGTCCTGTCCTTAAGCAGCACCTCCTATGGGCAGGAAGCTGAGTTGCTGGGCGGAGATACGTGGAACAGGATTTGGACCTCCAGCTCAGCTCCCTGGGGACGGCCCCCTCCCCGCCGGCCCCGGGACCCCCGCTTGGGGCTGGCCCCGCCTCGGGACGGGGCTCAGTGGTCCTCTGAGAGCTGGGCTCCACGCCGCCTCTCCCACGCAGGAGTATGTCCTGTCGCACGCGGAGATGCCGGGCACGCTGCAGGCCGCCGACGCCGCCATCAAAAAGCTGGAAGACTTCATGAGCACCATGGACGCCAGCGGGGAGCGGATCCGCGGGCTCCTGGAGGCCGGGCGTCAGCTGGTGTCCGAGGGCAACATCCACGCCGAGAAGATCCGGGAGAAGGCAGACTCCATCGAGAAGAGGTACGATGAGGGTCTGGGGAGAGGGGCCGAGAGGGAAATGAGAGAACACGAGGGATGGGGGCAGTGACCGGCCCAATGTAGGGGGGGGAAGAGCCGGGCTGGAGAGGGCCTAAGCCCCGGGCAGGCAGGCGTCCCCTCCCCGACGCGAGGGCAGCCCGCCGTCCTAGGGTACAGGGCCGGAAGTCTGTGTCCGGGGTTGTCCTGTCTCCCCGGGGGCTCCACCCCCAGGGCGCGGGGTGGCGGGCCGAAGCGCCCGGCTTCAGAGGCCGGACAGGGTCTCACGGTGGGGGGGCTCTCGCTGCAGACACAGGAAGAACCAAGAAGCAGCGCAGCAGCTCTTGAGCCGCCTGAGGGACAACCGAGAGCAACAGCGCTTCCTGCAGGACTGCCACGAGGTGAGGCCCCGGTGCCAGGCGGCCCCGCCCCGAGTGAGTGGGCGGCCCCCGAGCGCGGCCCCGCCCCCTCACCAAAGCTCTCCCCTTGCCTCCGCCCCCACCCCCACCCCCGCAGCTGAAGCTCTGGATCGACGAGAAGATGCTGACGGCCCAGGACGTGTCCTATGACGAAGCCCGCAACCTGCACACCAAGTGGCAGAAGCACCAGGCGTTCATGGCCGAGCTGGCCGCCAACAAGGACTGGCTGGACAAGGTGGACAAGGTGAGCAGCGGGAAGCGAGCCCTTGGGGCTGCCCCTGGCCCAGGACAGAGCTCCTGAGCCCCTGGGGCCGCACACGTCCAGTGTGGAGAGTCATGGCCCAGGGAGCTGTGGGACTGCTTTGAGAAAGAGCGAATTAGTGGGGAGCCAAACCGTGGCCTTGGTCCCACCTGTTGACGTCCTGGGTCCAGAGCAGGGTGGCACGCGTCAGCAGGGTCTGCGGACTTTTCCTGGAAGGACTCAGGTGGACCCCTCCAGGCTTTGTAGACCACCTGGTTTCTGTCATTGCAGTGCAAAATTATTGTGTTCCAATAAAACTTTATTTATAAAAACGCACAGCAGGCCAGATTTGGCCCATGGGCCAGGGGTTGGCAACACTTGCTCTTGAGCCTGAACATTCCCGGGACTTGGTCTCCCACGCAGCTCCTCCTGTCCAGACGCCCACAGCATTCTACCGTGAGCTCCATAGCAGACACACTGCCCCCTCCGAGGGCGTGGTGGCCGGGGAGAGGAGACCGGTGCAGGCGAGGAGACCGGCGCAGGCTCAGTTTTCCCTTTCGTGTAGTAAATGTTTCCTTGGGGCGACTGCACACAAAGCCTGCTGGGCCCCGAGTGGAGCACGGAGGTGGTTCATTGCAGGCTGCGCCTTCAGGGAACAGCACTGTGGCCAGGAGGTGAGGCCGCAGTGTAGACAGAGGACTGTTAAATCCACAGCAGAATCTGAGTGCCCTAGGGGCTCAGGGGAGAGAGAGGGAGAGGCGGGAGATCTCGGAGCAGGTGCAACCAGGGCCACCGTAGGGGCCGAGTCGAGCCTGGACAAGCAGAGGTGTTGGGGGAAGGACGTTCTTCCTTGCAGACAGCCGTGAGGAAGCGGGGGGCTGTACAGGAGCCAGGGGGTAAAGCCCGTCTGGAGGAGCACAGACGGTGAAGGGGCCCCCGGCAGGGAAGGTGGGGAAGTGGGTGCCAGGCCAGGCGGGAAGAGCCCCGCTCGCCTGCTCTCCGCGCTGGAGCGTGCTCTGGGCGTGGCCGCACGGAGGGTCGCGAAGCTGCCCAGGCTGGGCCTTGCCACTCTCATCCTGGCTCTCAGCCACGCGAGAAACGGCCCGCGGGCAGCGTCTGGGTTTGTGTTCCCCTGGAAGCAGACCCTGGAATGAGGATTCCTGTGCAGGCCGTGGAGGGGGGGGCAATGCCAGGAGCGGGGAGATGAAGGGCACGCGGTCGTGCCAGCTGCCCGGTCCTGCTGGGACCCCCGGACGCAGCGTGGAGCTCGCAGCCGGAGCACCAGGACGCTGCGCTGTCTCTCTGACAGCGCCCTGTCTGCTTTCTGGGACGTCAGCTCCCTCGGCACCTCCAGCTCACCTTCCACGTGGTTCAAGAGAGAGCACGCTTGGGACCGGAGTGCCGATTGAGGCCCGGCCACTCTGCTTCCAACCCAGCTTCCTGTTAATGCACACGGGAGGGCAGCCAGCAAAGATCCAAGTGCTTGGGCCCCTGCCACCCATGTGAGGGACCCAGATGGCGTTCTGGCTCCTGGCTTCGGCCTGTCCAAGACCTGGGAGTGAACCAGGGTATGGAAACGCCCACTCGCTCGCCTCCTCTCCACCCCCCAACCCCTGACACTCTGCCTTTCAAATAAATAAATAAATCTTTTGGAGAGGGGGAGAGAGAACGTGCTTCTCTCCCGTCTGGAGCCAGGAGCCCTCAAGCAGGCAGGCCGGAGGTATGGAGGTGCAGTGGGGCTCAGCTGGTGTGGGCCATGGTGTAAGGAGCTGACAAACATGAACCATCACGGGAACCACATGCAGCCTCACCCCGGGAACCACGAGTACGGGACACGGGGGAAGGCTGCAATGGCCAGGGCCAAACCGGGCCGAAGCCGGGAACTGGAAACCTAAGCCAGGTCTCACGCGTGGGCGGCAGGAACCCGATGACTTGAGCCAGCACTGCTGCTGCCCACTGTGTACTAGCAGGAGTTAGATCGGGATGCAGGAGCCAGAAACGGCGCCCAGGGCTCCAGTGTGGGATGCGGGAGTCAGCCAGCGTCTTAGTACCATGCCAATACCCCGCAATGGCTTTTTTTCTTTTTTAAGATTTATTTGAAAGATAGAATAACAGAAAAAAGAGAGGGAGAGAGAGAGAGGGAGAAAGAGGGGGCGAGAGAGATCATCCATCTGCTGGTTCACTCCTCGAATGGCCACAACAGCCAGGTCTGGGTCCGGCCAGAGCCAGGAGCTACATCGAGATCTCCCACATGGGTGCAAGCACTGCTCTCCCAGGCACAGCAGCGGGGAGGTGGATGGGAAGCGGAGCAGCTGGGACTCAAACCGCTCCCGTATGGGATGCCAGCCTCGTAAGCGGGGGCTTAACCCGCTGTGCTGTGACGCTGGCTCCTGCAAGGGCTTCTTAATTGAAAGGAGTTTTGAGCTGGACCTTGGGAGGAGAGGATTTGACCAGGACTGGGGGAGGGCCGCCTAGGAGGGTCTTAACACTTCTGAGGAGAGTGTGTTCGTTTGCTCACACGAGCAAACCTGGATTCCGGGCCCTCCAGCCCCCCGGTCTGCTGTGGGCCCCTCACGCTCAGCCACATCTCATTCCAGCCCTTAACACCTTCCCTGCGCTTTTCCTGGCCCGCAGGAAGGGCGGGAGCTGACCCTGGAGAAGCCGGAGCTGAAAGCCCTGGTGTCGGAGAAGCTGGCCGACCTGCACAGGCGCTGGGACGAGCTGGAGACCACCACCCAGGCCAAGGCCCGAAGCCTCTTTGATGCCAACCGAGCCGAGCTGTTTGCCCAAAGCTGCTCCGCCCTGGAGAGCTGGCTGGAGAGCCTGCAGGCCCAGCTGCACTCGGACGACTACGGCAAGGACCTCACCAGCGTCAACATTCTGCTCAAGAAGCAGCAGGTGCGCTGTGGGCCTGGCCGGGGACGGCGGACAGCAGCAGGGAGACGGAGGGCGCGTGTGGCGCTTAAACACGGGGCGGTCACGCCGAGGCCTTGGCAGGCGCCATCCGTACCGGTGTGTCCCAAAGTGGTTTCTCTGGGTGCCCAGCATCAGAGGTGTGTGTAGCCGTCAGGGGGAAGCCGGGAGATGGAGACCACACCAGCAATCCGAACAGAGAATCTTGAGTAGAAAGAAGCACTGATTAGTGAAAGTGACTAAGTTTTCACGGAAGGTCTCGTCCCAGTTTTCTGTTGCTGTAACAAAATACATGAGACTGGGCCATTGACGAAATGGCCGGTATTTTGTAACACTGGGGGCCAGGAGGTCCCAGACTGTGGAGCCGGCATCGTCTGGGCTTCTGATGACGACCCGGTGATGCGCCTAACGGGTGGGAGAACGGAAAGGAGGCAGGTGTGTGAACACGAGGCCCAGCCTCGCTTTGGAGCGCCCACTCTTGCAGGACCTGATTCGGTGCTGTGAGATCCCCGGCAGTCCCTCCGAGCAACCTAACCACCCCGAAGGTCCCCCCACCTCTCAGCACTGCTACCCACAGGGCCACATTTCAGCATCCAAGCCATAGCAGCTGCAAAGAGAAGTCCACAGCGGGGCCTGGGGAGCCTCTCGGGCGGCCAGACCGGCCGTGTCTGGGGCTTTGTGGGTCGTAAGTCTCCCACGCAGTCCCTGAGGTGAAAGCAGCCGTGGACAATACGTTCATACAGGGCTGGGGCTGTGTCCCAGCAACCGCTCATTTACGGAAACAGGCAGGGCCTGGACTTGCTGCTCCCTGGCCCACAGACCAGCAGACGTAGGGAGCAGCCGCGGCCTCCAGGGCCCGAGGAAGGAACGAGATGGCTGAGTGTCTGACCTCGGGTTGAAGGCCGAGGCCCCCTGAATAGTCCAGAAAGCTGCTGGCTTCATCGTGGGCCAAAGCAAGTCTACTGCTGGCAAGCCAAGGCCAAGGCCGGCCAGGAAGAAGTTGCCAGGGGACGAGAGCCAATGGGCAGCTGTGCTGTGGGAGCGAGAAGAAAGCCCGCCAGGACCCTGGAGGCCCCTTCCTCTGCTATGTGTTGCCGGGCCCTCCGCCGACGTGGCCTCGCGTGGCTGCGGTAGCTGGGGAGAAACGCTTATAGGGTTGTGATGGCCCCGGAGCTGTGGTAGAGTCAGGACTGAGACCCCGTGAATTGAAAACTGGCATGGTCACCGCACTCTCTGGGTTACTTTTGTGTGTTCAGGTCCGAGACGCACTGACGCAGGCCATGAGGGGGCGCTGTCCCCGCGGTGAGCCCCGGGGATCAGAACCACGCAGGGTTCGCTCTAGCCCCAGGGCGACTCTGGGTCCGATGGCTGACACACACCCTTCTCCGGGGGCTTGCAGATGCTGGAGCGGGAGATGGCCGTGCGGGAGAAGGAGGTGGAGGCGATCCAGGCCCAGGCCAAAGCGCTCGCCCAGGAAGACCAGGGCGCAGGGGAGGTGGAAAGGACCTCCCGGGCCGTGGAGGAGAAGTTCAAGGCCCTGTACCAGCCCATGAGGGAACGCTGCCGGCGCCTGCAGGCCTCTCGCGAGCAGCACCAGTTCCACCGCGACGTGGAGGACGAGATCGTGAGTCCCGGGTGGGGCGGAGTCCAGGCTGCACCCGGGCCAAGCTGTCCCTGCAGCCCCTGCCAGGGGCGCTCGGTTCCCGCTTCCCTTTTGCTTTGAAAATCTCTCCCTAGGGAGACCGGGGGCTGCCCCTGTCCACGCCTGTAGGCCTAGGCGTCCCCGCTGTCCGGCCCCTGCTGCCGACTCTGCCCTCTGCACCTCCCCTGACCCCCTCTTTCTCACCCAGTTGTGGGTGACGGAGCGGCTCCCTATGGCGAGCTCCATGGAACACGGCAAAGACCTGCCCAGCGTCCAGCTCCTCATGAAGAAAAACCAGGTGAGGTAAAGAAGAGCCCCCAAGGGCCTCCCCAGCCCCGGGCGTTTGTCTAGAAGACCTGGGCGCCTCAGGCCCTTGGTGCTGGGCGGGCAGTCTCTCCAGGAGAGCTTGTGGATGGCCGGGGCATCCCGTGGCTCCCGTGGGCAAGAGCGCGAAGGCAGGGCCCCGTGTGGAGTCGATCTGGAGGGGCGCAGGGCCCAGCGAGCCTCATAGCGCTGTGCTCTCCTGGGGCCGGGACAGACCCTGCAGAAGGAGATCCAGGGCCACGAGCCGCGGATTGCTGACCTGACGGAGCGGCAGCGAGCTCTGGGCACTGCGGCGGCAGGCCCCGAGCTGGCCGAGCTGCAGGAGATGTGGACGCGCCTGAGCCGCGAGCTGGAGCTCCGCGGAACGCGGCTGGAGGAGGCCCTGCGGGCGCAGCAGTTCTACCGGGATGCCGCCGAGGCCGAGGCCTGGATGGGCGAGCAGGAGCTGCACATGATGGGCCAGGAGAAAGCCAAGGTGAGAGCCGGGCACATCCGGGGGCTGAATGGCTGGCCTTCCTAGCTCCGGGACCCCACCCTGACGCCCACCGCCCCTGCCCCCAGGATGAGCCGAGCGCCCAAGCGGAGGTCAAGAAGCATCAGGTGCTGGAGCAAGCCCTGGCCGACTACGCCCAGACCATCCACCAGCTGGCAGCCAGCAGCCAAGAGATGATCGACCAGGACCACCCTGAGAGGTGAGCACGCGCGCGGGCCGCGCAGGGGCTGGTCCCCGTGGGAGTGCCCGCGCTCTATAGAGCCGACGGACGGGGGCGGCTTCAGTGGTTGGGTTCCTTAACACCCTCAGGGGAGTTACTGGCCCCAGCCTTAGCCATTACAGGCCCTGGGGAAGTGAACCAGCGGATGGGAGCTAACTCTCTCTCTCTGCCTCTCAAATTTTTAAAAATCACAAACAAAAGAGGGCGCAGTGTCTCTGTGGGACGGGATCGGTGATTGTCTGGAAAGCTGGAGAAGCGGGGACTTGGCAAACAGTTGGGGGGCCCCCAAAGGGACAGGCTGGGGTCAGAGCTATGTCCCCTAAGCCCCATGGTTCCCCCCCGCCCTGCTCCCCTGCAGCACGCGGCTGTCGATCCGCCAAGCCCAGGTGGACAAGCTGTACGCCAGCCTGAAGGAGCTGGCGGGCGAGCGGCGGCAGCGCCTGCAGGAGCACCTGCGGCTGTGCCAGCTGCGCCGCGAGCTGGACGACCTGGAGCAGTGGATCCAGGAGCGGGAGGTGGTGGCGGCCTCCCACGAGCTGGGCCAGGACTACGAGCACGTGACCGTGAGTGCGGGCCGGAGCACAGGCCAGGCTGAGCACAGGCGGGGCTGGCGGGGCTCAACGGAGGCCGAGCCCGACTCCCACCCCCAGCTTGGGGGTTTGGGCCTGTGGTCAGTGTGGCAGGCTTTGATGAGGGCGTCCTGTCTGAGGGCTAGAGGTGCCGGCACCAAATGGGTCACGTGCCACAGTGGCACGCAGTGAGTGGCATGCCGAGGGTGTGACGGCCGTCTCAGGTTACGTCCCGAGTGTCCCGAGTGCCGTAGCCGTCTGAGCCGTGCAAGCTCTAAACCGTTGGCGCTGACGAAATTGCCTGCTGCGTCTCTCGGGGTGTGTCCCCGTGGTATCTGTCACTACTAACTCAGCCCTGGTGACAAAGCCCTTCTGGCCTATGTGGCCCTGGGGACGGAAGGGGGTTCTGGTTTCAGTGGGAGGGGACTCCCTCCCTCGGGCAGGTGCCACGCCCAGCGGGGGCCCCACCTTTATCCTTGCAACCGCCTCTCCCACCAGATGCTCCGGGACAAATTCCGCGAGTTCTCCCGCGACACGAGCACCATTGGCCAGGAGCGCGTGGACAGCGCCAACACGCTGGCCAACGGGCTCATTGCCGGGGGCCACGCGGCGCGGGCCACCGTGGCAGAGTGGAAGGACAGCCTGAACGAGGCCTGGGCCGACCTGCTCGAGCTGCTGGACACGCGCGGTCAGGTGCTGGCCGCTGCCTACGAGCTGCAGCGCTTCCTGCACGGGGCTCGCCAAGCCCTGGCGCGGGTGCAGCACAAGCAGCAGCAGCTGCCCGACGGCACTGGCCGCGACCTCAACGCGGCCGAAGCCCTGCAGCGCCGGCACTGCGCCTACGAGCACGACATCCAGGCCCTCAGCGCCCAGGTCTGGCCCCGCGGGAGGCGGTGCGGTGGGTGGGGCCTTGGGGGGGGGGCGAGAGTCCTGGGAGTGGGGGCTGAGCCCAGGACTGGGGAGGAAGTCGGCAGGGAACCCGCCCACCCCGGTCTCACCTTCGTGGTGAGCCGCCCGGGTGGTCCCGACCGCCAGAGCCTGCTCTCCTGAACTCTGCTTGTCGGTGCCACCTGGGCTAGAGCTCTGGGCCCACACAAAAGGAGCGTAGCTGCTGCTTCAGCCAGCGAAACCCGGACCTCCGGCCCTGGATGCCTTGTGTGCAGGCTGAACGTGTCGTTTGCCTCTGGCTAGCGGCCCTTTGAAAGCCCACTCCCCTAGGCTACACCCAGGACCCCTGATGAAACACACAGGGCAGAGGAGCCTGCCCCATCCCCCGTTCCTCCTCCTGCCCTGGCTGGTGAAGCGGGTGGGAGCAGTGGACAGGGCCTCCCGTCTGTTGACCCCAACCCCGGCCCCGCAGGTGCAGCAGGTGCAGGATGACGGGCTCCGGCTGCAGAAAGCCTACGCCGGAGACAAAGCCGAGGAGATCGGCCGGCACATGCAGGCGGTGGCCGAGGCCTGGGCGCAGCTCCAGGGGAGCTCAGCCGCCCGCCGCCAGCTGCTGCTGGACACCACCGACAAGTTCCGCTTCTTCAAGGCCGTGCGGGAGCTGATGCTCTGGATGGATGGGGTTAACCTGCAGATGGACGCCCAGGAGCGGCCCCGGTGAGGACCCCCCGCTGCGCCCACGCACTGTGTGGGCTGGCTGCTGGGATGGGGCTGGGAGCAGTGGGCAGTACCGAGTCTGTACCCCCCTCCCCGCCCCCAGGGACGTGTCCTCCGCGGATCTGGTTATCAAGAACCAGCAAGGCATCAAGGCGGAGATAGAGGCCAGAGCCGACCGCTTCTCATCCTGCATCGACATGGGACAGGAGCTCCTGGCCAGGAGCCACTACGCGGCCGAGGAGGTGGGTGAGGCCTGGCGAGCTGAGCGGAGCAGGGGGCTCCGTGCCGGCTGCTTCGTCTTGTTCTTTGCTTTGCAGACCTTTGACTCCATGTCCCCAGCACTGTTCAGGGATCCCCCGTCCCATCCTACCCCCAGAACTGCTGTGCTACCAGAAACCACTGGCACCCTCAGAGGAACCCCTGGGGACCCCGGACGGGCCCCACTGGGTGCCAACCTGCCTCTCTGTCCCTCAGATCTCAGAGAAGCTGTCCCAGCTGCAGGCCCGGCGCCAGGAGACAGCTGACAAGTGGCAGGAGAAGATGGACTGGCTTCAGCTCGGTGAGCTGCTTGGGGACACAGGCCCCGAAGCGCTGGGGGTCTCGCGTCCTGTGGCTTCCACAGGAAGTGAGACCAGGAGCCCTGGGCGTGCAACTCGAGGTGCTCTCTGGCAGCACCCCCTGGCGCTGCTCGGGGCTCTCCCTCGGCACTCCCTGGCGCTGCTTGGGGCTCTCCCTCGGCACTCCCTGGCGCCGCTCGGTGCTCTCTGGCGGCACTCCCTGGCGCTGCTCGGGGCTCTCCGGCAGCACTCCCTGGTGCCGCTCGGGGGTGGTGGCTCTCTGTGCCCTGTTCCGAAGGCTGCCACAGCTCCCAGCCCCACACTGACCTGCTGTCTCCCTATTGACCCCGATCCTGGCAGTTCTGGAGGTGCTCATGTTTGGGAGAGACGCGGGGATGGCAGAGGCCTGGCTGTGCAGCCAGGAGCCCCTGGTGCGGAGCGCGGAGCTGGGCTGTACGGTCGACGAGGTCGAGAGCCTCATCAAGCGGCACGAAGCCTTCCAGAAGTCGGCGGTGGCCTGGGAGGAGCGCTTCAGCGCGCTGGAGAAGCTCACTGCGGTGAGGGCTGGGCCCCCGGGCTCAGGCCTGTGCTCCCTTGTCACCCTGCTGCAGCGGCCCCCCAGCCGTGAGCCGAGGGCGCCCCCGTTAGGAGCCACCGTCTCCCTGGGCCACGCTAAAACACCCCACCTGCTCCCCTCTCCACTCCCCGTGGCGCTGGCCGGGCCGAGGCACTCCCCTGGTCTCTGAAGTCAGGCGTTCTTTGACAGCTGGAGGAGCGAGAGAAGAGGAAGCAGGAGGAGGAGGCACGGCGGAAGCAGCCCCCCGCCGCCGAGCACCCGACAGGTCTGCCCACCGGGAGCCTGGGGGACGGCCAGACGGCTGCCGACGCTGCCTGGGACCGGTGAGAGCTGGGGCTCCCGGGAGAGGAGGCGGCGGCCGAGCCCGCGCAAACCGGAGACTAACGCTCAGGTGTCACGTTCGGCCATTCCAGGGCCCAGCCGCGGCTGCCAGCATCCACACCGGCGCCCAGCGTGAATGGGGTCTGCACAGACGCCGAAGCCTCACAGGTAGCCCCCGCGGCCTCCGAGTGCCCCGTTGGCGCCCCGGCCCCAGGCACACTGCTCACGGCCCCTGTCCTCGCAGCCCTGTTGGCACAGCAGACTGGAGCCGGGCAGCTTCCCGGAAGGCCCTGGGAGTGTCCCTGGAGGTGCGGTGTTGCCGACTGGGAGATGCAGGGACACAGCGGGGCGTGCAAGGCCTGGGAGGAGAGCGGGCAGAGGCCGAGGGCGGAACGGCTCTAGGCGGTGGCGCCTCCGGGCACCGTGGCCAGGCACCTCCCGCGGCGTCCTCGGAGGCTCACGCAGCTTTTCCCTCCCAGGGGGCTGGTGCAGGGGATGAAGTCAACGGGCTGCAGGGAGAGCAGCAGGCCCGGCCCCGCGGCCCGGCCGCGCCCACACTGCCCCAGAGCAGGTCGTCAGAGTCCGCACAGGCAGCCACCCTGCCGGCTCGCGGCCCGGAGCTCTCAGCCCAGGAGCAGATGGAAGGCATGCTGTGTCGCAAGCAGGAGATGGAGGCCTTCGGCAAGAAGGCGGCCAACAGGTACCACGCCGGGCCTGGGGCCTCTCGGGGTGTCCTCTGGGGGAGAGGCAGGGCTGAGGACCAGATGGGGGGCCTGGAGACGGCAGGTGGAGCCGGAAGCCCTAGGATGCCCAAGGGAGCCCCAGGGGACTGGCCGCGCCGAGTCCTCATGGGGTTCGCCATGTGCTTCCCAGGTCCTGGCAGAATGTGTACTGTGTCCTGCGGCGCAGGAGCCTGGGCTTCTACAAGGACGCGAAGGCGGCCGGTGCGGGAGTGCCATACCACGGGGAAGTGCCCGTCAGCCTGGCCAGGGCCCAGGGCAGCGTGGCCTTTGACTATCGGAAGCGCAAGCATGTCTTCAAGCTGGGGTAGGAGCAGGGGCTGGCGTTCCGGGGATGGACGGGGAAGTCGGGAGGGACGCCAGGTGGACCGTGGGCTCGGCCCAGCCAGGAGCGCCGTCACCAGCCGGGCACTGAGCAGGGCCACGGGGCGGGGCGGGCAGCGAGTCTGCCTGTGTCCTACAGTGAGGGGGGCCGGGGAAGTAGGGTTCAGGCTGAGAAGTCCTCCAGGGCCTGGTCCCGGCACGCCCTTGCCTCCCGCCCCGGGCCTGCCCCTGCCTGCCGGCAAGTGGCCGAGCAGGCGGCGAGGCCTGGGATGAAGTGAGCTCACCCAGGCCCTCTGCAGCCAATCGGAAAGCACTGGCTTCTGCACAGTTGCTGCCTGGGAATCTGAAGAATGTGCGAAACGTGTCTGATCTGGCTGAGGGCTCGCGGCCGGGGCTCTCACCAGCACTGCATCTCAGCTCTGCCCTGTGGCTTCTCTCTCCCAACAGCTTACAGGATGGAAAAGAGTATTTATTCCAGGCCAAGGATGAGGTGAGCTGTCCCCTCCTCGCCCCCTCTCCCCGTCTCCCCGGGCCCGTCTCCAGGGGCAGCTTCCTTTCCTTGCCTCTCTCTCGTCTTGGGCTGCGTGCCCCGTGCAGCCCAACAGCCCACGGTATGCCAACTGGGCAGCCGTGACGGTCGCACCAAAGCACGCTCCCTGTGTGCCAGGGGTCAAACCGGCTTGCTTCCTTCCCCTCCTCCTCCCTTGACCCTGCCTGCTGCCCCAGCGCCGTGTCCTTGGAGCTGACCTGCTGCCTGTGCGTCCCCTGCAGGCGGAGATGAGCTCGTGGCTGCGCGTGGTGAACGCGGCCATTGCCGCCGCCTCCTCGGCCTCTGGAGAGCCGGAGGAGCCAGCAGCGCCCAGCGGCACTCGAGGCATGACCCGGGCCATGACCATGCCCCCCGTGTCCCCGGCCGGGGCCGAGGGGCCCGTCGTGCTGCGCGGCAAGGATGGCCGAGAACGAGAGCGAGAGAAGCGCTTCAGCTTCTTCAAGAAGAACAAGTAGCTGAGGGCAGGCAAGATCCGGCCAGGCCGGCTCCCCACTCTGTGTTCAGGAAACTGCCAGGACTGTCGACAGGGACCGCCCTCTCGTCAGGACAACTGCCTGCTGCTAGGGTCTGTTGCCAAGGCCAGCCCATCACCAGGGACTGTCACTTGGGACAAGCCCGTGTTCCCAGGAGCAACCCTCCTCTTCTGCTGTTTGACTCCAGACTGGTGGTGGGACCCAGGCAACCCCCAGTCCTCCCTCCCGCTCGCCCCTCTTCCCTCCGGCCCCACCTTATGCCTCCACCCCCGCTGCCATGCGGATGACGTAGGCCACGAGGCAGGGGGCCGTGCGCCCCGGCCTCGCCACCGTTCTCCCACCACAGCTCCGGCAAGCCATCCGCCACCTGGCTCCCTGCCCCTGGGGACTGGCCAGGAACCTCCCAGAGCTGAAGCAGGACCTGGGGGCGGGAGTCCCAGGTGACAGAGCCAGAGGCGTCAAGGCGCGCCCCTTCCCTCCCCTCCCCCTCGGACTCTAGTGGCCACTCCGTGTCTGGCTGCTGACAGTGGCCTGCAGGATGAGCTGTTCAGGGACAACCGCAGCCTTGAGTCTGGCCGAGGAGGGGATTAAACAGCTCAGCCGCTTCTGCTGCTTCCGGGTGTCTTTGCTTTCCTGACCGCAGCCCCTCTGCCCCGGCCCAGGCCCCTCGCTGTGGCCCCGGCTCCTGTGTGCCCGGCCCAGGCCCCTCCGTGTGGCCCGGGCTCCTGTGTGCTGGCTCTGCCCTGGCCCAGGCCCCTCGCTGTGGCCCCGGCTCCTGTGTGCTGGCTCTGCCCCGGCCCAGGCCCCTCGCTGTGGCCCCGGCTCCTGTGTGCTGGCCTGCCCCGGCCCAGGCCCCTCCGTGTGGCCCGGTCTCCTGTGTGCTGGCCTGCCCCGGCCCAGGCCCCTCCGTGTGGCCCCAGGCTCCTGTGTGCTGGCCTGCCCCGGCCCAGGCCCCTCGCTGTGGCCCGGTCTCCTGTGTGCTGGCTCTGCCCCGGCCCAGGCCCCTCCGTGTGGCCCCAGGCTCCTGTGTGCTGGCTCTGCCCTGGCCCAGGCCCCTCCGTGTGGCCCGGTCTCCTGTGTGCTGGCTCTGCCCCGGCCCAGGCCCCTCCGTGTGGCCCGGTCTCCTGTGTGCTGGCCTGCCCCGGCCCAGGCCCCTCGCTGTGGCCCCGGCTCCTGTGTGCTGGCTTTGCACCCTGCCCCAGACTCTGACAGCCTCCCTGTCTCGGTCTCACCTCCCCACCGTAACGACCTCCCACTTGCTGGGGTGACCAGTGCCAAACCCCCCTCTCAAGCCGCTCACCCTGGGATGGATGAAGCTCAGCAGCGGCGTTCACGGTGAGCGGCAGCAGCTGCGCGCTCTCAGGCTTCTCTCGACCCCGCCCCCGCCCCCGCCCCCGCCCCCGCCCCCGCGCAGGGAGCGTTCAGCTCGTGGACCCACTTTCTGTCTCCTCCCGGACAGACTGGAGGGAGCGGGCTCACGCAGGGATGAAAGGGGCAGGGTCCCAACCCACTGACGACGGAAGCCGCGAGGTGTACCCGAAGCGTGTAAATAGGAGTGTTCTCCCAAAAGGTCACGGAAAAATGTGTAATATGAAAAACTGATACATGAATTTCCAAATTTTTGCAGCAAAATAAATTTATCATTTACTTCCATCTCCCCGGAGCTTTCTGCAGTGCCCTTGGGCGCAGGGTCACGTACATGTTCTAGACCGAGGGGCGGGGAGCCCCTCCCTGTCCGCGGACTTGGCGCCTGGGGGTTCCTGGGCGACCTGAAGCACGCCTTGGTGGTCGCCGTCAGGAAAAGCTTTGTCCGTGCCTTGTGTTCCCGGCACAGACAGCCATCTTTGCAGGAAGACAGCTCCATGTTGAGCATGAGTGGCCAAGGGCCCTGATTACCCTCCGTCCTGACAGAGCCGACACGCCGGCCCAGGACTGGCACGGCACGGCCCAGAACGGCTCCACACACGAGCTCTGGCGCACTGGCGTCCATGTCCCGCCGTAAATGGGGATGATACACTGGAACAGTGTGCCGTGGGGCCAAAGGGAAACACAGGTCGGCACTGCAGACGCCTGTCTTTTCTGCAAGAGCGCGCGTGGGGCGAGCTCAGGAATCCGGGGTCGGTACTCCACGGGGCAAGACGGGGGGCTGGGGGCGAAGCCATAATTGGAAGTTTCAGGAGAAAACGTGCCTGGGGCAGAGACGCCACTGAGTGGTGATTTTAGTGGTGCAGGTAGGACCGCCTCCTGCTGATGATGTGGTCTGAGCACCACCTGCATACACGGGCAGCTGGAGCCACGGTGGGATTCCAAGAGGACAGGGCGTCCGAGAGGATTCGCCAGGATCGGGGATTGAGTCTGGGGAGACAGCGTCAGCTGTGGGTAGAACACAGAAGTCTTCTACCAGGAGAGGTGGGAGGCTGCACGGAGCGGTGAGGGGCGGCAGGCGACCTTGTACTGCCTGTCACCCTGCGGGGGACTCTCCACCTGCCAGTCGGTGCGGCAGCCACAGGCCACATGTGGCCACTGAGCACTTGACAAGGGGCCGGGCCAAACTGATGTGCTACAAGGATAACATAAGCAGATTTTGAGAAGTTCAGAGGAAAAAAGAACTTTAATATCTTAGTTTTTATACCGATTTATGTGTCAAAGCAACAACATTATTAAAGTGAATTAATTTCTTTTTTTTTTTTTTTTTTTGACAGGCAGAGTGGATAGTGAGAGAGAGAGAGACAGAGAGAAAGGTCTTCCTTTTTGCCGTTGGTTCACCCTCCAATGGCCGCTGAGGCCGGCGCACCGCGCTGATCCGAAGCCAGGAGCCAGGTGCTTCTCCTGGTCTCCCATGCGGGTGCAGGGCCCAAGGACTTGGGCCATCCTCCACTGCACTCCCGGGCCACAGCAGAGAGCTGGCCTGGAAGAGGGGCAACCGGGATAGAATCTGGCGCCCCAACCGGGACTAGAACCCAGTGTGCCGGCACCGCAAGGCGGAGGATTAGCCTGTTAAGCCACGGCACCGGCCCTTTTTTAAAAAATTTATTTATTTGACAGATAGTTAGACAGAGAGAGAGACAGAGAGAAAGGTCTTCCTTCTGTTGGTTCACCCCCAAAATGGCCGGCATGGCTGGAGCTATGCCGATCCGAAGCCAGGAGCCAGGTGATTCCCCCTGGTCTCCCATGTGGGTGCAGGGCCCAAGCACTTGGGCCATCCTCCACTGCCCTCCCGGGCCACAGCAGAGAGCTGGACTGGGAGAGGAGTAACTGGGACTAGAACCTGGCGCCTATATGGGATGCCGGCGCCACAGGCGGAGGATTAGCCAAGTGAGCCAAGGCGCCGGCCCCAATTTTTGTTTTACTTTTTGAATGCATGTCTTGGATAAATTTAAATAACATATGAGGCGTCTTCAACAAGTTCACGAAGCACACACTGGTGAAAAAAATTGTGCATGGATTTTACCTTTTTTTTTTTTTTGGTAGCAGGATAGAATTGTCTTTTAATCTCTCCACAAACTTTCTGAAGTCCCCTCATAGGTGACTTCTATTTCTGTTGGACAGTAGTGCTCTAAATGGATTACAGGCCTAGATGAGGTAAGACTGTAATGTTAGTGGAAGAAGATGTAGACTATCCCCCGGAGGAGTCAACGCCAACCACCCAAAGATCAATTGCATCTCAAAAGGAATTCCGCTCAGTGAGAACAGCAGAGTTAACTGGGGGGTGAGAGAAGAGATTTGAAGCCAACAGGAGCTCAATACCTCCACCGTACAGGGAAGTCCTAAAGGCAACAAAAGGAGACTTCATCCTGAAAAAGATAAACAGGAAGTCTGCAAGAGTAACCCCCCCCCCCAAAAAAAAAAAGCAGCAAGAGGAGATGCTTAGGGCTGAGCTTGTGGGCAGTGGGTTAAGCCTCCGCCTGCTACACTTGCATCCGTAGCGGAGCACGGGTTCAAGTCTCAGCTGTTCTGCTTCCAATCCGGCGTTGTCCTAAGTACTGCCGGGAAGGCCGTGGAAGATCACCCACGTGCCACGCATGTGGGAGACCTGGATGGAGTCCCTGGCTCCAGGTTTCAACCTGGCCGAGCCCTGGCTGTGTGTGGCCGTTTGGGAAGTGAACCAATGGATGGAAGATCCTTCCATTATTCTGCCTTTCAAATAAATAACTTTTTAAAAGAGATGCTTAAAATCATTCCTAACCAGATGGGTAGGTCAAAGCAACCGTGAAATATCCCTTTGTGCCTAGTAGACAAGCAAACAAAACCAGGTAACACCAAAGCTTGGCCCCTCATCTGCTGCAGGGGGGGCAGCCGGCACAGCTGTCTCCAGAGGACAACTTAACACCATAGAGGCCAGTGACCAGTAACCTCGCCGTGTCACCCTGGTGCTATGTCCCCCCAAACTCTCAGAGCTAGGGCACACACAGAAGGATGTTAACTTCAACTGTGTTCATGATTTCAATGATGGGGAATTAGTCTCCTATACCCAGAGACAGCTAAGTAAGCTCTGCAGGCGCCCCCACGGAGTTAGATGTCACCTAGCACTTAGTGACAAGAGTACGAAGCAATGAGCTACAAACACAGCACTGCACACTTACAGTTTATACAAATGTACAACAGGCAGGCCTTATCTGGGGACAGATGAGAAGAAACCAGCTGTAGGCCCTGGCTTTGTGGCACAATGGGTTCCAGTGCCGGCTGCTCCTCTTCTGATCCAGCTCCCTGCTGTGGCCTGGGAACGCAGTGGAGGATGGCCCGAGGGCTTGGGCCCCTGCACCCACGTGGGAGACTGGAAGAAGCTCTGGCTTCAACTTGGCCTGGCAATGGCTGGTGCAGCCATTTGGGGAGTGAACCAGCACTGGGAAGATCTCCCTCTCCCCTCTCCCTCCTCCCCCCTCCCCCCCCAACTCTGCCTTTCAAATAAATAAATCTTTAAAAGAAGGAGGGAGGAGAAACCTACAGTGAAGAGACATTTGTGACAACCTAGGGGAACTTTGAGCGCAAAAACTCAATGACATTAGCATGGGTGTTTTAAGTTAGAAACGTGGAGTACTCCAGGGGAAACAGTTAGGGCTGAGATTGCTCTAAAATACTTGAGCGAAAAAGGAAAGGGGCCTGACCGAACATCGGCAGCACGTGGCTGTCAGACACACCGTCGAGCTGGGGAGGGCCCACGCAGCGCAGCATCAGCCTCTCCCCGGCGTGCCTTTCTGGAAAGTTCCACAATAAATTTTTTTAAGAATAGGAAAAAACGTGCATCAAAAAGAGCACAAGACGATTCCACATTCAACTCATCCGAAACCGGCCTGCGAGGGGGGGAACGAGAGCGGGGGAGCAGGAGGGCAGGGGCCGCCCGCAGCGCCCGCACAGCCCCATCTGGGGATTGAACCAGCGGACGGAGGGCCTCTCCCTCTAACTCCTTCAAATCAATAAAGAAGACATGCAGGCTGTGCGGCGCCGGGGCGGAGGTCAGTCCTCTGGAGCTTCGCCCCGGCACCAGGCGGCGTCTCGGGCCGGAGAGGAGGCCCCGTCCATGCCGGGCCCTGGCCAGGGTCCCCGGGGGACGCAGCGCACACGGGCCTGAGAGGAGGCCCCGTCCTTGCTGGGCCCTGGCCAGGGTCCCCGGGGGACGCAGCGCACACGGGCCGGAGAGGAGGCCCCGTCCATGCCGGGCCCTGGCCAGGGTCCCCGGGGGACGCAGCGCACACGGGCCGGAGAGGAGGCCCCGTCCATGCCGGGCCCTGGCCAGGGTCCCCGGGGGACGCAGCGCACACGGGCCGGAGAGGAGGCCCCGTCCTTGCCGGGCCCTGGCCAGGGTCCCCGGGGAACGCAGCGCACACGGGCCGGAGAGGAGGCCCCGTCCTTGCCGGGCCCTGGCCAGGGTCCCCGGGGGACGCAGCGCACACGGGCCGGAGAGGAGGCCCCGTCCATGCCGGGCCCTGGCCAGTGCCCCCGGGGGACGCAGCGCACACGGGCCGGCTCACACTGCGCCCCGAGGCCGCCGGCCCGCTCCTCGGCTCCCCGCACAACACCCCTGCGAGGAAACACGCAAATCAGGCTACCACGGCGGGGCGAGGTCCGCCACAAAGCGGTGCGCCGGCTGTCCACGGGGCCGCAGGCCACGCCGCTCCGGGCAGCCCGCGGAGCCAGCCTTTGTCGTCAGCCCCCCCTCCGGCCGCCCAGTAGCACGTTCCATTGTGATGCTCCGCGACTCCCCCGAGCTCCCGACTCCACCCAGGCAGTGGTTGCGTCCCGAGCCCTCCTGACGCGTGATTGCCAACCCTCTTCCGGAGTGCTGATTGGCCAGCTGCGGCCGGGGGCGGGCGGACCGCCGCTCCGCAGCAGCGCCCGCCGCTGGCCCCGCCCCAGCACGGCGCGGTCGTCCGTCTGAGGCCGCGGGATTGGCTGCCCGGCTCCCGCGAGGCGCAGGCGACGGCGGCAGCGCGCACTCGCGCGTGCGTGAGCTGGCGCGCGAGAAAGGGCCCGGTCGCGCCGAGGCTCGAGCGGCCGTCGCCATTTTGTAAGGTTCTCTCTGACGCGGGAGCCGCCGCCGCCGCCGCCGCCACCCGGAGGTAGGCGAGGGGCCGGTGGGGGTGTGGGGAGCCTGGGGCCGCCGGGCCCCTCGCGGACGGGGATGGGGCCGGGCTGGCTCCCCATCTTGCGGCGGGAGGGCCGGGGAGACCACGGAGGAGGCGGGGCCGCGCGCCGGAGGGGCGGGGCAGGGGTCGGGGCGAGTCTTTGTTGGGGTGAAGGAGCTCGGGCTTGGGGCCCGGGGGCCTCGTGTTCGTAGGTGCCGGGAGGGCGGCCCCCGCGGAGGAGAGGCGCCGGGTTTCCCTCCGGGCCCCTGAGCGGCCTCCGGCCTTCCGCCCGGACTTTCCCTCCCTGTGGGGACGCGACCCCGCCGCCCCGCGTCCTGGGCGCCCCGACCCGCCGCGAGGGCGGGCTGCGCGGCGCACGCGGCTCCTTAGACAAACCGTGCGCCTCTGCGGAGGGAACTCCGTGTGACCGGCTGGACGGCACCCGCAACGTCGTGGGTTAAACCGCGCTGCGCTTCCGCCCCGGCCCTGTCTTCCCTGCCAGGCTCTCGTCACGATGGTGAAGCTGTTCATCGGAAACCTGCCCCGGGAGGCCACCGAGCAGGAGATCCGCTCGCTGTTCGAGCAGTACGGGAAGGTGCTGGAGTGCGACATCATTAAGAACTACGGCTTTGTGCACATAGAGGACAAGACGGCGGCCGAGGATGCCATCCGCAACCTGCACCACTACAAGCTCCACGGCGTGAACATCAACGTGGAAGCCAGCAAGAATAAGAGCAAGGCTTCAACCAAGCTGCACGTGGGCAACATCAGCCCCACCTGCACCAACCAGGAGCTGCGGGCCAAGTTTGAGGAGTACGGGCCTGTCATCGAGTGCGACATCGTCAAAGATTATGCCTTCGTGCACATGGAGCGGGCGGAGGACGCGGTGGAGGCCATCAGGGGCCTCGATAACACAGAGTTCCAAGGTGAACACCCTGGGGCCTGGGGAGAGAGCTGAGTGGGGTCTAGCTCAAGACAGGCAGGAACAGCCGACTTCCTCTTTCTGAGTTTGCTAAGAGGTTCCTTAACAACTAGACAGCATCAGAAATTACTGTATCCTATGGCTTCATTGATTGAGTGCTGTTGGAAGCTTAAAGGATGAAGGCTTACCTGTTTCCGTTACGACCAGGAAGTCTTATTGTTCGAGGGTTTAAATGCTTAGGATTTATACTCTTTATGGCCTTCCGTGATGGGTAGCCATGGGAAAGAGGAAAAGGAGAGTAGCCCTGTATTGTACATCTGGGTGGTGAGTCTGAATTGAGCGGGTGGGGAGATCTTTTAGGTGCTCACATTTGTTCAATCTGTGGACCGCAGACAGAGCCAGAAAGCGTGCCACGGATTGTTCTCCACGTGCTGTTACCCTGAGGGGAAGAAAGGCAGTCTCAGAGAAAGCCAGGTGTCATGAGAACCATGGCCCTACTAACGCGGAGATTCCAGTTAGGGCATCATAGAGAATACGGTATTGTGTGTGCCGCTGATAGTAGAGGTACGTGTGGTGGTGTTAATAGCAGACGAGGGTGTCTCAAGACTGGAGAACCATGCTAATTAGGCAGCCACTGGCCACATGTGACTAGGTAAGCAATTAAGGGTCCTCTGCTAAGCCTCAAAAACAGAATGGGAAAATGAGAGGAAAGGAAACATTGACCAGAAAAAGGTAAGAAAGTTTGGAGCACCATTAGGTGTCTCTAGCTTCAGCCGGTTACTCCCCACGCTGCTTGGCTGCTTGGCCTTTAGGTACTCTTTAAAGCAAGGGTGGGGAATCTTTTAGGGCCAAAGGCCGTTTGGATATTTACAACATCATTCACAAGCCATACAAAATTATCAGCTTAAAAATTAGCCTGCCAGAGATTAATTGAATTTTGAGTCCCGCCTATGGTTGCCTTGACAGGGCCAGACCAAATGATTTCGCAGGTGATGTTCCCCGCACAGGGCAAAAGTTTCAGGTGCCTGCTACTTGACATCGGACAAGAGTTTAAGCTCGCTGTCCTTCGTTTTCTCCATGTACAAAATAGAGTTAATGATTCCTGCCATACCTGCCTCACAGGATGGTAGTGAGGCTGGCATGAGGTAAGAGTTGAAAGTTTTCACAGTAAAAGCACTGGGTGATGAAAGGTGCATTGCTGCAACCGTGTTTCTAAGTGTGTTTAGAAAGTTATCTAAACTGATAGGTAAGCTTTGTTTACATGTCATGGGTTTTTTATATAAAATGAGCAAAAACTGCAGATTTTACATGCCCTTACCTTTTTAATATGCAGTTGAATAAAAGAGATAAAAATATGTATAAGGGAGATCAGCTAATTGGAGATCTGGCTTAGGGTGAGTATGTGTTTTAATACCCTTATAAAGCAGGTGTAATTAAGATGTGGATATCTGAATAATGCAGTGGATCCATGAGATTTTTTAAAATGTCATATCTTCATTGGGAAGTGAGTGGATTGAAAAAGAAAAGTCCTTTGTTTAGTTTTCATGTTCTTTCCCTGGCTCCTCTGGAGGGAGCATTCTACTCTGAGTTTTACATACAGACATTTGTATAACTACCTCTGTTTTGGTTTTGTTTTTTCCCCCCAGATGACAGGAGAATGCTTAGTGTTGGGTAGTAAGGTTCAGTTTTACAGAATTCTAAATGCCAGTTTGACAGATTTAAATCCATTTCAGTCATCTAATGAGGAGTGATCTCTTGCAAGTGCCACTTAGGTCATCTTTTGAACCATTATTTATGTTTGTGGCCGCTGTTTAGGCTTCTGCATGGTCTGACTTCTAAAAGCAAGCATCAGAGAACGGAGCTGCTATCTAGTTAGCACTCACTTTGCCTTAGAAGACCCTAAAGTTTTCAAGTACGCCAGTCAGGCAGCTGAATTGAGAGTCAGATTTTGTGTGTCTCATTTTTTCTCTCATATTTGTAGACAAGCATTAAGCCAGAGCACTATGTGTTGTGTGTCAGCTATAGCATCCCTACTCTTCTCTGGAATCCGGCACATGATAGGAGCTCAGAAATTAGGACCCCAAGTTTTCCACATGTCAACATCTTAATACTCTTCTCCATTTAGTTTTTAAAAAAATACGTCTGTTGGGCTGGTTTTGGAAAACGGTGGTAGCAGATTTTAGTACCCTTTGGAGATCTGAGTCTTTAAGCTTGTGGCCTGTCCAAGTGTAGTAACTCTCTCTGCTCTATTGCTGACGGTAATAGAGAATTGCAGGATATTTTAATTATTTATTAGACCTTTGCTTAAAAGCCTTTAAAAAAAGAAAAAGTCTTTTCTATTACAGATCTTTCAGTTCTAGGTAAAATTTTTTACTAGCATCCTTTTCACAACTACAGAAGTGGATTTTGCCACAGGTGTTTACAGACTTAATAATAACCACCTTTGAAAAAAAGAAAAGTAGAAATGAAGATTGGATGTATAAGAGAAACATCAGTGTAAAATCACAAAAAGAGTACAAGTTTAATTTTTTTCCCTTAAAAGTGTTACTTCTGGGTCTGTGGACTGGCTGTGTTTCAGAATTGGCGTAGTTCTCTGACTTCAGAATTAGAACAGTTTGTGTCTCACGCAGCCTATAATGATACTGTGCATGTTTGAAAGCCAAGTAACTTGTAATCCTCTAAATTATAGGAAACTTAACATTTGAGATATAAATTAGGGCCAAAACACCCTTAATAATGTCTAAGAATTATGATGGGAGTTTTTACATCTGAAAACAGTGGGATGTTTGAAATGATACTTCCTAAAATTATTGCCATTTGTATTCTGTCACTTCTGCTGATGGATGCTGCTTGTGTAGTAGCTACTGGAGGTCAAAAGCCTGAGCATCTTTATTTTTATAAAATAATAGGCTTTAGGTTGGAGGTAGCCAGTACTAGAAACTGGGGTGATCAGAATCTTGGACATCCCACACAACTGAGTTTGACTGAAGTGATACTACTGCACTAACCTCACTGTTCTGCCTGCCATCCTGAATTGGGCTGTTTCCAACAGGATAGTGGACCATGAGGCCTCCTATCACACAGCTGCATCCAGGACAGGTCTGTCAAGAAGAGAGCAACTTGCTGATCACAGAGGGGGAGTCTGTTCAGAGCAGCCCTCCAGAGAGTGACAAGAAGCCTTTGTTCTCTACATCTGTACTAGCTGCCTTTTGGCTACAATTTGAAATACATTGACTTGCTCTCCGAAGACATAGGCTGTTTGGGACTAAATTACTGCCAGAGATACTACTTTTCTTAAACTACTTTTAAGAGACTGGATGCTAGCTGGCGCCACAGTTCACTAGGCTAATCCTCCGCCTGTGGCGCCGGCACCCCAGGTTCTAGTCCCAGTTGGGGCACTAGTTCTGTCCTGGTTGCTCCTCTTCCAGTCCAGCTCTCTGCAGTGGCCTGGGAAGGCAGTGGAGAATGGCCTGAGTACTTGGGCCCTGCACCCGCATGGGGACTGGGAGGAAGTACCTGGCTCCTGGCTTTGGATTGGCGCAGCACTCCAGCCGTAGCGGCCATTTACGGGGTGAACCAATGGAAGGAAGACCTTTCTTTCACTGTCTACTCTGCCTGTCAAAGAGAGAGACTGGATGCTTTGATCAATGAGTCAGTGGGTTTGATGGTATACAAGCTATGAGCAAAAATGGTTCTTGTCTTAGCTGTTCCTCAGTACTGGTCGTTTCCTGGAAGTACTAAGTATGGATGTGGGTTATTTTGTATGGGTGCCCAGAAGTCTTTAGGTTTATGCCACTTTTTTCTTCTAACAAGTAGATAATCCACTATACAGAATCGTAAACTACGTGGCAACGCTGACCTTCTCTTACATGGAAACACATTGTCCTTAAGAAACCAGTACCGTTTAAGATCTTGCTAATTTCTTATTGAGTGATCTTGGTCAAGTGGGTTTTTTCCGCCACAGTAGGGATGGAGACATCCTTGTAGAGAAAGTAGGAGTAGGGCTGAAATCAGGAGGATCTTAACAGCTCCCAGAGGCACTGGAGATGAAGCAGAGGAGGAGCCAAGTATGACCTATGTACTGACAGAGAGCCTTTTGGTGACACTGCAAAAATTGCTGGAGAAAACAAGATGGACAGAAGATTACTGTGGTTTTTAAGCTTCAGTTAATGCTCACGTCCTCCGTGGTTCTGAGTAAATCAAGAGAGGTGGGTAAGATGCCTTCCAAATCTGGCCGAACTGTTTGGTTGCATATTTGATTTGGAAGTACTGGCAGGTTTTGAATTTTTGGAATTAACAATAGTCTTAGCAGTGAGAAAAGGAAACCTTTTGTTTCTGTGTTTGGAGGGAAAAGGGAAAATTGTGCAGCGAGAAGCAGGAAGGAGTCTGGTCTCTGTGCAATCAAAGTATTGACAGGTCTCTGGGGACTTAAGTTGTCTAGCTCTCGTCTGTATTAAAATTTCAACTACATTTTGGAGAAGGGATTGCTTACATTGTGGGGGTGGGAGAGGTTAAAAGGAGTGAGTGTATGTGTAAGACCAACTAGTTCATTTTCATTTTGGGGAGGATAGTGAATGTCAGTGAAGTCTAATAAATCTTCTATTTGTTTCCTCAAGGCAAGCGAATGCACGTGCAGTTGTCCACCAGCCGGCTTAGGACTGCGCCCGGGATGGGAGACCAGAGCGGCTGCTATCGGTGCGGGAAAGAGGGGCACTGGTCCAAAGAGTGTCCAGTAGACCGTACAGGCCGCGTGGCAGACTTCACTGAGCAGTACAATGAACAGTATGGAGCAGTGCGCACCCCTTACACCATGGGTTATGGGGAATCCATGTATTACAACGACGCCTATGGAGCACTGGACTACTATAAGCGCTACCGAGTCCGCTCTTATGAGGCAGTGGCAGCAGCTGCCGCAGCTTCCGCATACAACTACGCAGAGCAAACCATGTCCCACCTGCCTCAGGTCCAGAGTACGGGAGTTACCAGTCACCTCAACTCCACTTCTGTCGACCCCTATGACAGACACCTACTGCAGAACTCTGGCGCTGCCGCCACCTCGGCTGCTATGGCTGCTGCCGCTGCCACCTCTTCCTCCTACTACGGAAGGGACAGAAGCCCACTGCGTCGTGCTGCAGCTGTGCTCCCCACAGTTGGAGAGGGCTACGGTTATGGGCCAGAGAGCGAGCTGTCTCAGGCTTCAGCAGCTGCACGGAATTCTCTGTATGACATGGCCCGGTATGAGCGGGAGCAGTATGTGGACCGAGCACGGTACTCAGCCTTTTAAAAACTGGAGGTGAGAGCTGGCTGGGTGTGGTTAAGACATTCCATTAGTTCCCTTAAGTGAGACCCATACTTAGTAGAGGAGGCCAGAGCCATCTGCTGCTGGGCGGCATTCTGTCCATGTTAGTCCTTACTGTTGCCCAGGCTTAGGCCAGAGCTTCATTTGGCCTACTCAGATTTTCATGTGTGACTCAACAAACTTGGTGTATTAGAATACTCTTTAATCAGTTGTAAGCAGACTTGGGGTACAGAAAAGCATTTAAGGAAAGAAACATTTTTGTGAGCGTCTGGTTCATCCCCAGGGTGGAAAACCCTTTTTTTCTGCCGAGGGCCAGGTCAGTGTGAAAATTAGCCTGCTGTAGATGGATGGGATTGCAAGGCCCACCTGTGATTTCCTTGGCAGGGCCAGACCATATGATTCTGTGGGCCTTGTACTAGGCCATTCCTGATCTAGACAGCCTGATACTTTCTCCTTTTAAAAAGAAGGGAATTAAGCCTTCTAGAGGTAGATCCAAAACTCAAGCTCAGACCTGATTCCAAAACCCTGCACTTAGCACTGCAAGTCACTATGTGTTAGGCTCCGGTTCAATAGAAATGAATGCCACAGTGAGCATTACAACATTAGGCTTCTGGTGGACCAGAAAACCTTACATTGGGCCATTAGCCTGTATTAAAAGGAAACTTTTGGTAATATGTAGAAGGCAGATAAGGCCTGTAAATGTGGAGTGTTTAGTTGCCTAGAAGCTGAATGTTCTGCCCATGCAGTCCTTTTCCTGCTAGCAATGCAAGCACCTTGCTCTACTCAGTCACTGAAACCCTTAGCTGCAAGTAGCCTGTGATGCCCATCATTGAGAGCCTGGCACTTCCCATTCTTCTAGCAATTTTTTAAAGAAACATGTAAGGAATTCAACTGGTAAATTTTCTGTGTATAAAAATCCCATAGGTGGCGACTCAAAATTTAATGTCTCCTACTTTAGGAAATGTGTACCGAAAGTGTTAGAATGGCAGTAATAATTAGGAATACCTAGAGATGAATAAATCTTTTCTTCCAAGTGGAAATGGTATCTTGAGAATCTTATATTCTGACGTTTTCCCTGTACCTTGAACATCATTTGAATTAAGAGTCCCAGTAGCAAAGTTGAACTGAGTTACCACGGGGTTCCCAGTGTTCCTAACTGGTATTATGTATGGAAGAGGACAAAGCTATAGGAATTTGGTCTTTATGTGAAGTAGGAAGTAAATACGGCATGAAGCTGTGATAATTTATATCCTGTATGGCCAAGTTAGCAAGACTTGGGATCTCCTGAGGCCATTGTGTAGCAGTATATGTTCGTATATGATGTAGATAATCTCTCAGCCTGTAGTGTTTGCTACTAATTTTTACAGCTGAACTATCGTGAGGTGGAAAACACCTCTGAAGTAAGATGGTGTCAGTCTGCCAGATAACTTTTATTTCTCTCAAATGTTTCAGAGTTAAGTATGTTTTGGTCTTTAAAGGGTATGGCTGGGCATTTGAAAAGTAAATTTTGACTGACTGCGAGCAGTGGTTGTTCAACTAACCTCTTTTTAGTGATGACTTTTAAAGAAACTTACCTTCCAGGTGTGAACCTCAAATGGACTGAATAACCCTGAGTTGGTTGCAGTCCCAGGAGCCTGATGGTAATGAGGCTGCCAGGATGAAATACTCCAGAACTGTTGGGGAGCCAAATTCGGGTCTCACCCTAGCAGAACTGATCCAAGAACGTCACAACTTTTGAAGTCGATTGGCACAGATCAAGACCAAGATTTGGCCCTTTGTCTGTAATAAGTAGAGGAACTTGGTGTGAGTTAACTTTTATTTTCCCCCCAGCCATTGGTGTCTGGAGTTCCCATCATCAATGGAAGAATTAGAGAATTCTGGGAATGATTCCTCCTTTGATTTGGCAAGGGAGATTTGGTTGGTTAGGAGTACTAGAACTGTGGCTCTAACCTGACACCGTGACATGTAGATGTGTGCAATGACCAGTTTGCTCCTCCACACCCTATTCTCTACACTGTTGTTTCTCAAAGTTTGTTTACTATGAAACACGTTCAGAATAGTACAATTGGCCTTATTTGTGATCTCAGCATCTGCTTTCCTGAACCCCAAAATTAAACTGTTGTTTTGGATAATATATGTATACCCTTTGTTGCACCGACATTAGCTCTGTCATAGAGGTCATCTTGCCTACAAGATGAATAAGAAAATGAGAATGACGTACTTGTCACTAACACAGCAGGCTTCCAGCTAGACTGCATCTTGTGCTAGATGCAGATTCCTATGTATATCTATTAGTAGACTCCTAGGTAGTTACGTGGGATGTAAGTTTGATCCGGTCTGACTTCATTTTGTTTTGTTCTTTTTCTTCCCCCTGGAATACAGGACGGGACCAGGGCCCTTGTACTCGGACCCAAGCTGCTCTCCAGGCATTGTGTAAGCCTCTTGTGTTGTGCTCTCTTTCAGGTAGGATAATTGCGGACTGAACCCTCGGGCTGCGGTCATATATGAGAACTTGCTCCGCGCGGTCCCCTTTGCCGGGATGTTTCCATTGCTTCATGTTTCAGTAAACAAAGGAGTTTGTGACCAACTATGTTTTCTTTCTTAATTTAATTCTTCTAAGTTGACTTTTCTTTCCTCCTGATACTTGTCTCTGTAGCCTTTCACTCTGTTCCTTATTCTCAGCCTCTGAGCAGCCCTAGGTAAGGAATATGCTGGCATCCCCTTTTTCCTGTACAGTGGAACCCTTCTTATCTGGCTTTCCCTAGGAGTTGAACCCTTCTCCCTGCCTACCTCCAGCATCTCCTCTCCCTTTAAAATTACCATGTAGTGGCAAGCAGCCTTTTATTCTTCTCTGTTAGCTCTGGACTCTAACACTGAAGCTAATCTTTCAGAATTGCTAGGACCATTGGGGGTTTTGTTGTTTTGTTTGTTTTGGTTTTTTTTTTTTTTTTTTTTTTAATGTCTGACTTGTGATCGTGGTACAGTATTAGCTGAAATTTAGACTTGTTTTATTCCACTCCTCCCCCTTTTTTTTATTTTTTGACAAATAAACGTTTCTAACACTTAAGTGTCTTTGTGTTTGTGTGACTGTCATTTACCACTAGTATCTTATGATTCTTTCCTAGTTGTGCTCAAACTATAAAAGTCAAATGAATGAGTCTTTGAAATTTAGCTGGAGAAGGATTTAGTGAGGTGGGTAATACGGACTCAGTGATAGATAGTGAAGTTAGCTATAATCGTGAAAAACACATTAGTAGTCAAAGACCGTAGGCCCCCAAAGGAACCCATGCAGCAGCACGCTGAGCCAGAAGACCTCCAAAGACCTGTCGGGTTGACTCAATTTGACTTCAGAGCTTCCTGGGTCGATATAAATATGTCTCCTTTTTATACATATTTTTCCTTTTTTAATTTTGAAAATGTAGTTCATTTAAATTTGCTTCCAAGTTATTCAAAGAGATCTCTCTTTCCGAGATGTTGATATTCTGGTAGGATTACACTTTGAGTAAAGTATTTATGATAGATCAAAAGAAGGGAATTGTCATAATACTTTGGGCAGAAAATTACTGATCAGAAGCAACATTGCAATGTGTGTGCTGTAATTTTTTCATTAAGACTTAATGGACATTTATCAGTTTATACACCCACTAAACAAGCTTATGATGGACTCAACCCTACTTAAGATTTATTGTCACTTCTGGAAACAGTGACATTCAAATTCTGACTAAATGTGAAATTTTACTTGTGCTTACACAGCACTTTCCCCGCATATTTTACACCTAAAACAGTCCTGACAACTGGAGAAAATTCTTGCCTCGTTGTTTTGAAGGTGGAGGGAGGGAAGCACCGAGGATATGACATTCTACAGAGGTTAGCCTTCCCCGCACTCACAAGTGCGAGAGTGCACGAAGGCCCGTGTGGGCTTCAACAGTGCCCCAGGAAGGCAGGATGCTTACTGTTCTGCACAAAGGAAAGCTTCCTTGTGACTGGTGTGCACGGTCCATCATTACTACCAAGAAAACCAGTGATAATGGAGGTGTTCTCTGTCTGCACTGTCCAGTATGCAGCCACTAGCCACATGCTGACTACATAGCTGGTACATCGGAGAAACTGAGTTTTTAGTTTAGTTATAATTAGCCACATGTGGCTAGTGATTGGTGACTATTGAATAGCAGTTTTGATGACAAAATAACTTTCATGAGGTAAGGAGGAAAAAGCCTTGCAAATTGTAGATTTTTCCCTTAAAAATTTGCTTCCCCTCTTCAAAACAGATAAAACCTTGGGAAAGGAGTAAGTTTTCTTCCAGTACAAGAGGGCTATTTTGTTGGAACAACAAATGTATGTATTTCTAAACCTCAGTTCTTACATGAGACACTACATAAAAAAATATATTTTTCTTATTTGCCCAGACCAAGTTTCTCAGATCATTTCAGAATCCCATGAGGCTTTTCATACTAAAAGCTCCTGAATTTACTTACCAGGTATTTGAATCCTGTGAGCCAGGATCTGGGCACGTGGTGGTGAGATGAGACCTTAATTATGTTTGTGGAAGTAACGGCAGGAATAAGTACAGGTTGCTATGGTAACAGCCTGATTGGAGGACTTTGTTTCAAGCGGTGGCTGCTGCACGTGTGAAGGTCTGATTAGGAAGATTAGGGCAAGCATCGGGAGCCTGCAAGGGCACTGTGTGGTAGAAGAAATCCTGAGAGAGAAGTAAGGGGGAAAGAATTTCTTTTTACCCCAAGAGTAACTGGAAGCTACTGGTTTTAAGTTTAGAGTAACCAGATAAGATTCATTTTTCTTAAAAAGATGACTGGCTGGAGAGAACAAGAGTGAGTAGCATTGTAAAGGTGAGATTTGTCTACTGTTTAACAGGTCATTTCCCCCTAATCACGAAGTCAATGGAGTTGATGTTTTAAAGGGAGAAAAAGATCATGCATAAGGACTCAGGGGTGAGGTTCCCTGAGGTTGTGCAAGCCATAAAATGGGATAGGCTGTCTCTTCTACCCTAACATTTGCTAAAGCACCTGTTGTGGGAGCAGGCCTTGGTCCTTCACAGATCTTAAGTGACTACTGAGAATAGTATGGTAGTTAGGAATAGAGGTCTAAAGCTGGAGTTGAGAGGTTAAAATTGCCATCACCACTTAATTTGCACTCAAAAGATTAAGACTTGTCATAACATCTTAAATGATAATTGCTGGGGCCGATGCTGTGGCATAGTTAGTAAAGCCACTGCCTGCAGTGCCAGCATCCCATATGGGCACCCGTTCAAGTCCCAGCTGCTCCACTTCCGATCCAGCTCTCTGCTGTAGCCTAGAATAGCAGTAGAAGATGGCCCAAGCCCCTGGGCCCCTGCACCCACGTGGGAGACCCAGAAGAAGCTCCTGGTTTCAGATCAGCGCAGCTCCGGCTGTTGTGGCCAACTGAGGAGTGAATCAGCGGATGGGAGACTCTCTCTCTCTGCCTTTTCCTTCTCTGTGTGTAACTCTTTCAAGTAAAATAAAGACATCTTTTTAAAAAATTGATAATTGCTGAGATACATAAAACCACTGTTGGGAGTACAGAGAGGCAATTATGCAATCCTGCTAAACTCATTATCTGGGCAACACTGAAACTTTAAAAACTTTCTCATGGGGTAGGCATTTGATGTAACACCAAAGACACAACTTGGGTTGCCTGCATCCCGTACTGGAGTGCATAGTTTTAAGTCCTTGCAACTTCCCACAGCAACTTCCTGCTAATGCAGGAAGAGACCTGGATTGAGTTCCCAGCTCCTGGTGTCAGGCAGGCCAGCCCTTGCCATTGTGGGCATTTGGGGAGTCAGCCAGTGGATGAAAGATCTTGTCTCTGCCTTCTAAGTAGATAAAAATATGGGGACTGGTGTTGTGGCATAGCAGGTAAAGCTGCCACCTGTGACGCTGGTATCCCAGACAGGTGCTAGTTTGAGACCTGGCTGCTCCGCTTCCAATCCAGCTCCCTGTTAACGTACCTGGTAAGGAGCAGAAGATGGCCTAAGTGCTTGGGCCCTTGCACCCCCATGGGAGACCTAGACAAAGTTACGGGCTTCTGGCTTCAGCCTGGCCCAGCCCCAGCCATTTGGACAGTGATCCATGGAAGATCTGTGTGTCTAACTCTGCCTTCAAATAAATTTAAAAATAAAAATGCAAATATTTGTGTGTGTATATATATTATATATATGTATGTATGTATGTATTCTCTTTTAAAACTTAACTGTAGCCTCCAGGAATGGTATATGTTTGTGAGGGATGATGAATGCCTAGGGAATGTCCCTGACTCATTTTGGGGAAAAATATAACACCCCAGGCCTTTCTCTTCCATGAACTTCCAGAGCAGTCAGCTATTTTGAAGCAGGTTCTGAGTATCCAACTCCGCAAGGCCCAGCTAGAGCAGCAACAAGACAAAGGCAGAAACCCTAGCCTGATCCAATATTATCTGTGCCTTGGAGCGAAGCATCCACCCTGTCCTAGGTGGGTTTTGAAAATTCCCTCAGCCGGCGCCGCGGCTCACTAGGCTAATCCTCCGCCTTGCGGCGCCAGCACACCGGGTTCTAGTCCCGGTTGGGGCGCAGGATTCTGTCCCGGTTGCTCCTCTTCCAGTCCTGCTCTCTGCTGTGGCCCGGGAGTGAGTGCAGTGGAGGATGGCCCAAGTGCTTGGGCCCTGCACCCCATCGGAGACCAGGAGAAGCACCTGGCTCCTGCCATCGGATCAGCGCGGTGCGCCAGCTGCGGCGGCCATTGGAGGGTGAACCAATGGCAAAAAGGAAGACCTTTCTCTCTGTCTCTCTCACTGTCCACTCTGCCTGTCCAAAAAAAAAAAAATAATAATAATTCCCTCAGTTCTAGTGCAGCACCTTCCTGAGGGGTGGTATGGTAGGTACAGACCTACTAACCCACAGCTCCTGTTTAACAACAGCTTTTATAGCCCAAGCTTTGACTTTTTTTACTTTTTTTTTTTTTAAGATCTTGAGAGAGATCATCCGTCCACTGGTTCACTCTCCAAATGGCTGCAGTGGCCACAGATTGGCTTCTTCCAGGTCTCAGACGGGTATAGGAGCCCAAGGACTTGAGCCATCTTCCACTGCTTTCCCAGGCCACAGCAGAGAGCTGGATTGGAAGTGGAGCAGCCAGGTCTCAAACTGGCGCCCACACAGGATACCGGCACTGCAGGCGGCGGCTTTGCTCGCTATGCCACAGTGCCAGCCCCTTCATCTTTTTGGTCTATCTGCAGCAGCCTCCAATCTACTCCCTTCTGATTTGCACCAATACCGTGAAGTCAGAGGAAGGCACAGAAAGACACCAGACCCCTCGAGATTTAGTGCACGGCGAGGAGCTTGTCCAAAGGATAGACAGAGGTTGGCTGCCTGCTAGAAGGGGAGCAGCTTGTCCGCGTCTGGCTTCCAAACCTGGCTCCTCAGAAAGGAAGGTCCCTGCCTAGCAAATCTGGAAGGAGGAAAGAGGGAAACAAGCATGCTCTCCTAGGACAACCTCAGGAAGGGTCTCAGGGTCCTGAGCAAACCGGGCTGTGCTCTACTGTGAGAACTGAGACCCAAGAAATGACAGCATCCGCTCCAGGAACCCACGGGGGAGGTAAAATCTAGTGAGAGTAAATGAATCGTGCCTTCGTTCTGCAGGGCCTTGGAGGATCCAGGCCAAATTCAAACCACACACCCATCAACTGTTCGTCCACAGCAGCCCAGTGAGGCAGCAGCATAATCGGTTGTCACAGTACCCCTGGGAAGTAAGGCTTAGAGAGATTGAATGCTCCCAAAGCCTGTTTATCCCCAGTGCTTGTTCATCACAGCAGGAAGCTGTAAACTCCTGAAATGGAGATAAGCAGGCAGCTAAGGAACCACAGTTCTTAGGAGTTCTGTCCAAATGGGGGATGGAGAATGTTTTTCAAGCAGGGTAAACCAGGCAGCCGGTCGTGGCTGCCCTGACTGGCCCACTGTTCTTGTGTACCAGAGGCAGGTCAGTGGCTAGGGAAAGAGCCTCCTCTCAGCACTATGGCTACCACTGTACCCCCTCCACACTAGGGGGATGGCCATACTTTGTCACTCTGTAGACACAAGTGGGTATAGGACCAACTGTGAACCCACCTCCAGTGGCACTGAACTGAACAGGGTGGGGAGATGGATCCCAGCAGGCTGCCCAGCAAGCAGTCACGTCCTTTGACAGGCAGCAGTGACCTTCTACCTGCTCTTGTCAGGCATGACCTGGAGAGCCTTGGTGGGCAGCTGGTGTACAAGAACCCAGCAGGCCGGCGCCGTGGCTCAACAGGCTAATCCTCCGCCTTCCGGCGCCGGCACACCGGGTTCTAGTCCCGGTCGGGGCACCGATCCTGTCCCGGTTGCCCCGCTTCCAGGCCAGCTCTCTGCTGTGGCTAGGGAGTGCAGTGGAGGATGGCCCAAGTCCTTGGGTCCTGCACCCCATGGGAGACCAGGAGAAGCACCTGGCTCCTGCCATCGGAACAGCGCGGTGCGCCGGCCGCAGCGCGCTACCGCGGCGGCCATTGGAGGGTGAACCAACGGCAAAAGGAAGACCTTTCTCTCTGTCTCTCTCTCTCACTGTCCACTCTGCCTGTCAAAAAAAAAAAAAAAAAAAAAAAAAGAACCCAGCAGTCACAGAGGTGCGGGGCACACAGCCATGTGCGCACCTGGTCATGGAGCCAAAAGTGGTTGAGCTGGCTCAGCTGGGATTACTCACCATGAAACTAACACTGAAAATCAAGGCCCTGGAGGAAATGCAAGATCTCAAATCCGAGCCCTTCCTGTGGCCTTGGCATGGTACTTCACTCCTCTAGAAGGAGAATCATAGACCTTCCTCTCAGAATTTTTTTACAGGAATAAACAGAAATCCCTGAACAGATGCTGGCTACCTTCAATGCAAGCAAACTAGCCATTAGTGACAAACTACCAAGATGGCCAGCGTTGCAGGGAGACCGGGGCTGTGAGGCCGACATGGAGCAGAACTGTCGGCATTCCCAGGGACTATCCCCAGCCCTAGCAGTGGCCATCCCAAAACTTCTGGTCTAGCCTTTGTCTGGCATGCCCAGGAGATGAGGGAGAGAAGGCAGACAGTTAAAAAATGAGGGTACAGGGGCCAGCGCTGTGGCACAGTGGGTTACCCATGTGGGCGCTGGTTGGAGTCCAGCTGCTCCACTTCTAATCCAGTTTCCTGCTGATGGCCTAAGTCCCTGGCCCACTGCCACCCACGTGGGAGACCTGGAGGAAGCTCCTGGCTTCAGCCTGGTTCAGCCCTGGCCGTGTGACCATTTAGTGAGTCAAACAAGGGACAGAAGGTCTCTCTTTACCTGTAACTCTGCCTTGAAAATAAACCTTAGAAAAATGAAATGAGGGTACTGAGAAAGTTCATGGAAGACTCAAGGTAGTTTATTTTGGTGCAAAGTAAAATTGAAATATATGCATAGTTTTTTCAAAATACACATTTCTTTTTAACTTTCTGAAGATCCCTCATCTCCTCAAGGGGAACACATCATTCAATACCAGCTTACGTATACAAACTTAAATGCTCAAGTGTGTGCTTCCAGACACTGGTGTATATACACTGGCAAGTAAAGCAAGTTATTTCCTGTCCTTACAACTGTTTAAAGAATTATTCAATAATGCATATGAAATATGCAAAGAAACTGGGACAAATACCACAAAACCATGTATACTGGTAGGGAACAGGAAGGGCCATCTACTTTGTTACAAGTGGTACCAGAGGTACTCTGATGCTTGATCCTGAAGCTAAGATCAGGATGAGTGGTGAGTCCTACAATGGTAAGGGAATGATCCTTTCAGACAGAAGGGTGAGCATGTGGGTTCACTGGGTTAAAAGTTGCCACTTGGAACACCCACATCCCATATCACACTGCTAGTTTGAGTCCCAGCTGCTCTGCTTCTGATCCTGCTTCCTGCTAATGTCCCTGGGAAACAGTGACTGACAGCTCAAGGACTTGAGTCCCTGCTACCTACACAGGAAACTGGGATGGAGTCCTGGTTCCAATCTTGCCCTGGCCCAGCTTAGGCTTTTGCAGCCATTTGGGGAGTGAATTGCCAGACAGGAGATTTTTTTCTCACTTTCCTTGCCACTCTGCCTTTCAAAAAAGGCTGACAAGGTCTCAACTTGTTTTTTTTTTTGTTTGTTTGTTTTTAATTTATTTATTTGAAAGGCAGAGTTACAGACAGAGAGGGAGAGACAGAGATTTTCTATCTGCTGGTTCACTCACCAAATGGCCACAGTGGCCAGGCAGAAGCCAGGATCCAGTAGCTTTTTCCAGGTCTCCCACATGGGTGCAGGGGTCCAAGCACTTGAGCCATCTTCCACTGCTTTCCTAAGCGCATTAGCAGGGAGCTGGACCAGAAATGGAACAGCCGGGACTCAAACTAGTGCTCATAAGAGATGCTGGCATCATAGGCAGTCACTTTAGCTGCCATGCCACAACACCAGCCCCAGGGCATCAACTCTGTCACCAATGATATTTGGGGGTGGGGATTTTTTGTCTAAATGCCGTCTTGTGCATCACACGGTGTTTAGCAACATCACTGGCTCTACCTATCAATGTCAAAACAATCTCCAGTTGTGACAACTGAAGATTACTTCAGACATTACCAAATGTCCCAGTGGGGGCTGGGAGTAGACAAGAGACCTCACTAGGTAGCTGAGAACCACTGACTTACAGGGAGAGGGTAGAGAGAAGAGGGCCAGGGGAGCACTGGGGAACTCCAGTCTTAGCTAATGTGCACGGGGAATTCAAATGAACAAATACATCTCTGGTTCAACTTTTCTAAGACACCAGGGTCCTAGAGAAATGAAGAGGAGGGGACTTCCTGTAACAACTGCAGCACTCTACCTTCTAGCACATGAAAAATCCAGTCAATATCCACAACAGCAACACCAAGGGGTCCTCCCCACCTTCACTTTTTATACCGGCGAATTTTTTTTTTCTCTTTTCTTCTGAATCATTCCTTCTAACAACCAGTAACATTTACTGTGGGTTGGACTGGGGGTTAATCCAAACTAGAGGAAGCCTGCAGCAGACTCAATTATCAAGCTTCCATGGCCCCTACAGTTTCAGGCGAGGCTGGAACTACAAACACTTAGAAATTCTGAGAACCCAGATGGTTCTATATCTATCACCTAAATGGAAAATGAGGAGAAAAAGGGCACAGCCCTATCAATGTCTCATTATTACTGCCCTGCTAAATTGGTTCATCTTTCAACCATGAAAACCTAAATTTGAGGGTGCAAGGGAGGCCTTTTACAAAGGACATGTAAGGCACTGGCTGGTATAAATGGCAGAAGAGGCCAATGTATTCAAATAGCCAGTCAGAAGTCCAGCACACAGTACGGCTGAAGTACATGACAGCAGGTAAAGTCATGGAGCTAAGGAGGAAGGGGAGACTGGGTGGGGCCTTGCAGGCCTTTGGGTGGATATTTGATTTTTAACCTGAAGTGAAAAGCCATTGTTGAAGGGTTTTAAGCTGAGCTGTGACATCTGACTTCGTTTCAAAAGGATCACTGGGACTACTGTATTGTGAACAGATGGTGGGCAAGGTAGAAGCAGGGAGATCAGTTAGGAAAAAACTTCAGAAATCCAGGTGTGAAGTGACGACTCCAACTGGGGTGCTAACAGTGGGGGTAGTGAGGAGGAGCCAAAAAATTTCCTGATAGGGGCTGGTGCTGTGGCATTATTGGGTAAGCCACCGCATGCAAAGCCGGCAGGCCATATGGATGCCAGTTGAGTCCCAGATACTCCACTTCCAATCCAGCTCCCTGCTAATGCCCTGGAAAAAGTAGCAGCAGATGGCCCAAGGGTTTGGGCCCCTCTGCACCCAAGTGAGAGACACAGAAGCTCCTGGTTCTGGCTTCAGCCTGGCCCAGTCCTGGCCATTTCAGCCATGTGAGGAGTGAACCACCAGATCTGTCTCTCCTATGAAACTCTACCTTTCAAATAAATTTAAAATATTTAAAAAAACAAAAAAGCCAGGGGCCAGCACAGGGTCATAGGTTAAGCCTTCGCCTGTGGCGCCAGCTTCCTATATGTGTGCTGGTTTGAGTCCCAGCTGCTCCACTTCTGATCCACCTCCCTGCTGGTGGACTGGGAAAGCAATGGAAAATGACCCGAGTGCTTGGGCCCCTGCATCCACATGAGAGACCTGGAAGAAGCTCCTGGCTCCAGACTGGCCCAGCTCTGGCCAAGTGTGGCCATTTGGGGAGTGAACTAACAGATGGAAGACCTGTCTGTCTCTCCCTCTCAAATAAATACATAAATCTTTAAAAACACAAAAGCCAAAGTAATCAAGTGTTTCAAGAAACAAAGAGTAATCAACTATGCCAGAATACTAATATCCAAGATTTAATAGGCAGGCTAATTGAAATGAAGATTAACGGGGAGCCGGTGCCATGGCTCACTTGGTTAATCCTCTGCCTGTGGCGCTGGCATCCCATATGGGCACCAGGTTCTAGTCCCTGTTGCTCCTTTTCCAGTCCAGCTCTCTGCTGTGGCCCAGGAAGGCAGTGGAGGATGGCCCAAGTGCTTGGGCCCTGCACCCACATGGGAGACCAGGAGGAAGCACCTGGCTCCTGGCTTCAGACAGGCGTAGCGGCCATTTGGGGAGTGAACCAATGGAAGGAAGACCTTTCTGTCAGAAAAAAAAAAAAAAAAAAAAAGACTAATGGGGCTGGTATTGTGTTGCAGTGAGTTAAGCCACTGCCTGTAATACCAACAATACCATATGAACACAAGTTCAAGTCCCAGTGTTTCCACTTCTGATCCAGCTCCCTACTAATGTGCCTAGGAAAATGTCAGCCTAAGCATTCGGGGGTCCCTTTCACCCAGGAGACCCAGATGGAGTTCCAAGCTCCTGGATTTGGCCTGGCCCAGCCCTGGCTGTTGTAGTCATATGGGGAGTGAACCAGCAGATGGAAGCTTGCTCTCTCTCCAATAAATAAAAAAAATTTTTAATTAAAATAAAATGAAGACTATGGACTGACGGGGGGAGGGGATTAACTGCAGAAAAGCACAAAGGCTTTAACACAAATGTTCCAGATTTTGGTTGTGGTGATGGTTATACAATCACTTGAGAAGTCCAAATTGAATCCAAAACTGGTGTATTTTACTGTATTAAGGAATGCCTCAGAAAAGCTGATTTAAAAAAAAAAAAATCATAGTAGTTCTGTTTAAAAAGCCTGCAGGAGGATTTTACTGGGTGAAGGCCATAGGGCTTAATGATCTAGTCCCTCAACTACGTGACTCTGTACTGCTGTTTCCCCATCACTCACTCATGCCACTGGCTCCCTCACTATTATAACAGGACATGTACAATTCCACGGTAGGGTCTTTGTTTCAGCTGTTCTTCTTGGAATACTCTCCCCAGTTATCTGTTTGGCTACCTCTCACCTAATTCAAGTCTTTTCTCAAATCTCAACTTTCTCAGAGGCCTGGTCCCCTATTTATCACAATAATCTGCACACACATACACTGTTCAGGCTTTCTCAAGGCTCCTTACCGTTTATTCTGAACACAATCACCACTTAAGTTTCAGATGGTGGAACTTCCATTAGTTTGGATCCTGAGGATAGCATGGAAGAGAAACCACCAAATAAGCATTTTGGACATATGGCAGGAGCAAAAAATAAACCAATTTTATAAATCGAAAAGGAAATTGAGCCGGCGCCGTGGCTCACTAGGCTAATCCTCCACCTGTGGTGCTGCATACCAGGTTCTAGTCCTGGTTGCTCCTCTTCCAGTCCAGCTCTCTGCTGTAGCCCGGGAGGGCAGTGGAGGATGGCCCAAGTCCTTGGGCCCTGCACCCGCATGGGAGACCAGAAGCACCTGGCTCCTGGCTTCAGATCAGCGCAGTGCGCCGGACACAGCGGCCATTGGGGGGTGAACCAATGGAAAAAGGAAGACCTTTCTCTCTCTCTCTCTCTCTGTCCACTCTGCCAGGCCGGAAAAAAAAAAAAAAAAAAAAAAAAAAAGGAAATTGAGCACTTTGCACAGCAGTTAAGATGTTGCTTGGGATGGCTGGATCCTGCATCACTGTACCTAGGTTTGAGTCCCAGTTCTGAGTTCTGCTCAAATTAAGTTTCCTGGCTGGTGCCACAGCTCACTTGGCTAATCCTCTGCCTGCGGCGCCAGCACCCCAGGTTCTAGTCCCTGTTGGGGTGCCAGATTCTGTCCTGGTTGCTCCTCTTCCAGTCAAGCTCCGTGCTGTGGCCCGGGAGGGCAGTGCAGGATGGCCCAAGTGCTTGGGCCCTACACCTGCATGGAGACCAGGAGGAAGTACCTGGCTCCTGGCTTCAGATCGGCCCAGCGTGCCAGCCGTAGCGGCCATTTGGGGAGTGAACCAATGGAAGGAAGACCGTTCTCTAACTGTGCCTAACAACAACAAAAAAAAATTAAGTTTCCTAACACATACCCTGGGAGGCAGCAAGTAAAGCATCAAGTAGGTGGGACCATGCCACCCACATGGGAGACCCAGACTCCACCAGGGGTACCTGCATCCCTATCAGAGTGGCTGGATTCAAGTCCCAGCCTGGCTTCTAATTGTAGCTTCTTGCTAATGCACATCCTGAGAAACGGCAGGTGATGGCCCAGGTACTTGGGTCCTTGCCACACAGCAGCCTGGGACTGATGTCCAGGCTCCTTGCTTTGGCATGGCCCAGCCCTGGCTGTTCTGGGAATTAGGCAGATGGAAGAGACCTGTCTCTCCCACTCTGTTTGCTTCTATTTCCCTTTCAAATGAAGAATTTTTTTTTTTTTTTTTTTTTTGGACAGGCAGAGTGGATAGTGAGAGAGAGAGACAGAGAGAAAGGTCTTCCTTTTTGCCATTGGTTCACCCTCCAATGGCCACTGCGGCTGGCGCATCGCGCTGATCCGAAGCCAGGAGCCAGGTGCTTTTCCTGGTTTCCCATGCGGGTGCAGGGCCCAAGGACTTGGGCCATCCTCCACTGCCTTCCCGGGCCATAGCAGAGAGCTGGCCTGGAAGAGGGGCAACCGGGACAGAATCCGGCGCCCCAACCGGGACTAGAACCCGGTGTGCCGGCGCCACAAGGCGGAGGATTAGCCTGTTAAGCCACGGCGCCGGCCTTTTTTTTTTTTTTTTTTTTTTTTTTAAACAGAGTGGACAGTGAGAGAGAGACAGAGAGAAAGGTCTTCCTTTTGCCGTTGGTTCACCCTCCAATGGCCACCGCGGTAGCGCACTGCGGCTGGCGCACCGCGCTGATCTGATGGCAGGAGCCAGGTGCTTCTCCTGGTCTCCCATGGGGTGCAGGGCCCAAGGACTTGGGCCATCCTTCACTGCACTCCCTGGCCACAGCAGAGAGCTGGCCTGGAAGAGGGGCAACCGGGACAGAATCCGGCGCCCTGACCGGGACTAGAACCCGGTGTGCTGGCGCTGCAAGGCGGAGGATTAGCCTAGTGAGCCGCGGCACCGGCCCGAAGAATACATTTTTTAAAGATTACTTGAAAACAGGAATGGTAGGGTAACAAGCTGGTTAAAAAGGGTTTAAGAGGAAAAGGGTGATAACTAGGAGTCATAAACTACAGGAAATGCTTTTGTTACAAAAAGCCGTAAAGAAATGAAATGGTAACTGGCAAGGGACGTAGAGAACCTAGATTCCATATGGGCACTGGTTCACTCCCCAAATGGCCACCTACAGGTCAGGGACTGGGCCAAGCTGAAGCCAGGAGCCAGGCTCTTCTTTCAGGTCTCCCACATGGGTGCAAGGGCCCAAACATTTGGGAATCATCTGCTGCTGCTTTCCCAGGAGCATCAGCAGGGAGCTGGATTGAAGTGGAGCAGGTGGGACTTGAACCAGCACCCATATGGGATGCTGGCTCAAGTGGCAGCTTAATCAACTATGCCACAGCACTGATCGAGATTTTTCTTTAAATGAGAATAAAAAGTAATATCTAACAGGACTGACCCAGTAAAGAGGAAAAATGGGGGGCAGAAGATGGAAAGAACTGCAGAATCAGAGGATGGATCTAAATGTTAAAGCACAGCAACCTTAGTGAGGACAGTTAACAAGAGGGAACGTGATGTGTGTCTAGATGCTGCAAGGTGGTAGAGGTGGTAAGACTGCTAAAATTCACAATTCTCTTCTGTTCAGCTTCATGGGACAGAAATGAATACATGGAGAACTGGATTTTAACTGGATTATGTTTTTACCAAGTGAATGTGAAGCTAGGAGCTGAGGCAGGTTGCAAGAAAATTGATAGTATAAGCAAAGGAGTAACAATGACGGGCCGTGGGTTTCAGGTTGAATAATGGAAAGAAGACACTAAGAGGCCCAGGACAGTGAAGAGCTGGCAGGGTCAGCAGAGTGCAGGTTCCAGCTGGCACTACGGAGCTGCCAGAGCTGGAATGTTAAAGAAAGCAATCAGGAAAGGCAAGACTATGAACAAGCAAACTACCTCAGGAGCTCAATAAACTGAGGCTGGTGGTTTGAAGACGGTTGTCTCCAAAACAGACAACCAAACCGGAAAACCCTCCCATATCAACTAGAACTTAAGAACGCTGCACCACTGCCGTAATTTACTCATCCTCACTTCCATGAAAGGGTTAAATGCTTCCAGCCTTGCTCCAAAGTCCACCATCTATCTTGAGAGACATCCAGCAGTAAAACCAAAAGGAAATTTGTTTCAAGAAATTGTTTTGTGGGGCTGGCAGTGTAGCACAGCAGGTTAAACAGCTGCTTGTGATGCCAGCATCATACCCTATTGAAGTCGGCTCCAGCTTCCTGTTACAGCACCTGGGAAGGCAGGACAGCCCAGGTGCCCGAGGCCCTGCTACCCACGTGGAAGACCCAGATGGAGCTCCTGGCTTCAGGCTGGCCCAGCCCCAGCTGTTGTGGCCATTTGGGAAGTGAACCAGAGGATGGAAAATCTAACTCTGCCTTTCAGATATACACCTTAAAAACAAACTGTTTTGTGACCATCAGATTTTTTATGACACCCAGGTATCGTTCATACCTCATTATCTGAGACCAATGTGGTCTTTTTGTTTTTAAGACTTATTTACTTGAAAGGTAGAGTTAAGGGAGGGGTGGGGAGGAGGACAGAGAGAGAAAAGTCTTCTATCTGCTGGTACACTCCCCAAATGGCCTCCAACTGGGTCAATCTGAAGCCTAGAGCTTCTTCTGGGTCTCCCACAAGGGTACAGGTGCCCAAGCACTCAAGCCATCTTCCACTGTTCTCCCAAGCCATCAGCAGAGAGCTAGAACGGAAGTGGAGCAGCCAGGAGAGGAACCGGCACTCATATGTAAAGCCGCTGCTGTAGGCAAAAGCTTAGCCTACTGAGCCACAGTGCTGCCCCCAAATATGTTTTTTTTTTTTTTGACAGGTAGTTATAGACAGTGAGAGAGACAGAGACAGAAAGACCTTCCTTTCATTGGTTCACTCCCCAAATGGCCGCCACGGCCGGCGCTGCGCCAATCTGTAGCCAAGAGCCAGGTGCTTCCCCCTGGTCTCCCATGCGAGTGCAGGGGCCCAAGGGCTTGGGCCATCCTCCACTGCCCTCCAGGGCCACAGCAGAGAGCTGGACTGGAAGAGGAGCAACAGGGACTAGAATCCCGTGCCCATATGGGATGCCAGTGCCTCAGGCAGAGGATTAACCAAGTGAGCAATGGCACCGGTCCCATCCCCAAATATGGTCTTAACATCACTCTAAGCTTGAAGTCACATGAGCTACATAAATTAGTATCTGATGAAAATCTGGACCAACAGGAATGTCAAACTATATACACAAGCTATGTTAAGTCTAATATTTTAATGAAACCTGGAAAATAAAGCTGTTCTTGTTGCAGCATGAGAATGTAGCAAAATTGGACCCTGCTATGGTTTGACTGTGTTCCCTGAAGTTCAAACTGACAAAGCAGCAGTGCTGAGAGCTGGACCTTTTAAGAGGTTATCGGGTCACTAGAACTCTGGCCTCATAAATGGATTGTCAATATTCCAGGAACGGGTTCCTTGTAATAGGCTAGGCTTTGGTTCTCTCCTCTCTCCTCCTGTATGTGCTCTTTCTGCCATTCCACCTCCTGCATGGGATGATGTAGCAAGGAGGCCTTCACTAGATGACGGATCCTCAATCTTGGACCTCCCAACCACCGCAACAGTTAAAATTAAGTCCCTGCCTTTTAAGACTGACTTATTCATTTGAGAGGCAGAATTACAGGAAGAGGGAGAGAGAGGCCTTCCATCTGCTGGTTCACTCCCCAAATGGCCGCAGCAGCCAAAGCTGAGCTGATCCAAAGCCAGGAGTTTCTTCCAGGTCTCCCACACAGGTGCAGGGGACCAAGCACTTGAGCCAACTTCCACTGCTTTTGCAGGTAATAGCAGAGAGCTGGACTGAAGTGCTAGACTCGAACCAGCGCCCACATGAGATGCCAGCACTGCAAGCCGTTGTGGCTTTACCTGCTACACCACAGTGCCAGCCCCGAGCTGTTCTACTTCTGATCTAGCTCCATGCCCATGTGCCTGGGAAAACAGAAATTGTCTGCAACGTGGGAAACTGGGATGGAATTCCTGGCTCCTGGCTTTGGTCTGGCCCACTCCTGGTTGTTGTGGGCATTTAGGGACTGAACCAGAGGATGGAGACTGATCTCCCTCTCTGTAATTTGGCCTTTCAAGTGAATAAATTTTTCAAAAAGTGCTGAAACTTCTTATAATCAGAAAAGAATGTCTAATAATATAGTTTCATCCACCATCCACTTAAGTTTTACAGTAGTTGACAAATGTAAAACTGAGAAGAACCAGAAAAAAGGCAAGAATTTTCTTCTGTCCAACTGCAGAGCCCAAATATCAAACTCCTGATGTCATATGAAAAGGCTGGAAACTCAAATAAGATGCATTCGATTTCTACATGGCAAAAACAAGTAAAAAACCGTGAAAAACACACATAACATTATCACCAAGAGCTACTCTTTTTTTCTATACAATGTTTACACAATTAGACAAACATCAAGGAGGGGCAGGCAGGCAGCTGAGCTATGATGCCTCCATGTCTCACATGGCAGTGCCTGTGTGAGTCCCAGCTCTGGCTCCAGAGTCTAGCTTCCTGCTAACACACACCATGTGAGGCAGCAGGTGGCAGCTCTGAAGTACTTGGGTACCTGGTGCCCACACAGGAGACCTGAACTAGATTGAGTTCCTACCTTCCGGCTTTGGCCTGGCTTAACTTCATCGCTGTAGGGACTGGGGACTTAACCAGCAGATGCAAGCTAAGGGACTAGAGTTATGTGAGGAGACAGACACTATGGGGTCAGGTTAAAGTTACAGCCTGCAGTACCAGCATCATCCTACACGGATGTCAAGTCTCATATGCTCCACTTCCGATCTAACTACAAATGGCCCGGCAAAGCAGCAGAGGTTGGCTGAAGCTCTTGGACCCCTGCATGCATGTGGGAGACCTGGAAAACACTGGCTTTGGCCTGGCCCAGTCCTGGTTATTGTGGCCATTTGGGGAGTGTGCTAGTGGATGGAAGCTCTCTCCTTCTCTCTTTCAAATACATAAATAAGTCACTCATCACTGCCTTTAAGAGAAACCCCCGAAAAGGATCCCTCATATCCTGCATGTGACATAGCAAGGAGTGGGCAGCCTGAAACTTGGAGAACCCTCACAACACATTGGTACCCTGGTCTTGGACATCCAGCCTCCAACACTGTGAGAAATAAATTCCTGTTGTTTGTAACTCAGTTTTACATCTTTGTTACAGGAACTTGCATGGATTGATGTCTCCAACCTATCAAGCTGGAAGAAAGGAAGAAACGCACTGGTAACAGTTTAAGGGAACATTTTCATAACCAACAGATAAGAATTAAACCGGAATGACTACTGAGGAAAATCTGACATGTAGCTAAATATAAAATTCAATCATATCTCTAGAAATACAGCTTATTTATAAGCCTGCATATATTTCAAATAAACATTTTTCATCTGACCTAAAACTGCCACTACTGGGACAGGCATTGTGGCACGGCAGGTAAGCTGCCATCTGCAGTGCAGGCATCTCATGTGGGCGCCAGTTCAAGTCCCAGCTGCTCCATTTCCAATCCAGCTACCTGCTAAAGTGCCTGGGAATGCAGTGGAGGATGATCCAAGTGCTTGGGCCCCTGCTCCTACATGGGAGACATGGAAGCAGCTCCTCGCTTCAGATCGGCCCAGCTCTGGTTATTGCAGCCATTTGGGAGAATGACCTAGAGGATGGAAGACCTCTGCATCTCTCCAAGGAAAGAAAAGAAAAAACCCTGCCAGTTTTACTTTTTAGCTACTGCTAAAAATAAAGTATTGCCTATTGAATTATGATGAATGTTCAAATTCCAGACACTTCAAAATGTCTTAAGATTTGATAACCTTATACTAATTCCATTCTGTAAATCTTTCTTCTAATTGAGGCCACGTATTCAAAGTCTGGTTCCATATCTTCCATAGGCCATGCTAAACTTCTGCAGGAAACTTGTATGGGGGTAGGAGGGTGGCAGGTAGGAGAAAGATCTCCCAGGTTGCATCTACAACTTTATGGGAATAACTTTTATTGTACACTATTGAAGTTTGTTCTCAAGTCTATAAATAAATCAGGACATCCTACTTCAGCTCAAGCCAGTTGGTAAAAAGCAATTTTCTTCCCCTTACAATAGCCTGAAAGAAACAAATCAGAATTAAAGTTCTATTATACTAAGTTCGATTTCAGTATTTCTTACACTGTCAAATTGAGAAGACTCACCTTGCTGCACACATGATTATAAATAATTAAGCAATTATTAATACAATACTGAAGGAAAACAGCTGGTACAGCCCTTGTGAGAAGCACCAACCCTTAGTGGACAGAATACTAGGCTTCCTTCTGTTGGTCTTGACAACCGAGCCAAAACCGGAGCAGTGATGAAAGGCTAGCTCGGCCTTAGGACCCCTCAATACCAGGCACCATGTTCTCCTTTGGTCTCATCTGCTCAGCACAGACTATGAGCCTGCTCTGTATCTCAGGTGCCATATATTTTGCCAGAAGTCTCTAACCCTGCCAGAAGATTTACATCTGGTTAAGAGGCTAGAATGTTCACTGTGTTAAGCCATCATCATTTGGCCTAAGACAGAAGAGAGAGCTGTAAGCATGACAAAACTATATCAAAAATACTGCATGAATATGGTTTAATAAAGCAAATAGGACAAGGAAAAGTCCCATCCCACCCTCCCCAGAAGCCAATTCTTTTTGACAGTTTATTTTTGTTTCTGAATAGGACTTCATAATTCTACATTTACCACTTTAGAATATTAAGTATTATGAATTATACACTAAGCTTAACGTCATCAATTAGTTGAAAATTACTAAATATTCAGTGCTACTGTGATGACGAAATGTCACAGTGAAGTCCTTGTGTCCTCCAAAATTCCTACGCTGAAATCCTAATCCTTCGGAGACATGGCCTTTGGGAGGTAATTATGTCACAAGGGCACTGCCCTCAAATATGGGATTTGCACCTCCCCTTTTTTTTTGACAGGGAGAGTGGACAGAGAGAAAGTTCTTCCTTTTCCGTTGGTTCACTCCCCAATGGCCGCTGCGACCAGAGCACCATGCTGATCTGAGGCCAGGAGCCAGGTGCTTCTCCTGGTCTCCCATGCAGGTGCAGGGCCCAAGCACTTGGGCCATCCTCCACTGCACTGCCGGGCCACAGCAGAGAGCTGCACTGGAAGAGGAGCAACCGGGACAGAATCCGGCGCCCCGACTGGGACTAGAATCCAGTGTGCCGGCGCCGCAGACGGAGGATTAGCCTATTGAGCCGCAGCGCCGGCCGGGATTTGTACCCTTTTAAAAAATTTTTATTTACATTTGAGAGGTAGAGTTACAGTGAGGGAGACAGGTCTTCCAACCGCTGGTTCACTTCCCAAAATGGCCACAACAGCCAGAGCTAAGCAGGCCCAAAGCCAGGAGCTTCTTCTGGGCCTCCCATGTGGGTGCAGGGGCTCAGTGCTTGGGCCATCTTCTACTGCTTTCCCAGGCCATAGCAGAGAAGTGGGTTGGAAGAGCAGACTGCTGTCCATATGGGATTCCAAGGTCGCAGTAGGATTAACCTACTGCACCACAGCGCCAGCCCCGATTTGTGCTTTTTTAAAACTCCAGAGACGCATTATCCTTTCTACCGTACGAAGGCAAGACAAGAAGTCAGATATGAAACCTGCCGGTGCCTTCACCTCACTTTTCAGCTTCCAGCTGTGAGAAATAAAATCCTGTGTCTTAAATCACCTAGTTCATAAGTTCATGATTATTAAATAACTAATATTATTCATTTATTTATTTTCTCTATTAGTCAACTGGCTCTAAACTCTCCAAATGAACCCATAATGTCCCAATACAGTTAGTTTTTTGTTTCAGAGATATCCCCTCCCAGAACCCTACATCCTTTTACTTCAACCTGGACTACTGCTCTCCAAGCCAGGGTGGAAAAGTAGTCCTGAATTTTTTAAGATTTATTTATTTATTTCAATGGCAGAGTTACAAAGAGACAGAGAGAGAGAGAGAGAGAGAGAGAGAGAGAGAGAGAGGGAGAGAGAGAGAGAGACTTCCATCCTCTGGTTCACTCCCCAGATGGCCACAACAGCCGGAGCTGGGCCAATCCAGAGCCAGAGGCTTCTTCCGGCACCTGAGCCCCAGTCCTAGCCTTCTTATTTCCACCATTCTGAGAATGCCCTTTGCCTCAATGTGGGACCGAGTGTTAAGAACTTCACCACTGAGGCTGGCGCTGCAGTGCCAGCATCCCACATGGGTGCCAGTTTGAGACCCAGCTGTTCCACTTCCAATGCAGCTCTCTGCTATGGCGTGGGAAAGCAGAAGATGGACCAAGTCCTTGGGCCCCTGCACCCACATAGGAGATTTGGAAAAAGCTCCTGATTGCTGGCTTCAGATTGGCCCAGCTCTGGCCACTGCAGCAATTTGGGGAGTGAACCAGCAAATGGAAGACCCCTACTTTCTCTCTGCCTTTCAAATAGGCAAATCTTTATAAAAAAAAACAAAAAAAAAACACCTCTGAGCAGACTTAGCAACCTGAAACAGCACTTAGTATCCGTCAAATAAATGGTCTCTCTCACATCACCCTGCCTAGAGTCTACTTTTGTGCTGATGCTGCTCTAGAGTAAGGAGTCGGGTTCAACTTTACTCTTGTCTCCTGCCTGCCCATCCCGCAGCTGCTGTGACCATTCGGGGTATGAACCAGCAGACAGATCCCACCACTGCCTTTAGCGAGGCAGAGCCAACTTTCAGGTGGCTGCTAATCACACTTTACTGCAGAGACTGAACAGCAGGATGCTAAGGACAGACAGTGTATTTGAAGTGTTTAGTCTTGAAAAAGGACCGCATCAGTCCTGGCAGTATGACCTGGTCCATTTCAAACAGCACACTGCATGACCCTCAACTCAGACACATTGGACCGGAAACTTCAAACAGTACCTTTAGGGAGTGGGCAGCTGGCTTAGCTGTCGGTACCTGCTCACATCTCACAGTGGAGTATCCGGGTCCAATCCCTGGTTCTGACCCCTGGATTCCAGCTTCCTGCTGATGCAGGCCCTGTGAAGTAACTTCCCATTCACTTGGGAGACCTGGAACCAGAACTTCTTTGCTTCTGCTTCTGACTGCTCCAATCCTTGCATTTGGGGGGAATGAGCTGGCAGATGGAAGCACTGTCGGTATTTCCGCTTTACTTCAAAACATCTAACGTTGAAAACTAGCAAGTTCAATCTTTTTAAATCACTTCATAAAAACAATTTTAGAACGCACTATTTTCCCATTGTTCTTAATGAAGCATTTTTTCTCTTCAGAGAGTTAACCATCTAGTAAATGTAGCATTAAGCTGGTCCAGATCCTCAGTGGTGAAGACTGCTCTTAGGTTATCTGTTACAAGATCAGGCTCTCAAAGCAAAAATGACTTTGACAGATCCAAGCTAAAATTTTAACCAGCTTTTTGTAATGTATTTTATTATGTTCACATTTAATCTATATCACTTCAGAAAAATCCTTCAGTGACCATCCCAATTTAAACAGAATTCTCTACTTAACATTTATGTTTTTCATCTCTCCCCTAAATATAAAAATCCAGAACTTATACAAGGGTGCCCCGAAGTTCTTGGGAAAAATGAAATTAAATGCCAGTTCCCATCTTAGAGTGCTGGTTTGAGTCCCAGATGCTCCACTTCCAATCCAGCTTCATGCTAACAGACCTGGGAAGGCACTAGAAGTTAGCCCAAGTACATGAGCCCTTGCCACTCACGTCGGAGAGTAGGATAGAGTTCCTGGTTCCTAGCTTCAGCTTGGTTGAGATCTGGCTGTTGTAGCCATCTGAGGAGTGAATCAGTGAATGGAAGACCTTTCTCTGTCACCCTGCCTTTCAAATAAATTAATAAATCTTCACAAAAATTAAGGTATCAGGGCTGGTGTTGTGGTGCAACAGGTTAGACTGCTGCTTGTGAACAGGCATCCCACATCAGAGCACTGGTTCATGTCCAGGTTGCTCTGCTTATGATCCAGTTCCTTGCTATGCACCTGGGAAAGCAGTAAAGGATGTCCCAAGTGCTTGGGCCCCTGCCACTCACATGGGAGACCCAGATGGAGCTCTGAGCTCCTGGCTTTGGCCCAGTACCAGCTATTCTGGTCCTGTCACTCTGCCTTCCAGATAAATAAATCTTAAAAAAAAAAAAAAAAAAAAAAAAATTATGTAAATTTTTTCCACATGGAAAATCTAAGAAAAAACTATGCATGAATTTCACAATTGTTTTTGTGCCAAAACAAGCCATACCTTTAATTCCATTTTCCGTAACTTTTTGAACTACTTTCACATGTGTTCCCAGCACCTAGACACCACCTTCCAAAATTATCACCCAGTAAAATATGTTAACACAAATTCTATTAACTTCTAGGTTTTGAAACTTTCCAACTCAACCCATCAGACCTAGGGGTATAATTGATGTAAGTGCAGACCAGTGATGGGTCTGTCCTCTAAAGAAAAAGGATCAAAGTAGTACAACTGAACAAGAGAAATAACATTGGTGAAGAGAACTAACCAAGCCTAGGTTGGCTAAGAATTAAATAACACAAAAAACATCTAACACAGGGCCTCACATACAGAAAATATTTAATAAATTATATATCAATACAAAGGTGTTCCAATCTGAGCCAAATATGAATTAGAATGAATCAACCACGCAGAAGCAGTTAGTACAGAAATCTCTAGAAGGGCCCAAGACCTCCTTCACCTGCCACCAACCCTCTCCTGGACGCACAGTGGTTGCCATAATAGGTACTGACTGCTTCTGAGAAACACCCTAACTAGACACAGCCCTATACATGTTGAATCTGGAGCAAGAAACAAGACACACAGAAGACAAACAGTATTTGATAGAAACATGTAACTTAGGAGGCAGTGGCTCTTCCTTGCAATCAATCCCTATCCTCAACTGTTCAACAAACTAATCTAAAGCTCACTGCTGGGTCCTTTCTCTACCCACATCACCTAAAGGCTACTAAGTACAAGTAAAGAGGCGTTAGTGGGCCCAACCAGGTAGTAGTCCTTGGATGCTGTCAGCTACACAAGGATGGTGAAAGGTATTGCAAGGTATTATTGGCCTATGAAGTAGCATAATGATTTTGGAGCACAGATTACTCTCCCATGACATGAAATCTCCTTTTCTTCCCAAACCTTTCCTCCTCTTAGACCTCTTCCCCTGGAAATTAATCAAACTCACTAATGTCAACTGGGTGTTTGGAATGGTAGTTGTAGGAGCAAGTAATGAATGTTTCTTTAGCAAGGAAAAGACTCAACACCACTAGTAAGTAGAGTCTGTAATAAACACAGGCCAGTGGGAGTAGTATTCATTTGGAATAAGGCTGCTTGCCTGGTCTGGGTTCTTCTATATAATCTCTTTTTTCTTTTGGCATCCACAGTGCTATGTATAACACACACACAAAAAAACTTGCAGTAATGGTTACCCAAAGCTGAGTATCTTAACTTTGGTATCCTAAATTTTATACCCTCCCCTTCTTCTCTCTTCAGTGCACAAATAAAGAACCCAGAAACAGGCCCAAGCAAGAACTCTCTCAGAGCACACAAACCCTAAGTTGAAAAACCATTTATTTCACCAGGAAGAAAAAAGTGATCCAACTCTATAGGTCTAGCCTTTAGGCCAAAAAGAGACCCAGGAGCAGTGACACTCTCACCAAGGTCATTCCCAAATCCAACAGCCACCGGAAGCAGGAGGCAAGGGAGGAGCCAGCACAGCCCCCACCAGTTTCTGCACACAATGAGGCCTGCTGGGAGAACAGAACATGAATGGGAAGCTACAGAGTAGTGGAAGGGCAGAAGAACAGGAAAATGGGCAACAGAGAGGAAAGGAAAGGAAGAGAAGGTCTGAACTTAGCAAGGTTAACTAAGGTCCACGGTTCCTGAGGGACTGAACGCACGGAGCCGAGAACGTCCCGGAGACGGGGCACCACGAGGGGTGTATTCTCATGCACAACGGCAGCTCGGGATTTCAGCCCACACACATCCCACCTGAAAGAGAGCACAACACAGGGGCTTTACAGCAAAGCTCGAAAGGGCTTCCCCACTCAAAACTTCAAAGAACATCTTAACAACATCTGGTAACTTGACACTCCTTTTAAATTTAGTTGTACCCTTCCCCAGTACAATAATAGTCTTCAAAAGTTAAAAGAGCTTGAAGGCCAGAGGATAACTGGGAAGTTTAACAACCCCAGACTGAGGTCCTTCTCTGAAATAATGGATCTTCTTTCATGATCTTGATGTTGACATTAGCATTCCTCTGAAGGCAATTACACATTGCAAATGTCACTGGAGGACAAGAAAAAGGGTAGGGGGTTCCAAATAGCTGCTTGGGGTGAAAAAGTCAACACTATGTGTCAACCTGGGAGTTACTGCCAAGGTCTAAGTTAAAAACCTTCTGAGGTCTAGAAACAAATGCAGCATCAAATGCATCCAACTCTGCCTAGGGAAGAAACTAACTTTTCAAACAAGCGTTTCCAGCCCAATCAGTAATCTCCTATCCAATGACCCTAGGCATTACCTCTGCCCTAACTGGAAAGATGACAGAGTATCACTTTAAGGATCAATAGTAAGGTCTTAATACAAGGGGAGCTACTTAAAACTAAGGGCATTAAGAATTACCCTTAAGTGAAATAATAATTTAAAAACCTAGAGTCCAAACCTGGCAAGCATCAGAAGAGAATATATTCAGGAAGAGCCAAACGAATTATAAGGCTCAAAATGTTTGGGAGAGGAAAAAGCCAGAGGACCCATGGCAGAGCTGGTGGCTTAATAGTAGTAAATGCCCATAACAACTCGGGGGAAGGGAAAGGGAGGATTTTGCTTAAGGCAAAGCTCCCAAACTTGGATTAACATTACTGAAGAGTAAAATCCTGAGGAAATGGAGAATATCAAATTGAGCAACGTGGAAATGGCTTTTTAAAAAAACTAAACCAAGTGACGGCTATTACGGGACAGATTCAAAAAATACGGCAGTGGAGTGGGCACTCTATTTAGTCAACGAATCTCAGCTGATGGGAGAAACTGGATTTTGGCATCTATGCCAGACTTCTTTGTTGAACTTTATAAAGGTATGTTTCCTACTCTTCAACTTACCATCAAGTAATTGTGACAAAACTCATTGACAGGCATGGGGTCAGTGTTGTGGCACAGGTTAAGCCACTGCCTGTGATACCAACACCCTGCAAGTGCAGTTTGAGTTCCAGCTGCTCCACTTCTGATCCAGCTCCCTGCTAATGTGCCTGGGAAGGTAGTTAAAGAGGGACCAAGTACCTGGCCCCTGTCACACACACATGGGAGACTCAGTGAAGGTCCAGACTCTGGATTTTGGCCTGGCCCAGCCACAGCTAGTGCAGCCATTTGGGGAGCGAAATCAGCTGACAGGGAAGATTTCTGTCTCTCCCTAACTCTGTCTTTCAAATAAATAAATAAATCTTAAAATAATGAAAAAGCCTCGTGGGTACACTGTTGAGGAATGTCAGAAATGTGCTCCAAGACTAAGATGATGCCATTTTGGTAGCTTTCACAGTCACTGGGACCCTGGGGCCTAAGCAGTGATGACCAGTTAACTAACATTGCAGACTTTGTCATCAGAGGTCGTATCAGACCTTTCATTACATGGCACAAAGCAGAACAGGAACCTTGAAGAACTCAGTTATGTCACATGGTTAGAAAACTCAACAAAGGCTCTGAGAAACAGCACACCTGAGTCTGAATGTCTGAGTCCCAGGTTCGGTTCAATTATAGCACATAGGTGTGACCCAAGATTGACCAGCACACCAGTCTTTTATTTTTCTAGGCACAAACAATCAGATTGACTCCTACTATCAGGAGCCTTGGAAAAATAGCCAAGAGGGCCAAGGACATTTACATGTTTCAAAGTTAAGCAGCTAGGGCTTCTCCCTAGCCTCTGAACCATGCTAGTAACCTGACCCTAACCCTGCAAAAGCAAGCAAGCAGGGCAGCCTAATTGGAGCCCTTTAGGCTGCAGGAGGGATGGCAAAACCAGAACAGGAGACACCCCACCGCTCTCACCTCAAGCTTTAAAAGGCTGAGTACCGCGCCCGATCCGCATACTGCTCCCGCTCATACCGGGCCATGTCGTACAGGGAATTCCGCGCGGCTGCTGAAGCTTGGGACAACTCACTCTCATGCCCGTAACCGTAGCCCTCTCCAACAGTGGGGACTGGGGCTGTAGCGCGACGCAGGGGGCTCCGATCCCGCCCGTAATATGAAGTGGAAGCTGCAGTAACAGCAGCAGCGGCTGCTGCAGCAGCAGCAGCTGTGGCAGCAGCAGCTCCCGAGGTCGGCAACAGGTGTCTATCGTAGGGATCGAGAGAGGTGGAGGTGAGGTGACTGGCCATGGCTGTGTTCTGGACTTGTGGCAGCTGGGACAGGGTCTGCTCTGCGTAATTATACGCGGAGGCAGCTGCAGCCGCCACTGCCTCATAGGACCGGGCTGCACGGCAGCGCTTGTAGTAGGCATCGAGCGCTCCGTACGCGTTGTTGTAATACAACGAATCCCCATAGCTCATGGTGTAAGGTGTACGCACTGCTCCATATTGCTCATTATATTGCTCGGTCAAGTCTGCCACGCGGCCCGAACGATCTATCGGACACTCTTTGGACCAGTGCCCCTCTTTCCCGCACCGATAGCAGCCGCTCTGGTCTCCCATCCCGGGCGCAGTCCTAAGCCGGCTGGTGGACAACTGCACGTGCATTCGTTTGCCTTGAAGAAACAGACGCAAGAAGGGTTGCTATCACTCTTAGTCATAGCCCCAGCCCCTACCCCAGACACTGGTCATAGCAATGGCTTTAACGAGACAACTCTTATAACAGGACTCACCACCGCCAAAAAGATTTAAAACTTAAAAGGCCTAGTAGGAGTATGGATCCAGTATAATGATCTGATGTCAGGCAAAGATCAAGCATATGAAGAAATGCTTCAGCTGTAACACTGGCTTAATGCTTAGTAAAGGAACTACTATTGCTCAAAAGCAAACACCTCATCCACTGCCAGGTCAGGATGGGCAAAAATCTCAACAGTGGTCTAATGTCAAACAAACCAAGTTTCTGATACCTCCAAATCTTCCCTAAGACGACTGACTCCATTAGGCAGCATGTAAAGGCCAGTTTCCCACTCTGCTAAAACTCAAAGAGAATGAAATAAAGGACTAAAGTTACCACCATTTAAGTGTGATCTGGAGTGAATCCATGGCTAAACATGGCAGGCAAGTTTCAAGGTAGGTCTTAGGAAAAAATATTCATGAACTGGGGAGGTGGAGATACAACTCAAGTTAAAGGACGTCCTTTCCTCTTAACTGGGTCCTTTACAATTCCTTGTTCTGGCAATCATTTTAGTAAACATCCTTTACAATTTTAATAACCTTCTAGTATGGTCAAAGGACAACAGGCTGTTCGTCTTCAGAAAGACTATAAATCATGGAAGAAAGAGTTGAGAAAGTGGAGAATAGTCAGCAATTAGTGGACCAAGCTACTCAGTTTAGTGAAACTAAAATACCTTTGCTTTGGGACATCCTAAGAATATGCACCTAATACAATTTTTCTTTGAAAACCATAATTTGTATTCTGGAAATGAAAAACATTTTTTCTTCTGAAAACCCAACAAAAGCAAAGTGGATACTTTGTGGGAGGGGAAAAAAAAAGCTTTAAATTTCTTCAAAGAACCCCTTCCCCCCAGCATGATATACCTACCCGTTTACTGCTAAGCAACATTAGAAGGCATCTGTGTCAGCAAAAACTATGGCAATTAACTCTGATGCACCTAAGCATACAGATGTCAGAGTGAGCAGTTAAAACCAAGGGGAATCAACAAATGGGACTTCCAACATGAGAGGAATGGGGTGAATACAGAACTATACCTGCAAAATTAAATTCAGGTCTGGGAGGCTAGAAAATATAAGAAAAGGGGAGTGGAAGGACAACATATCCAAAAATTCTTGGCTTAAAATTTACATGAGGTAGGTTCAGGATGCAAGACATTAAAAGGGAGCCTTAAAGTACTACCCTGTATCTCTGGCATTTGCTTAATGGGGCATTTTGGCACCTAACAAAAACAGAGAAAACAAATGCAACCAAGAAACTATGCACACTCATGACAAAGACTTAAAAAAGAAAAAAAAAAGCCTTAATGTAATTAAAAAATGTTAACATTATAATGGCTTAATATTTTTCTATAAGGAATATAGGACAAAATGACTAATCACAGGTTAGCATCAAACTAAGCCAGAATTCTGATGGCTGGAGTTAAGAATAATAATTTTCCCTAATCAGACCACCGTGTCCTCACCTTACCCATATAATCACTAGAAGCAGACATTATCTATTCCATCACTAGGTTAAAGTGTGGAAGAATGTCCAACAGTTAGATATCACACCTCAACCCTCCACAAGAACAGTGTCTGCTCCCAATTAAGTTGTTGACAAAATAATCCTCAACTTGCCAATTAAAAAAGGAAGGCAAACTAGACCTGAGAGACCTGTGGCACTTAATTCCTTCATAAGGCAGAGTAATGCCTGTGGCACAGGGCACTCATTACGTGGAGGAATGATCGTCAGTCCTCCAGCTCTAAGACGGACCCAATTTAAGGGAAAGGAATACCAAAGATGCAGTAAGGTCTCTCAACAATAGGACTACTCAGGAAAAGACCCAGCCACTACTATGTTCATGTTAACAGGGTCAAAACATAGGCTTGAATTACAGCCATTAGATATGGGAATACACTATAACTTGGAAGCTAATCATAACCAAAGGGAAAAGGCTATTTTCCACAATGGAGACCAAAAAGGGATAGGAGAACAGTTGATAGGCTCCACTGGCAACTCAACATGGCTAGCACCCAGTAACTGCTACTCTTGCCACAGATTTTAAACCAAGAAAAAAAATACTTTATCTTCCACATCATTACCCATGTTGCCCTCCAGACACAAAAACAACTCATCTAATGAAGGCTCCAAGGTACACCCACCTAAGTGCTCTACTCAGGGATGTCAAAGTCAGCCCATTGTCCAAACCAATGAAAAGACATGCCACTACTGCCCAATACAATCCCAATGCCTCCTCCCCAGAAACTCCTGAAGCCAGCCTTTGAATTCCACAGTGGCTTATCCTCAAAAAGCAATCCCTTGGTTCAAGTATACTAGAAAAGCAACTAGAGCAGTTAACTCCTAAAGACTAGTTAACCGTTTTGAGAAGGGTGGGAGACTCAGTTTTCTGCTCCTAAAGTGGTGTTCTAACTGCTCTTTGCAGGTTCTTCCTGTGTCAAACACATCAAATGCTTGAGACTGTGCAGAGGGGCTGAAATTGGAGTGAAGCCCTTTGCAGTGTGCTCCACGGGAGTGGGGGGAGATGGAGGGGACAGGGGGACGACAGGGACATATTATTGGGAAAGTCTTCAGAGAAAAGGATTTCTGCACTGGCAGGCTCAGATGCCCTATGGGCTTCAAATTTAAGTCAAATGATTTTTTACCAAGAGACTTAATCTGCTAAGGTAAAGCCTCTAAATCTCACACCTACATTTTAAGAAGTCCACCACCCGCACTTAATTCTTCATCAGCCAACAGCTGGGCCTGCATCTCTACACCAAGTTCTCCCTTTACTTATCCAACTAGTTCCTGCACACAACCTATGTTCAGCTCTCTCCCCAAAAAGGGTGTTCACCTTGGAACTCTGTGTTATCGAGGCCCCTGATGGCCTCCACCGCGTCCTCCGCCCGCTCCATGTGCACGAAGGCATAATCTTTGACGATGTCGCACTCGATGACAGGCCCGTACTCCTCAAACTTGGCCCGCAGCTCCTTGTTAGTGCAAGTGGGGCTGATGTTGCCCACGTGCAACTTTGTAGAGGTTTTGCTCTTATTCTTGCTGGCTTCCACGTTGATGTTCACGCCGTGGAGCTTGTAGTGGTGCAGGTTGCGGATGGCATCCTCGGCCGCCGTCTTGTCCTCTATGTGCACAAAGCCATAGTTCTTAATTATGTCACATTCCAGTACCTTTCCATACTGCTCAAAGAGTGAGCGGATCTCCTGCTCGGTGGCCTCCCGGGGCAGGTTTCCGATGAACAGCTTCACCATCTCAACAGCCTGGAAGACAAACAACAAGATTTCTAACAAGGCCTTCAACTCACATTATTTAAAGTAAATAAATACCGCACTCTCCTTTCACGGCACATTTCCCTCTCACACATGCGCAAAATCATACCTCCACACCACAATCACAGGAACTGAAGTGAAGATTGCCTACTCAACACCCACCACAGAACTTCTAAGGTCAGGAAGAGGTAACTGGGGAGGTCCGTAATAACAAAGGATTCAGTAAGCGCTGGATTCCCTCAACTAGGAATGAAAGTGAAAGGAAACAGAAACAGCTGGGAAAATGGGGCTTTTCTATCCACTCTCAGAACAATCAGAAAAGGTGAAGTCTAACTACGAGGACTGCTGACTCGGTAAAATTACAAATTGGCTCTTCCTCTCGTAGTAACCGAAACCACCGTTTCCGGTAGAGTCGACCTTCTAAGAGCTACGCTAAGAGTTTCTTACAGAGCAAGTCGGACCAAATGGCGAGGCGCTGGAGCGGTAACGCCTCTCTCCGCCTTCCGCAGGACACAGAAACTAGGGCCAGAGGAGGGGGTTCAGGGGCCTCCCGACAATAACGCTCAGAGCCTGAAAATTCCCCAGACCGGAGTTCCAACTGCCCAGTCTGAGGGAAGCGCGGTCGCCCCGGTGGGAATCTCGAGGAGCCAGGCCGAGCCGAGCGGGTTAGGGGAGGGCGGAAGGGGAGAGCGAGGTATTCTCCCGGGGCGGGCGGTGGGGGAAGGGCGCTTCAGGCTTACCGCGAACGCCGAGGACAGAGGTCGGCTCTCGGCGACGGGTGCGGAGGCCGCGACCTCACCAGGACACCACCGATGCCCAAGGGAGCGAGATAACAGTTAAACAGAGCGAAAGATAGAGAGCGGAAGGGCTCGGAGTCTCTCACCGCACGGAAATCAGCAAGGCCTCCTCCTCGCGGCGCGGACGCTTCTGACAAAACGCTAAAATGGCGGCGGCCGCAGCAGTGACTCTGGGTAGAGGGGGAGGTGAGCCTACCACCGGATTGGCCGTTCTATAAAGTAAAAGGCAGGCGTTCCCGAAGATCCTCTTCCTGATTGGCTACCAGGGACGCCAATTACCTGAGAGGCCGGGAAGAGGTGGGAGCGTCAGGAACCTCGGAGCTCTTATGCGAAAGCCAATGAGCACCAACCTCACGAAGCCGAAGTCACTGATTGGGTAAGATGTCGCCGAGAGGGCGGAACTACAAACGTGGGCTTCGCCGGCGAGGTGCGGCCCGCCATTAGGCGGAGCGAGCCACGGCCCGGGTGCGGCAGTGTGTAGCTTCATGGCGCCAACTTTGTTAAACTTCCACGCCCCACTTTGCCTTAAAATTTCCCCCTTTACGCCCCCGCAGCCAGAATACTGAACAATTTACGCAGGCACAGACGCCAGGTAGGACGAGCGGAGACACCCCCCCCCAACCTGAGAAAACCAACCTTTTATTTCGGCTGGTAATCCGAACTGTGACCCCCGGGACCCCCTCCCAAATTAAAACGACTTTCACGAAAAGATGGAGAAAGAACCTAAAACAGTGGACCCAATTTCAGTTCAGGTGTAGGGGGCCCAGGAGCAGGCCTGGCCAGGGCTGCTCCACTCTGCCAGACCCCAGGCGTGGGAAGACACACATCCCCCTCCCGCCCTCAGGAAAAGAACTGCAGCCGCAAAGGTTTTGTTTGTTTGTTTTATTGGGCGCCATCAGCCAGGGCTGTCGGTTTAACCCCCCCAGAATCGACCTTAGAGGGAAAGAGCCTGGGCACAATTTGCTGTAAACAGAGTACAATCAAAATGGCATTCTTCAGAGTCCACTCCCTTGTCACCGCCTCTTCTCTCCCTCTGGCCACTTCACATAATCCCATACTCCACCGACTTGAGCCAAGACTGCAGCTGTGGGAGAGGGAGTTAGAGGAGGAGCAGGTGGGGAGCGCTGCATGCGAACACAAACAGGAACAGAACAGGCTAAAAGCAGTGACCCGCCTGAGACCGAGACCCCAGAAGCAGAGACGACACTAACAACATACCACCACCCGCAGCAGCCAACAGAGGAAGAGGGGAGAGGCAGTTCAGGAAGAAGTGGGAATTCTGGTAAAGACGAGGGGCAGTTGTTTACTGCAGGCCCCATCAGAGGCCTGGGTTCAATTCCCAGCTCCAGCTTAGGTGACGGCGACAGCACAAGCAGCTGGATCCCTGCCATCCGTGCAGGAGACCTGGGCCAGGTTCTCCGTTCCTGGCTTCAGAGTAGGCCCAGCCTCAGCCCCAGCCATTATGGGTATTTGGAGAATGAACCAGTGGATAAAAGTTCTATCCGCTGCTCAAAATAAATACAAAGTATTCAAACCCAAAATGTTTCAGGAGTCCAATGTGAGAAAACTGGCCTGGAACTTATTCTAGAGTAGAAAAAGTTCCTTAAAAATACAAAAATGTAACATTTACAGATGTGCTGGTCACTAATCGTGGTCCATGTCATTGTAGATTCTAATTCACCTCTGAGACTGATTAAAAGCCACAAGACAGGAAGAGACCAAGTCCATGTTAGATTCCGCGGCACGTGTCATCTGCAGGGGGCGAAATTAGCAAGTAGTCACAACTTAACAGGCACAAGGAAACATGGAAGGTATAGAAATCCTCTCATCTCCCTTCAGTTTGATCTTCCAAATGTTTTGTGTCCCAAGAGCCCTGTGATTAAAAAACACCTCCAAACACCAAGGCATATTAAGTCCATTCACTACATGAAACTAAAACTCCCTCCTGGCCCCAAGGGAAGAGACTGGGAAGATAAATTTCAAGATCAAAATTCATGCTTGGGTACAGACATCAAGATTACTGAATTCCTCATGCCCCCCAAATCAAATTACTTGATTTACATTCTGAAGACCCACTAGATCTCTCATCGGCAAGCTCATTAAACCGAACCACATTAAATCCTGTCCCTGCATTTTAAAAACCTATTAAAATTAGGGGAGGTGGAGAATTTAAGTTCCTCTCCCTGGACCGAAAGACCCTACCTGATCTGGTCCTTGGCTGGAGTCTCCCAATCTATTCAGCACCACTCCTGCCCTCCAACTATGCTACAGACCAACTGGCCTCCTTGTCCCAAGTTCGTGACTGGAATATTCTTTCTTCAGTGGCTAGTGGCCACACCAAGCAAAGGCATCCTTCACTCCAACACTACCTGAGAACTCTCCCAATACCCTGTTATTTTTCCCAACACTCACCACCAACTGAAATCCTATTAATTCAGCCATTTTGTGTCCTTCTAATGCCCTAGCAAACAACTGTCCTACAATGGCAGGAAGCTTTTCTTACTCCATACTACATCCTGTATTAGAACTGCTCCTGGCACATGGTAGACACTCAAATATTTGTTACCGAAGTTAACAAACCAATGAATGTACAAGTCAACTTCTTGGTAATCAAAAGAAGGGAAATGACTTGACGTTCAGTCAGTATCAGGTTAAGAACGTGAATGCTTATCAGTACTGAAAATATATTCCTTTACTCGTATCACCTAGTATTTTCCAGTCTCTCAAACGAAGTCAGTGCCTAAAAGCCAGAGGTAACCTATGTTCACATCTTTTGGTCACCACTCTGACAAATGCAGAATGAAGCTTTGAAGTGAAGAGGTTCGTAGCGGGGCCGGCGCTGTGGTGTAGCAGGTAAAGCTGCCGCCTGCAGTGCCAGCATTCCAAATGGGTACCAGTTCGAGTCCCGGCTGCTCCACTTCCGATCCGGCTCTCTGCTATGGCCTGGGAAAGCAGTGGAAGATGGCCCAAAGCTTGGTCCCCTGCACCCGCGTGGGAGACCCGGAAGAGGTTCCTGGCTCGGCAGTTCTGGCCATTGCAGCCAGTTGGGGAGTGAACCATCGGATGGAAGACCTCTCTCTCTGCCTCTCCTCTGTGTAACTCTGATTCTCAAGTAAAAAATAAATAAATCTTAAAAAAAAAAAAAAAAAAAAGAGCTTAAAGTTTGCCTAGGGGATGGCAGCTATGGCATTGTGGGTAAAGCTGCTGCCTTGCAAGTGCCAGCATCCCATATGGGTACTGGTTCAAGTCCCAACTGCTCCACTTCCGATCCAACTCTCTGCTATGGCCTGGAAAAGCAGAAGAAGATGGCCCAAGTCCTTGGGCCCCTGCACCCACGTGGGAGATCCAAATAAGCTCCTGGCTTCAGATGGACCCAGTTCCAACTGTTGCAGCCATTTGGAAAGTGAACCAGCAGATGGAAGACTTCTTTCTCTCTTTGCCTCTGCCTCTCTGTAATTTTCAAATAAGTAAAATAAAAATCTTTAAAGGAAAAAAAATTGTTTTTATGGGATGATGCTGTGGCATAGATTAGGCCTCCCACCTACAGTGATGGCATCCCTTATGGGTACCAGTTCAAGTCCTGGCTGCTCTACTTCCTATCCAGCTCCCTGATAGTGGCCTGGGAAAGCAGCAGAAAATGCCCCAAGTGCTTGAGCACCTGCACCCATGTGGGAGACCCAAATAAGTTCCTGGCTTCTGATTGGCCCAGCTCTGCCTTTGAGGCCATTTGGGGAGTAAACCAGCAGATGGTTCACCAGCAGACCTTTCTCTGCAACTCTGCCTCTGAAATAAATAAATCTAAATAAAAAATTTTTAATTAAAGGCCAACTGGGGTAGGTGTTTGGTATAGCAGCTAAGCAACCACTTGAGATGCCAACACCCTACATTAAAGTGGCCAGGGTTCAAGTCCCAGCCCTGCTTCCAATTCTAAGTTCCTGCTACTGCCTGCCCTGGGAGGCAGCAGGTGATGGCTCTAGTACTTGGGCCCCTGCCACCTATGTGGGAAACACAGATTGAGGTCCGTGCTCCTAGCTTCAGCCTGGCCAAACTGTAGCTGTTACAGGTATATGGGAAGTGAATCAGTAGATGAAAAATTCTCTCTCTGCTGTACACATTTGGGGAGTGCACCAGCAGGTGGAAAATTTCTTTCAAATAAAATAATTAGTTTTAAAATTTAAAGCCAATTAAAGACATTTGGCCAAATGCTCCACCTTAGCATCCCTATTGAGAAAGATAATGAACAGAAGAATATTTAACTCTCACCTTGCCTGGATGATCACCTTATCTAGATGCCATTTTGGTGGCTCTTAATTTTTCCACCAGGCTACCCAGTCCCTAAGAAGTGACTTGGTTCAAAGTCAGCAAGACAGGGGCCAGCACTGTGGCATAAAGGCCACCACCTGCAGTGCTGGCATCCCACTTGAGTCCTGGCTGCTCCACTTCCAATCCAGCTCCCTGCTAATGCACCCAGGTAAGCAGCGGAAGATGGCCCAAGTCCCTGGGGCTCAGCACCATGTGGGAGACCTGGATGGAGCTCCTGGCTCCTGGCTTCGGCCCGGCCCAGCCCTGGCCACTGCAGCCGTTTGGGGAGTGAATCTGCAGATGGAAGACCTCTTCCTTTCTCTCTGCCTCTGCCTCTCAAATAAATCAATCAATCTTAAAAAAAAAAAAATAAAAGTTAAGACAGCTGACATTTTATCAGAGCCAAAAATACATATTCTGGCTGCAAACCTCCAACAAAATATAAGTCATATAATTGACAGATGACAGCCTCGACTCTTTAAAGGGGATTGAGGGACAGATCTAAATTTAGGGGTAAACAATGTCAGTGAAAACTACTTAAAACATAAACATTAGTTTCATGCCCTTAGGGGTGAAAATATTAGGATACTTCAAAAAGTTCATGGAAAAATTGCATTAAATATAACGTATTCCCCATGAACTTTTTGAAAATTCCTTATATGCAATTTATACACCGAGTGACAAATGAGTTACGGGTCTGACAGGACTCAAACTGAAAGCCACTAGTCTATGAAGATGTTCATGAGAACCAGCAGGCCAAATGAAGTGGGCTTCCCAGGCTTCTAATCCCTCTGCCAGCTATAACTTTCTTAGCCTTCCTTAATGTCTTTGCATTTCCCCTGCACGTGGACAATCAATGAACTTTCTTCTCCATAACTCTAAGAAGCTGATCTCAGGACAGTGTTGCAAGACAAGGTGACCAAACTGATGTGGTCCAACAGCCTGGAAGTCCTTCCTGTGTACCACGCATCACAGCAACTCACCGCCTTCCCTGTGACTCAGGCGCTGCACTCACACCACTGTGTGCTCCACGAGGCCATCCCAACCTTCCCAGAATGTTCTAACCTTTCTATGAGGTGGCTAGCATGGAATAAGCAGTATGAGGCCCTACTTGTGTCACATGTGACCCTCCTGACAGTAGCATGGAATGATGACAAGCGAAGTTCTAGACAGTTCAAATGGCTGGTTCAGTTCCTTGGTCCACCACTTTCAGCTATGTGACCTTAAGATATTTAACCTACAGCTCCAATTTCCCTATTTACAAAAGAGGCTTGGAAATAAACACCTAATTCATGTGGACTGCCACGGTGATTAGTTTATGAAAAACCCTTTTAGAGCTGCTTAGCACTACAGTGAATGCTATTATCCCCATTTTATACATGACAAACCTGAGGTAGAGTTGCTGACATGTCCAGTGCCACACAGCTGGGAGGGGTATAGCCAGCACTCAAATCAGGAAAGCAGATTTTAGACACAGTCAGGGGCAGGCATCTGGCACAGCAGTTTGGATACTGTGTGAGACATCACATCCCAAACTGGAGTGCCTAGGTTGAAACCTGGCCCTGCTTCCGACACCAGCTTCCTTCTAAAGCACACCCTGGGAGTGCACAGCAGATGACAGCTGAAGTACATGGGTCCCTGTGCCACCCATGCAGGAGAGCTGGGTTGAGTTCCAGTCTCCTGGCTTCGGCCTAGCTCAGTCCTTGCAGTTATGGACATTAAGGGAGTAAATGAAGAGATGGAACACCTCTGTGTCTACCTTTCAAATAAAATAAAAACAACCTTTAAGATTAAAAAAGTCTGGCTGGCGCCGTGGCTCACTAGGCTAATCCTCCACCTGCAGTGCCAGCACCCGGGGTTCTAGTCCCATTTGGGGTGCCGGATTCTGTCCCAGTTGCTCCTCTTCCAGTCCAGCTCTCTGCTGTGGCCCGGGAGGGCAGTGGAGGATGGCCCAGGTCCTTGGGCCCTGCGCCCGCATGGGAGACCAGGAGGAGGTACCTGGCTCCTGGCTTCAGATTGGCGCAGCGCGCCGGCCACAGCAACCATTTAGGGGCTGAAACAACGGAAGGAAGACCTTTCTCTCTGTCTCTCTCTCTGTGTCTAACTCTGCTGGTCAAAAAAAAAAAAGATTAAAATAGTCTGTCAAGTCAGTTGTTAAATCAAATCTCTATAAAGCAGCATCTTAGTAGGACTGCCACCTCCTCTCCTCATCCACCACAGGCTGAGCACTGGTTAACTGACTACTTCACTGAGATAGTCGTGCTTTCCTTTCCAGGCTGGAAACGTTTCAAGGTCAGCCCAAGGACTGAGCTACCTGTGCCCTGCATTTCAGGCACTTTAAATACATATTTTAGATGATTTAGAGCTAGATCTGAAACCCAGGTTTAAGAATTTCCTCTGGAAAACTCGACTGCTTAACCCTTCATGACATTTTAAACTTGGGCATTTTTAATATGCTATCCATCTCATCTCTATTCCAAACTCCCATCATATAGTACACTAGTCCATAATCCTGGTCAATCTTTTTGCATTACAACCACTCACCCCATGTTATAGTCCACTTACTTGGCTTGACACGGCTTCACAGGACAAAATGCACGGAGGACCACGAGCTGCAGACTTCTGCTATAACGAGGGGTATGACTAAAAAGGGAGCCTACCTGTAGACAGAGAGCCTTCAGTGATGATCCCAGTAACTCCATTAAAAGGCCCCAGACCTACCCCAAACATTAACTTAAAACAAGGTCAAAATCTCAGAAGAGAGCAGGCTGACAAGGCTAGAAGCTTCTACGTGGTCTTCTTCCAGGAATAAACCAACTGAAACGTCTCCAGTGAAGGCCAAGTTGTAGAGGTGAATGGTGTATTAGCTGAGTGATCCAAAGACACACTGAAAGTCCACATTCCCAAATACACATTGTCTATCCTCCCATTCACTCACCCCAACTCTTCCCAAGTTACAGGACGCTAGAAATTGGAAAGCCATAAAAAGCGAAGTATAAGGAGTGGGTTATGTAAGATTAACAAAGGTGGCACAATTTAAATCAAAAAGAGGGGAGAGAGATTTTAAAACAATCTGTAAGAAAGAGGAAAATGACAAATGATTTAGCTTTGTGGCTCCTTCTGGCTTTAACAACCAGAAGCCTGAGGGCTGAGGCAGCAACGGCAACAGGACCTAAAGATGACAGGTGGTTAAGGTGCTCATCTAGGCCAGGTCATTCTGAAGAGTTGGGGCTGCAACAGAGAACATCAACAGAGGCCCTGTTCTGCAGGAACCATGGTACTGGACAGTGACTTAGCCCTTACTGGAGAGAGGGAAATGACAGAAAGCCACACTGACGAAGAAAGAAATACTGCAAATACACGGGTCACAATCACAACCCTGCAATCAACCTTCAATACTGCAGAATAACCAGCGCTCAGCTTATTAGCTTGCCTCTCACAGATCATCCCACCACCGCACAGGAAAAACAAGAACCCTATCAACCTCCTCCTCCCACTGTTCCTCAGTCCTGCAAAGAAATGAAAAGGAGCAGCCAAGCACCTGAAGGCGAAGCAATGAGCAGAAGGAGAAGCAAAGAAAAGAGCGATGGCCCCAGGCCTCCCTGGATTACCCACTGGCACCCGCAAGGAAGAGCTCATGGTCTGAAGACTGATGCTTCTGCACGCTGGGCAGAGGGAAGCAGACACCTGGGGCAAACCACCCTGTAGCAGGCAAGCTCACACGTGAAGTTGATGGAGGAGGAAGATTCAACCCACCTGGCACGCCACGAGACTGACACACCTCCCCAGATACCTTACCCTAGCAGGCCCCCCAATCAAGTCTCCAGAGCCCCTCTCCCCAAAGGAGCATCAGTTTTTCCTGTTGCCACCCCACCCAATGGTCCTTTTATTCACCCATCAAGCCGAAGCCTCCACCTTTTCCCTGGTTGGAACTTCCATGTTTTTTTTGTGCTTAACCCCCAACCCAGGAATAAAAGCACAGAAACAGTCTTCCAATTTCCACCCAATCCCAGCACCCCAGCTTGGTTATGCTTGCACCCCACCCCTTCCCACAGTCTCTCATGACATCTTCAAATATAAACCCATCAAGAAAACATCTGAACACCCTAACCAATGAAGACAGGGAAAGGAGTCTCAGGTGACTGATGGCAGGGTTGCAGGACGCAGGAAGGACGCTCCATGGTGAAGTTCGACAGGCGAAGTACCAGGTCTACGGCCAGAACGCTCCATACCTGTTTCAAATTCTCCCTGCCCCCCCCTTTCTCCAACCACAGGGCAGTAACAGACACTGACATCTCCCCCAACCCACAATGACTCCTTTGCTGATGCCAGCTCCAGCATTCACTCAAGCCCACTGCCTGAAGGATCCACTAGCTTTGTAAACACCACAGCAGCCCATTCCCAACTTATTTGAGAAGCCAAACCCCCGAACCACCCTGCTGGAGCACAAGTTGTTTGTGAACTGGGGAAAAGTCGGGGAACATGGTCAGCCAGAGGCAGAGGAAATGGGCTTTAGTTGCTGCATTTCGGTGCTCAATTAAAGTTGACAGCCAAGGAAGTCCAAGACACTTCAGTGGACCCTCCATTCCTAAAGACGGCAGGCTGGCTGAACACGGATGAGCTAAACCCCTCTGGGCAGGGAAACCACTCTCGTCCCCACATCCACACCCCTTTTCTCACCCACCATGGGATCTTCCAGCTGCCTCCGCTTTAGCTGCCACGTATTCCTGGATGTCAACCTGACTCCTCTGACACTGAGTGCAATCAAGACAATGACAACCAGGTTTCCAAACTGCAAATTGCCCCAAGTTTTATTTGTAGTCCATACAAAAGGGAAAAAATTAAGGTTTTCTAATACCACCTACTTGGGGAGATGGGGAAGTGGGACTGTGCTGCTCACCATCAGCTAGAACATCAGTGGTCAGTCGGGACTTGGACACATACCAACTGACTGTCCCAACAGGAACTCAGTCTCAACAGTCTAGAGAGGGACAGTCAGGGACCCCCGGACTGCTGGCACAGTTTGGCGCATAGGAAATGGTTAAGCTAATCCTTTCCTGGCCTCCCTCACATCTAAAAAGAAAAAGGCGCCGCCGACCTCAGCTGCAGGTTGCTTCCCCATCCAGACGACCTTAAATATCGCGCACAAAAAATAAAAGGGAGCCAGGAAAAAATAAAAACATAAAAGAAATTCCCATTCTGGGGAAATGGGAGGCAAGGTGGAGGGGAAACCGCAGGTCTACAGCCAGTAGCAAGATTTGCTGCTGAGGCGAAGAACAAAGTCAGTTACTGCCAAACACTCAAAAGGATCAGCTCCTGGGGGAAGGCCCACTGGTAGAGGGGATGAAAAACCGCAACCGGGAGATAGGGCCAGAGAAGGCATAACCTGGGTCTGCACCCTACCTACCTCTCCCTCCCTCCCTCCGGTGCCCCCTCCCCAGGATGGCCCTACATGCGGCGCTGGTAGCCAGAGTGCATCTGAGCTGCCCGCAGGTAATCATTATAGGAGCCCGAATAGCGTGCGTAATCAGAATGGGCATCGGGCAGGCGACGGTAATCCAGCGAGGACTTTGTCGGCGAGCGGCGGAACGAAAGCTGCGACTCTGATAAACGGCGGTAATCAGAGAGCTCGGCTAAACGCCGGTCGGAACCATACCTAGTCGAGAGAAGAAGACAGTTGGTGAATGAGACAATTGAGGGGAGGGCTCCAGGTGGGCATGGGGGAGATGACAATGGGGACAGGGAGGGTGTGATCAGACTGGTCTCCAACAGATTGGTCTCCTTTTGTCAGAAGGCTCATCACCCTAGCCAGGCCACGAAATCCAGCCTGGGTTCAACCCAGTGGGAAACCAAGCCCTCCACTGAAGTCCTCCCTTCCCAGCTGGCCAAGGTGGATTTGGTCTACATCCCCAAATCACAGAGTACCTCCACCCCGGGCCCTGCACAGACAGACCCTGGTTGTTTATCAACAGAACGGCGGATGAAAGCAAGGTCCCCAACTCTCCAGAGTGGACGCACCTCATAGACTTGCCTTCAGAAGCTGAGTGCCAAAGGGACTCCTCTTTCACACCCACACCCACTCCCACACCCACCAAAGCCAGGACAACCGTGTGCCAGGTTTAAGGATCCTCGAGACAGTGGGAAAGGGCGTGGGCCACAATCCCGCAGGCAGGGGCCTCAGCGCCAACTGTGATGCTTTTGCTGGCCTGATAAGCTAATACCACCCCAGGCTGGAGAACTATGCTCCACCCGATCCTGGCGACCAGAAAAGTCCACACACACCACCCCCTCAGCCTCTGGACATCCCAAGGAAGTAAAGGAAAAAAGACCGAGGGAGGGGCCGATGGCTCCAGTTTCCCTCCCATGCCAACCTCAGCCCCTTGCCCTAAGCCCCAGCTGGGGGCAGAGGCGGGGGGGCATACAGTACCTTTTCGACATGGCGACAGCCTTTTTGTAGGGATCGTCGTAGCTGGCCCGGGGTGGGGAGAGACGGGTACGCTCATAAGGCGGCGGGGTGCTGTTGGCGTTGGCAACGGCCCCCTGGGACATGGACAGGTAGGCTGCAGACGGCTGACCTGCCCCGTCGTAGGCACTGCCCGGCTGGCCACGGTAGGAGGCAGCAGCCTGCGGATGCTGCTGGGCAGCATAGGAAGCAGCCAATGAGGCTGACTGAGTGCGGTAAGGCGCTGCCAGGGTGGCAGAAGGTTGGGCCCCATAGGCGGCTGCGGCACCATAGGAGCCAGTGGCCGCAGCAGCCGACTGAGCCCCATAGGAGCCTGACAGGCCCATCGATGCTTGAGCCCCGTAACTATTCAGCTGGGTCTGGACCACCGGCTGGGCCCCATAGGAGCCAGCCATCGGGGTAGTGGCTTGTGCAGCATAGGCGGCTGGCTGGCTGGCGTAGGCGGCAGCTGTGGCTGGCTGTGCCACATAGGCGGCGGGCTGAGAAGAGTAGGAAGCAGTCTGCTGTGCAGCATATGGAGCGGACTGGGCATTGTAGGAGGCCGAGGGCTGGGCATTGTAAGAAGCTGCCTGGGCTCCATAAGCCAGTGAGGAGGCTGCAGACTGGGCCCCATAGGAGGCTGCCTGAGCCCCATAGGAACCTAGGGAGGAAGCTGCTCCCTGGGTGTTGTAGGAGGAAGCTGCTGCACGAACCCCATAGGAAGAGGCAGCCTGGGCGCCATAAGAGGATGGCTGGTTACCATAGGAGGCAAGGGAGGAGCCCTGAGCCCCATAGGAGTTGAGTGAAGAAGCCGCAGCCGCCTGACCCCCATAGGAGAGGGCTGAGGCTGAGGGCTGGGCTCCACCATATGGGCCAAGTGAAGAAGCTGCGGCAGACTGGGAGCTAGGGCTAGCCAGCTGGCCCCTGTATGGGGCCCCAAGGGAGACAGAGGGCTGAGCACGGTAAGAGGCTGCCTGGGCTGTCATGGGCTGAGTCCGGTAGCCAACACCCAGAGAGGCAGAAGGCTGAGCCCTGTAAGCAGCTCCCAGCGACACAGAGGGCTGGGCCCGGTAGGTGGCGGGCTGGGCCGTCAGAGGAGCCACGTACGAGGCTCGGGGAGGTGAACGGCGCAGGGGGCTGCGGTCGCGACCAAAGAAAGGAGGTGTGGGCTGACGGGCTTGCCCATCAAAGCCACCAGTGCTGTTGCCAAAAGCCTGCTGATAGTCGAAGGTGGCAGAGAAGCCACCAGTTCCAGGGAATGCCGTATCCCCAGCCCCTGGTTTCTTGGTCTTGTCCCCAGACTGGATAGCCAGGCCAGGCCCCTTCTTCTGACCCTTGGTTGAGAGTTCCACGTTGATGCGCTTGCCCTTCACTTCTTTGCCGTTGAGCTGCGCGATGGCGGCTTTGGCATCTGCTTCCTTCTCCATGTGAACAAACGCGTAGTCTGATAAAGCAGCAGACAGAGGGTTAGCAATTAGGGGGGCAGGGCACGCTACCTGATGGGTCCCAAACTGGACACACAACAGCACCCAGCTGTTGCCAGCTACCTCCAGGCCTCCAATCCCTACTACGCAGGAGTACATCATACAATGTGGCTCCCAGATAACAAGGTTTCTGTCTCGAACAGCCAACTTTGCCAGTGGTCTTCTCCCCCACTCTTCCCTTTCTCCTGCCACCTCACCCAACTCCCTCATCAAAGAAGAAAGCGCAAAGATGGACTGGAACACAGGATTAAAAATCTTCACAGCCCGTTAGTATAAACCAGCAGACAAAATGCAGAACGAGTTCCTGAATCACTCAAATCACTTAATGTTCTCAACCCAAGTTCACCGAACACTACAGCTCACCTTCAGGGCTTAGCTCTCAAGCACTGGAAATGACCACTCAGATTTCAGCACGACCCATCCCTCAGTCTCCATCCAATTAAGGCAAGAGTTAAGCCTGCAACGAGCAAGCTGTCCACAAAAATTCCTCCAATGTGACCTCACCTTTTTTTCATCGTACTTTCCAGCTTTCAAAGCACTGTCATGAATAGACCCTCATCAAGGCCTCACAAAATCCCGTGAGATAGGTAGGACAAGGGACCACTGTCTCCACTGTCCGAGTTTTCACACGGCTTGTCTCAAACCAAAGCGTATTAGAGCCAGGACCAGGACCTCAGTTCTTCCTTGCCATTGTGCTTCACCACTCTATCCTGAGAAGTCAACGCATAAGGCAGGATTGTGTAACATGACCAAAAGGTAAGCTGAGAAGGGGAGAAGCTAGATCCCATGTAAGCCATTTCCAGGTGTGGAAATGCAAACAGACTTCTGGCTGAGTTCAAGTACAAGTTTCCTCTCCTAGGCCATACTACATCCTCCACCGTTTCCTCTTCTACAAAGACAGAGGTGTATCGTAACCACTGGGCCTCAGTTAACAGAGCAGACTGCTCCCAGCGAAGATCTCATTTCTCAGCTGCAACAGAGCTGCAGCCAGTAGGCTGCTAAGCAGATTACTCCTGAAGCGCTTATTCAAGACTGAATGCATTACGACGGAAGAGGATCTAACACCGGACGCTGACCCCAAAGTTCTAGTCATTTATCACACAGAGAAAACCTGAGGAGGAGGAGGAGGACAGGGAAGAGGTCTGGATCACATCCACTCACAAAACCACGGTGGTCTAAGCGAGACACACCTCTGGTCAATAAGGCCCTGACTTAAACCCATCTGGGGCACATGGCCACTTGTAAGGACTCCAGGTGCCAGGATCCAATCTGTCACATCAGTTTAAGAAACAAAGAGCTATCTGGATGAAACTACTTGGGTTCCACTCTCTAATGTAAGAATCCTTTTCATAGCCTCTAAACAAGTGTCCCATTTTTTAAAAACTTTCATATTGGGATGTCCCCTCTAGCTGTTTCTACAGAACAAATCATACCCCTGAATTTGAAGACAATGTCACCAACCTTGTAACAGGAATAAAAACACAACCACAGGTAGAAGTCAGAAGTATGGTATACCATAAGGGATGCTAAGCTAGGAACTCAAAGGCCTCAGTTCTAGATCCAGGTATCACTGACTGGTTTAAGATCTTAGGGAACTTAACCATTTATTTCCTCATCTGACAAATATATCTTATCTACAAGATTTCAAGTGAGAAGATAAAAGTACCTTGTAAGGTATAAATGGCTATGGGATGACAAGAAACTATGATACTTCAAACCTAGGAATAACCAGAGGTTTATTTTCCTATAGAATTTTATCTCGTCTCTAATAAGACAAAATGCCATCCATCTGCACAAGCTTGGAAATTTCTAGAGATGATTTAAAAAAAAATGAACGATCACAACTTGGTACTCAACACACCCCTCGCCAGAGCCAGATTCCTTACCTACCAAATGTGAAAAGCTATATATTCCTTCCCTCACTGGAACAGTCCTCCAATCTCTCATTTCATGGCTCATGAATAGAGTAAGCTAAAAATAGTAGCTTGTGGTCTGAGATTCCTTTAAAAGCAGAGGCTGAGCTGACCCTCAGGAATGGCAAAGCCACCTAGAGGATGCAACAGTAATCAGAAATGTCCACTCAAAGAACAAGTAGGAGAAGAGCTTATAGACAGATTTGGGAGGTGGGGGGTGGTGTGGAGCAATCTCTAGACACGGTGCCAGGGATTAAGGAATCATACACATTCCCGAATATTTTGTCCAAATTCCTGACTCTAAAGACCTACGAAAAAAACACTCAACAAAAACTTCAATGGGTTTACAAGGGCAACTGGATATCCACTAATCCCTACTTTGCTGGGTTTCATTAAGAGGCTAAGCAGTGAAATTTGGAAATTGAGTTCACATGGAAAATTCAACCGATCACCAAGATAAGCCAGGTATATAATTGGTGATCCCCCAAAAAGTCATCTGATATAGTCCCATCACAGTGATAGTCAAACTCAGCCCTAGTCCTGCCAAAGATGCCCATAAACCCATCAACTTCTCAGCCAGTGAGGAAAAACCAGAGATTTGCAGAACTCCAAGGACTTACTTGCCTGGAGAGCCAGTTCAGGGAAACTTGTGAAAGCAGATCACTGCACTGCGACGAGCAAGGAATGTTTTACAGAGCCCTCATGGTCTGCAGGCCTCACAACTCCTCCAGTGCCCAAACTCAGAGAACACAGAAAAATGGGTTTGCCAGTTCTGAAAACCCTTAACATGATGAAACTACAGAGTCCTGCATACAAAGAATGGCTACCCACAAAAAGGAGATATTTCCCACTTCTGACTTTCAGACTCCCTAGGTTGTTCCTGAACTGCTGATCTCTGAACACTCAAGAGGATGCTGCTGTGAAGTGATTACAATCCACTGTTGCTATGGAGATTTTTTTCCCTCTACAAACCACATCTAAGCTCCTACAGTAACCAAGCAACTATGTTTCTCCTGTGAAATAAAACAGTGCTGGTTGTTCCGTGTAATACCAAACTTCTGTGCTTTTCAAAACCCTGACAGCCAACACGGAGAAAATCAAATGCCAATTCTCTGCCCAGGAAATGAGTAAGCCATCTACAGAGCCAGAATCTGTCTCTTCTGCTCAATTCTCAACTTTAAAACCTCGCCTTCTTTCACACCAAAGAGGAACAGGCCCCGTGGGAGGACATGACAGTCAGAATCTCCCCAGTCTTTACATCTGTATCAGGGGCTCTGCCTAGTATCAACCTAATCACCAATAACAGCTGACATACTCCCTGAGGAAATCAAAGCATTTCTGCTGAGCCAGTGTTTACAAAGGGACAAAATGAACACCTGTAATTTTCAGAGCCAGTCAAGAGTTCACGTGCAGTTATTATGCACTTCACCCCATCACTTGCTATTGGTCCAATGCAAATGCAGTCAAATTTTTGGCTTTCTATACAACCTAAAAGCAGTATGAATTGAATGGACTGTCTCCTCAAATCTGAGATTCTCAGCTCCCAATCTAAGAGCCACCCTGCCCAAGAACCACAAAATAAACATGATAATTAACACTCTTCTAAGAGTCGCAGGCCTGAATCCACTTGTTGGTCAAACACCCAGTCTGGGATCCTCCCCATTCCTTTCCTTTCAAAGCAAAAATCCAGGCACCACACAGCCTGCCTCAGAGCCCCCGGCAGGAAAGCCTGATTCCGGAGAGTCGTGGACTTGCTTAACCTGGGTTGAGGAAAACAGAATGCAGGATTAATGTCGAACAAGGACTTCCTCCTAGCTAACGGACACCATGACCCTTCACACTTCCACTAGCAGAAAGGACAAGGAATGGCCCTTCCAGGACAGCACATGAAGCATCTCGGTGGGAACCAATAAGCACCTGCACCCATGCGTATCTCCTATCCTCACAATTTCCCACACAGGATGTGAGCAGGTACGACTCCCACACCGGGGCTGGGGGTTCAGGTTAGGGGATCACGTTCCCAAGCTGCATCCTCCAAGGTGACAGGGCCAAAGTTCACACTCACGTGTTCCCAAGAGGTACAGAAACTGGCCAAACACTATGACAGGAGATGTTCCATCGAATCTTGTTAAAATTAAACAAAAATAACTAAGGGGATAAGAACTCAGACTGGAAAAAGCCAACTGAGTCCCCCAAAACAGTCAGCCCTAAATTTTGGTGACACGCTTTTCTCCAAGGAAGTGCAAATGAGTGCAAATCTTCCCTGAGGGCTAATACTACTAACGCGATGATGACTACTGAGGACACCGTGTTGAGCCAGCACTTAACGAGGATCTCTCAAACTCCCCTGTCCTCCCGCCCCTCGGCCACAGGATGACCCCTTGCGAGGCCACCAAGCTCTAAAAGAATATCACCGCCCTGGGACAAAGACCTGGCAAGTAAAGGCTGTGCAGGAGGGGCTTTCTTAAAACAAGCCTCCTCCCACCTGCGAAAGGCTATGGTTTCCAGTTGATGCAAAATCGAGCCCAGTGGGGGAGGAAATTAAAAAAAAAAAAAAGTATGAGGGAGCTGGAAAGCACAGAGTTGCCACGTCTAACCCAGCAAACACTGAAGGGCCACCGTGATCCGGAAGGGGCCCCTCCTGTCCCCACGCCAGACAAGACACAAAGACCCCAGCCCGATGCACGTCCAAGGGCCCCGTTACCTTCCGCTCGGGAGCATTCATCGAGAGGGACCACGAGGGCGGCCTTGGGGCGTCCGCCCCCACCTGTTCCCTCGTCCCTGGCTCTGCCCGACGTCTGGCGAGGACGTGGGGAAGTGGCGAAATCGTCCCCGCTCCACGCTCCGGCTCGTGCCCGTCACTTCCCAATTTCCGCTCGGTGCCAGCCGAGGAGACCGGGAGAAGGCGCGCCCCCGGTACACTCGCAAGTCGCCGCCGCCGCGCCCACCCAGAGCCGCTGCCTCCCACTCGGTGAGTGATGCCCGGACCGCAGGGGAGGAGGGGGGCTCCACCCAACTGCGCCCCCAACACCTCCGGCCTCGCTCCCGCGCACGGCCCTGCCCCTCCCCACCGGGCAGTGGCCGACCCCCGGGTAAGGGGCGTGGCTACAGGCAGAGTGCCCCGCGCGCGCCCCCGCGTTACCTTTCACCACGTCACACTCGATGACGCGTCCGCGGCGCTCGAAGAGGCTGCGCAACTCCTGGCTCGTGCACGCAGCCGACACATTGCCCACAAAGATCTTCCAAGTGTTAAGGGGCCTCGGGCGCGACATCTCCACCACGAGCGCGCGCCCCGGCCGCAGCTCGTGGCCGTGCAGGGCCTCGATGGCGCGCAGCGCGCCCGCGTTCTCGCGCATGTGCACGAAGGCGAACTGTTTCATGACGGCGCAGCTCATGACCGTGCCGTAGGGCGCGAAGAGGGCTGCCAGCTCCTCCGGCGTCGTATCCGCCCCGTCGACGTTGCCCACGAAAATCTTCATTTTGCCGCGGCAGCCGCCTTCCCGGAGACCCGGGACCGCTCCTCCAGCGACAGGCGAGACGACCGTCCGACCGGCAGTCCTCCTCAGGAATGGCTGGCGACCGAGAACCCCGCCGCGCAGGCGCCCTGGGCTAGCCAATCGGGAGCCGCATCCCGCGCGTCCGACAGCCAATCAGAACGGCGTAGAGAAAATGCTCGCGGACCCAGCCAATCCCAGAGGGCCTGGAGCCCGCTCGTTAGCGGAGGGGTGGGAGAGGGAAGACGGCGCGCGACCAACCGCCGCTGCCCGGGGGCGGCGGCGGAGGGGGCGCTGGGGCGGCCGCGAGGCCTAGTTCTGAGGCGGCCTCTGTCCCGGGTGGGGCTGGGCCCGGCGGGCCCCAAGGAAAAACTTTGTTCAGTCGGAAATCAGGGCTCCTCCCACCCTGGCAGCGTTTGCCAGATCCGCGCCTGAAGATGGCAGCGCGAGTGTCCGCGGGAGGAACCCGGACAGACGCCGCCTCCGGGCAGCGCGGCGGGCGGGCCGGGGCTGCCCGGTCCGCGGGGCCGAGCGACGTGGGCCCGGAGAAGCCTCGAGCCGCTAAGCCGTCCTTTGTGAGCACTCTCCTCGGGGCTGCCGAAGCGCTGGCCGACGGGGAGGACCCCGATGGAATGTGCGGCCGGAGGTGACTGAAGTTTTCCACAGTAAAAAGTTGAATGAAATAGAAAAAAGAGATCCCTGAGGAGGCAAAAGTTGAGCCTTGGAAAAAAAAAAAAAAAACTTTTTTAAACCGACAGGTTTGGATGTGAAAATAAAAACATTTCTCGTGGCAGAAGACGTCAAAAAGTCACTTGACAAACCCAGGAAGAGACTTACCTGTTCATTTAACTCATTTGATTGAACACCTCCCATGCAGACACCAAGGATGTATCAGTTAAAAAAAAAAAGACAAAAATCCCAGCCTTCTTGGAGGGTATGTTATAGCAGGGAGAGACACAGCAGAGTAAAATATGTCTAGAGTGATTGATGGCGATGACAAAGTAAGGCCAGCACGGGGGTGCAGCTGGTTAAGACATCCTGTGTCAGAATCCTTGGAGCCCTCACCGTTCTGCTTCCGCTCTGTTTAATGCACCTAGAAAAACCAAAAAGATGGTTCAAGTGCTTGGGCCCCTGCCACCCAAGTGGGAGACCCTGATGGGGTTCCAGGCTCCTGGCATCAACCAGCGGCAGCCACTGGGCAAGTGACCCAGTGGATGGAAGATCCCTCTCTGTCACTGTGCCTTTCAAACAAATAAATATTAAAAACCAAACAAACGAACAAAAAGATACGCTGTAACCAATAAGGAATTCCCGGAATAAGCCGACCTTGGGGAAGATCTTTCCAGCCAGAATGTACCAAAGTCTTGGGGCAGGAGCAAGTCTGGCTGGTTCAAAGAACAAAGAAGCAATGTTGGGGCCAGCGCTGTGGTATAGGTGGTAAAGCCCCAGCCTGCAGTGCCAGCATCCCATATGGGCACCGGTTCGAGTCCCAGCTGCTTCACTTCCCATCAAGCTCTCTGCTACAGCCTGGGAAAGCAGTGGAAAATGGCCCGAGTCCTTGGGCCCCTGCACCCGTGTGGGAGACCCGGAGGAGGCTCCTGGCTCCTGGCTTCAGATCGGCACAGCTCCGGCCGTTTCGGCCAGTTGGGGAGTGAATCAGCAGACAGAGGACCTCTCTCTCTCTCTGCCTCTTCTCTCTCTGTGTAACTCTGACCTTCAAATAATAAATAAATATTTTTAAAAAGAAGCAGTGTGGCTATTGCCTGGAACAGGATGAATGATAGGAAGAGAGAGTGGGGGGTCTCAGCTCTCTGCTGTGGCCTGGGAGTGCAGTGGAGGATGACCCAAGTCCTTGGGCCCTGCACCCACATGGGAGACCAGGAGGCGGCACCTGGCTCCTGGCTTCGGATCAGCGTGGTGCGCCGGCTGCTGCGGCCATTGTGGGGTGAACCAACAGAAAAGGAAGACCTTTCTCTCTGTCTCTCTCTCACTGTCCACTCTGCCTGTCAAAAAAAAAAAAAAAGAAGAAAAGAAAGTCAGTTACACAGAGAGAGAAGGAGAGGCAGAGAGAGAGAGAGAGAGAGGTCTTCCATCTAATGGTTCACTCCCCAGATGGCCACAATGGCCGAAGCTGTGTTGATCCGAAGCCAGGAGCCAGAAGCTTCTTCTGGGTCTCCCTTGTGGGTGCAGGGCCCAAGGACTTGGGCCATCTCCAACTGCTTTCCCAGATCATAGCAGAGAGCTGCTAGGACAAGGAGCAGCCAGGACTTGAACCGGTACCCATATGGGATGCCGGCACTGCAGGCGACGGCTCTTCCCGCTACGCCATAGCGCCGGCCCAAGCACACAGTTTCAATATTGCCAGAATAATCCCAAGAAGGATGTGGTACTCACACCGTCAGCAGTGTGGGAAAAGTTTTGTCATGTCCTTGCCAGCAATTAATGATGTTCTTCTTTTTCTTTCCCCACAGAAAACTTTTATTTAATGAATACAAACTTCATACTTTCATAATTACAACTTTAGGAACATGGTGATCCTTTCCACGTACCCACCTTCCCACCCACACTCCCACCCCTAATTCTGACTTTCAAATAAGCACATTTAAAAAAAAAAAAAGGAAAAATTCCTCATGCTGTTGCTTTGCAGTCTTCCCCAAGCCTCCGGCAAACATCTGTTTCCTTTCACTGTGGTTCTGCCTCTTCCCAAGCATCTACAGATGGTGTCACGCTGCACACAGCGTAGTGCACTGGGACTCACTGATGTCACTGCCTCCTTCGAAGTTAGTTTTTTCTTTTCTTTTCTTTTCTTTTTTTTTTTTAAACCAATGGGTTACATTGTCTGGATATGCCACAAGGCTTTCCATTTCCCAGGTGAAGGACATCTGGATTGTTTCCAGGTTTTGAAGGTTATGACTAAGGTCGTGAACATGTATTTGTGCAAACAGAAGTCTTACTTTTGCTTGGTAAACATCTGTTAAGTTCAAAGTCATTTTGAGCAATAGCAAGATATTAAAAGGTGTTGAGTGCTATATCAGGTGCTGCACAGTAAGATAAAAAATGGAGTTTTTAAGAAAGTTTGCTACAGGATTCTATTATAAGTCAAATGGAAAGAATCTACTCACAGCAGCCCAACCTGAATTTTATTTAGCACAGAGGCTATCTGCCAGAATTTTTCTAGTTTCTGCAGCAACAATCCATTTGGAATTATAAAGTCCTGTATGGCTCGCTCGCGCGCGCTCTCTCTCTCTCTCTCTCTCTTTAATGCTTACTTATCTTTATCTACTTGAGAGCTAGAAGGACAGAGAGAGACGGAGATCTTCCATCCACTGGTTCACCCCCTAAATGCCCACAACACTGGGAACTTGGCCGGGGCCAAGCTGGGGCAGGGAACTCAATCCAGCTCTCCTACACGGGTGGCAGGGACCCAGTTACTTGAGCAGTCACTGCTGCTTGCCGAGGTCTGCATTAGCAGGAATTCTGAAGTAAAACGCAGACAGATATCAAATTCAGCAACCCTCATATGGCGCACTGGGATCTTTTTTTTTTTTTTTAAGATTTATTTTATTTATTTGAAAGCCAGAGTTACAGAGAGGCAGAGGCAGAGAGAGAAAGAGAGAGAGAGGGAGAGAGAGAGAGAGGGAGAGAGAGAGAGAGGTCTTCCATCTGCTGATTCACTCCCCAAATGGCTGTAATGACTGGGTTGAGTCAGGCCGAAGCCAGGAACCAGGAGCTTCTTCCAGGTCTCCCACATGGGTGCAGGGGCCCAAGGACTTGGGCCATCTTCTACTGCTTTCCTAGGCACATTAACAGGGAGCTGGATAGTAAGTGGAGCAGCTGGAACTTGAACCAGCACCCACATGGGATGCCCAAGTTGCACGCAGTGGCTCAACCCACTATGCCACAATGTCCACTCCCCACCCTTTGTTGTTGTTCTTTGTTTTTGAAGATTTTTTTAAAAGATTTTATTTATTTATTTGAGAGGTAGAGTTACAGTGAGAGGGAGAGAGACAGAGAAAAAGGTCTTCCATTGGTTCACTCCCCAGATGGCTGCAACGGCCGGAGCTGCACAGATCCAAAGCCAGGAGCCAGGAGCATCCTCCTGGTCTCCCACTGCTTTAGCATAGAGCTGGACTGGAAGAGGAGCAGCTGGGACTAGAACCGGCACGCATATGGGATGCCGGCACCGCAGGCAGAGGATCAACCTATTGTACCACGGCGCCGGCCCCTGTTTTTGAAGATTTTATTTATTTATTTGAGAGGCAGAGTTACAGACAGAGAGGGGGAGAAACAGAAAGGTGCTCCATTCGCTGGTTCACTCCCCAAACGGCTGCAGTGGCAGGAGCTGGGCGGATCTGAAGCCAGGAGCCAGGAGCTTCCTTTGGGTCTCTGGTGCAGGTGCAGGAGCCCAAACACTTGGGCCATCTTCCACTGTCTTCCCAAGCCATAGCAGAGAGCTGGATTGGAAAAGGAGTAGCTGGGACTAGAACCGGTGCCCACATAAGATGCCAGTGCCCACATAGGATGCCAGTGCCACAGGCGGAGGCTCAGCCCACTATACTGCCACAGTGCCGCCCTGCCCACCCCCACCACCTCTTCTTTAAGATTGATTTGTTGGGCCTGGCGTTGTGGCATAGCGTGTAAAGTCACTGCCTGTGACACCAGCACTGCGTGTGAGCACCAGTTCGTGTCCCGGCTGTTCCACTGCAGGTCCAGCTCCCTGCTAACGGCCTGAGAAAAGCAGAGTTTGGTGACACAAGTGTTTGGGCCCCTGCCATCCACGTGGGAGACCCGGAAGCTCCTGGCTCCTGGCTTCAGCCTTCTCTGGCTGTTGCAGCCATCTGGGGCGCGAACCAGCAGATAGAGGCCTCTCTTTCTCTGTCTCTGCTTCTTCTTGTGTAACTCAGATTTTCAAAATAAATAAATCTTAGGCCGGCGCCGTGACTTAACAGGCTAATCCTCCGCCTTGCGGCGCCGGCACCCCGGGTTCTAGTCCCGGTCAGGGCACCGGATTCTATCCCAGTTGCCCCTCTTCCAGGCCAGCTCTCTGCTATGGCCTGGGAAGGCAGTGGAGGATGGCTCAAGTGCTTGGGCCCTGCACCCGCATGGGAGACCAGGAGAAGCACCTGGCTCCTGGCTTCGGATCAGCGAGATGCGCCGGCCGCAGCGGCCATTGGAGGGTGAACCAACGGCAAAAAGGAAGACCTTTCTCTCTGTCTCTCTCTCTCACTATCCACTCTGCCTGTCAAAAAATAAATAAATAAAATAAAAATATACAAAATAAATAAATCTTTAAAAAAAATTAAATGACTTATTTAGTTGAAAGGCAGGGTTACAGAGAGGGAGAGACCTTGCCTCCCCTGGTTCACTCCCCAAATGGCTGCAAAAGCCAGAGAAAGCTGAAGCCAAGAGCTTCTTCTGGGTCTTGGATTGCAGGAGCCCAAGCACTTGGGGCATCTTCCGCTGTTTTCCCAGGCACATTAGCAAGGAGCTGGCTCAGCAGCGGAGCAGCCGGGACACAAACCAGCACACCATGAAGGATGCTAGTGTCCCAGGTGGCAGCTTAACCCACTGCACACCGCTTGCCCCTTGGGGTGCTGGTGTTTTTTTTTTTTTTTTTTTTTTTTGACAGGCAGAGTGGACAGTGAGAGAGAGACAGAGAGAAAGGTCTTCCTTTGCCGTTGGTTCACCCTCCAATGGCCGCCGCGGTAGCGCGCTGCAGCCCGCGCACCACGCTGTTCCGATGGCAGGAGCCAGGTGCTTCTCCTGGTCTCCCATGGGGTGCAGGGCCCAAGCACTTGGGCCATCCTCCACTGCACTCCCGGGCCACAGCAGAGAGCTGGCCTGGAAGAGGGGCAACCGGGACAGGATCGGTGCCCTGACCGGGACTAGAACCCGGTGTGCCGGCGCCGCAAGGCGGAGGATTAGCCTGTTGAGCCACGGCGCCGGCCTTGGGGTGCTGGTGTTTTAATGGCTAGACTAAATGCTCACTCCTCCACTGTCTGTCTGTTTAGATTTATTTTATATTATGTGAAAGACAGAGTGACAGAGAGAGGGAGAGACAAAGATTTTTCCATCCATTGGTTCGCTTCTCAAACAGCTTTAACAGCTGGGACTAGGCCAGGCCAAAGCCACGAGCCAGGAACTCCATCCAGGTCTCCCACATGGGTTGCAAGGGCTGTCGTCCACTGGCCTCCCTCCCTGAACCGTTTTTTACACTAAATTTCATGATTCTCCACAAATATTTGGAAGCATGGTTCTCAACCCTGCCATATACAATATCCCATTTTTGTAACAGATGTTTTTGTAATGCCCTGTGGATATGCTACAATAATCATATATTCTACTTTCATTCATCTAAAAAATTCTTTCGCCATTTAAAAAAAAAAAAAAAGTGCAGCATTTAAAGTCACCACTTGGGGCGCCCACATTCCATATCACAGTGCCTGGTTCTCGACACAACTCTGCTTCCGGGATAGCTTCCTGCTAACTTGCACCCTGGGAAGCAGCAGATGATGACTCAGATACGGGGGTTCCTACCACCCAGGTGGGAGGCCCAGGTTGAATTCTGGGCTCCTGTCTTGGGTCTGGCTCGGCCTTGGTTGTTGCAGGCATCTGGGGAGTGAACCAACAGATGGAAGATCTCTCTTTCCCTCCCTTTGCCTCTGCCTCTCTGTAACTCTACCTTGCAAATAAATAAATCAATCTTCAAATAAATTTTTTTTAATTTTTAAATAAAAATAAAATAAAGCCCCAGATCCAGGAACTTAAATAGGGCACTAAAAATAAAATTAAGTCAATCTAATGCTATGCTTGTCACTAGTACTGCTCACCAAATATTTGGGCCCTCTGCTTTTAAATTGAGGATTTCATTCTCAAGCTAGACAGTGCCTTGTGACTTGCTTTGGTCAATGAAAAGTTAGTAGAAATGCTGCCGTCTGTCATTCAGGCAGAGGTTTTAGTAGTCGGCACGAATTTTGCCAATGTCCCTTCCTTCTGCTGTGGAGATCATGGAAATTCTCACCGAGATGAAATTTCTGCCACCTTGGATGACTTCCATGGGTAGAGTCCTTGGCACTCTGCAATTGTGTGTGACATTTTGTTACAGTAACACACCTAGCCTGTCCTGACTGGTACAAATAATTCCTACTCTTTTAATAAAGGAACCAAAAGCAGACTTTTGGCCTCATCGTTTTGTTTTTGTTTTTTTTTTTTAAAGATTTATTTATTTATTTGAAAGTCAGAATTACACAGCAAGAGGAGAAGCAGAGAGAGAGGTCTTCCATCCGCTGGTTCACTCCCCAAATGGCCACAATGGCTGGAGCTGCGCCAATCCAAAACCAGGAGCCAGGAGATTCTTCTGGGTCTCCCATGCAGGTGCAGGGGCCCAAGGACTTGGGCCATCCTCTGCTACTTTTCCAGGCCATAGCAGAGAGCTGAATCAGAAGTGGAACAGCTGGGTCTCGAACCGGTGCCCACACGGGATGCCGATGCTTCAGGCCAAGGCGTTAACCCACTGTGCCACAGCGCTGGCCCCATGGCCTAGTAGTTAAGTTGCCTGCATTGTACATCAGGGTGCCTGGGTTTAATTCTCCACTCCAGCTCCTGATTCCATCTTCCTGTTATTGCAGACCCAGGGAGACAGCAGGTAATGGCTCAAGTACTTGGGTCCTTGCTACCCATGTAAGAGACCAGGACTGAGTTCTTGGTCCCTGCCTTTGTCCTGGCCTGGCCTTGGTTGCTGTAGGCATTTGGGTAGTGAACCAGCCAATGGAAGATTGTGTGTGTGTGTCTTTCAAATAAATCAATAAAAAGAATTATATTGGAGGATACGCATAAGCTCCATGCAAGCACGTATATAAGGGATGTAAACATCCCTGGATTTTAGTAGCCAGGGGGGACCTGGACCCAATCCCCACTGGATACTGAGATGATTGCAATGGTAAGTGTGTTTTTCACCTACAAAGGTATCTGGTGGGTGGGACACTTCACCCACAAGTGTATGCTTTATAATAATTATATGGTTCACTCCCCAGATGGCTACAATGGCTGGAGCTGCATCAGTTCAAAGCCAGGATCCAGGAACAACTTCTAGGTTTCCCACGCGGGTGCAGGGGCCCAATCACTTGGGTCATCTTCTACTGCTTTCCCAGGCCATAGCAGAGAGCTGGGTCAGAAGAGGAGCAGCCAGGACTCGAAGTGGCATCCACATGGGATGCTGGCACTGGCAGGCAGCAGCGTTACCCATATGCCACAGCATTGGCCCCTCTATTTTTTTTTAACATTTTTTTTAAAAGATTTATTTATTTGGGCCGGTGCCGCGGCTCAATAGGCTAATCCTCCGCCTAGCGGCGCCGGCACACCAGGTTCTAGTCCCGGTCGGGGCACCGATCCTGTCCCGGTTGCCCCTCTTCCAGGCCAGCTCTCTGCTATGGCCCGGGAAGGCAGTGGAGGATGGTCCAAGTGCTTGGGCCCTGCACCCCATGGGAGACCAGGAGAAGCACCTGGCTCCTACCATCAGATCAGTGCGGTGCGCCGGCCGCAGCACGCCCTGGCCGCGGCGGCCATTGGAGGGTGAACCAACGGCAAAGGAAGACCTTTCTCTCTGTCTCTCTTTCTCTCACTGCCCACTCTGCCTGTCAAAAATAAAAAAATAAATAAATAAATAAAAAGATTTATTTATTTGAAAGTCAGAGTTACACAGAGAGAGGAGAGGCAGAGAGAGAGAAAGGTCTTCCATCTGATGGTTTACTCCCCAATTGGCCGCAGTGGCTGGAGCTGTGCTGATCTGAAGCCAGTAACCAGGAGCTTCTTCTGGGTCTCCCATGCGGGTGCAGGGGCCCAAGGACTTGGGCCATATTGTACTGCTTTCCCAGGCCATAGCAGAGAGCTGGATCGGAAGAGGAGCAGCCGGGTCTCAAACCGGAGCCCATATGGGATGCCGGCGCTTCAGGCCAGGGCATTAACTCACTGTGCCACGGCGCTGGCCCCTAAGCCCCTCTTGATATTATTAATATTGCCTCATACATATACAGTTTTTGATGTGATTAAATCAAAGATTTGAGATTGGGAGATTACCCCGGATTATCTGGATTGCCCCTAAATGCAGTCCCATTTACCCTCAGAAAAGGGGGCCAGAGGGAGGTTTGACATAAGTACACTGGGGGAAAGGCAACAAAGACACACACATACACATTTGTTGCTTCTGGCCTGTAACATTGGAGTGGTGTGGCCACAAGCCCAGGAAGCTCAGCAGCACTGGAAGTTTGAAGGGGCCAGGACAAGATTTCCCCCCTGGGTCTCTGGAGGGAGCACAGCCTTGAAGTTTAACCCAGTGAACTAATTTTGGATTTCTGGCCTCAGAATTGTGAGACAACAAATTTCTGCTGTGTGTGTGTAAGATTTATTTATTTGAAAGGCAGAGAGAGAGAGAGAGAGCGAGAGAGAGAGAGAGAGCTCTTCCAGCTACTGGTTCACTCCCCAAATGGTCACAATAACATCTGAGCCAAGTCAAAGCCAAAAGCCAGGAACTCATGCTGGTGTTCCACATGGGAGGCAGGGGCCAAGAAGGTGGGCCACCTTTCACTGCCTTCCCAGGCACATTAGCAGGAAGCTGGGTGGGAAGCAGAGTAGCTGGTGGCTTAACCCACAGTACCAAGGGCCAGCCCCCAATTTCTGTTGCTTTAAGCCATTCTGTTTAAACTCACCATTGGTAGCAAATTGTTACAGCAACTAGAAAAAAACTAATACAGTGTTGTGCTTTTAAATATGTATTTATTTATTTCAAAGAGTTACAGAGAGAGAGAGGGACAATCAGAAAGAGTTGTCTTCCATCTACTGTTTCACTCCCCAGATGGCCACAAGAGGCAGTGCTGGGCCAGAGCAAAGCCAGGAGCCAGGAGCTTCTTCCAGGTCCCCCATGTGGGTGGCAGGGGCCCAAGCACTCGGGCCATCTTCCCCGGGCACTAGCATGGAGCTGGATTAAAGTGGAGCAGCCAAACTGGTGCCCATATGGGATATTGGTGTCACAGGTAGTAGCTTTATACTCTATGCCACAATGCTGGCCCACTAACACAGATGAGCTAAATTTTAAAAAAATATTATTTACTCATTCTTTTGAAAGTTATTTGAAAGGCAGAGAGACAGAGATAGAGATCCTCACTTGTTGGTTCACTCCCCAAATGACTGTATCAGGCCAAAGCAAGGAGCAGGGACATCGACCCAGGACTCCCACATGGGTGGCAGGGACGAGGGAATCAGAGTGGAGCAGGACTCCAACCCAGGCACTCGAACACAGGGAGCGAGTGTCCCGAGTAGTATCTTACCCGCTGCACCAAACGCCTGCCCCATGGATTACGCTTTCTGAACAAGACAGATGAAGACATTTTCACCACAAGGACTTTACTCCTTGGTTGTTCCTCCTTGAGAAAGGGCACACACTTTTTTTTTTTTTTTAATTTATTTATTTTTGACAGGCAGAGTGGACAGTGAGAGAGAGAGAGACAGAGAGAAAGGTCTTCCTTTTTGCTGTTGGTTCACCCTCCAATGGCCGCTGCGGCTGGCGCATCGCGCTGATCCGAAGCCAGGAGCCAGGTGCTTCTCCTGGTCTCCCATGCGGGTGCAGGGCCCAAGGACTTGGGCCATCCTCCACTGTCTTCCCGGGCCATAGCAGAGAGCTGGACTGGAAGAGGGGCAACCGGGATAGAATCTGGCACCCCGACCGGGACTAGAACCCGGTGTGCCGGTGCCGCAAGGCGGAGGATTAGCCTGTTAAGCCACGGCGCTGGCCTGGCACACACTTTTCCCTTCTCAACCCCCTGCTTTCCTGCTTCCAACCTCACGGATGGGAAGCTTAGAGCTACAGCAGACACCCTACAACTGAAGGGGGACACAGGTACTAAAGGAACACACAGTTCATAGTGACACAGCACACACGTACCCACAGCAGAGCCTGTAATTCGATAGTCCTATATGCTGGGCTCTACCCATGAGTACCTCGAAACGGTCACAGCAAACGGAATTGAGATGAATTTATCTTGGATCAAAAAATTCTGAAATCCATGCATGATTTTTTCACAATATGTATTTTCCATGAACTTTGAAGACCCCCTCTGTTGCTGTGGATTCGTTCTGAGAGGAGGAGCGCGGTGGGAACAAGAGGCGCAGAGTCACCACACAGACCCCGGGAGTCGGGTGAAAGCAGGCCAGAGGCAAGCAGCCCGCAGACCCGTTTATTTCAGGTGCCACAGCTGCTTATATAGCCAAGGCAGCCAATCCAGTCAAGGGGCGGTCTATGCCCTAACCAATCACAGCCTGTTGCCAGGCAGGCTCCGTTGCCAGGTGGTTTCCGAAGCCATTCCTGAGTAACTACGCTCATTTGCCAGCAGCCACCTTGGCGTGGCCTTCTCATTCCACCACATTTCCCCCTTTTCGTTTATTTTTGAGCAACGGGAGGCATGATTCTTGGCCATACCATTGTTGACCCTGTTTCCATGTGGTCTCCGTATGCGTCTGTGCCTGTCTTAGGTTGTCCCCCAGGGGATCTTACCCGTCCTTGGCTAACCAGCGCTCAAATCGAGAGACCACAGGATTGCTTGCTCAGATGGGGTAGGAATGAGGAACAATGGTAATCAGGAATGGCATGACCCACAGGCTGTGGGCCATGTGAGCGGCTGACCAGAGCCTGTGGGGTGTAAAACAGTAACAGAAGTGGCTATGGGCAGTTCCTCAGGGCAGGATGATAGGGCACAGCTTGACATTCGGTAGCAGGTGCATCCGCTAACAAGGCAGGCTCTCAGTCTGGTTCAGCTGGTTCTTGTTGGCTGTCAGTTGCAGGCTTGACGTTTCTGGCTGTACCCAAACACACTGTCCCGCATTCTCTGGAAAGACACAGCATATCCTCGGCCCTTGGTTAGCAGAAGCCTTTTTATGGGCGTTGGAATCCAGGGCCTGAATGTTGAGTCCGCTTCGACGTTAACGGCAAACATGCGGGTGGGATGGGGTCTAGCAGCTGCCCTGAGAGCCTGGGGTGCCCAGGGACTGCCACCAATGTGGGGATCCTCACTGGGTGTGGATGGGATGACCTCGCATGGGTTATCGCCTCGAGGTCGTCTAAGGTCATCTCAGGGGTATATGGGGGGTGGCTGACCAGGCATTGCTGCGTTGTCTGCTGTCATGTCATTTTCACTGTCGGAGCTGTCTCTCCCTAAGTCATCAACTGTTGTCTGTGAGACAGGGGCCTGGAGTGACAGGCTCTTATCACTCACAGATTCACTATGTTTAGTAATCTCTGTGGGCTTCTGAGAGGGGGGTATCTTTCCCACATTTGAGCGCTTAAGAGCAGCGCGCCACACCAACTCTAGCCAAAGGAAAGACACGCACAGCACTGCTGCCAGAACAAAGCAAATTCCTAGCCCTCAGCGGCTGATGGCATTCTGCAGGGGTCCCCTACATTAGATGGACAGACAGTGGTGTATCAGCTCGTACCTATGTCCTGTGCTTAGCGGGGGACTTCCTTGGTTCGTTAGGTCAAGGCCGTATGCCCACACAGTGTCTCCGGGGCGTCACCTCTCTCGAGTGAGGGAAGATGACTTGGTTCCGAATTCTGGGGTGGTCAGTCCCTTATGTGAATTCGCCGGGCGAACCGAAAGTAAAAGGAGGAGCCAATAATCCTCCACCTTGCGGCGCCGGCACACCGGGTTCTAGTCCCGGTTGGGGCGCCGGATTCTATTCTGGTTGCCCCTCTTCCAGGCCAGCTCTCTGCTATGGCCCGGGAAGGCAGTGAAGGATGGCCCAAGTGCTTGGGCCCTGCACCCGCATGGGAGACCAGGAGAAGCACCTGGCTCCTGGCTTCGGATCAGCGAGATGTGCCGGCCGCAGTGGCCATTGGAGGGTGAACCAATGGCAAAAAGGAAGACCTTTCTCTCTGTCTCTCTCTCTCTCTCTCACTATCCACTCTGCCTGTCAAAGAAAAAAAAAAAAAAAAAAAAAGGAGGAGCCAAGAAGCGGTGTATGCTTCTGGGCGGTGTGTGCCTAACCTGGGGTCACTTAGACCGAGGACAAGAACAAGGAAAGGGGCATAGGAGGGGGTTCTCATTCCACCACACCCCTCAAATATATGTATTTCAAAATTGTTGCACCAAAATAAACTTATAATTCCATTTTCTACCAACTTTTTAAAGCACCTTCGTAGGCGTTCACTAAATGATTAATATTTCCTTTTAAAGTTTGGGGGTCAGTGTTGTGGCACAATGGGTTAAGCCACTGCCTGGGACGCTGGAATCCCGTAAGAGCGCTGGTTCAAGTCCTGGCTGCTCTGCTTGCAATCAGCTCCCCGCTAATGCACCTGGAAAAGCAACAGCAGAAGGTCCAAGTCCTTGGGCCCCTGCACTCACGTGGGAGACCTGGATGGAGCTCCTGGCTCCTGGCTTTGGCCTGGCCCAGCCCTGGCTGCTGTGGCCATTTGGGAAATCAACCAGCGGACAGAGGATCTTTCTTTGTCTTTCCCTGTGTGTAACTCTGCCTTTCAAACAAATAAATAAGCCTTAAAACAACAAAAAAGTTTAAAGTAAATTAATTTAAAGAAAGTATTTGGAAATTATAGTACAGAGGGTTTGCGGACATGGTAAAGGTTGCGAGGTAGCACAAAGCGCCCTCACTTGGCAAAGATTTCCTGACCTTCCTCCCTGATGCTCCAGGGCTTGGGGAGCCCTGGGGCAGGGCTAATAAGCATCTTTGGGTGCAGTTCCACTTCTCCTTTGCAGATGGGACCTCAAGACATCTGAACAGACTTTCATGATTTAAAAATACACATTGGCAACCACACAGCTAAGTGTTCCGATGAGAAAAAAGGGTAATGGGGTTGTTGATGGCTTGAGCATGTTAATATCATGATGGGTATGGCAGGCAGTTAGCCATAGAGTTACATTCAGTTGCAACCCCAGAGTGAAGAGGAGAGGTCAGGGGTTAGCTGTGGGCAGACCTGGAGTTTCTGCAATGACCATACAGCTTGGACCCCTGGTTTAGAAGGCATCGACTCATGGGCCCGGTGCTGTGGTCTAGCCTGTGGCACTGGCATCCCATATGGGCACCCGTTTGAGTCCTGGTTGCTCCACTTCCAATCCAGCTCCCTGCTAATGCGCCTGGGAAAACAGCGCAAGATGGCCCAAGTCCTTGGGTCCCTGTACCCACGTGGGAGACCCAGAAGAAGCTCCTGGCTCCTGGCTTGTGATCGGCCCAGCTGCAGCCATTGCAATCACTTGGGGAGTGAACCAAGATGGAAGACCTCTCTCTCTCTAACTCTGCCTTTCAAATAAATTTTTTTTTTCAGAAGAAAGGCATATTTTCTTGTGTGTGTCCATTTTTTGTTATAGTGAACTTTTTTTATAAAGATTTATTTATTATTTGAAAGGCAGAGTCACAGAGAGGCAAGGAGAGAGAGAGAGAGAGAGAGAGAGAGAGAGAGAGTCTTCCATATTATGGTTCATTCCCCAAATGGCTGCAACAACCGGATCTGGGCCGATCCGAAGCCAGGAACCAGGAGCTTCCTCTGGGCCTCCCACATGGGTACAGGGGCTTCCCTGCTTTCCTAGGCCATAGCAGAGAGCTGGATCAGAAGTGAAGCAGCCGGGACTCAAACTGGCGCCCACATGGGATGCCAGCACCACAGGTGGTGGCTTTACCAGCTATGCCACAGCACCGGCCTCAAAATAAATCTTAAAAAAAAAAAAAAAGTTTAAAACTGGATTGAATTAAAAAAAAAAGTAGAAGGCTTTGGCTCCTAGGAACCAGGAGAAACGGGGAAACAGCCAGCAGAGGTGGATGTGGCAAAACAGGGCAGGTCCACGGGTTGGGGGCAGAGACTGAGCCAGCAAACAGGCAGGGCCTGCAGGATGGGAGCAGAGCCGGGGCCTAGACGCCGATGCCAAATAACCGTGAAACCACCCACCCGAACCCAGTCAGGCAGCACAGGGGCAACGTTTGTCGTCATCTCACCCAGCTGTAGACGCAGCTTTATCAGGGACAGGCAAGCCCGACGCATTCCAGCAGCTTTATCAGGGACAGGCAAGCCCGACGCATTCCAGCAGGGTGCAGGACGCGAGACCGGACGGGGGAGCCCTGAGTCAGGCCCCACGTGCTATTCCTTCATTAGTGGCTGTGTTTTTCACCCGCCTGACCTCTGGAGTTTAGTCCCCGAAGTCTTACGTTAATGATTCAACTAAGAAGGTCGAACTGAATCCAACCACGGTATTTGGGAGGTGGGGCCTTGAGGAAGTGATCCTATTGGATTAGCATTCCTGATGGCGTTATCATCAGAGGGACAGAAGTACACAGACGCTTGTGCTCCCGGTCTCCTGCCCCACCGCTGGACTCTGCCACGTGATGGCCATGTGGACAATGACCTTCCAGGACTTGAGCCCAAATCAAGCCCTTTCCTTGGCCCCCCTGGGGTGTTCTGTCACAGCAGTGGAAAGCAGATGAACACGGCAGCCGCCCCTTTGCTAGGCCTGCCTCCTGGGGCCCTGTGTGGGCTTCCAACCACAGCCACCGCTCCCTTCCCAGGCTGTGCGCCAGCTCCGTTACACGCACCTACTTTAAAAAAAAAAAACAAAAGATTTACTGATTTATGTGAAAGTCAGAGTTACACAGAGAGGAAAGGAGAGGCAGAGAGAGAGAGAGAGAGAGGTCTTCCATCTGCTGGTTCACTCCCCAGTTGGCCACGACAGCCAGAGCTGCACTGATCCGAAGCCAGGAGCCAGGAGCTTCCTCCGGGTTTTCTCGCGCGGGTGCAGGGGCCCAAGCACTTGGGCCATCTTCTACTGCTTTCCCAGGCCATAGCACAGAGCTGGATTGAAGTGGAGCAGCCAGGACTTGACCCAGTGCCCATATGGGATGCCGGCACTGCAGGTAGTGGCTTTACCCGCTGTGCTACAGTGCCAGCCCCCAACCACTTACTTATTAATCAAGTCTTTTACTTGTGAATAAAAGAAAGCAACTCCAGCCAGATTTGTTTTTTTAAAAAGAGGGGCACAGGAGGATATGGGCAAGTCTTTTCAATCCCGGGACAGAGGGCAGCTGGCCTCAGGAAAGCTCCAGGGAGCACAGCCAGTGGGGCCTCTCTGGGCTTCTCCTGTGCATCTGCCCCACCCCCTCCTTAGCAGACGGCCTTTTTCTGATCTTGTCAAGTCAGCAGGGAGAAGAATCCCACCGGAAGTTCCCACAGTCCCTTGCTATGGGTCCAACCACAGGCAGGATCTATAGCTGGAGCCAGCATAGCTCCAGTCAGCCACAGTGAGGGGCTGGGCAGGCCACAGACAGAAATACAGCGCTGGCGCTGTGGCGCAGCAGGTAAAATCGCGCCTGCAGTGCCAGCATCCCATATGGCTGTCGGTTCAAGTCCTGGCTGCTCCACTTCCGATCCAGCTCTCTGCTATGGCCTAGGAATGCAGTGGAAGATGGCCCAAGTCCTTGGGTCCCTGTACCTGCGTGGGAGACCTGGAAGAAGCTCCTGGCTCCTGGCTTTGGATCGGCACAGCTCCAGCTGTTGTGGCCATTTGGGGAGTGAACCAGCAGATGGAAGACTCTCTCTCTCTCTCTGTCTCTCTCTCTCCTTCTGCCTCTCTGTAACTCTGCCTTTCCAACAAATAAATCAATAAATCTTAAAAAAAAAAAAAAAGAAATATGATGTCTGGGGCCCTTCATTATGGCCTGAGGAGGAGGGACCTCAGGGAGTGTGTGGCTTTGAATCCAGGACTGACTGCTGCGAAGCGGAGAGACAGCCTTGCATGGGGCCTGCAGAGGAAGATTACGTTCACCCCGCCCGTAAGGGACACACTGACACCAAGTTCCATATGAAAATAAAGTGTAATTTGCCCAGCAAACCCCCTAGCAACCCGACGATCCCCGCGCCTGGTTCTCCTTTGCCTGCTCTGCTCCCCGAGAAGTGGGAGGTGCTCAGCTGGGAGCCGAGTACCAGGCTCAGAGGTGGGCAGGGGGCTGGGCTGGCTCCTTCCGGCCCCTGCCTGCGATGGGCCGGCCCCGCTCCTCCCAGATGGTGAGGCCGTCGCAGGAGCATATCTGCTTGGGGTTCTGGAAAAGGCCGGCGGAGCGTGCAATGATGCCACAGGCCAACCTGAGGAAGAAGGCGTGGTGAGAGCCGGGCCCCGGCCTGGGCTCCCCATACCGCAGCTGGCACAGCACGGCGTGGCCTCCCACTGGGCGTGGCTCTACTCACCTCTCCCCAGAGTTCCCTGTGACCTTGGATAAGGGGTGATCCCCCCGGCCCAGGTCATCTTCTCCTTCATCAATAACCAGGCTGCGGCCAATCACGTCCCACACCTTAAGGGGAGACAACAGGGTCAGACAGTGACACTGTCAGGAAGGCTCCCCGCCCACCACCCCCTCCCCTCCCACCTTACCTTCAGCTGCTCGTCCTCCAACCTGAAGATGGCTCGGCCGTCGGCATCGGCGTGGACGTTGCCCAAGTCTCCTCGGTGCTGGAAGAAGACCCAGCACAGGGGAGGGTCACCAGGGGAGCAGCTGCCACCCCTGGCTTCCCGGGACCTGGCTGCTCTCCCCACTCCCCCAAAGGAACAGTTCCCTCCTCGGGGCACAGCTAGTGGGGTCAAGGGAGGGGCCCAGGATCAAGGAAGGCAAAGGACACTCCCTCCCTGGCTGTGAGGGCCTGGGCAGGATGACAGCGAGCTGGGGACAGCCGGCTCCTCCTCCACGTGCTCCATCCCCCGACCACCAGGCTGCTCGCCAGCCCTGCCTCCTGCCCTGGGTGAGGCCGGCCCTGCCTCCTGCCCTGGGTGAGGCCGGCCCTGCCTCCTGCCCTGGGTGAGGCTGGCCCTGCCTCCTGCCCTGGGTGAGCCCGGCCCTGCCTCCTGCCCTGGGTGAGCCCGGCCCTGCCTCCTGCCCCGGTGAGCCCGGGCCTGCTTCTCTGTAAGCCCACTCTCCAGCCTCCTGTGGGCTCTGCGACTCTGGGAAGCCTTCACTTGCCCTAGGCCGAGGATGGCCGGGCGTGGCTTTCCCGACCATCGACCATCGTTCCCAGCTTTGAGGAACAGAGAGAAGAAACACAAGGGGGCCAAAAGCCCGCCCTGGCCCCGATGCTGATGGAAACTGAGGGTCACACATGGCTCCTGAGCGCCTCAAGTCTGCCACGCCCCGCCAGGCCTGGGAGTACACGCGGCCACCACCCCCAGGGGGACTCAGCGAGGTGGGGAGCCAGACATGGAACAGGACAGCGATCACGAGACGCAGGGTGAGGACAACAGTCAGTGTGTTGGGGGAGGGGGTGACAGGACCGTATCAGTGAGCCACAGACACCCTCAGCGATGGAAATAGACTGTCCCCAAGCTGGCACCCTGGGCAGAAGCAAACGCCTGTGCCGGTGCGGCTGGGCCACGAGGCCTCTCCGCTGAAGAACAGAGCGCGTCGCTCCGGCACTGGGAGCACGCGCTGTGCTTTATCTTGTTGTCCAGAGGGACATCTGCTGCCTGCACCCGGCACGTTCAGTTACGGCCTCTGTGTCGATTCACGGTAGGGAGATCAGGCGGTGGGGGCAGGTGACCCAGAGCCCAGAGGAGCGAGCTTGGGAGTGGGCAGTGTGGCTCCAAGGCAGCTGACCGGGGGAAGGGGCAGGGGCCGGGGAGAGGCAGCCTCTCCAGCCCCTCCCCTCAGCACACAGGCAGGTGGAACTGGGCCAGGAGAGGCCTGCAAGGTCACACCAAGAAGCTGGGCCCTGCCTATATCCTCAGGCACCAGGGCGCCAAGAAGGGTTTCAGGGCTCGGTGACTCTTGGAGCAATCCCGCTAGTGCCGGGCGTGACGAGTCAGGGCTACAGCCAAGGAAGGGAAGGGAAGGAAACCAGTCAGGGGACGTGCGAGTGACAGCCAGGCTTGGGTGTGAACTCGCACGCTGACTGCTGTCCATCTGGCCAAAACCAGGTGCCGAAATCCAAGAAACTTGCCAGCCATGGCAGGCCTGGCGGCTCGGCTCTTGCTCAATGCTTCCTCCATGTGTTATCAGGGGCTTGGGTGCAAGACAGCTGCTGACCCCAGCCCCTTCTGCTTCCCTGTCCCCGGTGGGGCTGGGGCTGGCTCTTGAGAAAACACTGCTTGCTATTTTGTGTCTCCGGGGCTTGGCTCCGGCAGGTTCCTCTGCTGGGCCTGCCGCCCCCCCCCTCACCTGCGGGGTCCCCGCCCGTCACTCAGGGCCTCAGTGAGGCACTGCCCCGTAATCACAGCCCCGTGATGGGAGGGGGCCGCACCTCCCAGGTTAGGTTACAAGAATGGGGCTTCAGTCCTGGACTCCCTGTCCCCCTCCCGTTCCCTGCTCCAAGGGAGGCCACTGGCGTGCTGTGGGCTGCCCACGTGGCAGAGGCCTGAAGTCTCTGGCCGAGAGCCAGGCGGGCGCTGGGGCTTGCCGCGCGGAGCAGACCCTCCCCGAGCATAGCCTGCGACAACTGCAGAGGCGCCCAGGGGAACCCTGAGCTAACAAGGGTTTATTGTTTAAAACTCTTAGTTCTGGAGCTGCAGCAACAGAACACTAAGAGCACAGGGCCGCAGCTGTGCCCAGTCACTGGACAAACACGCACCTCTCCAACTTCCTCGGACAGGAAGCAAAATCCTTTGGCCATTATAACGTGATGCTTATATATCAAAGTCCACCAAGGGGCTGGCATTGTGAAGTCACCCCCGTGACGCCAGCATCCCACGTGGGCACCGGTTCAAGTCCCGGCTGCTTGGCTTCTGATCCAGCTCCCTGCTAATGTGCCTGGGAAAGCAGTGGGGGACAGCCCAAGGGCTTGGGTCTCGCACCCATGTGAGAGACCCAGATGAAGCTCCTGGCTGTCGTGGCCATTTGGGGAGTGAACCAGAGGATTCACCCCCCCCCCCACCCCCAACTCTGCCTTTCAAAAAAAAAAACAAAGTCCACCACGGGCAGAGGGAAACATATCACTGGTTGGGAGGAGCTGAAACCGGTCGTGGGACAGGGTGCTAAGAAACAGGAAGTCACCGAGGGAAGGCGACCCATCCCCCATCGATCACTGCCCATAGGACGTGGAGGACAAAGTCTCCAGTGAGGTGGTGTTGACGGGCCCTTGGCACCTCTCTGGCATCTGCTACTCTGCACTGTGACCGGGACAAAGCAGTGCCTGTCTCACAGGACTTTAATAACCTTTTTGGGCAGGATTTCATCGATTTGTTTCTTCAGAATCTTCTTATAGCTACAACTACTCATTTTTCCTTCAGTGTGGTAGCACCAAAGTTCTTTGCTAACGATAAGTCTGTAAGTCTACCTTGATTACAAATGAAATGATGTCTTGATTTGCTTCAGCAGAAGCGTGGAGGAGGACCCGGGGGGGCAGCCGAAATATGACTGGACGTGATGCTGGATGACAGGGACATAAGACTTCACCACACCAGGTCCTCTACTTGGACATTTTCCATGATGTATTTAAGAAAAAATCCCGGGGCCAGTGCTGTGGCACAGTAGGCTGACTGCCTGTGGCGCTGGCATCCCATATGGGCACCAGTTTGAGTCCTGGCTGCCCCTTTTCCTATCCAGTTCTCTGCTGGCCTGGGAAAGCAGTAGAAGATGGCCCAAGTCCCTGGGCCCCTGCACCTGCATGGGAGACCTAGAAGAAGCTCCTGGCTCCTGGCTTTGGATCAGCTCAGTTCTGGCCGCTGGGGCCATTTGGGGAGTGAACCACAGGTGGAAGACCTCTCTCTCTCTCTCTGCCTCTGCCTCTCTGTAACTCTACCTCTCAAATAAATAAATAAAATTAAAAAAAAAAAAAGGCGAAGAAGAAAAAAAACCCAAACACTAAGTTTACCTAAGAAAAAAACTGAGTCAATTTAAATCCAACAGCTGAGTGACTAACAGTACAACTGCACTTGGATAAGACAAAAAACCCACAAAGATACCATGTGACTCTCCAAAGATGGGAAAATAACTCCCGGTTCAAAATGAGAATCAAGAAAGTCCTTTCAGTAAAACCACCACGTTCCACACCCCGACGTCTAGGCAGCTCTCCCTCCCTGCTCCTGCTCCTCAGGATGGATCAGGCGCTCCTTGGGGACCCCCCAGCCTCCATCAGGCTCCTGTGAGGACTAACTCACTGCACCAAGGGCTCTCTCACTGCACAACGGGCTATCCCACTGCACCAAGGGCTATCTCACTGCACCAAGGGCTCTCTCACTGCACAACGGGCTATCCCACTGCACCAAGGGCTATCTCACTGCACCAAGGGCTCTCTCACTGCACAACGGGCTATCCCACTGCACCAAGGGCTATCCCACTGCACCAAGGGCTATCTCACTGCACCACATGCCCAGAATTCAGTGACCTGCCCCCTTAGACCCTGACCTCCCTAAGGGCAAGCACCGAGCTGTACCGGGTTCTATCTCCCAAAATGTTGGTCGTAAATGTTGTCAATAAACGTTTTTAAAGTGAACCACAGAGAGGAGAGCGAAAGACCCCACCAAGAGGGAGTTCCACTCAGAGGCCCCGAGAGCTGCCGGCCCTGCCTCCGCGACCTCGGGCTCTCTCTCAGCTCAAGCCCAGCCCAGACTGACACTTACCCGGTCAGAGTCCTGGGGGCCCCCGTGAGACGTTCCATCAGGGTTAAAGTGGTCCCCACAGCTAAGGAGGAAAGGTAGCAAGTGGGCAGCGAAACAGCAGCCAGGCAGTCCGCTCTGTCTACGTCTGCTTCATCCACTCGTTCACTGAGCAGGCCTACTCTGTGCCGGGGTTTGGGTGGGCTTCTGGCGCAGGGGAGGGAGGCACAGAGGAATCCAGCACTGACTGTCACACAGCCCGGCAAACACCACGCCACAGGGCCCCTCCTCTTCCTGGCAGGGGCAACGGAGTGGTGGCAGACAGGGGCTTCAAGGTCAGATTTTTCTTCAAATCCCAACTCTGCCTCTACGGGCTCCGGGGCCTCCGGCAAGTCACCTGGCCTCCCTGCACCTCAGTCTCCTCGTCCCTAGACCCAGCCTGGCTCTGCGTGGCTCACGGGGCGGGGAGGACCGTGTGTGACAGCCTGCAGTTGAGGACGCCACACGGGCGGCAACGGCCGACTCACCTATTGCAGTTGTTGGTGAGGTCCCCGTACTGATGGACGTGGAGTCCGTGTAGCCCAGGCTCCAGGCCGTCAATGGTTCCCTCGATGAGGCAGCGCTCGGGGGTCAGCTGCAGGAAGCGCACCACCCCCTGCACAGTGCCAGGCCCCCCCAGAATGGCCACTGCTGCCCCCAGGTTCTCTGAAAGGAATCAGATCAGATGTTCAGGCTGCCTTGCCATCTCAGCCAGCCCCGCCCCACTCCTCCATCGGCATGGGGATCGGAAAAAAAGTCTCATCCGACTTGCACGCCTTCCCCGGAGCCACTCCCACCGAGAGCCCAAGAGTCCCGTGGTTAATCTGTACGCGCTCTGGGCCAGCTCCCCCGCAGACAGGCAGGGACTGGGGCCATCACGGTCACTCACGCAGCTGGCCGCCGCCCATGCCCTTGAGGACCGCCTGCCGCCCCGTGGCCTCCAGGAGTGCCTGCACCTCCTGGCTGGGCAGCGTGGTCTGCACCAAGACCATCTGGTTTTCCAGCTGCACCTCGACATCCTGGACACCTGCAAAGAGACAGAAGGCAGAGGGCAGCAGCGGGAAGAGGAACAGACCATGACCCCCACGTCCACGTTCACCCGTCTCCCTTGACAAGCTTGGAACTTGCAGTCTAGCTGTGCGGTGCTGGGTGAGCTCTTAACCTCTCCGAGTCTGCTTTTCACATGGAAAGTGGGGATAATGTCACCTCACCTCGGGATTTTCCCAAGTCCTTATTATATGTGAGACATTCCTTGTAACTTTTAATTTTATCGATGTATTTATGTATTTGAAAGGCAGAGTTGCAGAGAGAGAGGGAGAGAGAGAGAGGGAGAGAGATCTACCATCTGCTAGGTCACTCCTCAGATGGGCATATGGCCAGGGCTGGGTCAGGCTGAAGCCAGGAACCAGGGAGAGCTTCATCCAGGTCTCCCACATGGGTGCAGGGGCCCAAGCACTTGGGCCATCCTCCACTGCCTTCCTAAGCCATTAGCAGGGAGCTGGATCAGAAGTGGAGCAGGGGCCGGCACTGCGGCACAGCAGGTTAAGCCACAGTCTGCAGTGCCGGCATCCCATACGGGCGCCAGTCTGAGTCCCAGCTGCTCCACTTCCCATCCAGCTCCCTGCTAATGCACCCGGGAAAGCAGCAGAAGACAGACCAAGTCCTTGGGCCCCTGCACCCATGTGGGAGACCTAGAAGAAGCTCCTGGCTCCTGGCTTTGGCCTGGCCCAGCCCCAGTTGTCGCGGCTATTTGGGGAGTGAACCAGCAGATGGAAGACCTCTCTCTCTCTCTCTGTAACTCTGCCTTTCACATAAATAAATAAGTCTTAAACAGAAAAGAAACAAACAAAAAAAGTAGAGCAGCCAGGATTCAAACCAGCACTCGTATGGGATGCTGGCATCGCAGGTAGCTGTTTTACCTGCTATGCCACGATGCTGGCCCCTACTTATAACTTATGAAACACAGAAAATTCTTTTTAAAATGTTTCTTTAAAAGTGTGCTATCCATAGCAACATTATTCATGAGGGCCAAAAGCTGAAAACAACCCAACTGCCTATCAGCTAAAGAAAACGTAGCACCCATATGCTGGGATATTACTCAGCAATAAAAAGAAACGGGCCGGCGCCGCGGCTCAATAGGCTAATCCTCCGCCTTGCGGCGCCGGCACACTGGGTTCTAGTCCCGGTCAGGGCACTGATCCTGTCCCAGTTGCCCCTCTTCCAGGCCAGCTCTCTGCTGTGGCCGGGGAGTGCAGTAGAGTTGCCACCTGCAACAGCGGCATCCCACATGGGTACCAGTTGTGTCACGGCTGCTCCACTTCCAATCCAGCTCCCTGCTAATGGCCCCAGAAAAACAGCAGAAGATGGTCCATGTGCTTGGGCCCCTACCACCCACCCATGATGAGGTTCCTGGCTCCAGCTTTGGAGCCCTGTCACAGCCCTGGCCATTGTGGCCATCTGGGGAGTGAACCAGTGTGAAAGATTCTATCTCTCTATCTCTGTCCATAACTCTGACTGTCCAATAAGCCAATCTAAAAAGAAAACAATGCGCACAGCCCACATGTGAGTGTACAAGCTCACTTCCCAGCTTGGGCTCTCAATTTCCGCTTCCTGCTAATGCAGACCAAGGGAGGGGGAATGCAGATCGCTCAAGTCCTTGGATCCCTGCCAGCCGGGTGGGAGACCTGGCCTGGGTCCCCAGCTCTGGGCTCCAGCCCCCGTGCAGCCCTAGCAGCTGCTGGCATCTGGACAGTGAACCAGTGGGTGGGAGTGCTCTTTCTCCCTCTGTGTCCACTGGCCCCTGGTGTCTCCCATTAAAAAAAGAAAACCAATGCAGTACTGATACATGCTACAACATGGCTGAACCTTGAAATGTTACACTGTAGCCACAGGACCCTACAAGATGTTACAAGATGCTGTTTGCATGAAATGTTCAGAACAGGCTATGGAGAGGAACAGAAAGGGATATTCAGGGGATCTGTGCAAAGTGATGGTTCCACAGCTCTGTGACTAGACTGAGGACTGAGACGTGACACGGGTGGGTTTTACGGTACGAGACCATCTCAATGAAGCTGTCCCACTGTTCCACCATCCCCAGGAGCACTCGCACCGAGGGCCGGGCCCTCTGCGATGGGCTGTATTAACTCATTCAACATCCACGGGAACCGTGACCCTGTGAGTCATTACCATTGTCCTTATTTTACAGAGGTGGGAACCAAGGCACGGACAGGCTAAGACACTTGCACAAAGCTGCCATCGTAGTAAACTGTAGGGCTGGAACTCAGATCGGGCCGCCTGGCTCCACGGTCGAGCACTTGACCCACACATTCTGCAACCTAAGAAGCAGCCCCCAGCTTGCAGGCTGGATGTGACCCACCCCCACCCCAAAACTCGCTGACCCATAGCAACTCTCAGGGCCCCAGAGAAACTCGGCACAGCGCTGCTCTCAGTCCTGTTTCACTCCCTGCGCTGCCAGCTCTGTGAAGGAGCCCAACAGGGTCCACCAGGGTCAAGTTCAAGAGTCAGCGTGACCAAAAGAGGCTACGGAGTGACTGAAAGAGTCTACGGAGTGCCCACTGCCCCTGAGAGCCCTGTGGCCACTCCTGTGTGCAGAAGCCTGCGGGCTGACTCTCACTCCTGGAGACAGTCTCACACACCTTTCACTTTACCTTGTTTGAGAGATGATTAAAAAAAAAATCACTCTGGCTACTGGAGGGAGCAACCGAATCCCAGGGAGCTCGCCCAGGAGGCTCTCGCTCAGGTCAGGTCAGGGAGAGGCCACGGCGGGGGCCTCTAGACTGGGGTCTCCCATGAAGCCGGAGAGCCAGACGCCTCCTGAGTTCCTGACCGGAGTCTCACCCAACAAGTGCAGCAATGAGGTCCAGCAGCCTCGCCGAGCCAGCCCCTGGTTAGCTCGGGGGTCAGGGAGGAAGAACACAAAGCCACAGGGAAGTCAGGGCAAGTGGTAAGTGTGTGAAGCAACTCCTGGGAAGGGAACAAACCCTCCTTGCCAAGGCCCTAGCCCCATCCTGGAGAGACCGAGTGTGTCTGTCTGTCCGTCTCTCTCTCTCTCCCCCTAAAATGGGCCAGAGCCACGGTTGTTTGCTTTGTCCCAGGCGCCATCTGCCGGCGACAGCTGCCTGCTATGCAGTGGGGAAGGCTATGCCCAGTCTGGCTCTTCACTCTCCAGGATACCTGGGGTCCAGGACAGCGGCAGGGCAGGCTTGAGACTACTTGAGGCTCCGCCTCCGGGTCTCTGTTTTTAGTTTTTTTGCATCTGTTTAATGGGAGCAGCGTGGGCCTCAGAGATTGGCTGGGTCCCTCCCGGAAGCCTCCTTGGAACCGTCGCCAGAAGTCTGTCCGGCTCCTACCTGCCACCCCTTGCAGGGACTTGCGCACCGCGTCCACGCAGCTCTGACAGGTCATCTGCACGGCGAACTCCAGCTGCAAGGGCGACGACAGCGGGGCACGTGTCCGGCTTGACCGCTTCCCACCCTCCCTGTGACCACCCCAACCTCCTGGGGACACTGCCCACGTGATCCCTCTTCAACCTTCTTCATGATTTCCCACGCTCCTTCCAGGGCCGTGGTCTCACCGCCACCCACCCAAGCCCACGGCGGGGCCGCTGTCCACGCACCGCAATTTCAACCTAGCGGCCCCAGGCCCCGCCCCAGAAGCCCGCTCCTTCCCCGCTTCTAGAAATAACGACCACCCCGGGGCGCCGAGGCTCTGGGCCCGACGAGGCTGCACACGAAGACTCGACCCTCACCGTGCAGAGGGTCGCGTCGTCAACCGAGTCCGAAGCCATTCCGGACGGGGGCGCCGGCCCACGGAGCCCAAGGAGCAGCCACACAGCGCAGCACCGCGGAGGGGGCGGAGCCTTTGGAAGCCACGCCCTTAGCCCCGCCTCCCCGTGCGTAGGCACGCAAGGCCCTCCCCCGACGTCTGGCGGGTACGCAGCCGCGGGCCGCGCAGGCTCACTAGGGCCCCGGTTGCCTTAGTAACCGCGTGGTCTCGTCTGCCCGGCGGGCGGGCACCGCCGGCGCCAAGATGGAGTCGCAGCCGGCGGAGCGTGAGCTCCAGCGGTTTTACCACCAGTTGCTGAGTCCGCTGTCGCTCTTCCCGCCACGCAAGGCGACGCCCCCGGAGCCCCAGAAACCGCACAAGCCCCGCCCGCAGGAGGGTTCGCTTCTGCAGGCCGTCCCGTACGCGAAGCTGACCGTAGCCTCGCTGTGCAGCCAGGTGGCCAAGCTGCTGGCCGGCAGCGGGCTGGCGGCGCGGGTGCCCCCCGAGAGCCGACTCCGTTTCATCCAGGTCATCCTGAACGAGCTCAAGTGCAGCTGGCGGGAGCCTCCCGCCGAGCCCAGCCTCAGCTACACCGCCAACCAGAGGCTGCGGAAGCGGCTCGAGGCCTACGTGCTGCTCAGCAGCGAGCAGCTCTTCCTGCGCTACCTGCACCTGCTGGTGGCCATGTCGACCCCCTCGGGGATCTTCACCGAGTCAGCCAACCTCACCCGGCTGGCCGCCAGCCTTGCCAGGGACTGCACCCTTTTCCTCACCAGCCCCAAGGTCTACCGTGGCCTGCTCGCCGACTTCCAGGCCCTGCGGCAGGTGCAGCAGGCAGAGAAGCCGCGCCCCGTCTGCCCGGTCGTCCCCGGGCCTCACAGCACGGGCTTCGGCCAGGTGCCCTGCTCTGACCTGACGCTGAGCTACCTCATCCAGCTCAGCCGCCCGCCGGAGCTGCTGAGTGAGCCGGACGTGGACCCAGTGAAGGAGCTGAAGTCCATCCCGGAGCTGAAGAGGCGGAAGCCCCTGCGCTGGCTGCCCTCCCTGAGGAAGCAGAGAGAGCTGGAATCAAGCCTCTCCCAGCGTGAGCCGGCGCCCAGGCGTTCCACGACGCCCGCCCACAGGGCGCCCCCCACCCGCGCCTCTCCTCGCAGCCTGCGGCTCCCGAGGGGCCAGTCCATGCCCTGCCTGCGCAAGGGCTGGAAGCTGGCAGAGGAGCTGGGGCTGCCCCCGCTGCCCGCCCGCCCTTTGACTCCGCTGGTGTTGACTGTAGAACGCCAGCCCGAGCTGACTGGCGATGTCGTGGCTCACGATCTGAAGCAGATGATGAAGAACATGACCTTGGAGTGGACGCGCTACCGAAAGGCGGACCTGGGGCTGCCCCTGCTCCTGCGGGTGGCCACCCGCCGCCCAGCCGCCGCCCAGTGCCTGGAGGAGCTTCAGCGGATGCTGGGAAGCCTCCAGGAGGAAGAAGCCTCCAGACAGTGGGACCTCCAGGCCCCCAGGGGCCCCCCACTGCACCCGCAGCCAGTGACCGTGGCCGTGAAGGTGGGAAGTCAGTTGGTGGTGCAGGTAGCTGCCGTGCGGCTCTCTGATCGGAACGTCTTGGGTTCTTTCCACGTCGAGGAGGCTGGAGTCCTGTATAACCACCTGGCTGGCGAGCTGGATCCCAAAGTCATGGAAGAAATGGATGCTGACCCCTTTGTCGGCAACAGCACCGGGCAGATCTACGCGGAGCTGATGAGCCGCGTCTCCACCGACCACTTCCGTCTGGACCAAGGGCCCCTGATCGAGCCTGCGGCAGACAGAGACTGGTCAGCCTTCCTCTCCTCCTGCTTGCTACACCAGGACAAGAAGTTCCGGGTCATCAACCCTGAGCTGGCCGAACTTTACTCCCAGAGAGCAGACAAACAGAAGCCCAGCCCCGCCAACGTGCCCACCTTCAAATCGCCCCTGGTGAGCAAAACCTGGGGGAAGCGGCTGAAGAAGGACTCGTGGGTGAACTGGTGGAAAAACGCCCTGTCCGTGGACGACTACTTCAGCTACCTCTCCAGCCGCGAGACGGATTTCCTCCATGTCGTCTTCCACATGTACGAAGACGAGGCCCTCGCGGAGGCTGCCGTGCCTGTGCCGCAGGCCCTGGAGATTCAGCGCCCTCCCCCCTTGGTGGCAGACGACGAGCCAGACTTTGTGCCAGGACAGTGGAACTGGAGCACGGTGCTGAAGCACAGGCTAGGGGCCGGGAAGACCCACCTCCTGGGAGAGCCCCACAAGATCCTGAGCTTGCAGAAGCGACTGGAACAGCTGTGGCTTGTGCTCGAGGTGCCGGCCCAGGACCGGCTGAGCATGGCCATCAAGTACAGCTCCAACGCCCGCCTCCGGCAGCTGCCCTTGTTGGTGAGTGCCTGGGAGCGGGCCCTGAAGCCCATCCGGTTCCGGGAGATGCTGCTCGGGCGGCTGGAGTGGTTTGAGCGACAGGCCTCCGACCCCAACCGCTTCTTCCAAAAGAGCGACTGGGGCCTGAGCCACCTCCTGGAGGAGGGTCAGTTCCGCAGCCACCTCCGCCGGAAGCTCAGGCTGCTGGAGGCGGCGCTGGTCGTCCTCCTGGAAGAAATCGAGTCCGTCTTTGGGGAGCCGGTGACCTTCAAGGGGCGGCGCTACCTGGACAAGATGAAGCGAGACAAAGTGGAGATGCTCTACTGGCTGCAGCAGCGGCGGCGGGTTGGCCACGTGGTCCAGGCCCACAGGGCCTCCCACCGGTCAGCCCTGCTCAGGAGGCACCGGGGCCAGCCTTTGGTAACGCCCAGGAATACGCCCGTTACCCTCTAGCCAGGCCCGGTGCCCGCAGGTCCCTCCTTCACCCGCCCCCCACAAACACCCGGCAACTCGGCCAAACCTCTCGACAGCTTTGGAAGAGGAAATCATGGGTTTGGCTCTCTGGGAGTGCAGGGTTCGGGAATACCGTGCCTTCAGCTTACAAAGCCAGGGAGATAAAGGCTCTTTGGACACTGAAGTTCTTGTAAGAGAATCCCCAAGCCCAGGATTCCCCTTTATGTCAAGCCTTGCAGAATACAACCAAAATCAAAATCTATTAAAAGAACCGAGCCCATCCCTTGGAGTTCACTGTAGTGGGAAGGTCAGACAGAGGCTCGGATTGGCAGTGCTGTCTCACTGGGCGAAGCTGGCAGGCCCGGGCCCCACTCGGAGGCTCCGCGGCAGGGTGGTAACTCCTGGTAGCTCCAGGGCTCCGGAGCTAGTCAGACGTAGGTTTCAATGTGGCCAGTTACCCGACATCTCTGCCCCTGGATCCTCCAAGGTCATCACTTCTTCCAGCCCTCGCGCACTATTGGTAGGGCCTAAATCCATAATTGAATTTTTTTTTTTTTTGACAGGCAGAGTGGACAGTGAGAGAGAGAGACAGAGAGAAAGGTCTTCCTTTGCCGTTGGTTCACCCTCTAATGGCCGCCGCGGTAGCGCGCTGCGGCCGGCGCACCGCGCTGATCCGAAGGCAGGAGCCAGATGCTTCTCCTGGTCTCCCATGGGGTGCAGAGCCCAAGGACTTGGGCCATCCTCCACTGCACTCCCTGGCCACAGCAGAGAGCTGGCCTGGAAGAGGGGCAACCGGGACAGGATCGGTGCCCCGACCGGGACTAGAACCCGGTGTGCCGGCGCCGCAAGGCGGAGGATTAGCCTGTTGAGCCACGGCGCCGGCCCCATAATTGAATTTTTACCAGTTAACACACGCACATAACATAAAGTGCAGCAGGGTTTGTACTAAAACGTAGGTCTCCTTGCCATACCCACCCTCCAAATCTCAGTCCCTCTTCTTGGGGGACGACCACCGTTCCCAGTTTATCATATTCAACACATGCTTGTTTAGCACCTACTAGGTGTTGGGTGTTTGGTCTTATCATCGACCTAATCAAAAGTCCCCACCCTTTTACATTCTTGGTGTGGAGCGGCCCGGCCTGAGGGGGGAGATGAGGAGTTGTGACCAGACGTCAAGGGGCAAGTTAGATTATGGAAAGCCTGCTGGGGCACTGCACAAAGTATTTCAGAGTCGGCCTGTGCAGATATGGGCATTCTAATGTGTGTGATGTGGGCCTTTATTCCTGACCCACCTCGGGCTTACCCATATAACTGCCTCATTCTCTTATTTTGAAAAATGTATTTATTCACTTTGAAAGAGCAGCACAGGGAGAGGGAGAGGCCTTCCATTCACTGATTCACTCCCCAAATGGCCACAAAGCCAGGTCTGGGCCAGGCTGAAGTCAGGGCCAGGAACTCCATCTTGGTCTCCCACATAAGTAGCAGGGGCCCTTCTTCCACTGCCTTCCCAGGTGCATCAGCAGGGAACCGGATCGGAATCGGAGCAGCCGGGACTCGAACCAGGACTCTGATAGGGATGCTGGTCTTTCGGGCAGCAGCTTCACCGGTCGCACCACAACGCCAGCCACATGTCTCTTGCTTTACTGATGACAAAATGCTTTTCACTCTCATTTGGCTGATTCTCAACCTGCCCCTAAAGTGGGGGAGCCATGACTAAGCCCAGTCTTGAGGCCCTCTCCTACCTTTGCCCTGGGTGTCCAGCTGCAGGAGGGCCCCTGCCCTGTGCCAGTCTCTCTGCAGCCAGAGGCCCTGTCCCATCCCAGCAAACCCTGTTGTGAACCAGCCATTGGCCAGTCTCGTGCTACAGAGCTTTCAGGGTGCTATTTCAGTTCATCCTCACGACAATTTTTTCTTTAAGATTTATTTACTTGAAAGGTAAAGTCACAGAAAGAGGACGAGATCTTCCATCCACTGGTCCACTCCACAAAAGTCCACACTGGTCAGGGCAGGGCCAGATCAAAGCCAGGAGCCTGGAACTCCATCTGGGTCTCCCTTGTGGGTGACAGGGGCTTAAGTAATTGGACCATCTTCCACTGCTTTCCCAGGCATGTTAACAGGGGGCTGGATAGCAAGTGGAGCAGCCGGGACTTGAACCGGCGCTCACGTGGGACGTCAGGGTCACAGACAGCAGCTTCACCTGCTGTGCCACGACAGTGGCCCCAGAACATGTATCTGTCAGTAATTATCCCCTGAGCACCAGTTTCGTGCCAGGTGCTGGTCCAAATGCTGACTTAGTCTGGTACCTTAGAGGCGCTGGGCCCAGTACACTGCAGGTACAACTGGCCCTCCCCTCTTAGACCTCACATGCTGGTGGTGGACAGTTGTCATGGTAAAACCCACAGTGAAACGGGAACAGACGAGAGGGGAGGAAGTGGAGTGGACAGGAGGAAGTGCAGCAGAGTGGCCATCTGGACCGGGGGTTGTTTCCGGGGGGAGCCCTTGGAGGGTGAAGAACAGGCGGGAGCTCACGTGAGCGAAAGAGCCCTGGGTGGGCGTGTCCTGGTGGCCTGAGGGGCATCCGGTCAGAGAAACAGGTCTGAACAGCTTCGGTCAGAGAAGCTAGGTGCACCTGGGGACAGGAGGCTGCGACTGGAGGTAAGACCAGGTGAGAGACAAGCGTGGGCAGTTAGGAGGAAAACTTTGCCGTTGGGTGGGGAGGTGAGCACAGTCAAGCGCTGTGGTGTCGTGGGTAAAGCCCCTGCCTGCAGTGCGGGCATCCCATATGGGCGCTGGTTCGAGTCCTGGCTGCTCCGCTTAGGATGCAGTGCTCTGCTATGGCCTGGGAAAGCAGTGGAGGATGGCCCAAGTCCTTGGGTCCCTGCACCCATGTGGGAGACCTGGAAGAGGCTCCTGGCGCCTGGCTTCAGATTGGCACAGCTCCGGCTGTTGTGGCCATCTGGGGAGTGAACCAGCAGATGGAAGACCTCTCTCTCTATCTCTGTCTCTCTCTCTGCCTCTGCTTCTGCCTCTCTGCCTTTCAAATAAATAAGTAAATCTTAAAAAAAAAAAAAAAGTCTCCCCACCCCAGGTGTCTGGCTTGGGCCTGGGGATCCTTGATGAGGTAAGTGGGGTTCAGTACTCACAGGCCTCCCTCGTGCCTCCCAGACACCCACGTGGAGACCCAGAGGCAGTCTCCTTTCTCTTCCTTAGATTCTGACGGGAATTCTGCTAAAGATTGGAAGCCTCTTTTGAACAGCGTGCGTGTACATGTTTGTCCTGTAGCTGCTCTGATACCACAGACCGATTATTTCCTGGGCCACTGTAACCCTCTGGGTCCCGAAATATGTATCAGAATGAGTTAGTTCAAATTTTACCAATGGTACAGTTTTTAAAAAAATATTTATTTATTTACGTGAAAGGCAGAGTTATAGAGAGGCAGAGAGAGAGAGAGAGGTCTTCCATCCTCTGCTTCACTCCCCAGATGATCACAGTGGGGGGAGCTGAGCCGATCCAAAGCCAGGACCCAGGAGCTTCTTCCGGGTCTCCCAGGCAAGTGCAGGCTCCCAAGAACATGGGCTATGCCACAGCGCTGGCCCCAACATTACAGTTTTAAAAGAACATTAGGGAATAAAAAGTGCCTGTAATACCATCATCACAGTGTAGCCCAGCCAGGGGCCCGGAAACCCCAAAGTCCCCTTCATTGTCTGTGTGACCTCGGGTGAAAGATTTCATCTCCTTTCCATCCATCCACATACCCATCCATCCACCCAACCATTCCCCACCCATCCACCCCTCCATCCATCCAACCACCACACCCATCCACCCCTCCATCCATCATCCAACTACCCCCACCCATCCACCCATCCATCCATCCATCCAATCCCCCATCCACACAACCCCTCCATCCATCCATCCAACCACCCTCATCCATATACTGCTCCATCCATCATCCAACCACCCCATCCACCCCTCCATCCATCATCCAACCACCCCCACCCATCCACCCCTCCATCCATCATCCAACCACCCCCACCCATCCACCCCTCCATCCATCATCCAACCACCCCCACCCATCCACCCCTCCATCCATCATCCAACCACCCCCACCCATCCACCCCTCCATCCATCATCCAACCACCCCCACCCATCCACCCATCCATCCATCCATCATCCAACCACCCCCACCCATCCACCCCTCCATCCATCATCCAACCACCCCCACCCATCCACCCCTCCATCCATCATCCAACCACCCCCACCCATCCACCCATCCATCCATCCATCATCCAACCACCCCCACCCATCCACCCCTCCATCCATCATCCAACCACCCCCACCCATCCACCCCTCCATCCGTCATCCAACCACCCCCACCCATCCACCCCTCCATCCATCATCCAACCACCCCCACCCATCCACCGCTCCATCATCCAACCACCCCCACTCATCCACCCCTCCATCCATCATCCAACCACCCCCACCCATCCACCCATCCATCCATCATCCAACCACCCCCACCCATCCACCCATCCATCCATCATCCAACCACCCCCACCCATCCACCCATCCATCCATCATCCAACCACCCCCACCCATCCACCCATCCATCCATCATCCAACCACCACACCCATCCACCGCTCCATCCATCCATCCAACCACCCCCACCCATCCACCGCTCCATCCATCATCCAACCACCACACCCATCCACCCCTCCATCCATCATCCAACCACCACACCCATCCACCCCTCCATCCATCATCCAACCACCCCCACCCATCCACCCCTCCATCCATCATCCAACCACACCCATCCACCCCTCCATCCATCATCCAACCACACCCATCCACCCCTCCATCCATCATCCAACCACACCCATCCACCCCTCCATCCATCCACCCATCCAACCATTCCCCATCCATCCACCCCTCCATCCATCCTTGCACCCACCCACCCATCTGTCTGCCATCCGTCCCACATTTGGTGAGCCCTCTGTGTGGGTACAGCAGCGTCAGGCGTGGGGTGCTCAGCGTGTTCCTTATTAGCAGCCTAATCTCAGCCTCAGTGTCACAGGTCCCCCTCATCCAAAGGAGAACCATGGCGTCTCAGAACACTTTGTTGCTTCAAGCCACCGTGAGTGCAAAGGCCCTGCGACAGGAAATTGTGGAGTTTATGGATGGAAAGGGACTCATGCGGGGGAGGGGGGGAGCAGAGAAGCACGAGATGAGTTCAGACAGGAGGCCAGGGCCGCCAGCATGGAGGGCGGGTGTCACTCAGTGCAGGGAGCTCAGCCACGGGTCGGCCACGGGTGGGCCACGGGTCGGCCACGGGTCAGCTGAGCTGAGTCGCAGACTGAGAAGGCAGTGACAGCCCGAGGTGGGTTGGGGAGGACTCTCAGGATCCACACCTGGGAACGAAGCCGGACTGGGCAGGGGCGAAGCTGGGCTGCTGAGCTGTCTCCAGGGACACCTCCCTCCCCAGCCCTGCAGGGGGTTCTGATGGGCCTTCAGGGTCCTCAGGAGATGCAGCACTGGGCGAGGGGGCGGGGCTCGGTGTGGGCAGCTCCCACTCCCACAGCACGCCCAGCCCCGGGCTGGTTGACACTGAAGAAGGTGCCTGTGGCTGCTTCGTGGGAAGATCACGGGAGGCCAGAGAGGATCTAGGCAGGCAGGCGTCAGTGCCAACCTGGGCAGGGAGAGAAGTGGGCGGGTCCCGGGCAGGTGGGGAGGTGGAATCCAGAGCTCTGGAAGGGAGGAATCCGGGCGTGTCCGAGCCTCTCTAAGCAACTGAGGGAATCGTGATGCCAGGTGCTGGGTGGGAGAGCCCTGAGGCAGACCCAGGTGGAAACAGCATGTCGTTCTGGGTAGGTCAGAGAGCCAGGAGCTGGCGGCAGGAAGCGCAGAGGCCAGATCATTTTTAGCTGCACGCAGATTAGATTGAGCTGCTTTTCACGCAGTGATACCAAGTCCTCCTCTGGCCCTGCCTCCTTGACCCCGGCCATAATGAGCTATTTAGGGTGTCCCAGGCCTGGCGGACGCTTGGGAATGTGCAGGCCCGGGCCTCACCAGCGCCACCGTGTGCCAAAGAGAAGTCATAACAGCAGTGAGCTCCCAGACCAACTCAAACGCTGCGAATTCTGAAAAATTTCAAGGCAGGAAGGAGAGGAGGAGCCTCAGAAGAAAGATATGGCGAGGCCCTGGAGCCTGAGAAAATTATTTCAGGAGAATAAAATGGCGTTATTATACGAAGATGCTGCAGAAAGTTCACGGAAAATGGAACTGAAAGATGTTTATTTTGGCAGCAAAAATCCATGTATAGTTTTTACACAGTGTGCTTTTTTCAAAAGTCTATTTTATTTATTTGAAAGGCAGAGTGGGGGTCGATGCTGTTGTGTAGCGGGTAAAGCTGCCACCTGTAGTGCTGGCATCCCATATGGGCACCTGTTCCAGTCCCGGCTGCTCCTCTTCCAATCCAGCTCTCTGCTATGGCCTGGGATAGCAGTGGAAGATGGCCCAAGTCCTTGGGCCCCCACACCCATGTGGGAGACCCGGAAGAAGCTCCTGGCTCCTGGCTTTGGATCAGCGCAGCCCTGATTGTTGCAGCTATTTAGAGAGTGAACCAGAAGATGGAAGACCTTTCTCTCTCTCTCTCTCTCTCTCTCTCTCTCTCTGTAACTCTGCCCTTCAAATATATAAATGACAATCTTAAACAAAAAAGAACAAGAAAGGCAGAATGACATAAAGGAAGAGAGAGAGAAAGAGATCTTCCATCCGCTGGTTCACTCTCCAAATGTCTGTAGCAGCCAGGGCTGGGCTAGGCCAAAGCCAGGAGCCAGGAGCTCCACGGGGTCTCCCATGTGGGTGTCAGGGACTCAACGAACTGGGCCATCACTGCTGCCTCCCAGGGTCACGTTAGCAGGAAGCTGATGGGAACCTGAGCGGCTGGGACTTGAACTAGGCCCTCATATAGAATTTGAGTGTCTCAAATTATGGCTTAACCTGCTGTGCTACAATACCCACTAATAGTGTGCATTTTCATGAACTTCATTTTATTTTATTTTTTAAAATTTATTTGAAAGGCAGAGTTACAGAGAGAGGCAGAGAGAGAGGTCTTCCATCTCCTGGTCCACTCCCCAGATGGCCGCAATGGCCAGAGCTGTGCCAATCCAAAGCCAGGAGCTTCTTCCAGGTCTCCCACCTGGGTGGCAGGAGCCCAAGGACTTGGGCCATCTTCTGCTGCTTTCCTAGGCATATTAGCAGAGAGCTGGATCAGCAGTGGTGAAGCTGGGACTTGAACTGGTGCCCATATAGGATGGCAGCACCACAGGTGGAGGCTTAACCTACTATGCCACAGCACCAGTCCTTCAATCTCTCTCTCTCTCTCTCTCTTTTTTTTTTTTTTTTTTTTTTTTGCAGTAGGAGCCAAGAACTCAATGCAGGTGTCCCACGTAGGTGGCAGGAACCCAGTCACTTGAGCCATCACCACTGCCACCCAGGGTCTGTGTTAGTAGGAAGATGGGACTAGGAGCAGACCTGGGATTAGAACCCAGGAACTCCTATTTGGGATGTGGGCATTCCAAACAGTGTCATTGGGGGGAAAAAAAAGCTTTATTTATTTATTTGAAAGTCACAGAGAGAGAGAAAGAGAGAGAGGATAGCTTCCATTTGCTGGTTCACTCCCCCAAATGGCCACAATGACCAGAGCTTGGCCAGGGCCAGGTCCAAGGCAGGAGCCCAGAATTCCCTCTGGGTCTCCCATGTGGGCGGCAAGGGCCCAAGCACCTGAGTCATCTTCAGCTGCTTTCCCAGGCAACATTAGCAGGCAACTGGATTGGAAGTGGAGCAGCTGGGACCCAAACTAGTGCTCATATGGGATGCCAGCATCGCAGGCAGCAGCTTAACCCACGGTGCCAACTACACCGGCCCCCCAAGCAGCGTCTAAATCCCTGCCCACCCCCAGAACCATTCTGAATTCAGCCGGATGCAGCATATTGCCTTCAGGGACCCCATCTTCTGAAACGGTAAATAACCCTTCCAAGATCCAAGCTTATACAAGGAAAACTCTTCCCTTGAGTTTTCCATTAGTAGCATTTCTGGAATAGTGCACGTAATATTATGTGCTTACACGAACAACAGAGTTCAAGTTATTGGCTTAGATTACTGTGACCAGGGTTTCCACTTCCGTAAGAACCAGTAGGACATTGGAAAGTCACGTAGACAGGAAACAGCTCTCTGTTCAATGGGGCTGTTGCAAGAACTGAAGGACTGGCCGCACCCCAGGCCCCATCCACTATAAAGACCAGAGAGCCCTGATCAATGTGATAACCAAAGGCACCAGCGCACATCCCAGTCCAAATTCCCAGGGACGGCAGATCTCCGTAGCAGCTGCCGCGTGGTTAACCGTCGGCCACCTAACCTCTGCTTGTTGTTCTTTCTGGGCACTTCCACAGAGACCTGGGCTTCCACACCTTCCTCTTTTTTTTTTTTTTTACAGGCAGAGTTAGACAGAGAGAGAGACAGACAGAGAAAAAGGTCTTCCTTCCATTGGTTCACCCCCTAAATGGCCTCTATGGCCAGGGTGCAGCACCAATCCGAAGCCAGGAGCCAGGTGCCTCCTCCTGGTCTCCCATGGGGTGCAGGGCCCAAGGATGTGGGCTATCCTCCACTGTACTCCTGGGCCATAGCAGAGAGCTGGACTGGAAGAGGAGCAACTGGGACAGAATCCGGCGCCCCGACCGGGACTAGAACCTGGGGTGCCGGCGCCGCAGGCAGAGGATTAGCCTAGTGAGCCACGGCGCTGGCCTTCTTCTTCTTCTTTTTCTTCTTCTTCTTCTTCCTCTTCCTCTTCCTCCTCTTCCTCCTCCTCTTCCTCTTCTTCTTTTTTTTTTTTAAGATTTATTTTATTTATTTGAAAGACAGAGTTACAGAGAGAGGGAGAGACAGAGAGAAAGGTTTCCCATCCACTGGTTCACTCCCAAAAGGACCACAACGACCAGAGCTGGACTGATCCAAAGCCAGGAGCCAGGAGCTTCTTCCGGGTCTCCCACGTGGGTGCAGGGGCCTAAGCACTTGGGCCATCTTCTACTTTCTCAGGCCATAGCAGAGAGCTGGATCGGAAGTGGAGCAGCCAGGACTCAAACCGGTGCCCATACAGAATGCCAGCACAAGTGGTGGCTTTACCCGCTACACCACAGCGCCGGCCCCCTGAGTAGGATTTTGGAGAGCTGCCTGCTGTTCTCGAAGGGCAGGAGATGTGTGCAGAGGTGCCTGGAATGGATCAGACCATACACTTGTGAACGGAGACCTCCATACATCAGGTGACCATTCCCGAAGCAGAAACCCTGCTGTTTGCCCTGATACCAGGAAGGTCAGTGCCGCCTGGCCAACTGGGGCATCGGCCACCAGTTTCTACCCAAGGGCAACATTGCCTCTCTGTAACTAGGACAGACCTGAACCCTCGTGGCAAAAGTGCTTGTCCCCCCTGACTCAGGGGTTCCATCCCCAACATCTTACGTGAAAGATACCACGAAGGTAGAAACTGCATCCAGTTGTGGGGTTTGGAGGAGGGGCCCCTGGAATGGGAGTGGATTGGACAGCGTTGTTAGGGCGGGCCCCTGGAATGGGAGTGGATTGGATGGCGTCGTTAGGGCGGAGCCCCGTGATTAAATCCTGACCACACAGACACAGACAGACACACACCCTCCCTGTCTCTGGCCCTGTGATGCCCCCTGCCTCCTAGAAACGGCAGGCAAGAATGCCCTGACCAGAGGCCAAGCCGAGGGGCCCTGCCCGACCTCAGACTGCGAACCTCCAGGATATGAGCAAAGAAACTTTTTCCTTGTCGGCTGCCTCAGGCACTGAGTTCTAGTGATGCCAAGCCGGCCGATTAAGAAGGTTGGATTCAATCCCTAAGGAGCCTGGGCCCCTGCACCCACGTGCGAGACCTGGAAGAAGCTCCTGGCTGCTCTCTTCGGCCTGGTCCAGCCCCAGCTGTTGCGGCCATCTGGGGAGTGAACCAGCAATGGAAGACCTCTTTCTCTCCCCCCTCTCTCTGTAACTTTGAGTTTCAAATAAATAAATAAATCTTTAAAGGGGTGCGGGGCGGGATCGGGGTGGCAGCAGCCAACCCACCCCTAGTCACCCCCTGGGCCCTGAGGGCTGGAGATGATGTGAAAGGGAGGGAGGCCGGGTGCTGGCTGTGCCTCCCTTAGCTGAGGGGCCTAAAACAATTGAACAGAAGCAGACGGCCGAATGGCGGCTACCAGGAGGGGAGAGGAGGTAGGGGAGAGGAGGAACGGGAGGTTCAAAGGGAGCAAAGATTCAGACAGGAGAAACACATTTGATTTTCCCTTTGAGACGTGCCGCAGGATGTGAGGACAGGAAATTCAGCGCCGTGCACGCCAATGGCGCTGAGAGGACAGACCTCACCGGCTCTTAGCGCTTGGAAGCCAAGTATTCGAGGTGCCAGGTAGGTTAACTGGATTTAATCATTGCACAATCATATCATTTTGCAGCCCGTAAATGGACCCAGCGGCCATGTGTCAGGATATCACCTGGGAAAGGCCCCTGGGAGTTAGGCAGGCTGAGGGGACGGCCAGGGAGAGGGTCCCAAGGTGTGCGAGCACCAAGCATCTGAGCAGATGCGGGGACCGAGGCTGGGGTGTGCAGTGCACGGGGCGGAGAGAGGACCTGCTGGCCTGGGACTGGCTCCTGTCGGGCAGACGAGGGCAGCCCCAAAGAGCTCAAACCAGGGCCGGGCACAGCAGGGTAAGAACAGCATCTGCAGGACCCCTCCTGCACAGGCCTGGCCCTCAGCCGGCAGCGCCACCCAGGCTCCCGCACCGCTCTCCTCTCCAGACCTCTGCTCCTGGGAAGGTCGGATCTGGACTAGATGATTTTTTTTTTTTTTGAAAGGCAGAGTTACAGAGAGAGAGGAAGAGAGAGAGAGAGAGAGAGAGAGAGAGAGAGAGAGAGGTCTTCCATCCACTGGTTCACACCCTAGACAGCCGCAGTGGCCAGGGCTGTGCCAGGCCAAACCTAGGACCCTGGAGCTTCTTCCTGGTCTCCCACGTGGGTACAGGGCCCAAGCACGTGGGCCATCTTCTACTGCTTTCCCAGGCATATTATCTGGGAGGGGATGCACAGCGGTGCCCATATGGGACTCTGGTGTGGCAGGTGGCGGCTTATATCCACCAGGCGGCAACGCCGGCGCTGGTGCGGGACGGTCATTCCCTGTTCCCCCAGCCCCATCTGGGAGTCTGAGTCTAACTCCCTTGAACTCCCGGTCCCTGCTTCCTCTTCCTCGCTGAGAGCATCCTGCCGGAAAACATCCTTTTCTCAGACCGCGAGCTGCCAGCATCCAGCACCGGTGGATGCACCTGCGCCTGCCCCGCATCAGGACCGTTCCCACCCAGACGGAGTCACTCTTGTCTGACCCAGCCCACACTCGCGGCCGGGAAGGCTCCTAGTCCGCCCAAGATGAGAGCTGTCTCAAGTCCGCCCCACGCGTCCCACGCGTCCCACGCCTCACACGGACGCATGGATAGCTGTAGCAAAGTCTGTCAATATTCTCTAAAACTGCGTTCAGAGCGGACGCCGGCTCAGCAACAGCCCCTCCACCAATGAGCTGCGGCCGACGCCCGCCTGCAGCCCCCAGGACCAATGGGCTTCCGATCCCTTTTCATGGGAAAAGCTTCCCTCCCCCATTCCTCTCGGGTGCACCTGTGGTTTGCCGTAGCGTGCCCCATGATGGTCCTTTTGTTCATTCCTTAATAAATTAGACTTGGAGATTTTTTTCCCCTCTCTCTGCTGTTTCTTTTCTCCTTTGCCACTCTCCCCAGTAGGACACAGCTGGGGAGCATTAAAAGAACAGTGGCAGAGGGCTACCGGATGCTTGACCTTGGCGCCGCGGCCTCAGGCTGTCACCAGCCCCCTCGCGGAGGACAAGAGAGGCCTCCAGGGGCGCGTCCAGCCGCGCGCGCACCCAGGCTCTGGAGCCACCTGCTTGGGTCCGAGTTCGCTCCATCCCTTCCATGTCCGGCAAGCCACAGCCTCTCCAAGCCTCAGCTTGAAACGGGACGGCACCTGCCTCCCCGGGCGCCTCAGGGAGCTGGCACAGTGCCCCCCGCACTGCAAGCCGGCAGTAGCCGGTCCAGCCCCCAGGCCACCTGCCCTCCGCTGCCCACGCCCCCGCGCGCCCCCACGTGCCTCGCGTAAATAAGCGAGCGCGCAGGCGCCCCGGACCGGCGCCCATTGGCCGGCACCCGGGCGCCCCGGAGCCGGAGACAGCGACGCAGCCCCCCCGGCCGCGGGGGCAGCCGCCGGGTCAGTTGGTCCGCACGTCTGCCGCTCGGTGCGCCCGGGGCCGCCGGCTTCGTCCGCGCCATGGCGCCCTGGCTGCGGCTGCTGTGGCTGCTGTGGCTGCTGCCGAGCGCGGCCCCCGCCGCCGCCGCTCCGGCCTGGGGGCCGCCGGCCCCGGAGCTGCTGGGGCCCGCCCGCTTCGCCCTGAAGATGTACAACCGCGGCCGGGCTCCGGGCGCGCGGGCCGTGCTGGGGGCCGTTCGCGGGCGCGTCCGCCGGGTGAGGAGAGCGGACTGGCCGGGGGACGGGGCGGCGCCGGGAGCGGGGGGCCCAGACCGGCGAGTGACCCTGCCCGCCCCACCCGCCCCTCCACCCAGGCGGGCCAGGGGTCGCTGTACTCCCTGGAGGCCACCCTGGAGGAGCCGCGCTGCCACGAACCCACCGTGTGCCAGCTCCCCGTGTCCAGAAAAACCCTGGTGAGTGTTGGGGCTTCTGCGGTTCCCTGGGCGCGTTGCCTCTGGGTGCTCGGTGGGGTGCCTGTCTCGGGAGCCGTCCTTACCCGTGGGGCCTCTGGCTCCCATCTCGGCTGCTTCTCCCTTCAGCTCTGCAGCCGTGGCCCACAGGGGTTGGGGTGAAGGGTCAGGTCAAGAGGCTGCTCCGCTTAGGATCCGGCTCCCTGCCGAGGGCCCAGGTGCTGGGCCCCTGCCATCCACAAGGGACACTGGGAGGAAGCTCCTGGCTCCTGCTTTTGGTCTGGACCAGCCCTGGCTGTTGGGCGCTCTCTCTCTCCCTCTCTCTCTCTCTCTGTTTCTCTGTCTCTAATTCTGCCTTAAAAATAAATAAATACATCTTTAAAAGGGGGGTGGGGTGCAGCAGGATCTGTGGTGGCAGCCACCACTCCACCCTGAGTCACCTCCCAGGCCCTGAGGGCTGGCGATGTTGTGACAGGGAGGCCTGGGCTGGGCGGTGGCTTTGCCTCTGGGTGCTCGGTGGGGGTGCCTGTCTCGGGAGCCGTCCTTACCCGTCCTTACCCGTGGGGCCTCTGGCTCCCATCTCGGCTGCTTCTCCCTTCAGCTCTGCAGCTTCGAGGTCCTGGACGAGCTGGGCAAGCACATGCTGTTGAGGCGGGACTGTGGCCCGGTGGACACCAGGACGACAGGTGCCGGGAGAGCCCCCTCCCCTCCCCCCATCAGACCTCCTTCAGGACTCAGCCTTGGTTTTCTCTCTGTTCCAACCTCCTCCTCCAGAGGACAAAAATGAGACTTTGAAATCCACGCTCCCGGTGCTGGACAGGGACGCCCTGCCGCAGGTGAGGGGTGGGGCCTGCTGCCTTGTTCCCCTCTCTTCCCCGCGCCCTGCTGCGGGGCCCCCGGGCGGGCTGAACTCCTCTTAAAGACCCTCTGTCTGTCCAGGACTTCTCCGTGAAGATGGCTTCGATCTTCAAGAAGTTTGTCAGAACCTATAACCGGACGTACGAGTCGAAGGAAGGTGAGGGCCGTGGCTGTGCCTGGCCCGTCGTCAGGTCAGCTGGGCATCGGCGAGGGGGGCGGACAGGAAAGGCAAAGCAGCCCTCCAAGAACCCCCGCACCCCGAGCTCGCGTCCAGGCTTTCGGGACTGGGCGGCCACCCCAAGGACCTGGTCCTTGCCTCGCCTCGCAGAGGCCGGGTGTGCTCTGTGGCAGGACCCCGGCACCAAGGCCTTTGCCCCCAAGTCCCCGTGGGGCGGTGTCCTCTGCACCCCGTTTTGGTTACTGCTTTCGCCCCTGCGAAGCCCACCCTGCCTCCCGCTCCCAGCTGCCCGGAGTTCCGGTCTCTGGGCCCAGCTGCCCACCCGTCTTCACGCTCTGCCTGGGGCGAGAGCCTCCTCTCCTGCCCTTTGATCCTCAGAAGCCCAGTGGCGCCTGTCCGTCTTTGCCAGTAACGTGGTGCGGGCGCAGAAGATCCAGTCCCTGGACCGAGGCACAGCTCAGTATGGGATCACCAAGTTCAGCGACCTCACAGGTGGGAGTCCCGGCCAGAGCCCCGAGGGAGCCTGCGCCCCAGGGCCTCGCTCAGGCCCGGCCGGACATCCTCTTCCTCCACATGCCCCACCCCCGCGTGCCTACAGAGGAGGAGTTCCGCACCATCTACCTGAATCCCCTCCTGCGCTCGGAGCCTGGCAAGAAGATGCAACTGGCCAAGCCCGTGGAGGACCCCGCGCCCCCTCAGTGGGACTGGAGGAGTAAGGGGGCCGTCACCGACGTCAAGGACCAGGTTGGCCCCCTGAGAAGTGAGAGCGGGCCGTGGACGCTGCGCGGGGCCTGGGGGAGGCGACGCAGCCCTGACCCCGCCCGTCTCTTGCAGGGCATGTGTGGCTCCTGCTGGGCCTTCTCCGTCACGGGCAACGTGGAGGGCCAGTGGTTCCTCAAGAGGGGGACCCTGCTGTCCCTGTCAGAGCAGGGTGAGCCTCCCGTCCGCTCCCCTGTCCCCAGCCCGGCCCCTGCAAGAGGGCGCTTCGGGACCGGCCTTCTGTCTCCTAGAGCTCTTGGACTGTGACAAGCTGGACAAGGCCTGCCTGGGCGGCTTGCCCTCCAACGCCTACGCGGCCATAAAGAATCTGGGTATGCGTGGGTGGGGGCGGCGGGGCGGCAGGTGCCGCTTCTGCTCTGTGCGAAGTCCGTCCGTGAGGGGGAGACAGGAGCGTGGAGTTATGGTGGGGGGGCTGGGGGGATGGAGAGAGAGAGATCCACCCACTGGGTTACTTCTCAAGTGGCTGCAACAGCTGAGACTGGAACAGGCTGAAGCCAGGAGCCTGGAACTCCATCCACGTGGGTGCAGGGCCCCCCCGCCGTGCTCAGGCCATCTTCTGCTGCCTTCCCAGGCGCGGTAGCAGGGAACCGGGTGGGAAGTGGAGCAGCCGGGACTCAGCCGGTACTCTGATGGGATGCTGGTGTCACAGGCGGCGGCTTCACCCGCTGCGCCACACCAAAACCCTTGCCTTCTTAATGCCGCCCTCGATTGACCGAAGGCCTTGGGCAAGTCAGCCCTTTGAGGACTCGGTTTTCTCCTCTGTGAAATGGCGTTGGGCTGCAGTGACAGAAGGGGGACCGGTGCAGGAGCCTGTCGGGGTCTGGGCGGCGGGAGGAGCAGACGGGTCAGGGCAGCACAAGAGCGCCAAGGTCGGGAGACCCAGGGCTGTGCAGCCAGCCTCAGTGAGGAGGCAGAGGCAGGGTTTGAGTTCCGTCTCCGCCGCCTCTCCTGCTGGTCTCCCCACCCCCGCAACCTCAGTAGCACCAGCTCTAGAATGGTTATATTTCTCAGAGAAGTCGGTAAGGAACCCGAGACGTCACTTCTCCTGGCTGGGAGGTGGCAGTGAGTGACTGGTGGACAGAAGCCCGCCTTTCTTTGCCTACCCCACCCTGTAGGAGGTCTGGAGACGGAGGAGGACTACACCTACCAGGGCCACATGCAGGCCTGCAACTTCTCAGCACAGAAGGCCAAGGTCTACATCAATGACTCGGTGGAGCTGAGCCAGAATGAGCAAAGTGAGTAGGGGGCCGGTGCGGGGGATGGGGGGTCCCGGCCGGCTGGGGCTGTGGCCTGCGAGCCCACCGACGCTCGCCCTCCTTCTCAGAGCTGGCGGCCTGGCTGGCCAAGAGGGGCCCCATCTCCGTCGCCATCAATGCCTTTGGCATGCAGGTGAGCCCCTGGCCCCGCTGCCTGGCCCCGCCTCCTGCAGGCCCCTCCCCCACCTCCCCTTGGAGTCGGCCCCCACTCCTTACGCTCCTCTACATACAGTTCTACCGCCGCGGGATCGCCCACCCGCTCCGGCCCCTCTGCAGCCCTTGGCTCATCGACCACGCCGTGCTGCTGGTGGGCTACGGCAACCGTGAGTTCCACCGACCGTGTCTGTCCATCTGCCCCAGGCCATAGCATCTCTGGCCCTCTGGAGGGGGGGTGGAGGGGACGCCTAGGAGCGCTGTCCTCAGCCCCTGGCCCTGGCTCTGGGCCAGCAAGAGCCATGCACCCCCTCTCCATGGGAATGTTGAGGCCACAGGCGTGTGCATGGCTAGGGACCAGTCACCGGCTGGATGGGGCGCCCTGCCCGTGCCCGGAGCCATGCCGGGCGTCCATGGGGGGCAGGCGGGCCTCTGGCTTTCTGCACTTTGCCTGGTGCCCCCGTGGGTGTTTGACGGTGCCGAGTGCTTGGAGACCCTGAGCCCTCGTGCCCTGCAGGTTCCGCCACTCCCTTCTGGGCCATCAAGAACAGCTGGGGCGCCGACTGGGGTGAGGAGGTGAGTCTCGGCAGCACGGCCCCGCCCACCGGCGCCCCCAGCCCGCCGGAGCGCCCCCACCAAGCCGCCTCCCCCCGCAGGGCTACTACTACTTGTACCGGGGGTCCGGGGTGTGCGGCGTGAACACCATGGCCAGCTCGGCGGTGGTGGACTGAGGGGCCTGCCAGCACGGGACCTGGTGCTGCCCGGAGCAACCCTTCAGCTTGACCACGTCCAGGCCCCCCCGCCCCAGGCACTGCTGGTGAGGAACGGGCGCTGGGTGGGAGCCTCAGGGTGAGCGGAGGGCACTGGGCTGGGGCACCGCCCCCTCCCCTCGGCCCGCTCCCACCCTGAAGCTCCCCCAACTGCGCCTTCGTTGAATTGTGGACATGAGGAGGACCGGCTGGAGGTGGACGTGCCGGCAGCTGGGGCCAGGGCCAGGACCCGGGGCTCGGGTAGGGAGCAGGAGGGAGATGCTCTGACCTTGAGCCCAGCCCTGTCCTGCCTCCCCCAGCTTTCCTCTGTGTGATCTAGAAGTTTTCGGGTCCCCCTGGATTTGGGGACAGTGCCCCCTTCCCCACCTAGGAAACTCGTAACCCCCCTCTCCTAACTGCAATAAAGAGGCGTGCCGGTGGCCAGTGTGGTGTGCGTGCCCGGTCCCCGAGGGCAGGAGGGAGGGCGGGGACCCCTGGCTGGTCAAGGTGAGGGAGCCGATCCTGCCCAGTAGCCACAAGGAGACAGGGAGAGGCCCCCAGATGAATCTTTATTCAGAGCCACGCGGCTGGCCGTTCTCTGGGGTCCTCGCTCCCAGGGATGGATGGGATCGGCCACAGAAAGTGTTCTTTCTGTCTGGAGTCAAGAGCCCCAGGGGTCGGAGTCAGAGGTCGGAGATCAGAGGTCACTCTCCCCGTAGAGGGCGCTGGAGAAGGCCACGTAGTCCAGGGCTCCGGCTGGAGCGCCGGCACCCTTGTAGGGCGCCATGCGGCGGATGCAATATTCAGCCTGCTCGGCCGGCAGCTCCCGCCTCAGCTCCTCGGGGGTGATGTAGTTCTGGGGGACAGGGAGGAGGCAGTGAGGCCCCCCCAGGTCCTGCTCCCTGACCCAGGCCGCCAGCTCCTCCCCCGCCCCGGGCCCACCTTGTCTCCCGCCAGGATCTTGAAGGAGGCCACCACTTGCTCGGCCGTGTCGGTCTCGGCCGTCTCCCGGGTCATGAAGTCGATGAAGGCCTGGAAGGTCACGACCCCGGCTGCGTTGGGGTCCACCATGGTCATGATGCGTGCAAACTCCACTTCTCCCTGCAGACACAGAGGCCGGGCGCCGGGCCCATGGGTGCTGGAGCCAGGCGGGCCCCCGGGGTCCCTGCTGAGCACCGCCCAGGTGCTCCCGTCCTCCACACGCCGCAGTCAGTCCTGGCTTTGGGAAGCCTTGGGTGCTGGGCCCCAGGTCTGCTTCCTGCCTGGCAGAGCCCCAGCGGCTTGCGGGTCCCGATGTCTTCCCGGGGCCACGCTGCTCTCTATGCAAGCTCAGACCTTAGGGTCACCCAGAACGAGGCCCGAGGTCCTTTGCGTCTCTGAGTCTGCGGTGGCCGGGGCGGGGGGTGGCACTCAGGACGGACTCACCAGGTCGTAGCCCATGGAGATGAGGCACGCGCGGAAGTCGTCCGGCTCCATCATCCCGTTCCGCTTCTGTCGGGGGCGAGTGGGTGTCAGGCAGGGTCCCCAAAACCTCCCGGCCCCCGTGTCGCTCACCCGCGGGGCTGGGCCCCTGCTGACCCGGTCGAAGTGGTTGAAGGATGCCCGGAACTCGTTGAGCTGCTCCTGGCTCAGGCCCTTGGCGTCCCGGGTCAGCACCTGGTTCTCCACCTCGTTGATGGTGCGGGCGATGGAGGTGAGCAGCTGCTCCCAGCCCACACGGATGTGCTGGACAGAGGGGACAGGCCAGTGAGCGGGCGGGCAGCCGGAGCCAGGCCACCAACCCAGCTCCACTCCCAAACCACCGCGCGACCCTGGGCCTCTGTCCCCAGCTGGACACCGCGCTGCGTGGCCCCCAGCAGCCCTCCCTGCCTTGAAGCTTGACGATGTATCATACATAGATGGAGCGCGCTGGTCGACCAGCAGCGGCCAAGCTTGGCCTGGCTTTAGACTGCTTTGTGCCTCGGCACAGGCCACTTCCTGTCGCTGGGTGGCAGTGTCTTCAGGGGTACACTGGGGGGCTTGGCCAGGCTGGGCTGGGCCCCTCTGAGCAGGCGCGCACGCACCTCCATGCTGTAGACGGTGTGCTTGTTGTCGAAGACCAGGCTCTCCTGCAGCAGCTGGTGGTCGCCCTCCAGCCGGTCGATGTTGCTCTTGTAGTTGATGATGTTCTGCTCCTGCTGCCGCAGCCCAGCCATCTGCTCCTCCAGGGAGCCGGCCAGCCCTGCCGCCAGCCGCCCCACCTCCTGCAGGGGGTGCCCAGGCAGAGAGCATGAGGCCTCCGACACACTCTGACCCAGTCCCGACCCCACAGCCCTGCTCGGTTCCCTGCCCGAGCCCGTACCTCCACCTTCGCCTGGATCCAGGGCCCCACGGCGTTGGCCTGGGCTGCAAACTGTCGCCGCAGCCTCTCGTTCATCTGCTGCCGGGCCAGCTCCTCCTGCAGCATCTGGTCACGGCTGGGCACCAGCTTCCGCACCTGGGGAGGAGAGTGGTCGTGCCAGGGCCGGCTCCAGGGGCTGGAAGATCACCGGGAGCAGAGGTGGGCTTGAGCCCCTCACACTCCAGCCCCAGCTGCCGTGAGCCAAACTGTTGGGGCCCTATGGGTGATGTACGGTCGAGTCACTCAACCTCAGACCAGGCCACAGTATCCTTATCTGTACTGTGGGGCCACGGCATCACTCGTAACTAACACGGGTGGCTTTATGAACTATGTCCACACATGAGACTTCATTCGGCCCAGAAGTCGCCTGGGAAGATCTTACAGCCCGTGTAGCCACTCTCCGGGCGAGGCGGCCTATCCAACACCACTCGGAGCCCGGGGCAGACCCAGATCTGAAGGTGGGGGCACTGCTCTCCCTGATCTTGGGACACCTGAGGTTTCTGGGCCCTTGCGAGTGTGTGGCGGAGGGTGGCCAGGCCCAGGGTGACACTGACCGTGTCCCACTTGCTGTTGATGTCCTGCGGGCTGAGGCTGATGTAGGGGTTGGTGGAGCTGGGCCGCAGCCCGTACGTCTGGCAGATCTTCTGGATCTCGCCCTGGATGCCCAGGATGGCGCCTCGCTCCCGGTCGGCCTCCGGCAATGTGGCTTTGAACTGATCGTGTGCGGTCAGCAGGCTCTGGAGGCCACAGGCAGGAAGCATCTGTCAGGCCGTGGAAGGGGCAGCAGCAACCCAGGCAGGGCTGGCCCAGCGGCAGCCCAGGCCTTCCTACCTCTCTGGAACTGGGGTTCTCCCCCCCCCTTCCCCAGGAGCCCAGCGGAGTGGGTGGCAGGGTCCCAGGCACAGCCTGCCACGCCCCGGCGCCTGGGCGCCCACCTGGGTCTCCTCCACCGAGTGCACCAGCCACACGTCCTGCAGGTCCTCTATGGCGCCATCCAGCCAGTTGTTGAAGGGCGCTGCCCGCCGGGCGAACTCCAGCTGCAGCTGGTCGATGGTCTCCAGGAGCTTCTCCATCCGCTAGGGCCAGGCCAGGGCGGGGGCCAGGGTCAGCGTGTGGCCTGCCCAGGAGGCCTGGCCTCCCCGCACTCCGCCCAGCTCCCCAGCCCACGCCCCACCTCCAGTGCATCCCGCCTCTTCTGGGTCAGCGTGCCCAGGTTGTCCCACTGGTCGCAGATGGCCTGGCAGCGGCTGTTCACCGAGGCCGCCTCGTGATAGTCCAGTTCACTGGGGGTAGCAAGACGGGGGCAGGCGTGGGCCCAGAGCCCCGCCAGACTGCCTCCTGCCCGCCCTCGGGGACGGGAACCCGCGCTCCGGGTGGTGCTGAAGGCAGAGGGAGCCTGGGCAGGTGTGGGGTCGAGCGGGGTTTCCTAGAGGGCGGCGCTGCGTTTTCCTGGGGGGGGGTCCTCAGCGCTGGTTCCTAGGAGGGGCTCGGTGGAGAGGTGGGGCCTGGGGCTTCGGGGGCGGGGCAGTGAGAGAAAGAGCAGGTTGACAGGAGAAAGTGGCCGGGGGTAGCAGACCCAGGCCCGGAGGTGAAGGGAGAGGCCAGGCCGGAAGACTGTGGTGGGCAGAGCGGGGTCCGAGAGACGGGGTGACTCGGGCACCCCCGCGGGTGCTGGCAAGGGGGAGCATCGGGGAGCAGGGCGGGGCCCCGCGCGAGGTGGGGGCGGGCCACGCCTACTTGAGCTCCTGGGCCAGCGCGGCGATGTGCTCCACGCGGTCCTGGTGCGCAGCCAGGTCACTCTCAAAGGCCTCGTGGCGCCGCAGCAGCGCCCGCACCTCCTGCAGCGAGGCCGACTCGTAGTCGCGCTGGGTCAGCATGTCCTCCTTGCCTGCTCGGAGACGGCGCCGTCCGGTCAGGCGCAGGGGGATCGGCCCGGCTCTGAGCGCAGGTGACCACACCTGTCCGGCCCACCCTGGGGGTGGGGTCGCTCGGGGGCGCCAGCGGGGTGGGGTTAAGTGGCGCTCGGTTCTGTGGCAATGAACGCAGCACCGCGCCCCCTGACCCAGCACCGCCCGTGCTGGCCCTTGGTACTGTCCAGGAGTTAGTGGTCCCCGGCGACCTCACTCACCTCAACGGCTGCCCAAGCCCCGCGAGCCCCTGCCTCAGTTTTCCTCGCTCACCCCCACTTCCTCAACTCCTGGCACAGTGAAGATGGTTTGGACGAGCGAATGATGACAAGGTGCTTGCAAGTGACCGTCACCATGAGTATGCAGATAAAACCCAACAGCACAGGAGCGACAGGGACAGAGGAGAACTGAGGTTTCCAAGCTCCGAGACCACCCGGGTCACACAGCAGTAATGACTCCTTACGCCCATAATCCATCACTAGTGTTGCTTGCTGTTTCTAAGCGGGAATCGTTCACGTGCAGGACTAAAATCCCGGCCAGAATACGAGCCTACGTTTGGCCTCGTGGTTGAGACACCTGAGCCCCTTACCAGAGTTCTGTTCCCAGCTTCGTGATCATAAAGACCCCAAGAGGCAGCCGGCGATGGCGCAGGTTCCCAGCTAGGGACCCTGGCCCAGGCTGTGGGCATCTGAGGAGTGGACTATGGGATAGGAGCTCTCTCTCTGTCTCTCAAATAAGTAAATACTTATACAGAGTGATATACAAGGTTCTTCAAACATTTCATGGAAAATGAAAGATAAGTTTATTTTGGTACAAAAATTTTGAAATTCAGGAATAGAAGGGGTATTCAAAAAGTTCATGAAAAACATATTATGAAAAAATTATGCATGGATTCCAAATTTTTTCTTGCACCAAAACAAATCAATCTTTTAATTCCACTTCCCACAAACTTTTTGAAATTCCCTCCTATCTGACTCAAGCAATATTTCATGTGTCAATGTAGTTTGAATATCAGATAAGTGGTGTTAGGGTCAGGGCTGGGCTCCACTGTGGACACCTGCTACATACATACATAAAATGCTAAAAGACAGACTTGTCACAGCAGGCTTCTAGATGGCCAGAGCCAGGAAGGCGGTGGGGGTGGGGTGGAGTTTGTGCAGAAAGAAACCGGGCGCCCAGAGAGGACAGGGGGACCAGAGCAAGGACGACCACTCGGGCCTGCAGCTTGCCCGCACCCACTCCTTCCGGGTGCAGGTGGCACGGGGGGACCTACCCCGGGTCCAGGTTTCGTGCAGGGAGGCCTTCTGCTGGAACTTCTCGGCCAGGTGCTGCAGCCTCTGCAGGCGCCGGATCTCCGAGAGCAGCCAGTCCTCGTAGCCCTTCTCCACCTGCTCCAGCCCCCGCCACGCGTTGGCGATGTCCTGTGGGGCAGGCAGAGGCGCCCTCCGTCACGGCTGACCCATTGCACAGACGGGGACGCGGAGGCCAGGGCGCCCAGGGCTCACCGACACCAGCTTGCCCTCGGAGGGCATGAAGGCGGGCCGGTGGCTGAGGCGCAGCTTGGTCTGCAGCGTGTTGAAGTTGATCTCCAGCTGACACTTCTCCTGCACACGGGGCGGCTTGTGCAGGCGCCGGTAGTCCCGGAAGTCCTCCAGCTTGCGCTGCATGGCGCTCATGCTGGGCTCGCCCACTCGGTTCTCCAGCCATGGGACCGTGCGGCGGATCCACTCCAGCAGCTGCAGGGCCAGGCGGAGGCAAAGCGGGGCGCTCTGAGCCGCCTGCGCCCCTCATGCACCCCTCTCCACCCACACTCGGGCTGTGGTGGGGAGGTGATTGTCACCGCCATGGAGGGCAGGAGGGGGTGGTCCGCACCGGTCTGGGAAGGTTAGCTTCTGAGACCAGGGCCAAGTCTAGCACAGGGCCAGGTGACTGCCTACTAAGGAGGGAGTGAACGGATGCGTGACTCCGTAATCGGTGAGTGAGGAGCAGTGTCGATCAGCAGCCCGGATGGGCAGACGGACAGCGGACGGTGGAGGTGGGCAGGAGGAAGCTGGGGACAGCCAAGGAGGCTCTGCAGGCCCACGCGGGGGCTGGCAGGCTTGGGAGGGACTTCGGGGCCGGGGCGGGGGTCTCACCTCGCTGGCCAGCTTCTCATACTCCTCCATCAGCTTCTCGTTTTCCTGGTTCACAGCCAGCACCTTGCAGATCCTGTTGGCGGCTGTCTCTGCCTGTGGTGGGTGTGGGCAGGCCTGGTGGTGAACAGACTGCCCCGGAGCCCCTAGCCCAGCTCTCTGGGAGAGCCCTGGAAAACCGGGGGTCCGGCCAAAAGGGGGAGGAGGGGCTGCCTGGCTTCCAGGTCAGGGGTCTCTGCTCCCTCAGTGCCCCCCACCAAGGGCCAGCCCCTCCAAACTCTTCGCCACCACCACCGTGGGCCCTACCTGCTCGGCCCCAGCAAAGGCGTGGTAAAAGCAGGACACGTAGGTCATGATGGCCTTCTCGTCTGGCTTTGGGGTGTTCACGATGTCTGGGGGGGGGCAGCGAGGTGTAGGATGGCCAAAGCCAGGGGCAGGGAGTGAGCTCAAGCGTCTGCCCACCCCCCGGAAGGAGAGGCTAAAGACCTCCAGTCTTGGCCACCAGCTACCACCTATGCACACCTGTGTCTTCCTCTTCCCTGATTACCCAAGGGCCCAGCAACCTGCTCCTTTGGGGTTGAGCCCGGTGGAAGGGATGGGTGAGTGAGTTGAGCCTGTGGCCCCGGGAGGGACAGTCCACACGTGCCTGGTGCCTGTAACTCCACCTGTGTATCTGTCCCTCTTGTCCCCATGCCCATGGGCTCCTTAGGGCCAAGACAAGTTCTCTTCCACCTGTGGCCACACAGCCAGGGCCATGTCCAGAGAACATTTGCTGCTTCAATTAACTAAACACCTCACTTGGGCACAGGGGCCAGAGGCAGGATGGGCTTGGGGGAGCTGCAGTCTTGGGCACCAACACAATGCCAGGCCACGTGTGGGATGGGGCAATGAGGCAGAGACGGGAGGAGGACGAGAGAGGGGGTGATGGCAGGAAGACTGGGACCAGGGAGTGGGGTGGAGGCCGAGCATTCTGGGAGGAGGGAGGAGCAAGCACAGGTGTGGAGGTGGGGCCGGGCCCCCTGCCAAGGCAGCGAACTCCTCGTCTGGATCAGGCTGGCTCTCACCTTCCGCATCCAGCATCTTGGGGATGTCCAGGTATTTCTCCGCCACCTCGAAGGCCGTGTTCAGGTTGCCGATGGGGTCATCCTAGACGGGCGTGGCGGGGAGAGGTCAGAGGGCAGCTGAAGGCAGAGCGCGGGGTGCTGGGGCTGGAGGGGGCAGAGGCCCACCTTGCGCAGCTTGGCATAGTCGATGAGGTCGGGGCGATGTCGGTGGATGAGGGCACAGAGGGCCAAGCCATCCTTCCAGCTGCACAGAGAGAAGTGGGGTCAGGCCTGGGGGCCAGCAGAGGCCCTGCCCCCTCCGCCCAGGAGCACCCGCTGCAAGGCCGCAGGAAGTGCAAGCCCCCCGGCTGCTGCGTGGACCACCTCCTCCAGGTTCACCATGGTTCCTTCACAGCCCTGCACTTAGGCCAGGCCAGTTTCTGGATGTCGTTGGCCTCCAGGTTCCCTCTGGCTGCAATGTACCCTTCTGGGGAGGTCACCAGTGCTCCTGCCACCAGGAATTCTCTTGTCACCCCCCTCACCCCTGGACTCGATTCTGTTAAACATTTACTGAGTCCTTCCACTTTCACACACTGTTTCGAGAGCCGTGGGAGCCGAAGTTGTGGTGCAGCAGGTTCAGCTGCCACCTGCGACGCTGGCATCCCACAGGGGCGCCGGTTCAAATCCCCAATGCTACCACTTCCCATCCGGCTCCCTGCTAATGTGCCTGGGAAGGCAGCGGAGGATGGCCCAAGTGCTTGGGCCTCTGCCACCCACGTGGGAGACCCGGATGAAGCTCCTGGCTTTGGCCTGGCCCGCCTGTTGCAGCTATTTGGGGAGTGAACCAGTGGATGGAAGATTTCTCTCTCTCTTCCTCTTGTGTTCTCTCTCCCTAACTCTACCTTTCAAATAAATAATCTGAATAGTAATAAAGAACTTGGCTATGACCTCTTCCCTCGCTGCAGGCTGTGACAGGTGTCAGCCCCGTGGCCCTCGTGGGCCTGGGAGGGCTCTTCCTGTGCCCCAGTGCCCGGCAGAGGCCTGGGCAGCTGCCCGACCTGGTGTGGAAGTTCTGCACGTTGACGTTGCGGTACGGTGCCGTCTTGCGCTGGCACCACAGGAGCAAGCCTTCCTTGGCCGAGGTTTCTGGTGGGAACGGGGCAGGGGCGTGAGCTGGGCGGGGTCTGGTGAGCTGGGCGGGGTCTGGTGAGCTGGGCGGGGTCTGGGCCGGCCCTCCCCCCCCTCCTCCTCCTCAGCGCTCACCCTCCACCGAGATGTCCTGGATGGCGAAGCGCAGGATGATGGTCCAGATCATGCCCAGGGTCATCTTCAGGTTCCCGTCTACGATCTCTGCAGGGCACGGAGGGGGCGGATGCCGGCTGCCTCGGCTCCCCCGCCCCGGCTCAGCCCCCGGGCCCTCGCGCCCACCCCACGGCTGGCACCACAGAGCGGCCACTGTTACTTAACGATTCAGCAACCCCGGCTGGGTGCTGGACTTGGGGTTCACTTGCTCTGTTCAGTGCCCATTACGGAGGTGACGAAACAGAGGCTGGTGCAAGCGTGCAGCTGATGTCCAGAGAGCCCCCCTCCTCCCCTCACCTTCAGCCCCAATGGACACCAGCTTAACCCCTTTGCTGGCGATGAAGTCCAGGGCCTTGTTGACGTTGGCGATCTTGTGGAAGCGCATCTTGCCTTTGTCTGGCCTGGGCAGCCTCTCTCCTGGGTGTAAGAGGGCAGGCCAGAGGTCAGAGGTCATGCAAAGCAGCTGAAGGCATTGTCCCCAAACTCCTTCTAGCCCCTCCCCTCTGGATGGAGTCCCCTCCAGCACACTGAGGTCACCACTCCCCCAGCAACCCAGCGATGGCTCCCCCAGTGACCACTCCTCCAGCGATGGCTCCCCCAGCGATGGCTCCCCCAGCGATGGCTCCCCCAGTGACCACTCCTCCAGCCATGGCTCCCCCCGCAATGGCTCCCCCGGTGACCACTCCTCCAGCGACGGCTCCCCCAGCGATGGCTCCCCAGCGACGGCTCCCCCAGTGACCACTCCTCCCGCGATGGCTCCCCCAGCCATGGCTCCTCCAGCAATGGCTCCCCCAGCAATGGCTCCCCCAGCAATGGCTCCCCCAGTGACCACTCCTCCCACGATGGCCCCCCCCAGCCATGGCTCCTCCAGCAATGGCTCCCCCAGCAACCGCTCCCCCAGTGACCGCTTCCCCAGCGACCGCTCCCCCAGCCACAGCTCCGCACCTGAAATGACCTCCAGCAGCAGCATGAGCTTGAGGCCGTTGCGGAAGTCCTCCTCGATGTTCTCGATCTGGGTGCCCGCCTTGCGCAGGTGCGAGTTGCACCAGGCGGTGAAGGTCTGGGGGCAGAGGGCGATGCTCAGACCCGCAAACTGGGGCTGAGGGACGTGGGGCGCAGCTCTGTCTCCCTGCTCAGGGCCCGTCTCAGAGCCTGCAGGCCTGGATTCAGGTCCCGGCTGAGCCGCAGACCTGCCGCGCTTTCCCTCCCTGGGCTTTGGCTCTGCCAGAAGGGGAGAGCTGGGGTCCGGGGCCCATGCAGGACTCAGCTCAGACTTGGTCCCAGGGTGCCGGTCTTAGAAGACTTGAACAACCTCGCAGGCAGGGGGCCAGTGCAGGTGACACTGCCTTTGTAAAATCTAGAGAATTCTGCCGGCGCCGTGGCTCAACAGGCTAATCCTCCGCCTTGCGGCGCCGGCACACCGGGTTCTAGTCCCGGTTGGGGCACCGATCCTGTCCCGGTTGCCCCTCTTCCAGGCCAGCTCTCTGCTGTGGCTAGGGAGTGCAGTGGAGGATGGCCCAAGTCCTTGGGTCCTGCACCCCATGGGAGACCAGGAGAAGCACCTGGCTCCTGCCATCGGAACAGCGCGGTGCGCTGGCCGCAGCGCGCTACCACGGCGGCCATTGGAGGGTGAACCAACGGCAAAAGGAAGACCTTTCTCTCTGTCTCTCTCTCTCACTGTCCACTCTGCCTGTCAAAAAAAAAAAAAAAAAAAAAAAGAAAAGAAAAAAAAAATCTAGAGAATTCTGGGTAGAAGCGCATCTGGCCCTGAGGGCTCTGCCTGACTGTGCACCTGTGCTATTCTGATCCCAGCTGGAGACCTCCCGGGGCCCGCAGGAGTCTGGCCATGCAGGCGCTAGCAGGCTTCAGCCTGGCCTGGTTTCTGGAGGTGAGGGCCTGCTCCTTCCCTGAGAGCTGGGCGCGGCCTCAGGCTCCAGCTGGGACAGCAGGGGTGGCACAGGGTGCCGGTAGGGAGGGGGCGTGACCTGAAGCCGGGTGCAGAGGCTTCTGGCCGCCTGCTGGGCCTCGGCCCCTGAACCCTGCCATTAGCCGGAGAGCCCTTGGCTAAGCCCACAGCTGGACTCTCACTCTTCATGATCTGGAGTCAGCCCCTGCCCTCTCTGGGGCTCGGTCTCCCCAGCCGGACAATGGAGGGGGCAGACTCCGTGACGTCCCGGGTCTTCTTCCTCTGGCTGGCAGGATTCTAGGATTCAGGGCCCTCCTCCTCTGGGAGGGGGCCCTGGAAGCCACCTGGAACGCTCCCTCCGCCGGACATGGAAGTTCATGCTGTGAATGCTTGAGAGGCTGTCATTGCTAAGGGCAGGGAGTGACCCTCCTGTCACTGGAGGCATGTAACTGGATCCCGCACACCACTCCGCCTGAGCACCGGACGGGGCAGCTGGATTCTCTAGTTTCTTCCAACTCTGGGGTCTGAGTGCTCTGGACTCGGATAGAGCAGGGACGCCCAGGACACAGGCTGAGTGGGGCCGAACATGACTCTTGATGAGGGGGGGACCCTGCCAGTCAGAGTCGCGTTGGTCTGAGACGTGCTGGAAGAGGCTTGGCAGGGAAGGAGGCGTGCCGTCCAAGCCATGCAGGGAGCTCCCAGGGAAAGCTGACGGTGGCCAGCACAGCCATGGAACAGCGGGAACCGCACAGGCAGGGCAGGGCAGGCGAGGTCATTCCCAGCAGGCGCGGCCCCACGGGCAAGTGCTCAGTGGTGAGAGACGGTTGCTGTGTTTGGGGCGACAGCTCTCCAGGCCCTGCCGGGATGAAGCTGGGGCGCGGAGGAGGTGTCAGTGGTGAGAGGCAGGCCGGAGGGGCGGCAGGGGCCAGGTCATGCACCACCTTGGGTGCTAAGCTGCGGACTTGGGACTGGAGCCTGAGGGCAAAACAAGGATTCGGGGCCCAGGAGAGACAGCGGGGTTTGGGGGAGGAGGCTGCCGAAGCTCCTTCTGGTTGCAGAGCGGCTCGGCAGGACCAAGGACGGGGGCGAGGCCAGATCTGGGGGCGAGATAGGGGCTCCTTCTGAATCCTGGCACCTACGATGGTGTTGGCATGGTAAGATCGCCTTACCAAATATCCATTAAGTGAATGAGTGCTTTGGGGTGAGGGTGAATAGAGGACCCAGGTGGGAGACACCGGGCCACGGGGTGCCCTTGCGTGGAGGAGTCCCTGGTGAGAAAGAGAACCCAGCAGCAGGACTGGGCGGGGCTCAAGCTGAGCCCAAGGGCATTCACTAAATAACCAGTCTTGGGCGCTCCAGGGGCTGCTGGCTGGAGCTCGGATGCCGCGCCCCTGCGGAATGAGTGGAGGTGGTGGGCGGCTGTAAGCTGGGAAGGGAGGCTGGCCCAGAGGTTTTAAGTGACAAAGGCAAGCTGCAGACTGTCCTGTGTCCTGCGAGGGGCGAGCAGACCTGGACCTGGGAGAGGCCTGGGTGGCTGGGGGTGGGGATTGGAGCTGTCGCAGGACAGGTGGCAGCTGGAGCCGGGGCAGGGATGACATCACCAGGAGATTGCCGGAGCCACAGCCATGCTCAGAGACAGGTGCAGAGGGAGCCTGGGGGGAGGTGTGAAAGCCGGGGCGCCCCAGCCAAGCCAGCTGAAGCTCCCAGCCCCTGGGGTCATCTCCTGCCAGCCCACCAGGCGGAAGGGTGCGAGGGCTCTGATTGTCAGGTGTGGGATCCTCGGCCAGCACCGAGCACCCTGCCTTTCCTGGACTCACACATGACGAGGAGCAGGCTCCATGGCCCTGCGGTGCCCTCCCTGCCCCTGCCTGCCTGGCCTGCCACGCCCCAGCAGTAGTTTGCTCTCTCGGGAACCCAGGTGTCCTGCCTTCTCCACTTGGGACAGCCTGGGAGTGAAGACGGCCCAGGGAGGGGCGCCTGACCGCCCTACAAGGCAGGGCCCAGGCAGCAGCTGCCCCTGTGCGCCTGGCCAGCTCCCACAAGGTGCTGCCTCAGCACCAAAGTGCCCATCTGGCCAGAGAGTCGGGTTACTGGTAAGGGGACCCGGGACTCCCCCCCACCCACACCTTGTGGCCTTTTCAGCAGATTCAGGGCCCCCAGGGTATCTTGGGAAGCAGTGGGGGTGGGGCAAAGAGCAAAGATCTCACTGGGGATATATATGACTTGGGACCTTTCTCTGTCCCCTTGCAGACCTCAGTTTGCTCAATTGGCACATGAAATAGAGCGACGGCAGCCCCCCCCCGCCCCGAGAGAACACACAGGGGAGGGTGGGCTGGCTCTGACATGGGTCCCCCCCCCCCCCCCCGTTCATTTCTAGCCTGGCCGCCAGCCCTGGGTGAGGTCTGGGACTATCTGGGGAGTGGGGTGGGTGCCGGGAGAAAGAATGTTCTTGTGGATGACCACCCCACCCCAGAGCGGGTTCCTGGGCTCTGGCCAACCCTTCTCACCAGCAGAACTGGGGCGGGGGGCCCCGCGGTGGGGGGAGAAGAATGCTGGACTGGGGACCCCAGGAGCGCTCCTAACCCCTTCTGCGAGATCCCAGCCCTCTCTTCAAGCCCTGGGGGACAGCAGAGGGCCGCCAGCAGCGTCCAGGACTGCTGAGACGACCCGGGCACAGTGCGGGCCTCGGTTGTGTTGCCACGAAATGGGTGGGCACTCACTTTCCGCTGCTGCTTCTCCCAGGCCGGGTCCAGCAGCAGGTCGCGGTCCCAGTCCTCCTCCTGCTCCATGTACTCGCCGCCCCCGCCGCCGCCCGCGAAGGGCCCCTCCCGGGCCCCCAGACCCTCGGGCTGCATCACCATCATCATCCTCTCGTTCGTTCGGGCTCCTGGCTCCGCGCGCTGCGGGGCACGCGGGCCGCGTTAAGTAGGGCCCGGCCCAGCCCAGGATCGGATTCGCACTAAATATGGGGGCGGAGGGAGGGGCCGGATGGGGGCGAGGGCGCTCGGGTCGGGGCCAGGCAGGAGGCAGCCCTGGGGCCGGAGACAGCGGAGCCGGGAGGAGCCGGGGTGGAGCTCTTGGCTGAGACCCGGGGTTCGCGTCCCGGCTCGGCCACCAGGGCGCTGTGCGGCCTTGGGAAAGCCGCCGGCCTCCTCTGTTTCCCCCTCGGTCCGATGGTGATCTGTCTCAGCTGCTGCTGCCCTCTGGGCCTCCCCCGGCGCCGCGCTGGTTGGAAACGGAGCCCTCTCCCCATTTCACAGTCAGAATCACGGAGGCCAACGCTTTCTGGGGTGACGGAGGGAGACACCGAGCACGGCGCGCGGCTCGCAGCCAGCTGGATGCGCCGCGGCCGGGCTATTAATACCGGGGCGGCTGTAGGGCGGGGGGAATGTGCTGAGCCGGGAAACCCCGACGCCGCCGAGGCTGCAACTCAATCCTCCCGGCGCGCCCGCAGCGGCCCGGGCTTGCGGCCCCTGCGCGGGCGCGCGGCGCGGCGACTCGGCGGTGCCCCCAGCTCCCGAGCCCGCGGGGCGGCGGGCGGCGCCTGCCCGCTCGGCTGCCCAATCACCTCCCGGCATCCGCGGCCGCTGCCTTTGATTGGAGCGCGCCGCATCCGTTACGCGCTCCTATTGGTCGGGGTAGACGTCTGCCTGCCGCCTTCCCCGCCCCAATACGGAAGCGGCGGGGTTCTCGGGGTCCCGAAGCGGGTGGGTCCGGGCCATGGGGCTGCCGTGGGCGGCTGGGCGCGCCGAGGGGGCGCCCGCGCGGCTACCGCTCGTGCTCACGGCGCTGTGGGCCGCGGCCGTGGGCCTGGAGCTGGCTTACGTGCTGGTGCTGGGTCCCGGGCCTCCGCCGCTGGGACCCCTGGCCAGGGCCCTGCAGCTGGCGCTGGCCGCCTTCCAGCTGCTTAACCTGCTGGGCAACGTGGGGCTCTTCCTGCGCTCGGATCCTAGCATCCGCGGCGTGATGCTGGCCGGCCGCGGCCTGGGCCAGGGCTGGGCGTGAGTGGGGCGCGGGGTCGGCGGGGAGCCTCGGGCAGGAGGGAGGGGACCGCGGGGCCCGGAGACCCCAGGACCCGGTTGCGGTAGCATCCGGGTTTGTTAGCCAGAGGCCGCCTTTAGAGCCGGGGGAGGGAGAGCCGGGGTGAATGCTACTCGCTCACTCGCGGATATTCGCCGGGCACCTGCTGCAGGCGCGGGGTCCTGAGCCCCCGGCTCATTCCAGGCCAGGCGAGCCGAGCAGGGGGCCGGCGGGGGCGGGCAGACGGAAAGGAGGTTCGGTTTTAAACAGGTGACCAGTCAGTGCAGGTCCTGCGTACGTCGGATCAGTGTCACTGAAGTCAATTTCTCTGTGCTGGTGAACGCCTAGAGCTTTGTCCATCTGTGGTTAGGAATAGCAAAGATATTTTAGGCTTCAAATAACAAATAAAAACAGACGGTCAAGGTGGGCCTCCCGGAGGAGGCGTCTGAGCAAACGCTGGGAGGAAGTGGGGGGGGGGTTGCCAGGTGCGGACAGAGGATGTAAAGGCAGGTGGGGGCCAAGTGGCCTGAGGGCTTTGGTGGGCGCTGCAGGGCCTTGCCCCAAGGAGGGGCGTGTCTTAGACTGCAAGCCAGTCTGGCTGCGGGGTGAGGCTACGCTAGGAGGGGACCAGTGCGGGGGCCAAGGTGGTGGGTGGCGGGAGCCGCTGAGGCCAGCAGAGCTGCCCCCGGGGAAGCCGGTTCAGCCTGCGGTTACCTGCAAACAACCAGCGGCTTGGCGAGGCGGGCGAACGGCCGTGCCCTGCTCCCCCGGGTGGGCTCGGGGTGGGCTCGGGCCTGAGTCTGGGTCATTGTCCGCAGGTACTGCCACCAGTGCCAGAGCCAGGTGCCGCCGCGCAGCGGGCACTGCCCTGCCTGCCGCGTCTGCGTCCTGCGCCGGGACCACCACTGCCGCCTGCTGGACCGCTGCGTGGGCTTCCACAACTACCGGCCCTTCCTGTGCCTGCTGCTCCACGCCGCGGGCGTCCTGCTCCACGTCTCCGTGCTGCTGGGCCCCGCGCTGGCAGCGCTGCTGCACGCCCAGGCGCCCCTGCACACGGCCGCGCTCCTGCTGCTGCCCTGGCTCATGCTGCTCACAGGTGGGGCGCCCCCTGCGGTGGGAGGTGGGGTCTGCAGCCCTGGGGAGCCAGCCTGTGTGGGGTGTGGGAGGGGAGGATAGCCAGGGTGCCCAGGACAGGAAACCCAGTGCCCAAAGACAAGTGCAGGTGGACTTCAGCAAGGTGGTTAGGGAGGCCCGGCGCTGTGACACAGTGGGTTAAGCCACCGCCTGCAGCACCAGCATCCCATATGGGCGCTGGTTCGAGTCCCGGCTGCTCCACTTCTGATGCAGCTCCCTGCTAATGCGCCTGGGAAAGCAGCAGAAGCTGGCCCGGAGTGCTTGGGCCCCTGCATTCGAATAGGCGACCTGGCTCCTGGCTCTGGCTTGGCCCAGCCCTGGCTGTCACTGCCATTTGGGGAGTGAACCAGCGGAGGGGAAATCTCTCTTTCTGCCTCTCCATCCGTCTCTAGAACGCTGCCTTTCAATAAATAAACAAATCTTTAAAACAAACAAGCTTCCGTGGGGGCGCTAGCGGGGTGCCAGCTGACCCCAGCCTCTGGAATCGGAGCAGCGGTTCTGGTCCCTGTGGTTCTGACCCAGCTTTCCTGCTGGTGCCCTGGCAGGCAGCGGAAGGCGGTCCAGGTACCGGGTCCCTGCAGCCACTGGGAGTCCTGCGTGGAGTTCCGGGCTCCCGGCTTTGGCCCGGCTGTCTGCGGTGACCATCTGGGGAGTGGACCAGAGGGTGGGAGATCAGAACCCCTCTGTCTCTCCCTCTCTCTGTTGGTCTGCCTTTCAAATAAATAATAAAACTTTTGAAATGTTTGTGGAGACTGAGATGGAAAGATAAGTGTATTTGGTGCGAAGCATTTGGAAACCCATGGTTTCTTCTCACAATCCACGCCTCCCATAAACTTTTTTTTTTTTTTTTGACAGGCAGAGTGGACAGTGAGAGAGAGACAGAGAGAAAGGTCTTCCTTTGCCATTGGTTCACCCTCCAATGGCTGCTGCAGCCGGCGCACCGCGCTGATCCAAAGGCAGGAGCCAGGTGCTTCTCCTGGTCTCCCATGGGGTGCAGGGCCCAAGCACCTGGGCCATCCTCCACTGCACTCCTGGGCCACAGCAGAGAGCTGGCCTGGAAGAGGGGCAACCGGAACAGAATCCAGCGCCCCGACCGGGACTAGAACCCGGTGTGCCGGCGCCACAAGGCGGAGGATTAGCCTGTCGAGCCACGGCGCTGGCCTCATAAACTTTTTTTAAGGTTCCCTCGTATGCATGGATTTCAGAAAAAAAAATTTGTACCAAGATACATATTTTAAGTCTATTTTCTATGAACTTTATTATTTATTTGTTTATTTTTCAGCCAAACTGGAAATGGCTGTGCTTTAAAATTTTTTTTTTATGTATTTATTTATTTGAAAGGCAGAGTTAAAGAGAGAGAGAGAGAGGTCTTCCACCCACTGGTTTACTCCCCAGATGGCCACGACGGTCAGGCTGGGCCAGAGCAGTGCCAGCAGCCTGGAGGTCCATCTGGGTCTCTCTCGAGGGTGCAGGGGCCCGAGCACTCGGTTCGTCCTCTGCTGTTTCCTAGGCACATTCACAGGAAGATGCCTCGGAAGCAGAGCAGCTGGGAGTCAAACCGGTGCTCTGATGTAAGATGCCGACGTTACCCGTGGTAGCTTAACCCGCTGGGCTACAATGCTTGTCCCCATAAACATTGCTTTGGAAAAAAAAAAAAAAGACTGATTTATTTGAAAGGCAGAGTGTCAGCCAGAGGGGGGGAGAGAGAGAGAGAAAGGGCGAGATGGAGAGGGAGATCTTCTGCTGTTGGCTCACTCCCGTCCTCACATCCCAGAACAGCCGGGGACTCGAGCTGGCACTCTGATAATGGGACGCCAGTGCTGCCAGCAGTGGCCTAACCTGCCACATCACAGCACCGACCCCTCCACAAGCTTTAGAAGTCTTCTTGTTTATTTATTTGGAAGTCAGAGTTGGGGCTGACATTGTGGTATAGTGGGTAAAGCCACTGCCTGCAGCGCCAGCATCCCCTATGGGTGCTGGTTCGAGTCGTAGCTGCTCCATTTCTGATCCAGCTCCCTGCTAATACACCTGGGAAAGCAGCGGAAGATGGCCCAAGTAGTTGGGCCCTTGCACCTGCGAGGGAGACCCAGAAGACACTCCTGGCTTCCATTGTGGTCATTCAAGGAGTGAACCAGCAGATGGAAGACCTTTCTGTGTCTCTCCCTCTCTCTGTAACTCTGCCTTTCAGATAAATATACATATATGAAACAGAAGGGGATATATATATATATATATATATATATATATGTAAAGAAAAGGTGACAGAGAGAGAGGGGAGGTGGTCTTCCATCCCCTGGTTCATTCCCCGATGCCTCCAACAGCCAGGGCTGGCGTGAAGTCTTCTTGCCCAGAGCTCTGGCTGGCAGAACCAGGGAGGGGTTCCAGGAGTCCTGGGGTCAGGAGGGGGTGGTCTCAGTGACGCAAGCAGCGGGGTGGAGGCTCTGCAGGCAGCGAGGCTGTCTGTGGGAAACCGTGAGGATTAAGGGGGGGGGGCCCTGAACGCTGGTGCGGGGAGATGGCCGCGGTGTGGGGGGCAGCGGGGAGCTGGTGCAGGTTCCGGGCACCGGAAGGCCCAGTCGTGGAAGCCAGGAGGACGGCCGTGGACTTGGACGACGCCTGGGCTGCCAGGTCCTGGGTGACGCATGCATTGCCCACGTTTCCGCTCCTTGTCCTCTCCCTAGCTCCCTCCCTCTGACCTCTCCACGGTCCCCCGTGACCTTGTTCTCCCACGGCCACCCGCCCACTGCCCCGTGCCTCCTCATCCTGTCCCAGCCCCGCTCTACCCTAGGGACCCCCTACCCTGCAGCCCAGGCCTGGGGCTCTCAGCATCCTTCTGTCCACGCTGGCTTTCCGGCCAGCCCTCCTCGCTGTCCCCTGCCCTCACTGTGCCTCCCGGCGGCCCCTCCCGGTGGCCCGGGCTGCTGCCCCCCTCACTCTGGGCCCTGCAACGTCTTGGGTGCCTGGAGACCGTGCCAGTGCCCAGTGCCCAGGTGGCTTCCTCCTCCTACTCCCTCGTCCACACCCCAGTGTGCTCAGATCCCAAAGCCACCCACGCGTCGCCCTGCTCTGCTCCCCACCTCCCCTCCCTCTCCCCCTGCTGCCCGGCTGCTGTAGGCCGTCTTCACACCCCAGCGCCTCCCCTCCCCTCCCCTGTGCCTTCCTGCTCCTCTGCTCCCACCCCTTTCCCTGCTGGCAGCGGCCAGAGGCTCACGGTCCCCCGTGGCAGGCCCTGTCCACCCTGCTGACCTCAGCAGGCCCACACTGGGCCTGGCCATCCTGCTCTCCTGCACGCTTGCTCCTCCAGTGGCTGACGCTCCAACTTCCTCGCTCTCTGTCCTCCAAGATCCATCTCGGAGAGGACGGGACATCAGAGGGTGTGCCTGGGACCCGGTCTCGAATCGCCACCCCTGGCTGAGTGTCCCCCTCCTTCGCCGGAGGCTTCATGCTGTGTTGACCACCTTGACCCCTGACCCTCCATTCTCAGCTTCCCTCGGGGTTCCCCACCTGCACAAACCCCTTCACCCCACACCCTCCTCCTCCTCTCGGCCTCCCTTCTCGCTGTCCGCCCACCCGTGGGCAGGCTCCCCGAGGACTTGCTCGGGCTCCCGGCCACTTGTCCTCACCTCCCACCCACGGCTGCAGCTGCTCCCCTGGCGTCTCGCCCTCCCCAGGGCTGCCACGGGCTGCAGGGCTCTGTCTGCAGAATCCACACGACGAGGCCAGGTGTTGGGCCTCGTGGTGGCGATGCCTGCGTCCCGTATGGGAATCCCTTGTGGGTTAAAGTCCTGGCTCAGCTCCCGATTCTAGTGCCCTGCTGGTGGGCGCCCCGGGAGGCAGTGGTGGTGGCTCGGATGAACTCCTGGCTCCTGGCGTCGTCTGGCCCAGCCCCAGCTGTCGCAGGCGCTTGGGGAGTGGGCTCACGGGCGGGAACGCTGTCGGCCTGCCTCTAGCCTCCCTGCCTCTTAAATCTTAGCATTTTATTTTAAAGAAGATTTTGAGAGGCAGAATCACAGAGAGAGAGAGAGAGAGAGAGAGAGAGAGAGAATCTTCCATTGCTGGTTCACTCCCCAACTGACTGCAAAGGGCTCGGGCTGAGCCAGGCCAAAACCAGGAGGCTGGACTCCATCAGGGCCTCACACTCCTGGACCATCCTCCACTGCCTCCCCAGGAGCATTAGCAGGGAGCTGGAACGGAAGTGGAGCCACAGGGACTCGAACTGGCGCCCAGATGGGATGCCAGCACCACAGGCGGCGGCTCGACCCCCGTGCCACAACCCCGGGCCCTAAACAATATTTTACAAAACCCACAGGCTCCTTCTGAGCCCTCCCCTTATTTCAGGAGACCCTGCAGGTGCAGGAAGCACCCCCCCCCCCAAGTTCTCCCTGGACCTCACCAGCAGCTGGGGCCTTGCGCATCTGCCTCCCCTGCTGGGTGCCCTCTGTTTTCTTTTGTCTGAGCCCCAGAGACCCCCCCCCCACTTCCTAGTCTCTGGGCACCATTCTCCTCTCCCTCTCCACTCCCGCGTCAGGGATGGGTGCTGGCACGTCTGTGTGTGTCTGTGTGTCCTGAGCTTTGCAGATCCACGGCCGTGCTTGGTCCCCGGCCTGCCAGCAGAGGGCTTCTGCCCTGTATTGAAACAGCGTCCACTTACTCCTTGCCCTCTTGGGAGGGTGCACAGCACCCCAGGCCGCTCTTTGTGGGTAAAATTCACACCGGGTAAAAGTATGCATTTTAACCAGCTTACAACGGACAACTCAGCGGGTTTTAGTAGCTTGGCAGTGTAGTGCAGTGGTGAGCACGGGTCACAGACACACACACACACACACATATACACAGAGTGGTACAGTGATGAACACCAGCTCTGTCTCTCTCTCTCTCACAGACACACACACACACACACGTACACACACACACAGTGTAGTACAGTGGTGAGCACCAGCTCTGTCTCTCTCTCTCTCACAGACACACACACACACACACAGAGTGTAGTACAGTGGTGAGCACCAGCTCTGTCTCTCTCTCTCTCACAGACACACACACACACACACACAGAGTGTAGTACAGTGGTGAGCACCAGCTCTTATACACACAGACTGCAGCAGTGAACACCATCTCTCTCTTACACACACACACACACACCAGCTCACACACACAGTGCAGCAGTGAGCACCAGCTCTCTCTCTCGCTCTCTCTCTCTCTCTCTCTCTCACACACACACACACGCCCCGCCCTTGCTACAGCCCCTGCCCTGCCCGTTCCCCCATAGGCCCCAGCGCCTGGCAGCCGCTAATCCCATCTGCCTGCTCAGGACACTTCCAGCCTGCGCCCTCTGCCGCCGGCTTCTCGCTCAGCAGGGGGTTTCCTGGCATCCTGTGGCTCCTCGCTGGCCAGGTGCTTGTCCCCTGCTGAGGCCCAGGTGGTCCGTGGCGACCCCTTCCCAGCTGTAGTCACCTAACTGAGAGATGGCCCCCGCAGGGACGGATGTGCCTGCCCCGCCCCCCAGCCCGGCACTCACAGGGCCTGGCACGTGTCCAGCGAGCTGGTGACACGTGAATGGACACCGCGTCCCAGGCAGGCACCGGTCCACCCGGTTCACCAGCCTGTTCCTGTGACCCACAGGGGCTGGCCAGCCAGTAGCCAGTGGGGGAGGGCAGCCGGGCCGGCCGGACCCTTGCCCTTGACCTCTCTGCTTTCTCCTCACAGGCAGAGTGTCTCTGGCCCAGTTTGCCCTGGCCTTCGTGATGGACACGTGCGTGGCGGGGGCGCTGCTGTGTGCGGCCGGGCTGCTCTTCCACGGGATGCTGCTGCTGCGGGGCCAGACCACGTGGGAGTGGGCTCGGGGCCAGCACGCCTACGACCTGGGCCCCTGCCACAACCTGCAGGCCGCCCTGGGCCCTCGCTGGGCCCTCGTCTGGCTCTGGCCCTTCCTGGCCTCCCCACTGCCCGGGGATGGGATCACCTTCCCGACGGCGGCGGAGGTGGGACTCGCCGCTTCCTGACCCCAGGAAGGGCCCGAGCTGCACCGGGACGAGGGGTGGGGGAGGGGGAGGCAAGTTGGGCCTTGATGCCTGCAGTGGGCAACGCCAGCTCGGCCTTGGCCTTGATCTTACCCCTGCCCCGCGCAGGCCCTGCGGCTCAGGGGCGGCTGGCACGCGGCGGCCAGGCCGGCCTCGCTGCCCTTCTGCCCGGCTAATCAGCTGCTGACTTCCCTGCTCACTGCCCCCACCCCCACTCCCGTGCTCACTGGGTTTCCGGTCCGTCCCTAAGCTGGGGCTGCTGTTTCTGGTTGCCCCGACTGTCAGGCCTGAGGGTCCCAGGGGCCAGGGCTCCCCTCCTCGGGCAGCTGCTGGGATCCGGCTGTGGGAAGTCCGGCACTTCGCCAGCTTCACGCAGCCTCCCAGCTAACCGGGACCACTGGGCAGCGTTTCCCCTCAGTCGGTGGGTGAGAATCTTACAGCTCCGTGAGATCCTGGGGTCGCAGTGGAGGGGGCGGGGCCAGAGTGAACCCAGCCCCCCAGCCTGGGAGGCAGCAGGTTATGGCTCAAGGAGTCCGGTGTCTGCTCCACTCCAGGTCTTTGCTTTCGGCTTCACTGTGCGCAGCTGCTGGCGGGGCGGGGTGGGGTGGGGGGTGCCGAAGCCCCATGACGCCTGCTCCTCCTGCTCCTCCAGCTCCCTGGTAACCATTCCTGCATAGACTGCAAGCAGCCGGCTCCGTGCGGCCGGCGTAAACCAGAGCTTTCTCCTAGAGTCTCTCTAAAATGATAGTAAAGAGATACACACACACGCAGCCAGGGAGGGAAGCGAGAGGGGAGGCAGCAGCAGGCCCCCCAGAACCCTGAGAGGCTCAGGAACCCCGCCAGTGGCGGGGAAGGGGAGGCGAGGCCGGGGGCCCACGGTGGGGATGAGTGGGAGCAGGGAAGGGGCAGCTCCGGTGCCCTCCTCCCCCCAGACCCCCCCTCACCCCCAAGGGTCTCCCTTCTGGGGCGAGAAGGGGTGGAAGAGTTGTTTGCAGGAGAAGCAGGGTTACTGGGGGAGGGAGGGGGGAGGGCCTGGGCCCTGAACAGGGTTAAGTCCACAGAAAATGCGGGGCGGTCCTCCTTCCAGCGGGCTTGACCGAGGGCCCCCTTGTTTGAAATTAGAGAGATGCCCCATGAGCCTCCCATTGGCTGCTTCACTCCCCACATGCCCGCAACCACCCCGGGCCTCCCACCCGAGCGCTGCCCCGAGGTGCACGTGAACAGGAAGTGGAGAAGGCACTTGGACCCAGACACCCTCCTGTGGACCTGGGTGTCCCAACCCTCGGCTTAACCTCAGGGCCAGGCGTGCCGCAGGGCCCTCATAGCAGGGAGGATGGAGCTCCGGGGTCGCTGGCCAGTCCGCGGTGTCTCAGCGATGCTGGGGACTCGGTGTGCCAGGCTCCCGGTGCTGCACGGCAGCACTGGCAGACCTGCCCGACGCCCGCTCCCTGCCATCCCTCACGCCCCGGGATATCTTCACGATTTTCATTCCATGGTGAGGAGCTGCAAGATTATTTGTAAAACAACCCCTCCCCGGCCCGTGAGGGTCCCGGCTGAGCCCTCCCTGGCGGGGGGAGGGGGACACTGGCCGTGCCAGTTCCCTTGCTTTGCTTTTCTGACATGGGTTTGTACTGCTTTTGCATGGTTTTGTATTTTACACGAACGGACCCCCCGGGTTTACTCTCCTACGCCTTGCCTTTGCCTTTTCACTTCCTGCTGTTTCTGGGATGTAGCCGATTGTGTGTGGCTGCGGGCCACTCCTGTCCCCTGTCCACGGGTCACCTTAGCCACCCCATTCCCTTCCCGTTGAGAAGAATCCACCGAGATCTATTCTTGACCCCTGCTCTTCCGGATGAAGTTGAGGGTCAGCTTGTCCTCAGGGCCCACCAATAAAAACCCCGCTGAGATCACGAATGGAACCCACCAGAACCTGTAGGTCAACTTGGGGAAACGGGTACCTACAGGAAATAGAAGTTTCCAGTGGTGTGTCTCCCCTCCTAATGTTTTCAATAAAGTTATAGACACAGATTATGCTTCCCTCCTTAGACTTATTCTCAAGTACCTGATCCACATTCATGCTAGTTATACTGTCGAGCGGCTTATGGAAATGCTCCGTGACCGGCTCATAGCACACTCACTCCCCTGCAGTCTAAGCCACCTCGCGTACTGTGCAGACCTCTGCCTCCTGTTTCTCTCGGCCCTGTCTAGGTGAGGTCGCTACACAGTGTGCAGCACAAGGAGCAGGCACCTTGTGTCCGACCTCAGAGGGAACACATGCAGTGTTTCACCACTAAATGTTTGCCACAGGTTTTAATAGATGCCCTTTAGGGGGCCGGCGCTGTGGCTCAGCGGGTTAACACCTTGGCCTGAAGTGCCGGCATCTCATATGGGCGCCGGTTCTAATCCTGGCTGCTCCTCTTCCGATCCAGCTCTCTGCTGTGGCCTGGAAAGGCAGTGGAAGATGGCCCAAGTGCTTGGGCCCCTGCAGCCGTGTGGGGGACTGCGGGACATGAGCGCAGCCATGGCGCGGCCAGGCCAGGCCCCGGAGCTCCGCATGCGCAGCTGCCCCTGGGTGCCCCCGCTCGAGCTGCGCGGAACGGAGCCGCGCGGAGCTGAGTAAGATGGCGCCCAGAGGAAGTAAGATGGGCAGAATCCAAAGTTGTTTACCACTAAAACTAATTGGCTGCGCAACATCAGGGGAGGTAACAAAACTAGTAACAAGTGTATAGACATAGGGCTAGTCCTATAGAAATCCCCCTGTAAGGTGATTTTTGAAGTGATTGGTTGGTCCTTAGCCCTGCCCCAATGACTCTGCAGTTTTGTGCTATAAAAGGTACTGTTACGCACAAAGTAAATGAGTCCTTGCTACTAGACTTTATACTTGGGTCTCCGCTGCGTCTGACTGTCTCCGGGATCGGGAGGCTGGGGAATGGGTGAGCGGCGCACTTACCTTTCCTCGGACCCAGTCCATCCTGTACAGGTGGACTAAGACCCTGCAGGGGACCTGGAGGGGGCTCCTGGCTCCTGATCGGCGCAGCTCCAGCCGTTGCGGCCATCTTGGGAGTGGGCCATTGGATGGAAGACCTCTCTCTCTCTCTGCCTCTGCCTCTCTGTAACTCTGCCTTTCAAATAAATTTTTTAAAAAAGATGTCCTTTAAAAAATATTTATTTAGTTGAAAGGTAGGCAACTGAGAAAGGCCAGGAGCCAGGAACTCCATCTGGGTCTCCCACGTGGGTGTCAGAGGCCCAAATGCTTGTTGGCCCATCTTCCACTGGCTTCCCAGTCCCACTGGCAGGTGGAGCCAGGTCTTAACTGGCACAGGTATGGGATGTCTGCATCAGAGGCAGAGTCTTAACCACTGTGCCACAGCACCAGCCCCCGGCTTTTTAAAGATGTTTTGGTCTTGGTCATTTTACAGTTTTACTGTCATGTGCCCCAATGTGGAGTTCTTTTCATTTATCCACTGGGATTCACTGGGTTTTCTATGAGTTGTTCACTGCTTCTAAAAAATTCTGTCACGGCCAGTGCTGTGGTGTGTAGTGTGTAAAGCCGTGCCTGCAGTGCCGGCATCCCATGTGCACTGGTTCGAGTCCCGCTGCTCCACTTCCAATCCAGCTCTCAGCTGCGGCCTGGGATAGCAGAAGAGGATGGCCCAAGTCCTTGGGCCCCTGCACCCATGTGGGAGACCGGGAAGAAGCTCCTAGCTCCTGGCTCCTGGCTTCGGATCAGCGCAGCTCCGGCTGTTGCGACCATTTGGGGAGTGAACCAGAGTAACTCTCTGCCTTTCAAATAAATAAATCTTTACAAAATAAGAAAAGAAAGTTCTGTCATTATGTCTTTATTTTTTCCATCCCTACAGGAACTCTTCTTAGATTGCCCCATACCCCCAGTGCCGCCCTTTTAAAGATGTGTGTATTTGAAAGGCATGGGACAGAGGGAAGACAGGGAGAGGGAGATCTTCCATCTACTGGTTCACTCCCCCAAATGCCCGCAGCAGCCTGGACTGGGCCAGGCCAAGGCCAGGAGCCAGGAACTCCATCTGGGTCTCCCTCATGGGTCGCCAGAGGCCAGGTATCTGAGCCACCATCAACTGCCCCCCAAGCACATTAGCAGGAAGCTGGATCAGAAGTGCAGCAGCCAGGACTCAAACTGGCACCTGGACATGGGATGCTGGTGTCCCAAGCAGTGGCGTAACCTGCTGCAACACGATGCCTGCCCTGTGTCTCTTAATATATCATAATTCACTCCCCAAATGGCTCAAGAGCTGGAGCTGGGTCAAAGCTAGAAGCCAGGAGCTTCGTCTGGGTCTCCCACACAGGTGCAGGGGCCCAAGGACTTGGGTCATCTTTCACACACCAGCAGGAAGGTGGACTGGAAGTGGAGCAGCTGAGACCTGAACCAGCGCCCATGCAGGATGCTAGCATCGCAGGCAGCGGCTTAACTCATTACGCCCCAACCAGCCCCAATAACCCAGATTTCTAATTCTGTCTCGGGACATTCTGGAGGGTCACTACATATCTACCTTCCAGTTAAGTTTTTCTTCAGTTGCTTAAGTAATCTACTGAATATATATACATATATTATAATATATAATATGGTTATACCAACTCATCCATTGAGTTTTACGTCAAATATTTATCTTTTATTTCTGGAAATCCTATTTAGTTCTTTTCCAAAATGACTTCATCCTTTCTTATTTATTTATTTATTTTAAAAGATTTATTTGAAAGGCAGAGTTACAGAGGCAGCGGCAGACAGAGGTCTTCCATCCACTGGTTCACTCCCCAAATGGCTGCAACAGCCCGAGCTGAGCTGATCTGAAGCCAGGAGCCAGGAGCTTCTTCCAGTTCTCCCACGTGGGTGCAGGGGCGCAAGCACTTGGGACCATCTTCCACTGCTTTCCCAGGCCATTAGCAGAGAGCTGGATCAGAGGTCAAGCACTGGTTATCAAACCAGCACCTACGTGGGATGCCACGCTTCAGGCAGTGGCTTTACCTGCTGTGCCACGGCACCGGCCCCTGGCTTGACCTGGCTTGACCCACTGTGCCACGGTGCTGGCCCCTGGCTTCACCATTTTATATACCCGCTTGCTCTTTACTTAGATATTAGGTTTCTTGTTTGTTTATTTATTTAATTTATACTGAAAGCATAGTCCGTATTCTGTGTTTGGTAGTTCCAGTATCTGAGGATCTGAGTCCTAGGGTCTTGATTGTGATGTCTCATTTTCTTGCCACTGTCTGTTTTGACTGAGTTCCTTGGAATTTGTTATCAGTGGGGATCTTTTTTTTTTTCTTTCCTTTTTTAAAAAAAGTCTTTATTTACTTGGAAGTCAGAATTACAGAGAGAATGGGAGAGACAGAGAGATATCTTTCATTCACTGGTTCCCTCCCCAGACGGCTGCAATGGCCAGGGCTGGGCCAGGCGAAAATCAGGATCCAGGAGCCCAAACACTTGGGCCACCTTTCGCTGCCTTCCCAGGCACATTAGCCGGGAGCTGGATCAGAAGTGGAGCAGGGGCTGGTGCTATGGCATAGCGGGTAAAGCCGCTGCCTGCAGTGTGTCCATATGGGATGCTGGTTCGAGTCCCGGCTGCTCCATTTCTGATCCAGCTGTCTGCTGTGGCCTGGGAAAGCAGTGGAAGATGGCCCAAGTGCTTGTGCCCCTGCACCCATGTGGGAGACCTGGAAGAAGCTCCTGGCTCCTGGCTCTGGATCAGCACAGCTCCGGCCACTGCAGCCATGTGGAGAGTGAACCATGGGAAGGAAGACTTACTTCCTTTCTCTCTGCCTCTCTGTAACTCTGCCTTTCAAATAAATGAATAAATCTTAAAAAAGAAGAAGGAGAAGGAGGAGGAGAAGTGGAGCCAGGCCCTGAACTGAGCCTAAGTGGGGCGCTGGCATCACAGGCAGCAGCTTTACCTGCTATGCCACAGCGCCAGCCACTGGGGACTCTTGAGGTTGGGTTAAAAGTAAACCCCTCCAGGGGAGAAGTGTTAGCTGCCTGATGGCAAACCAACCCCTCACCACCTTCAAGTTCTTCAGGGCCAACCAGTGTTATCAGTGCAGGCTGCACACCCTTATTCAGGGCTGGCCTTGTGGTTTCAACGACCCCAGCAGAGGGTTTTCCACCTCCCACCAAGCACTGAGTCTGGGGCCGGGCAGTTTCCCTGTCTGGCTCAGGTAAGAAGGGAAGCAGGGAACAGCTTATTCGTAGTTCACCTTGACACTGAGAACAGAGATAAAATATAAAAGATAATCTGAGAAGAGATACAAGAGGGGCTGGTGCCATGGCTCACTTGGTTAATCCTCCGCCTGCGGTGCTGTCATCCCATATGGGCACCGGGTTCCAGTCCTGGTTGCTCCTCTTCCAGGCCAGCTCTCTGCTGTGGCCCGGGAAGGCAGTGGAGGATGGCCCAAGTGCTTGGGCCCTGCACCCGCATGGAGACCAGGAGGAAGCACCTGGCTCCTGGCTTCAGATCAGCGCAGTGTGCCAGCTGCAGCGGCCATTGGGGGGTGAACCAACGGAAGGAAGAACTTTCTCTCTGTCTCTCTCACTCTATCTGTCCAAAAAAAGAGAGAGAGAGAGATACAAGAAATATATCTTTAAAAACATACTGAAAGTAAGGACCAAACAGAGTTGAGAATTAAAATGATAACCGAAAATTTTGTAATAATCCAAAGAGCTGAAAGAGCTCAAACTCTCCCCAGGAGACAGGGAGGAAATGAGAGATGAGAGGAGCATCAGGCGCAACCCGTCCTCTCTGGCATCACCACTTAGAGGCTGGGCTTCACCGAATTCCCAGGAGACAGAAAGCAGAGAGGAGATGGCTCAAGAAACAGCGGCACCCAACGGAAGGCGGCAGGGCCCACCCAGCGCACCACACACGGCACGCGGGGAGGCGGCGGTGATGCCGCGCTTCTCCGGAGGTGAGCACTCAGCCCGGCGTGACCTTCCGAGGCTGGAGGACAAGGGAGCACTGCCTGCAAGGACGCCAATTCCACCTGGGGATTCTGTGGCCCAGCCGGACAGGCAGCGTCTTCAAAGTGTTACCTCCAGCGACTGAGCTAAAGGGGGGACCCACGGACAGATCTCACTCAATGGGGCAGGCACGGAGCTCGGAGAGAGGGGCCTGGGCACGGGGCCCAGCGAAATCTCCCGGGAGCCGACGTGCTCAGGGTGCAGGGCGGGAGGGAGAGTTCGCCACTGGCACACTGGGAAACCAAGCGCCGGAAAAACCAAAGTGATTACTCCCTCTGCAGAAAAAATGATTTAATGCAAGCCCAGCTCCTGGCTGCGCAGCGAGCCCCACAGTAACCTGAACAGTGAGTGCGGATTCCCTGGAGACTGGGGGGGCACAGTCACAGGACAGCGAGACCCTCCTCTACCCCACAGGGCGTCCGAGCAAGGCCAGGGGCTGCCACGCAGGAGCAGGGCGCACCTTAAACATCACTGGCTCGAAGGGCAGCCCGGGCCGCTGCAGGGAGGAGGGGCTGCTAACTCATTACCAAACGGATGCTTTTTCTGAAGAGGCCACCGCTCTTCATCCTCAACGCGCCCAACGTCCTGGAGCTCTCACGGGCCCGCGCTGGGCACTTGCGCTGCTCTGTATCGGCCTGCCCACGTGGGCCAGTCCCACTTCTGAACAATCAGCACCCAGCACGCCCTGGAAACCCACTGTAGTGCCGGGCGCCTGCGCTGCTCTGTATCGGCCTGCCCATGTGGGCGGTCCCACGTCCGAACAATCAGCACACGGCACGCCCTGGAAACCCACTGTAGTGCCGGGCGCGGTCTCCCCCTTCCGCAGTATGAAAAGCCACGAGAGAACCCAGAAGAGACAGGTCCGGGTCACGTGGTTCACAGCGTGGCTGGGGTGAAAGGGACCGTAGGGCCTTCGGCTCCACACATGACCTGCCCCGCCCCTGCTCACACGGCTCCGGCCGCCGGGCCTTCACCTTCCATCTCTGCTGAGCAGGGCATGGGGGGGACGTGGGCTGTCACTCGAGTCCTGGGTCCAGGGCAGTGGCAGCTGTGGAGTCCGCCCCCGCCCCCCCCAGCCGGGTGTCGCCTTTCCGGAGTCGCCCGCTCTCCGGCAGGGCGCGAGCTCACCGGCACAGGGCCAAAGCGGGCTTAGATCAATCCGGTCCAGCCGCCTCACTTTACACGTGGGGAAGTGGGGCCCACAGACACTGGGTTACTTCCTGCCGCATTCCCGGCCACCCTGCTCGGAGAAGACACAGGTCCTCAGCTCCCAGGTGGCCCAGGAGGCCTGGGACGAGGCCCACACAGACTGGCCAGGGGCTTGGACCGTGGGCCTCTGGCCCTTTGGGTCCACACAGAGGCCTTCATCCCATCCTCGGCCTCACCTGAGTCCTCTGGGCTGGGCCTTTCCTCTAATTCTCACCGTGGCTGCTGCCCAGGGAACCTTCCACCTCAGGAGCGATCCGGGCTCCCGGGCTCCCGGGCTCCCGGGCTCCCCGGCTCCCGGGCTCCGCCCACGCGCCACCCTCCAGGCCACAGAAGCGCCCCTCCTCAATGCCCTGGCCCCTGCGGCTCTGTCCAGCGTGGCCTCCGTCTCCCTCGGTGCTCTTTCTGGGCACAGGCATCCAGGTCAGGAGCCCGGGGGTCGGGCACCTGTGCCCCTGGCGGACAGGCCTGAACCCAGCTGCAGAACAGCCCTGGGGCAGAGCTACCCCTGGGGCCTCTGATGGGGGAAGTGAAGGGATCCTGCTCAGCGGGGGTGGGGAGATCGTGAACCTCGAGTGACAAGGGGGCCCAGTCTCATGCTAGAAAAGCCTCCGACCTCCCAGGCCAGACCCTCCCCAGCGTCGGCCGTGGCCGTCGGTGCGCCTGAGGAAAGTGGCGAAGAAGGGCCGGCCGCTCCTGATCGCACAGTGACCACTTCAGGCTCCTCCTGGGCACCTGGGCGCGGTTTCTGGAAGGGTCAGGAGGGCCAGGCAGCAGGAGCCCGTGGCACACAGCCTGGGAGGGCCGCGGGAACATGAGCCGAGCTTCCTGGGTACACACGGAGCTGCTGTGACCAGGAGCAGGGGCGTGGGGAGTGGGCCTGGCGCTCCTGGACCTGCCCGGCCCGTGGCAGTGGCTGGGTCTGGCTGGCTCGGATTCCACACAGGCTCCACCATCAGTCTGGGGCTCAGGCGGCCGCCAGGCCCTCACTCACAGGCATGTTGATGTGGGCACTCAGCAGCGGCGTGCTCTGGCCTTCTCGAAGCACCAGCACCTACAGAGGAGATGCCCGGGGCAGTTGGGGGCACGTGCCTAGGACGCCCGCCTCTGCTCCCTGTGATGGCCAAGCCTGCTGGTGTGAACCACGCTAAGACAGGCCACAGGGCAGGCTGGGAGGCCTCTCCTCCTCGGTCCCCCTCACCCCGGAGCCAGTGGGGGCTTCATCCACGTTGCCCCTAATGGTCCTCCCCAGGGTCCTGCCCACCCCCAGGCTGCACCGCCGGGCCACTCACCTTGATGATGTCTGAGATGCCCTTGCTACTGAGGCTCTCCACGAAGGTCTCCAGGGGATAGCTGAGCCCTGGCACCAGCAAGGGGACCTGAGTTTGGGAACAAAGGGTAAGAAAATCTGCTCTCAGGGCTGGAGAGTGTTTGACGGCCTCCAAGCACCTCGCCCAGTCCCAGCTGTGTTGCACGCCCTGGTGTGGGCAGGGACACAGCCGGTCACAGGCCACAGGCACGGGGGGAGTTGATACTCCAGGGCCCCCAGGGCGAGTCCGTGCCAAGTCTAATCCTCAGGACCCACGGTCCACACTATTCCTTTCACACTCCGGAGTCTTTCTGAGTGTGGGGTCTGCGGTGGGAAGGTGTGGCCTCCGGGACACACGTGTGGAATCAGGCCCGCAAGTCACGTGGAAATGGCGTCTGGGTTAACTCGCCATTCAGGCAGTGGGTTAGTTAGCACAGCTAAGTCTGCTGTCAAAGCCACGTGACCCCCGTGTCCCCCCAGGGCTCCGCAGTGCTCGCTCTCTGACAAGAAGGCCCTCCAGCCGTGGCCCTCCACCCGGGACTTCTGTCACCAACGTTAAGAAACAACATTCTCTGCTTTCTAACTTTCCAGTCTCAGGCATTCAGCCAGAGCCACAAACAGACCAAGGCAGGGTCACAGCTGGGCAAGTCTCTCCTGCGGCTGCCGGAGCAGGAACCCAGGCTCCGGCTGTTGGCCCAGCTCTTTCTCCCTGGTGCCTGCCACAGTCTGGGAGGGAAGCAGCGGAGGCGGGGCCTGGTCTGTAGCTGGCTGGCCTGCAGCCACTCACCAGCCCCGCCCACTCCCTTGCCTTGGTTTCCAAGAAGGGCCCTGCCCGGCCTCGGCACTGCACAGCCCGGAGAGGGGGCCCATACCTTGAAGAAGGCCCGGGGCAGGGCGTAGAGCATCTCGTCGTACAGGAAGCAGACCAGCAGCCCCACGATGGGTCGCGCTGTCGAGGTGTTCTGCAGGTGGAGCGTGAGCTTAAAGGTGGGGCCCAGGCCCTGGACCTATGGGGGGGGGGGAAGGCCCTTAGAGCCAGTGGCCTTGGCCCTGGCCTGCTTCCTCATCAAGGCCCTCAAGCCACTCTCCTCAACTGTCCAAACACTGTCCATCCAGCCCTCCAAACGCTGAAGCCTCTAGGGTGTGCAGGCTCAGCAGAGGCCACGCGGCAAGGCAGAGGCAGGGCTGCCCGGCCTGCGGGCCCCGACTCCTTCCCGTGTGCCCCGGCCCGCTCGTCCCGGGGCCTCCACTCTCACCCTCCTGTTCGTTTCTCTCCCTCAAGCTGTGGGTGGCCCTGAACCCCTTTCTCCGCTATACCCATCCACTTTCTGAGGAAAGTGGACAAGCCCTGGGGTGGACAGCCCCTGAGAGCTGGCCGGAGCCCTGCTGCCCTGAGGTCACCTGTGACCGAGGGCGTGGGGGCTCCTCCTCCTCCCTCCCGCCTGTGACGTCTCAGGATGCCTGGGGCGCAGAGGTCAGAGTGGCCTCTTCCTGTCCCACAGTCCGACGGCCTGCGCTCAGGCGGTTACAGGAGCGAGCAGCTTCCCCGCTGTACGGGGCTCGGGGGAGAAACGTCCCCAGGTGACTGCTCCCTGCCCCAGGCCTGGGGGCTGTCAGAGGCTCGGCACGGACCAGGGACTGCAGAGTGTGTCCCTCTCAGTGGCCACAGGACAAGGCAGCCCAGGAGCGGGGGACGGGGAGGGCAGCTCTCACAAGGGGGACACGAGGCTCGGTCCCGGGTCTGCGGGAAGGGCAAAGGCAGCATGGGCTACACAGGCTTGGCACCAGCCACAGCGGCTCACCTGGGTGGCTGGGGAGTGCCCACCCACCTGCCTTCTGCCCTCTGGCCCCGACTCCCACCTGTGGGTGCTCACCACAGCAAGCAGCTTGAGCGGTTCCCGGGCTGTGGCAGACACAGGGCTCAGGCTGGACTCCAGGGCCTGCACGTAAGCGCGAGCCGCCCGGAGGCGCAGCAGGTAGAGGTCCGTCTGGAAGGCCCGGTGCATGGCTGAGGGGGGGACACAAAGGCTGAGAAGGGAGGGGGAGGGAGGGAGGGCAGTGGGCGGGGTCTGCAAGGCCCAGGCTTCTGGTGACACTGGGCACCGGGAACACAACCCCGCCTCCTCTCTGGTCCTCCTACCACTCGCTGCCCACAGATCTCCTTCATCGGCTTTCTGTTTGGCCGTAAAAGCTGGTCTTGGCCTTGGTCATCTTCCGACCCACCGTCTGCTTCCCCTGAACGACCCAGGTCCTGCCCTGGATCTGACCACCCGAGAGGCCCGAGGGCGGGGGCTCCGTGCTCAGCTCCGGCCGAGCATGGGGCCACGCTCGATGTCACATGCTGTCTCCAGCAGCAGGGTGGATGCCCAGGCCTCTCTCCTGCCCCTAACTGCCTCATGGGTCCACCCGCGCGTGCCACCACAGCTCAAGGCACAAGGCCTGCCCCGTTGGCCGAGGCCTCCTGCTGCCCAGGGCACGGGGGACATTCGTCCAGTTCTTCCTGCCCGGGGCACCGGGGGAGGAAGAGGGAGCGCTGGGGCTGGGCCTCACCGGTGCCAGCCTCCCGCTCTCGCAGTGTCTGATCCACATAGAGCCGGGTCTTCCGGGGCACGCTGAGCTTCGTGGCCTGGGCTGGCGGGGGGCCCGCCTCCCCTGCCCCCTCCACAAACACTGCCGTGCGCTTGAGGATCTTGATAATCAGGCCGCCGCCTGGGGAGGGGACAGATGGAAGCAGTCGCCCCCCAGTCCAGTCCCACACTCCCACTCTTCTTCCCCTCACAGGGCCCGTCCTGTATGCGTCTGCAAGGGAGAGCGAGCCTGCAGGGCCTCCTGACGTCACTTCCTGCATTTGTCTTACTTATGGACTCCTGTGACATTCCAGCGTTGCCGCAGGGCCCGGATGCTGGGGTGGACCACAGGGGCCCTGGTGTTATCAACCTGCTGAGAGCCGCCTGGAGGTGGCCCAGCGGACAGCCGCGCATCACAGGCCTCGCCTACCACGCTAGGTCCACCCCTGCTCCACACCCTCCCTCTCCCCCCCCAGGATCTGGCCTGTCCCCTTCACCCAGGCCCGACTCCCCTCACCTCGAGTGGTCATGATGAGGGTGTTGTCTTCCCGCCCGTAGCGGCCAAAGCAAAGACTGGTCACTGCATCCTATGTGGAGACACCCGAGTTTAGTCGGGGACTTGTCTTGGAGGGGGAAGCAGGACGGGGACAAGGGCTCCTCTGCAAGCCTACGGCCCAGCCACGCTTCCGGGAAAAGCATCCCTCATCCCCACTTTCGGGGTTGGGCTCCCACAGGTCTCCCGTGGAATCTTTCTAGTGCAAGTCTTTCTTCCCAAGCTGTCCCTCACAATGCTGCCTCTCAGGACCACAAACACATGGCACTTCCAAAAGTTTGTGGAAAATAGAACTAAAAGATGCGATTTTGGTGCAAAATAGTTTTTAATTCCATGCATAGGTTTTTTCATAAAATATATTTTTCATGAACTTTTTGAAGACCCCACACATATACATGAATTAAAAAATTGTTCTGCATCAAAATATCAAAATAACCTTATCTTTTTTTTTTTTTTTTTTTGGGAGACAGAGTTGAGAAGAGATCCCCACCCACCGGATCACTTCCCCCAGATGCCTGCCACAGAAGGGCTGGGCTGAAGCAGGAGTTTAATTCTGGTCTCCCCCATGGGTGGCAGGGACCCGACCATTCAGCCATCACTGCTGCCTCCCAGGGCGCACAGTAGCAGGGACCTGGGTCAGGGCAGAGCCAGGACCCGAACCCAGGCCCTCTGGGATGGAATGCCGGCGTCCCAGGCAGCAGCCTCACCGCTGTGCCAAACACCTGTCCCTAAACCCATCTCTTTGAATTTCATTTTCCATGAACTTTTGGAAGGACCCTCACATGTTTACTCTTTGCTAAAACAGAACAAGCCGGCAGCTTTTATCTCCTTGTCAGGACATTTCAGGCCCCACACGTCTGAATCCACGTGTCTGTTCCATCAGTCTTCCCTTCACCCTTCGCCCTGCTCTCCCATCTGCTGCCTGCCCAGTGCCCTGGGCCTTTCAGCTGCTCTTAAATTTTACACTGGGCCATGGGACAATTTCAATTTAAACACACACACACACACAATTTCATATGTGATATACTCCGAATTTTCTCTCTCTTTTTTTTTAATATTGCTGGTTGTGATCCAGAGCTAAAAAACTCTGGTCCAGGGCCGGTGCTGTGGCGCAGTGGGTTAACGCCCCGGTCTGAGGCACTGGCATCCCATATGGGTGCCAGTTCCAGTCCTGGCTGCTCCACTTCCCATCCAGCTCTCTGCTATGGCCTGGGAAAGCAGTAGAAGATGCACCCGTGTGGGAGACCCGGAAGAGATTCCTGGCTCCTGGCTTCGGATCGGCACAGCTCCAGCCGTTGTGGCTGATTGGGGAGTGAACCAGCGGATGGAAGACCTCTCTCTCTCTCTGCCTCTTTTCTCTCTGTGTAACTCTGACTTCCAAATAAATAAATTAATCTTTAAAAAAAAAAATACTCTGGTCCAAACCCATCAAACTACCTGGATTCTTTTTTTTTTTAAATTTATTTTTAATTTATTTTTTATTTTTTTGACAGGCAGAGTGGACAGTGAGAGAGAGAGAGACAGAGAGAAAGGTCTTCCTCTGCCGTTAGTTCACCCTCCAATGGCCGCCGCGGCTGGTGTGCTGCGGCTGGCGCACCGCACTGATCCGAAAGCAGGAGCCAGGTGCTTCTCCTGGTCTCCCATAGGGTGCAGGGCCCAAGGACTTGGGCCATCCTCCACTGCCTTCCCGGGCCACAGCAGAGAGCTGGCCTGGAAGAGGGGCAACCAGGACAGAATCCGGCGCCTCGACTGGGACTAGAACCCGGTGTGCCGGCGCCGCAAGGTGGAGGATTAGCCTAGTGAGCCGCGGTGCCGGCCAACTATCTGGATTCTTAAATCACGAAACGCCACGCCTCCCAGCCTTTCGCAGGCTGCTCCCTGTCTCAACGCTCTTGCACGTGGCCAGCTGAACTGTCACATGCTGTCACGTGTCCTGAGTCCCAGTCCCCTTTCTCCCTCTCCTTTCCCGTCACTGCTTTGCCAGCACGTGGCCGGCCTGTCCGCCTTGCGCTTTGATCTGCTGTCTCTGGCTCTCACCTCAGGTCGTTCACTCCTTGAAAACAAGGACTAAGTTATTCTTCCATCCATGTCCACACTGACGTGTACACATGAGGTGCTCAAAAGATGTGTTGACACACACGACTGTGCGCTAGGGAGCAGCAGCCAAGAAGTGCCAAGGTGGGCTGGGGATGAGGAGCAGCCAGGGGCAGGTGCGGAGGCAGGGCTCACCGGGGCACGGATGACGTTGAGCAGGGCCTTGTCACGGTAGATGCGGACCTCGCCGTTGGCCAGCCCGGCCATGACGGCCTGCAGGCCCCGGGAACGCTGTTCCAGGAGGTTCATGGTCAGGATGGCTGCGGGCATCTGCACCGTCCACAGCCTCTTACCCTGGCAGGGAACACCAGCGTCTCGGTGGGAGCGGGGAGAGCAGTCCGGGGCTACAAGTGTGGAAGGAAGGGGTGGCTGGGGTCGCCAGGGTAGGGGTGGGAGAGGTGCCAGCGCTCGGCCGAGGCTGTACCTTGTGGGTGAAGCCGTTCAGGCTGTCTTGGGTGGTGCCCACCACGAAGACTTTGTGAACTCGCACAAGGCCCACGGGCTGGGCGCTCAGCTCGATGCAGTACCTGGGGCGCTTGGAGTCTCTGTGGAACCAAAGCACACTGTCCCGTCTGGGAGAAACCCTCCTGCCCTCCTGGGCTACGTCCCCGGACTGACCTGGGCGGGACCCTGGCCCCAGGTGCTTCCCCTCCTGCCCTTACGTGGGATCTGAGAGCTGGCACTGTTCAGTGAGCTTCCTCACACGGCCCAGCCGGCGCCAGCGCGGGAGGCAGTCTAACTTATCAGAGCAGCACGAGGGCGGCCTGCGTACGCGCACTCTTCCGGCTCCCGGCCTCTCCTCCTTGGTTTCCCTTACCCAGGAAGCGGGAGCAACGCCTGCCTCCCAACCACAGGCGACAGCGCACTGCCCTCTCGCCCGGCAGTGCCGGGGCCAACGTAAATCCTGTCGGGTGACCTTGAGCGCCTCGCTCCCATCTCTGGGCTTCCTGCCAACGCGGCCTCCATGCACACAGGCATCGTTTTACAGTCTCAGCAGACACGTCATTCTTTGGATCTAAACCCCGTAATGGCTCTCTGCTGCACTTCAGGTAAGATCCAGGATCTTCACCGTGTCCTACCGGTCCCGCGTGAGCTGGCCCTGCTCCCCCTCATCACTGCCCGCCCAGCCCAGGGGACACACGCCCATGTCTTCCACTTGAGGCTGCGCCCACTTTCTGAGTCCCTGGGCCTTGCTTAACCTTCAAGTCCCCGCCACAGCCGGTGCTCCCAGTCACCCTCGCCCTGATTCCCCACTGCCTCTGCACGTTTCTTCCCCGGCTCCCATCCAAGCTGCAGGAACGCCTTGGTCTGCTGACTTTGACACCCATCTTCCCCAGGAGGACAAGCTCCGTCTTCACGGCGTCCTGCCAGCAAGTCCGCTCCCAGTACCTCACAGTGCCGACGCATCGCAGGTACTCAGTAAACGCTTCTTAAATTGAAAGATGAATAGTGTATGGAACGCTAAACTAATGCACAAGGTAGCGTCGTGTGCACTCCACAGAGATGCAGGAGATGCAGGAGACTCACCAGACTGCACGGCTCGCGTCACAGCCTCCCGCCCCGCCCCGCCCCCTGACAGCCTGCCCTGTGGGCCTCCAGACACCCCCCTGCTGCTGGGCTCGGCCCCATCAGCTCTTCTCACCCCCAAATTCCAGTCCCAGACCTCATGTGCACCTTGCAAGCCCCTGGAGACCACCAGGTTTCTAACATCTCCTCGGGCTGGGGCTACCTTCTCAGGATATAGATGTTTCCGTCGCGGCAGGCGGCGGCAAGCCGGAACTCGACATCAAACTGGCCGGAAACCTCCAGGAAGACGGGCACGCTGGGAAGGTTCATCTGCAAAGGAGAGGTCCAAACACTCCCATCCGTCTGGGCCCCGGCTCTCCTGCCCGGAAGCAGCTCCTCCGAGTTGGTTCCTGTCAAAGTCCCCTCTCCACACTGACACCCTGGGGGTCCCAGTCTAAACCTGCACAACGTGGCTGGAGGGAAATGGCCCGGCAACGAGAGCCTTTGAGGCCACAGCTGTGCGTGAACTACGACGCCTCCAAGGCTGCATCCCGAGGAAGCCCGGATAACCGGGGCCGAGGGTTTGAGCACAAGCCTCCTGCAGTGGTGTTCACCGTGAGAAGATGGAGACAGGGCAGTAACCCACAGCACATCCACACAGCCAACGTCGGCCGGCCTTCAGAAAGGCTGACGTGCACAGACGGCGATGCTATGCTGCCAGGAGGGGAGAGCAGGGCTCGTGCACTGGCTTCTGTGTAGATGAACATACAGTGTCCCTGTCTCTGTCTCTGTATGCAAATGCCCAGGAAGACAGACATGTGTCGAAAGTGTGACAGCAGGTATCTGTGGGTGGTGGGATCCTGGGACACATTTCTTTTTCTTTATGCTTATCTATGGTTTATTTTTTTCCTCCCTACAATGAACACGCATTACCCTGCAGCCTGCGCCCCGAGCCAGACCCAACACTGACCTTGGCCAAGACGGTGAAGGCCTCGGGGTCAAGCACCAGGAGCTCCTTGTTCTCAGTGCCCAGCACCAGGCAGGACACGGCGTCCTCATCAGCCAGGTTCTTCTTCAAGGTGGTCATGGTGGTGATGACCGTCTGCAGGAGGACTCCAGGGGTCACCCAGAGAACCCACACACAACACCCCCTCCCCACATGCTCCCGGGATGCCGTGGGCACAACAAAGGGTGGAGGAGGAAGAGGAGGAGGAGGAGGAGGAGGAGGAGGAGGAGGAAGAAGTGTCAGAGATGGGACAGAATACTTATGTACCAAGGTGTTTAGTCACAAACCTAACTTCCTAACAAAAGACGGTTGTGGAAGTCAATTACATGCAGTCATTACAAATAAACCACATTTTTGCGGCCGGCACTGCAGTGTAGAAGGCTAAGTCTCCGTCTGCAGTGCCCGGCTTCCCATATGGGTGCTGGTTCGAGCCCCGGCTGCTCTACTTCTGATCCAGCTCCCTGCTAATAATGCACCTGGGAAAGCAGCAGAGGATGGCCCAAGTCCTTGGGCACCTGCCCCCACGTGGAGACCCACAAGCAGCTCCAGGCTCCTGGCTCCTGCCTTTGGCCTGGCCTAGCCCTGGCCATTGCAGCCATTTGGCAGTGACCCAGTGGACTGACGATAACATCCTCTGTCTCTCTCTCTCCCTCTCCTTATCTCTGCCTTTCAAATAAATAAATAAACCTGTAAAAATCAGTGAATACAAAACCACGTTTTTACAGAAGATTCAGTATATGGGGAACGCTTCTAGCTTAGTGCTGTGGTTTGAACAGGATTTGACTCCCCAAACTCCTGCAGGCAGCTGAACCCCCAAAGTCTCGTGTTAACGGGTGGTGGATTAAAGCTGGAGGCTTGATCCAATTACGACATCTGAAATCAGGTCGTGACTGGATTAGGTCAGGCTGCTGGCTGGGGCCCACAATCAATCTTGATGGAATGTCGGGGACCACGTGGGGACAGGTGAAAGCGTGCCCCCTGCCCCTCTCTGCTTCCCAGCTCGCCACGTGCCCACGCCACCCTCCAGCCTCACCAAATGTCTCAGCCAACAGGGCCGCAAACTCTTGGACTGTGCGCCTCCTAACCACAACCTGAAATAAACCTGATGCCTAAGTGGCTTCTCCTAGGTATTTTAGTTAAAATAACAAAAAGCTGACCAATAATGTATAAAGAAAAAAAATAGGTTAGCATAATCCCAGCTTAAAAAACCTTAGGAATGAACAAGGACGCCAGCGGCTACCTCTGGACAACGGGATCCCGGGGATGTTTAATTCCTCACAGTGCTACAGCGGGGACATACACCTCTTCTAACAGTGGGGGGGAGCAGTGCTGGGGCGCAGCAGGTAAAGCCGCCGCCGGCAGTGCCGGCATCCCAGATAGGTGCCGGTTCGAGTCCCGGCTGCTCCACTTCCAATCCAGCTCTCAGCTATAGCCTGGGAAAAAAGTAGAAGATGGCCCAAGTGCTTGAGCACCTGCACCCACGTGGGAGACCCGGAGGAAGCTCCTGGCTCCTGGCTTCAAATGCAGCCATTTGGGGAGTGAACCAGCAGACAGAAGACCTCTCTCTCTCTCTTTGCCTCTCTCTAACTCTGCCTTTCATATAAATAAATACATTTTTTTAAAAAAAGTAAAAGGACAAATGAACCAAGTCCTTGGACCCCTGCCACCCATGTGGGAGACCTGGATGGAGCTCCGGGCTCCTGGTCTGGCCTGGCTCAGCCCAGCCGTTGCAGTCATTTGGGGAGTGAACCAGCAGATGGAAGATCAGTCTTGCTCTCTCTCTGTTTCTCTCTCATTCTGTCATTCCGCATTTCAGATCAATCAGTCAACCTATCAATCAATAGTAGAACAGCTCTGGGAGTCAACTCCCCTGGATGGAAACCTCTAAAGCTCACTAATGCATGAGTTCATCCATAAAGTGACTGAAATTATAGCCCAGAAATGTGACATAAATATAACCAATCGCCTGTCTAATGACCTGGATGTGAATGGTTACGTAAACTGTGATCGACATAATGAATAATTAATTAAATAATCAAGGGGCACTAAGAAGGGAGGTGCAAAAGACTATTTAACACTCAAAACATAAAGCTCCACGCTCAAGAGAAGCCGGACATAACGCACATTGTGAAGGGAAGGCCCCAGAAAGCCGAGAGTGGGTGTCTCTGGGTGAAATCATGGTGTCACTTCTCTGTCTTTCATATTCATCTTTATTTTCCAAGTTCTCCATAATAAAAATGTACTTGTTTTTTTTTTTTTACACAGTTAGACAGAGAGAGAAAGGTCTTCCTTCCGTTGGTTCAGCCCCCAAATGGCCGCTACGGCCGGCGCGCTGCACAGATCCGAAGCCAGGAGCCAGGTGCTTCCTCCTGGTCTCCCATGCGGGTGCAGGGCCCAAGCACTTGGGCCATCCTCCACTGCACTCCCTGGCCACAGCAGAGAGCTGGACTGGAAGAGGAGCAACCGGGACAGAATCCGGCGCCCCCACAGGGACTAGAACCCGGTGTGCCGGCGCTGCAGGCGGAGGATTAGCCTAGTGAGCTGCGGTGCCGGCCCAAAATGTGCTTCTTTGACCCTCAAGAAAACAGAAGCCACACACAAGTCCTATGATGCTCTGTGTCTACATTTTGGGAGTTGTCGCTGTTAACCAGAAACACAGGAGGCACAGTGGCCTGTGGCTATTCGCAAGGAAAACTGCAAAGTGAAATGGGGCAGGACTGGCTGTAAAGTTTACCACCGACATTACGTGGTCTCTTTCTCACAGGGAAATGAAAAAGAGAGAGGGCATTACCTGCCGTTTGATGGACTTGGACTTGTGCTGGTTCACGAATGCTTCCATTTCACTCAGCTCCAGCTGCAGAAACCTGGGCACACAGACAGCTGACCCCACGCCCTGGCCTAGCCGCCCTCCTCACCCACCCGGAGCGCCAGCCCTCCCAGGACCCTCACCTGAGTGACTGCACAGACAAAGGCACTTCTGCTTTCTCCCTGCAAGGGAAGTGGCCCCGGAGAGATCGATGGAGGAACAGGGGCCCTGGGGGTCAGACGGGCAGCTCTGGGATGAAGGAGTGGGGGAGGGGAACGCGGGGCAGGTGGGCTCTCACCGGATGCCCTCCAGCATCTCCTTCAGGGTTAAGGGGTCAATCTGGTCCTGTAACAGCGCAGGAAGAAGGGAGAGCCTATGAGCTCCAGGGCCATGCGGGGGACACCCACACTTCCTGCTCAAGTTCAAGTTCAGTGCAGTCTCAGGGCCGTCCTCTGCAGCAACGGCTCCCAAGCCCCTGGCTCTCACCCTTCCAGTCCTCCCCCTTCTCTGGTCTCTCAAAGGTGGGCAGGGGCGTGGCTAGTGCAGAGGGAGTCTCTGGGCTCTGCTCTCCAAAGGGCCTGGCCGAGTGCCCCACGGGGAGCCGCCACTCAGGGGCTGAGTGTGGCATCCTGCCTTCGGTGGCCCTCCCGCCTCCAGCCCACCAGGCACGCCCGTCCCCCGGGAGCCCAGGCCTCTTCCAGTGGCTGCCATCTTCGCCTTCCCCATGTCCCTCACCTCCTTGGCTTGACTCCAGAGATCTTGTTCCACGGGGTTTAGAGGCAACGGGGGCAGGCTGAACTTGAAGTAGGGTCTGAGGTTCTTATACACGTAGACGCAAGGGCCCGAAGCGAGGGCCAGGGCTGGCGCCCGGGGCTCGTGCTGCTCCATGAGGAAGGTGGCGGCGGCGGCCGGCAGGGCGGGGAGCGGGCTTTCCGTCAGCACTGCAGGCCCTTTGAGCACCTTCAGGCGGGGCTGCCGCGCGCCGGGGCCCAGGTCGCCCACCACCAGCTGCGGAGAGAGAGGGGCTCACTCCAAGCTCACTTTGCCATCAGGCTCACCAGCGAAGCCACCGAAGCTGGTGAATCTCCCGAACTTCGATCCTCCTGCCTGCAGAATGGGAACACCGGCCTCAGGACTGCTACGGCGAAAATCAGATGCGATAAAGAACCACGGAGCCTCGTGTGTGCCGGAGTCGGCAGCAGCTGATATTTCTATTATTCATTCAGCAACACTTCTCCAGCACCTGCTCCATGCCAGGCACGACCCTAACACGGGGCTGTGTTTCGGGAGCGGTGGGGATGAGGACATCTGTATCTGGGCTTCCAACAGCACAGCAAGATGTGTTCTGTGGACCCAGAGAGAGAACCCAGCGCCTCGGCCCCGTGGTTTCCCAGCCTGTAGTCCACCCTCGAAGCTGCTGTCACGAAGCCCATTTTTCCGAGCGAGGCCTGCAGGCCTGTCTGATCTGGTTCTAATCTGCTCTCCCACACCTTAACACTGCTATGCTGCAGCCAGAACGGACTGCCCGAGTGCCCGGGCGAGGGTGCCCTGAGTGCCAGGGACCACGCCAGAAACTGCGTCCTTTCACTGCCCCTCCCGGCCACCTTGCAGGGTGGGTACTGGAAGCTCCATTTTCCAATGGAGACACTGAGTAAAGTCAGAGTTGTTAAGTGGTAGAACTGGGACTGCAATGTAGCCCCGTCTGAATCCAGAGCCAATGGATTATTGTTTTATACTGGCCTCACCTTTTTCTTTCTCTTTTTAAGATTTTATTTATTTGAAAGGCAGAGTTACAGACAGGGAGAGAGAACTTCCATCTGCTGGTTCACTTCCCAAACGGTTATAATGGCCTGGGCTGGGCCAGACTGAAGCCAGGAGCCAGTGGCTTCTTCTGAGTCTCCCACGTGGGTGCCGGGACCCAAGCACTTGGGCCATCTTCTGCTGCTTTCCCAGGCGCATTAGCAGGGAACTGGATCGGAAGTGGAGCAGCCAGGATTTGAACCGGCGTCCATACGGGATGCTGGCATTGCAGGCGGCAGCTTTATTCGCTATACCATGCCAGCCCCAGCCTCAGCTTTCTAACTTTAAATTCATTCTTTCCAAAAACGCTATGAAGTCTCTACTGTGCAGCTTCTTCTACGTGCAACGTCTTCCCTGTCCTCTCTTCCCAGCCTTCTTGATGGACGTCACTCATCCCACAGCACGCGGTCATGTCGCGGTCATGTCGCTGTCTCCTGGCGCCGTCTGATTCGTCACTCTCACACCGGTGCCCCCATACTGCTGTCTTGGCTGTAAGCCCAGTGCCCAGCACCGCTGGCCCCTCCAGCACCTTCCCCAGCCGGGATGCACGGGCAGCAGGGCCGGGATCTCCTCCACCCGTGTGCTGAGTCAGCTCTTGGTTCCGTCTTCTCCACGCCCGTACATGCGGTCTGACTACACGCTTCTCCCTGCTCACGATCAAACCGCTGATAGGAATCGGGAGGCGAAACCAGAGTCCTACTGCACCATCCACGCGAGGTGCGGTTCCAGGACCGTGGTCCAGCTGCCCGCGCACTATCCCCCGGGGGACTCCTGCCCACCATGAGGGCTGAGCTGTGGTGGAGAACACTGCTCGGAGTTGGACAGCTTCCAGCCTGCCAGTTAAACACCAGCAAGCTTACCCAGCCGCTCTGAACCATCTTCCCTTTAGCAGAAGGGGAATAAACACCATCTGCGCGGCGGAATGTGCCCTGCCCGGCGGTTAACCCAGAAATGGGTACCAAACACATGTTAACTTCCTTTCTTTCTTTTTAGCCCGATATATTCCTTAACCTCGGAAAATACAGACTTCTAACTTTTTATTTCTTTGCTTACATTTTATCTTTAAAGTTGCTTAAATTGTAACCTTTTATTACAGAAACATTTCAAGCATACACAGAAGTAGAACGGCCTCATATAAGGAAGCCCCATACACTCGTCAACCACGTCCAACACTTCTCAGCTAACGGCCAACCTGAAAAATCCACGCTCTTTGGACAAACATAAAACCCTGACTCCTGGGGCCGGTGCTGTGGCGTAGCGGGTAAAGCCGCCGCCTGCAGGGCCGGCATCCCATATGGGTGCCAGTTCGAGTCCCGGCTGCTCCACTTCCAATCCAGCTCTCTGCTATGGCCTGGGAAAGCAGTAGAAGATGGCCCAAGTGCTTGGGCCCCTGCACCTGTGTGGGAGACCCAGAGGGAGCTCCTGGCTGCTGGCTTTGGATCGGTGCAGCTCCGGCCATTGTGGCCATCTGGGGAGTAAACCAGCGGATAGAAGACCTCTTTCTCTCTGCCTCTCCTTCTTTCTCTGTGTAACTGACTTTCAAATAAATAAATAAATCTTAAAAAAAAAAAAAAATAACCCTAGGCCGGTGCCGCGGCTCACTAGGCTAATCCTCCGCCTTGCGGCGCCGGCACACCGGGTTCTAGTCCCGGTCGGGGCACCGATCCTGTCCCGGTTGCCCCTCTTCCCGTCCAGCTCTCTGCTGTGGCCAGGGAGTACAGTGGAGGATGGCCCAAGTGCTTGGGCCCTGCACCCCATGGGAGACCAGGAGAAGCACCTGGCTCCTGGCTTCGGATCAGCGCGCTGCAGTGCGCCTACCGCGGCGGCCACTAGAGGGTGAACCAACGGCAAAAGGAAGACCTTTCTCTCTGTCTCTCTCTCACTGTCCACTCTGATTGTCAAAAATAAATAAATAAATAAAAAATAAAATAAAGCTTGTGATAACAACCAGCCCCTACCCTGGAGTCTGTGGCGATGTTGGGACTTATTTAAAAAAAAAACAAACAAACCCTGACTCCCCCCCCTTCCTTTCCCTGGGATGCTAAGCCCCGCCTCCCGCACGAATCCTCGCGTTCACTAAGCTCAGAGGCTCTGCTGGGGCAGAATCCCAAGCGGCGGACTACTCTGCTCTTTGGGAAACCAGTAGGTTCTCCTCACTCTCTCCACACAAAAGTACGGAATGGGCCCTCAGGGCGCTCGTTCTCGGTGCACGTGGGCTCCGGGGCCCCCAGCGGCTCTGCCCCCGCTCCTCCGGCCGGGGCGGTGGCCGCACTCACCTTGTACTCCCCGTCGCCGTGCAGGTCCGCCAGCGCTGGAAAACACGGAAGGGCCACGGCCTCAGCCCAGGGCCACTGTGGGGCTGCCCTGTCTCACAGCCCCGGGCTCCCGAGACTCACCCAGGCAGGCGGAGAAGGTGTGGATGTTGGCCGTGGGGTCGTCGTGCGCGTCCAGCCACTTCGAACTGGCTTCAGTGCCGGCGCTGGGCGCGGAGCTGGGGAGCGGGTTCCAAGGGAGGAAAAGAAGACGGTGAGGGGCTGGTTTCTGAGGGTGAGCTGTGCAGGGCGCTGGGCCGGGCCGCACACAACGTCTGGGCCCGAGTTCGGGCGCCGCCACCGGCGCGCCGCGGGCCCCGAGCCGGACACCACCGCACTTCCTGGGCCTCCGAAGGCCCAGCCCGGCGCCCCCCTCCCTTTGCATTTGTGGGAAAGCAGGCCTAGAAGACCCCCCACCCCCACCCCAACACAGCCGGGCCTTCACCTCTCAGCTCGGCCGCCGTCGCAATCGGATGAAGCGGCAGCAGCCATCTTCGCAGGCGTCGTCATGGCAACCGGCCCCGCCGCCGCGGCGCAACGCCCAATCGCGCCCGGGCTCGGGAAAGCGCGCGCGAACAAAGGTTCCGCGGGCGAAGCTGTCCGCCAAGCCGGAGGGTACCCCCGGGGCAGGATGCGGGGCTCCCGGCTGGGGTCGTCCTGCCCAAGCCCAGTCCCCCGATTCCAGGCCTCTGGACCCTGAGCGATCTCTGGGGCCGAGACAGCGCCTCCTGGCTTGCAGGCCTGGAGCCGAGCGTTCAGAGCGGGGAAGAGAACTCCTGCCTTCTCCAGGGTGGTTAACCCGGTTAAAGGGGGCCTGGTCCTTTGCTGCTGCCCTGGAGGCCCAGGCTGAACCTGTGTGCCTTGTTCCCTGGAAGTGGCAGGGCAGTGCGGAGGGCTCTGAATGACGTGGGCGGCTTCCCACTTTAGGCGTGCAGAACCTTTCCAAGTGCGGGGAAAGCCACAGAGGAGGGCTGTGTCCACACGGGGACGGGCCCAGGTCCTGAGGGGAACACGGGCTGACCATGGCCCCCCACTCCCTCCCCTCTGCCGGGAACAGGGCTGTGTCCACACGGGGACGGGGCCCAGGTCCTGAGGGGAACACATGGCCCCCCACTCCCTCCCCTCTGCCGGGAACAGGGCTGTGTCCACATGGGGACAGGCCCAGGTCCTGAGGGGAACACATGGCCCCCCACTCCCTCCCCTCTGCCGGGAACAGGGCTGTGTCCACATGGGGACAGGCCCAGGTCCTGAGGGGAACACATGGCCCCCCACTCCCTCCCCTCTGCTGGGAACAGGGCTGTGTGTCCCCACGGGGACGGTCTGTGCATCCACACGGGGACGGGCCCAGGTCCTGAGGGGAACACATGGCCCCCCACTCCCTCCCCTCTGCTGGGAACAGGGCTGTGTGTCCCCACGGGGACGGTCTGTGCATCCACACGGGGACGGGGCCCAGGTCCTGAGGGGAACACGGGCTGGCCATGGCCCCCCACTCCCTCCCCTCTGCCGGGAACAGGGCTGTGTTCCACACGGGGACGGGCCCAGTCCTGAGGGGAACACAGGCCGGCCATGGCCCTCAGATCCCTCCCCTCTGCCGGGAACAGGGCTGTGTCCACACGGGGACGGGCCCAGTCCTGAGGGGAACACGGGCTGACGATGGCCCCCCACTCCCTCCCCTCTGCTAGGAACAGGGCTGTGTCCACACGGGGGCGGGCCCAGCCCTGAGGGGAACACGGGCTGGCCATGGCCCTCCTGCTCCCTCCCCTCTGCCGGGAACAGGGCTGTGTCCACACGGGGACGGGGCCCAGGTCCTGAGGGGAACACAGGCCGGCCATGGCCCCCCACTCCCTCCCCTCTGCCGGGAACAGGGCTGTGTTCCACATGGGGACGGGCCCAGTCCTGAGGGGAACACAGGCCGGCCATGGCCCTCAGATCCCTCCCCTCTGCCGGGAACAGGGCTGTGTCCACACGGGGACGGGCCCAGTCCTGAGGGGAACACGGGCTGACGATGGCCCCCCACTCCCTCCCCTCTGCTAGGAACAGGGCTGTGTCCACACGGGGGCGGGCCCAGCCCTGAGGGGAACACGGGCTGGCCATGGCCCTCCTGCTCCCTCCCCTCTGCTGGGAACAGGGCTGTGTCCACACGGGGACGGGCGCCCAGGTCCTGAGGGGAACACGGGCTGACCATGGCCCCCCAAACAGGGCTGTGTCCACACGGGGACGGGGCCCAGGTCCTGAGGGGAACACGGGCTGACCATGGCCCCCCACTCCCTCCCCTCTGCCGGGAACAGGGCTGTGTCCACACGGGGACGGGGCCCAGGTCCTGAGGGGAACACGGGCTGGCCATGGCCCCCCACTCCCTCCCCTCTGCCGGGAACAGGGCTGTGTCCACACGGGGACGGGCCCAGTCCTGAGGGGAACACGGGCTGGCCATGGCCCCCCACTCCCTCCCCTCTGCTGGGAACAGGGCTGTGTCCACACGGGGACGGGGCCCAGGTCCTGAGGGGAACACGGGCTGGCCATGGCCCCCACTCCCTCCCCTCTGCCGGGAACAGGGCTGTGTCCACACGGGGACGGGCCCAGTCCTGAGGGGAACACGGGCTGGCCATGGCCCCCCACTCCCTCCCCTCTGCCGGGAACAGGGCTGTGTCCACACGGGGACGGGGCCCAGGTCCTGAGGGGAACACGGGCTGGCCATGGCCCCCCACTCCCTCCCCTCTGCTGGGAACAGGGCTGTGTCCACACGGGGACGGGGCCCAGGTCCTGAGGGGAACACGGGCTGGCCATGGCCCCCCACTCCCTCCCCTCTGCTGGGAACAGGGCTGTGTCCACATGGGGACGGGCCCAGGTCCTGAGGGGAACACGGGCTGGCCATGGCCCCCCACTCCCTCCCCTCTGCTGGGAACAGGGCTGTGTCCACACGGGGACGGGGCCCAGGTCCTGAGGGAACACATGGCCCTCCGCTCCCACCCCTGCTGGGAACGAGTAGAAGAATCACGCACATTGCAAAGATGGGGGGGGGGGGTTCTAATATTTATTTTTCTGGTTATAAAAGCCACACACTGGAGAGCCCTGGATGTGAGCCCTGGCTCCGCCGACGCGCCACCTGTGGGATCCGGACCCGTGTGCTGGGACACAGGAGGAGGAGCCGCGTTTCACCCGCTCTGCTGGATGCCGCGCGGACCGAGCAGGTGCCGGGGAGGAGCACTTGGCACACTGGAGGACGTTTCACGGTCCTGTCCCCGCCCTCAGCCGAGGTAGCACCTGAGGTCTGAGCCCTGCCCCGGCCCTGACACCCAAGCACACACACAAACTGCGCAGGCCACTTGCAGCCTGGTTTTGACGGGGTGGGGGAGGGAACACACACGTCTTCCTCACGCCTGGCCGGATGGGGCCGCGCTGGGGCCCTTCCAGAACCGGGCGTCGGCAGCGGCCAGCTGGGTGAGGACCTCCTCCAGCTCGGGCCCGTCCTCTGGGAAGCGGTCGGAGAAGGAGCGGATGAGGCCAGCGGCTGAGGCCTCGTACTCGAGGAGCTGCACTTCCGAGCCTGGGGGAGCAGAGGGCGGGGGTCAACAGCAGAGAAAGACCTGGACGGGGAGCCTTGAACGATGACCGCGGATGACCGCGACCACAGGCGCAGCCAGCTCTTACCGAGCGCTGGGGCCAAGCATCGGGCTCCATGGTCTGGGCCAATTACCCAATTCAGGCCTTGCGGCAGGGGGGAATTGAATGAATTGCTGCCGGGGCTGGCGATGCCTGCGATGCTGGCATCTCCTACGGGAGCACTGGTTCAAGTCTGGCAGCTCCGCTTCCAATCCAGCTCCCTGCTAACGTGCCCAGGAAGGCAGCAAATGATGACCGAAATGATGATCCCCTCTGGATCCTTCTAACCCTGTTTCTTCGTCTGCACAGTGTGGGGCGAGCACAGGCCCCCTCCTCGCAAGGAGCTGTGGTGATTCCAGACACTAATGCAGGCAGTGGGCGGTCAGCAAACGCTAGCTCCCCCAGCAGCACTCTCTCGGAGCCCACTGACTCAACTGTTAAGGGGGCCTGTCCCAAGGAGCCACCGAAGTCTCATGGGAGACAGCCCCCTCTCGCAGTGCCCCCGCTCCCGGCATCGTGCAGTACACAAGGACTAGAAGCACAGACCGAGTTCAGGGGCCCGTGTTCAAGCCCTGGCTCTCCCACTAGCTGTAGGGCCTCTAGCAAATGCCTTGTCCTCGAGAGGAAACGTGAGGACACGCCATGCCTCACTGAGTTGCTGGCAGTCAGTCCACAGAAACTTTTTACTGCGTGCATGGCGCATGGGAGTCTTCGAAAGCTCGCCATCATCACCGCCGTTATCATGGCTCCTACTTTTGGAAATCTAACCATTCTCCAGCTCTGGTCTAGCCACCACCTCCTCCCTGGGACATTCCTGGATTCTCTGAGCCACGGTTCTCCCTAGCTCGGGGGTGGGCAATGTCCGGCCTGTGAGCCGTTTGAGGCCAGTGAAATCATGTGGCCTGACCCTGCCAAGGCCACTACAGGCAGGACGTGAAGTTCAGTAAATCTATAGCAGGCTAATGTTCAAGTGGAGAATTCTGTGTGGCCTGAGAGTAATGTTATAAATACCCACATGGCCCTTGGCAGAGAAGGGGCTCCCTAGCCCTGCTCCAAGTGTTCAAGCACTGTTTGTATCTTTGGGCTCTCATTAATGCTTCGCTTGTGCAACTATTTATCTCCACGTCTTGCCATTCCTAATGGGCTGTGAAACACCTGAGAAGAGGGCCTAGGTCCTGGTCGCCTCCCGACCCCCAGTGGCTCACACAGGCCAGGGGGACATAGCAAAGCAAGTAAAACACTGTGGGGCCGACGCAACCTGGCCGTTCTGTCCTTTGACCGACACCGAGCAGCCGCCGCGTGCCGGGCCTGAGCTAGGGGCTGCAGTGTGTGGTCCGTGCTGTCACCAAGACGAGACAGACCAGAAACGGCCAAGCATGATGAACGCGTAGGGAAAATGACACTGGGTGACACAGCAGAGACGGACCGAGGGGCTGCACAGGGACAGCGTCTCCCGGGACGTGCCACTTAGCAGGGCTCAATCTGGGGGAAGACGGTGCCAAGCAAAGGGAACAGCCCGTCCAAGGGTTACGGGAGAGGAGTGAGCTCAGCGGGCTCCACAAATGGAAGGGACAAGAGGTCCGAGCACCACGCAGACAGGGTCAGGGCGCCCAGAAATGGAACTGCCACCTCGGGGCGGGGGGGATGAGGGAGCTGCTGAGTCAACGTCTCCCCAGGGTTCTGCTCGGCCTGCTGACTCCCCAGCGCACCGCCCGACCTGACCCTGTGCTGGGACACCTGACAGGCCTGAATGTCCAGCACGGCTGTGTGTGTGCGCGTGTGCGTGTGTGTGGCGAACTCAAGGCTTTGGCCTGACGTCCGGCACAAGGAGGGGCGGGGAAGCAGCACCCCAGGTAGTCTTCCCTGAGCCCCCAAAAGGCCCTGCACGGGCTTAGCGCTGTACCTTCCAGGCGCGTGTTGGGCTGGACGATGAGCTTCCGAGACTCCTTGCGCAGCAGCACCGTGTCCCTGAGGGTGAGGAAGCACTCGGGCGGCTCGTCGGTGACGGCGGCGTAGCCCTCGTACAGGGCTCGCCCGCCCGCCACATCCCCCGTGGACTTCAGCACCTGTGGAAGGAGGAGGGGGCAAGTGTCTAGGATGGGCCACCCGGCCTGCGTCCATAGCGCTGTGCCCAGCCCTGGACCATCTGTGCCACGGTGTGAACTTGACCCGTCCAGAAGTCAGGTGTTAGAAAGCTCGGTGGAGGACGTGACGGTATTAAGAGGCGGGGCCTTGAACAGGTGCTTGGGCCACGAGGGCTCCTCCTTCATGAACCAAGGCCCTTAGGAAAGAGCACCACGAGGCCGCCAGCCCTCCTGCTCCTCCTTCTCCACGTGTTCCTCACTCCGAGTTTGTGGCAACCAGGTGCCACCGGTGGAGCCGAGGGCAGCCGTCACAGGACAGCTCAGCCCGCCAGCTCCAAAGTCTCTGTTCCTTATGAGCGACCCGGGCTCGGCTACTTCATGAGGTCAGTACAGAGTGGACTGAGACAACCTGCAGAAGGCGGCCTCTGTCACTCACGGGAAGTGTGACCTCAGTTACTGCACCACCCTGGGCTGTTCCCTCGGTGTTACTGTGCCGAACGAGTGCGAGATGCAGACCAGGGAGTGGCGCTGTGGCGCAGCGGGTAAAGTGCCGCCTGCAGTGTCATCCCACATGGACACCAGTTCCGATCCAGCTCTCTGCTATGGCCTAGGAAAGCAGTGGAAGATGGCCCTAGTGCTTGGGCCCCTGCACCCGTGTGGGAGACTCGGAAGAAGCTCCTGGCTTCGGATCAGCCCAGCTCTGGGCGTTGCAGCCATTTGGGGAATGGACCATCTGGAAGAGCTCTCTGTCTGTGCCTCTCTGCAACTCTGCCTTTCAAATAAATAAATAAATCTTTTTTTAAATGTTAATGAACATGGAATTAAAAGATAAGTTTATTTTGGCATGAAAAAACTGAAACATGCATAGTTTTTACAACATGCCTTTTCCATGAACTTTTGACGATCCCCTGTATGCATGGATTCCAAACTTCATGGATGGGGCCAGCAATGTGGTGCAGGTTAAGCCGCTGCTTGCAACACTGGCATCCCATGTGAGCGCTGGTTCCAGTCCCAGCTGCTCCACTTCCAATCCGGCTCCCTGCTAATGACCCTGGGAAGGCCGTGAAGATGGCCCAAGTACTTAAACCCCTGCCACCCACGTGGAGGGCCCGGATGGAGTTCCTGGCTCCTGATTTCAGCCTGGCCGGCCCCAGCCATCATGGCCATTTACGAGATCTGTTTCTCCCTCTCTTTCTGTAAATCTGCCTAATAAAATAAATAAATCTTAAAAAAATTAATGGATGTTCACGTACTTTATGTAAAATGATGCAGTATTCGTATAGAACCTACACACATGCTCCTGTATGCTCTTAAATTTTCTCTGGATGACTTAGAATAGTAACAATGTAAAGCTATGTCAAAAGCTTCTGGCCGGCGCCGTGGCTCAACAGGCTAATCCTCCGCCTTGAGGCGCCGGCACACCGGGTTCTAGTCCCGGTCGGGGTGCCAGATTCTATCCCAGTTGCCTCTTTTCCAGGCCAGCTCTCTGCTGTGGCCAGGGAGTGCAGTGGAGGATGGCCCAAGTGCTTGGGCCCTGCACCCCATGGGAGACCAGGAGAAGCACCTGGCTCCTGCCATTGGATCAGCGCGGTGCACCGGCCGCAGTGCGCTGGCCGCGGCGGCCATTGGAGGGTGAACCAACAGCAAAGGAAGACCTTTCTCTGTCTCTCTCTCTCTCACTGTCCACTCTGCCTGTCAAAAAAAAAAAAAAAAAAAAAAAAAGCTTCTATATTGTTTAGGGAAAGCAAAGCCTGTACTGGTTGGCTGTTCAGCACAGGTGTAAGCATGTAGGTTAATTTGCTCCCCGGTTGGTTATGGATGTGGAACCCTCAGATGTAGGAAGCCCAATGCACACGCACCCAGGGGTGGGCAGGGGTGGTCCCTGCAGACCTGGAGGTCCAAGGGCAGCAATTGCCGCCGAGGTCCAGCCGGTTCTTCACATGGGAGCGGAGCCCACGGCTGCCGGACCGCCCAACCAGCCAGCGACACGCAGCTCCCCAGCCTCTGCCCATTGTAGTAATGCGAGGGGGGCCAAGAACGTGGCTGTCTCGGACTCCTGGCTGGCGTTCTCCCTGCTTGCTGCGCTCCTGGCTTCTACCGCGGCCGGTCCGAGAAGCGGCCACACCAGGAAAGACCTGGAGGCCGCTGTTTCCTGTACAACCAGGGCTGAGACCGGCGACTGCACCGATGGTCCCTCACACGCTGCCAGCGGTGCTCGGTTCAATGTCACCGTTCAGGGTTGGCCTAGGAGCTGCTTATTTGATTCCTGCATCGAATGACCGGTGATTATTAATAAACATCTTTGGGAATAATTTTAGATCTGCAGAAAAGTCGCGTTGACTTCCGGTTCCGGTGCTCTTCCCATCAACGCCCTTCTTGCATTCTGGGACCCAACCTAAGACGTCGCGCTCTGTTTTCCACGGACTGATGCTTCATTTCTAACTTCACTTGGCTTCAATGGCCAAAACTCGTTACCTTTCATGACAAAATGCCCCCAGTGCCTTCTGGGAGCAGGTGGACACACCCTCACGGAGAGTGTGCTTGGTGATGCAGGGGGTGAGAGGCGTGTGACCGCGGCGGGCGACTCAGGACTACACGTGCGGGTTCCAGGCCGGGGCCATGCTGCCTGTGGTCTTCTCCCTCCATCACTCACCACGCTGCAGGCCTCCTCCTGTCCCTCAGCCTAGCAAGCCCCTAAGACTGGCCATGGCATCTGCTGCTCTCACTGTCTCACAGCTGGTTCTTTCGTGACATTCAGTTCCGGCTCAAATGACACCTCCTCCAAGAAGCCTTCCCTAGTCACCCAGGCCAAGGTGGCCCTGCAAACCTTTCCCCACGGGTCACATTTACCAGCGTGTGGCTTCGTTGCCAGGGTGAGATCACCCAGGGCCCACGGGCTGCTATACGCCTTCCCTCCTTGCAACGTGAGACAGCTTCTCCCCAGTGCCTGGCACACGGCAGCACACGACACAAGACGTGAGCAATGAATGAAGGCTGCGAGGCAGGGCAGAGGTTGGGGGAGGTCCGAGGTGAGAGGCCTTCGCTTACCTGGAGTCTCCGTAGGAACCGCTCCAGGGCGGGCCTGCCCACCGACCGGATCTTGCTGCGGTCCAGGCGGACCCGGGCGTCCGGGCGCCCGTCGGAGCCTGTGCAGGGCGTGACGGTGACGAGTCCCTCGCCAGCCTCCAGCAGGACCCTCAGGATCACAAACCGGGCCTGCATGTGGGCCTGCGGGGCCAGAGGAAGAGGTCACTCATGACTGGTGTGGCACGCTCGGCCCACCGACGGCTAACGCGGTCATCACGTCCATGCCGGCCCCGCCGGCCCTGTCCTGCCGGTCCCGCTCCCCTCTCGTCTGCTCTCAGGGAACGGAGGCCGCCCAGGGCGACGGTGAGGCCGTTCCCGGGTGGTCCCTGGTGCCTCTGCTCCCGTCACCCACCCTGCTGCCTGCGGCTCCGGTCCCCCCAGGCCCCCTGCCCCCTCCCTGTCAGGACCTTGTGCTCTTCCTCCTCCCCAGTCAGTGCTCCTCAGCAGTGGACACCACTGGGCGCCGCTGTCCCCAGTTTACGGATGGCAGAGGCCCAGAGAGGGGGAGTGACCTGCTCGGGGTCACACAGCTGGCAAAGGCAGAGCCAGGCCCCAGACCCGAGCTAATAGACCGAAACGCGCGCTCACGTGACGACATCACATTGCCCCTCACCCGGCACCGGCGTGTTCTAACAAACACATTTCTATTGCTTCTCCTCCCTCCAGGGAGCAGTCGGGCCGAGGGCTCGGGGCCGACTGTGTGCACCTGAGTCCTGGCTCTGCCGGTCCGCGGCAGCCGCTTCACTGCCACGAGCCGCCATTTCCTTACCCCAAACACCAGAAAGCACGGGGGCGGGGGGGGGGGGGGACTTCAAGGTGTTTATGGAGAAGTGGGACTCTGAGATGTTTACTTTGGGGCAAAAAAATTTGAATTCCATGCAGCTTTTATAATTCGCATTTTCCACGAACTTTCTGAGGATCCCTCACCACGGCACCTAGCTCCCCGGGGTTGGTCCGGGGGTCGGGGGTCAGTTAATTCCTGCAGGGTGCCTGGTGCACACAGCACAAATTAGCTGCCCGTAGGAGAAGTACAGGCATCTCACCTGAAGCAGCCTGACTCGTGGGGAGGGAGGGCTCACTGCTCCCATGCCACAGGCGGGAACACTGCGGCTCACAGCCTGCCGAGATCTGCGCCCCCCACCCCACCCCCCGGTCTGGGATGAGGCCCAGCTCCTCTGCTTGCAGTACAGGGGTCCCCTCCCTGCACCCAGTCTCCCTCTTGCCTGCCCCCACCTGTCGCCAGCTAGAGGCCTCAGGTGTGTAGAACTCCAGGGCCAGCAGCCCAGCCCGCACCATGTTGAGCCAGTTCACGTAGATCACGTCTTCCGCGTCGGCCCCCTTGAAGCCAAAGATCCTGGGGGAGGGAGGGGCAGCGACAGGGAGGGTCAGGGGCCATCCGCCGTCAGGCGAGGCGGTGCCCGCAGAGCCCACCACCGGGCAGCAGGTGTGCGACCCCCAGCCCGCGGCTCCTACTCCAGCACTTGAGGGTTGAGGCACAGGTAGAGGCCCACGCTCTCGGCCCGGCACTCTTCGTAGCTGGAGGCGATGTTGCTGAACTTGCTGTCCCAGGTCTCCCCACTGCGGTACCAGCTCTGGATCTGGGAGAAGAGGCCCGGGAAGCAGGCTTAGGGGCAAGGGTGGCTCTGGCCCCACCCACGCCCACCTCCAACTCCCTGGCCGCCCTCACCTGCTCCCCTGTCTCGGGGTTGATCACCGTCTCCCGGTCAAAGTTCAGCGCCCCTTTCTCATCCTGCAGAAGGGACACGTACGTGGGGTGAGTGAGAGAAAGGGGCCTCCAGCGCAGTCCAGGCGTTCAGCCCTGACAGCCCGGGTCCGAGAAGCGGCTCGGGAAGGGGAGGCCAGGAGCAGCGAGCAGACAGATGCTTGCAAACCCGAGTCCTGAGGAGTGGAAGAGTCAGCTTCTATCCACAGCACAGAGAGGGAAACGGGTGGCCAGACAGGGAGGGAGCTGCCTGAAGTCACCCCCAGACCCGCACTCGGGCAGGCATTCGGCACACCAGCGAAGATGCCCCTTGGGACACCCACTCCCACACTGGGGTGCGCCGGTTCAAGCCCCGGCTCTGCCTCCAAGTACAGCTCCCCACTGCTGGGCATGCTGGGAGGTAGCAAGTGGTGGCTCAAATACGTGGGCCCCTGCCAACCCACGTGGGAGACCCGGATTGGGTTCCAGGCTCCTGGCTTTGGCCCAGCCCAGCCCTGGCCGTTGCAGGCGTCCGGGGAGTGAACCAGCAGACAGAAAACTGTGAATCAGAAGATGGGGGGTTTTTCTCTCTCCTGGCTGCTCCCCTGGCACTGCCGGAAGAGGCCTCAGTCCCGCAGACCGGCTGCGTGCCTGGCACCTTTACCCATCATCCATTTAATCCTCACAACCACCCTCCAGGGAAGCCTCTGTTATCCTCCCACTTCTCTGATGAAGAAACTGAGGCTCAGACGCTAAGAACACCCAGACGCCATGCACAGCGTCTCCAATGCTGACAGCCATGTGCTGGGGCCTGCTGTGTGCCAGGGCTCACGACCCGCCCACCTTGGCTGTCCAGCCTCTCGACAGGCCACAGGCGGAGGGGCCAGGAACCCGTTTTACTGGGGCCTAGGACAGGAACGGCCTTCCCCGAGGCCACAGGCCGGACAAGCGCTCCCTGACTTTCCCAGCCAGCTCCCCAGTCCAGGGACGCAGCCTGTCTCCCGGGAAGGGCCCACGCCGGAAGCCTGCCCTCGCCGCGCTGCCCCATTTCCAGTCTCTGTGCAGCTCCGCTCGGCCTGCTGTTTCCCCGAGTGGTGTTCAAAGGGCTCCAGGCGCTCAGGCCGGCCAGCAGGAAGCGGCTGCTCTGGGGGGAAGTGGCTCCCTAGGATATCCAAAACATCTCTGGCCCAGGGGAACAGCAGTGGGCAGACAGACAGGGCCGCAGCCCCAGGACAGGGAGATCCAGAGCCTGCCTCTTCCCAGCCTCCACCCCAGGCTGCTGGAGCGACACCCTCCTTGGCCTGAGCACAGGGATTCTGGAGCAGGCTGAGCTGTCCCCGGCCTGCCCTCGTGCACCCACGGAGTCGTCTGAGCTCCTGGGACGTCGCGGGGGAGGGCAGGACGGGGTCTTCCCTGCTTAAGGGGTCACTTCTCCACCAACCCAAAGCCCCCAGAGCGCAGAGACTGGAGCAGCTCCACCCTGGGGGGGGGGGGGGGGGACAGAGGAAGGCCCGCGCTGGTGCCGCCTCTTACCTGCACGAAGAGCTTGCCGCTGCCGTGGCCCAGCAGCTCGTGCAGCCCCACCTGCACGTCGAAGGAGGGCCCCTTCCAGCGGATGTACAGGTCCTGCCGAGACACGCAGAGGCCCCGCTGTCTGCCGTCCCACCGCGGCCACTCAGCCCGGACCCAGGGCCCAACACGGCGCACGTGCCTGGGGCAGGCCCCCCATCCCAGCCTCCACTGGGGAGGGAGGGGGGAGGGACCGCCTCCTTTGTGTGACCAGCAGGGAAACTGAGGCTCCAAAGTGGCACACGGTCCCGCGGGATAGTGGTGCAGCAGGAACCGAAGCTGCGCTTGCTCCTCGTAGAGGTTCCAAGCCGTCCGCCCTGAGGCCAGCCTGGCCCAGCCCTGATCATGACCCTGGCCCAGCCCTGACCCTGACCCTGGCCCAGCCCTGACCCTGACCCTCGCCCTGGCCCAGCCCTGACCATGACCCTGGCCCAGCCCTGACCCTGGCCCAACCCTGACCCTGGCCCTGGCCCAGCCCTGACCATGACCCTCGCCCTGGCCCAGCCCTGACCCTGACCCTGGCCCTGGCCCAGCCTGACCCTGGCGTGCCCACCTTGTCGTCCTCCTCCAGGAAGGTGAGCTTCTCCCGCTGCGTGGTGTAGGCCACGGCCAGCACGTTCCCCAGCGACACGTTCTTGAAGCCTTCGGTCTGCCTCAGGTCATCGTCTGGAGAACACAGGGAGTATGACCAAGGGTGAAGGGGCAAAGGTCAAGGGTCACAAATAAGAGAAAGGGCTGGCAGGATGCACTGAGCAGGGTGGTTTGCAGCCAGGGTATCCGTTGGGGAGGGGCAGGTCCCAGTGGTGCCTCCGCCCCCACCCTGCCCACCGCCCAGGCTCGGGAAATGTTGGGGAGCTCACAGTTGGGGATGTTGATGCCGGCAGGGATGCCGGAGCCGGCGAAGGTGAGGACATCCAGGGAGGTGAAGTCAGGGGTGAGGAACTTGTCCTTCTCGAAGGCGGGCGGCCAGGGCAGCTCCTTCAGCAGCTGCTCGGCGCTGGCCACCAGCCGCTCGAACTTGGCACTCATGGCCTTGTTCACCATGGCCACGAAGCCTGCAGGGGAGGCGGGAGCTGTGGCTTGGCAGGGTGAAGGGAGGGTCCCGCCAGGGTCCTGCCTCACCCTGCTCAACCCCTCTAACCATCACGCATGTGTTCAATGCCTGCTGAGAGCAGTGACCCTGTGCTGCTTGCTGGGGACAGCAGTGACCCAAGCCCGGATCCTGCTGGATGAGGCCCTGGGCAGGAAAGCTGCAGGTGGATGGCCCTCCCTCCCTCGGGCCCCTGGGCCTGGTCTGAGGGCTGGGATTCCTCTCCCAGGCCAACCTCTTCAGCCTGGGCAGCCAGACGCTCACAATGCATCCATGGTGGGACAAGGCAAGGGTGTGTGGAGACAAACTGACTCCACATGCTGGGCCCCCTGCCTCGCACAGCTGGGTCCCATGGGGGACAGGGGTCAGGCAGCCTGCCACCAGGGACGGGATGACAAGCCACAGCCATGGTATCAATCACACGTCCAGCCACTGAGCGTCTGTGACCGCATCTCACTTCATCTCAGAGCTAGGGCTACTTGGCCTGGGGCCACACATCCACGGGGCAAGGCTTGGCTGGGGACGTGCATCTGTCTGCGGCGAGCCTGGGCCCTGACCACACAGACACCAGAGGCAGCACAGCACAGTGGCTCAGGCTGGGACGCTGGGGCTCCGCCACCTGCCACTTGCGCCCCAGGCCCCACGCCTGCGGAGGTCAGCTTTGCAGGACTGTACCTGGGACACAGACACGGCATGGGAAGTCAGTATCTGCCATGCCTGTTGCTGTTACAATTACTGCCCGGGAAGGGGATCGGGGAGCCCTCGGGGGATGCTGGGAGCCTGAACTCAGACAGGAACAAAAGGATTCTGACCCACCCTCCCCGCAGACGTTACCTTCAAACTCTCCTCGGGAACCAAAGGGGTCGCGGTAGCTCTCGATGAACCCGATGTAACTGGGGGAGAGAAGGGCCCAGATGGAGCAGGGGCGCGCAGGAGCGGGCGGGGCTGGAGGCGGGGGCCTCACCTCTCCACGATGGGGCCTTTGTCCTGGATCCAGAAGCGGGAGCCCCTCTTGTGGGCCTCGATGGAGCCCTGGGTGAAGCTTTCCACGTACTGGGCCAGCATCTGCTCCTGGTGGCTGTTGGCTGCGTACGCCTGGGGGTGAGCCGCCTCGGTGAGCCTCAGGCCATCCACGCACGCGCCCCAGGCCTCCTGTGCCGGGCAGAGGGGTCCCCAGCCCCCAGCCAGCCCCACCTTGGCTTTCTCCAGGTGCTCCACCACCTTCTGCAGAAGGGGGCTGTAGTCACCCCGGGTCACCTGGAAACGGCTGCCCCGGAATTCGTAGCTCTTCAGCTTGGACGTCACTTCCGAGTCGGGAGAAGGCTCTGGGGAAAGGCCGGCGGCAGACACCTCAGTCGGCCTCCCACCGTGGCCCTCTTACTCTGAGGTCTGGGCTTTAGTGGTCAGGATGTCCACTTGGGATGGTCAAGTGGGGAAAACAGAAAAACCGCTGGGCATGTGTGTGGGAGAAGACAGGGCACAGACCCAGTCATGGGAGGTCAGGGAAGGTTCCGGCAGGGGTGACGTCCATGCGTGTCCGCAGGATGAGGACCGGCCTGGCCCAGGGGGGCCAGAGGGCATTCGGGAGGGAAGGGGAAGACGGCGCAGAGGCCTGCAGTGGGCGGTAAGAACTGGAAGTTGCTGAGCAGGGCTGGAGCCAGTCTGAGCGGGAGGCTTCAGGGTACAAGGTTGGGGCTGGGGCACAAGGTAACGGGCCAGGCTGCTAGGCCCTGAGAGAGGCTTGGACACCCCTGTCCCACTGTGTCCGTTGTCCCCCAGCCTCACCACAGGATGCCCCTCCAAACACCACACAGGCGTGGTGTGGACTTGAGACCTGGTGGGGCCAAGCAGGGGGTGTTCCTGATCTGCCCACAGGTAAGGAAAAGAGAAACTAGAGACGCTGGCAGGCGCCAGGCAGAAAGTCCCTGGGGAGCAGGATGCCAGGTCCATGGGCGCAGCTGGGCGGGGGACCAGGACTCCCCGGTGCCGAAGCGCTATGGAGGGCGCACAGGGCCCCGCAGGTGGCCCCGGGCCTGAGCTGACCTGTGCTGAGCACGGACGCCAGCCGCACCTCGTAGCAGGGCTTCCCTTCCTCGTCCACCTCCTTGAAGAGCCGAGTGTTGTAGGCACTGAGGTTCTGGAAAGAGCGGGCAGGGGGTTGGGAGACAGTGAGGGTCAGAGCGGGCAGCAGGCCGGAGGAGGGAGAGGGGCCAGCCCAGGGAGAAGGCCTCCTCCCAAGCTGGCTGGGAGGGCAGCGGGCAGTGGTGGGCAGGCCGGGCCATCTCACGAAGCAGACTCAGCCAACCCAGGGCTGCCCGAGGCACGGATGGCTTCCGACACAGACACCGGTCACACGGCTGCTGAGCAGCCGAGCTGGGGTGCCCACGCGGCACCAGGACCACAGGGTCCTGAGTGTCCTTTCAGCCTGCCCTGAGGCTACAGCCAGGGGCCGCTCCATCCCAGGGGCAGGCAGGCCATCCTCCTGGTCTGTGCCAGCCGACCCTGGACCCGAGGGCTCTGAGTCATTTCAGCCAACAGCTGGGCCCCAGATGAAGCCCAGGAGCAGGTGCCGGAGGGAGGGGCAGCGTGAGGACCCCTCACCTGTGAGTCCAGAAAGTCTTGGGCCAGTTTGGCGTCTTCCATGGTGCAGTCCCCGGAGAAATAGGTGGTGATTCCCTGTCGGGGCAAGAGGAGTGGCAGAGGTGGGAGGCTGAGGGGTGGCTAGCAAAGACGGGAGGCTGGGGACGCCCCTCCCCCTCCGCCCCTCCTCAGCTCCCTCAAACCCGAAGCCCTTCTCCCCTGCACACAGCACCCTGGGATGTCAGATCCGGGAGGGCACTGGGAAGCGTTCTGTCCAACCGGCTGCCCATCTCACAGATGACGACACTGAGGCCCGCCGCCTGCCCGTCAGCCGCCCTGTCCTCCACCCCAGAGGGCCTAGAGAGACGCCCTCCACCCCTCCACTCCCCGCGCACTCGGGGCCTCACCTCCTTCCCCAGCCCCAGGTGCCGCAGCCGAGGCTCCAGGGAGAACATGAGCTCCCCGCAGGTCTGCCACAGGCCCCGGACCTCCTCCGGACGCTGCTGAGCGGCCTCGCTCCCCAGGATCACCCGCTCCAGCTTCTCCTGCAGGGAGGGAGGCCGTGGGCGGGGCCGCACCGCCCAAACCCGCCCCCCAGAGCCCCCTTCCACTCCACACCCTTCTCCCAGTCTCCCAGGCCTGTGGGGCTCGGCGTGCTGTCTAGGGACCAGCAGCGCTGGGTGTGCTGGGGGCAGGGGGGCCTGGGCCCCCGGCCTTGCTGCAGACCCTCTGCGTTGGACACTGCATGTTAACAAGCCTGCCAGGCACTGCGTGCGAGCTCCACTGCCCTCGGCGGCTCCCCGCAGCCTCCGGGAGGATGCCCAGGCCAGGTGCTCCCGGCGGTGTCGCACTGTCACCGCATGGTCCGCTCAAGGCTCTGGTCAGGGCTCCTCACTCTGGGCTCGCTCTGCACTCCCTACCCCCACCCCGTCAGACCCCTCCTCCCCGCCTTCCCCACCTCTCCCTCACCTCACCTTGGGCAGGTTGGGAACAAACTTGGTGTCGCCAAAGGACTTGTAGTTGCCCATGTTGGAGAAGACCCCTGCCGCATAGACCAGGAATGCCTGAGGGGGGAGGTGGGCATCAGAGACAGGAAGTGCAGCCTCCCCCACCCGGGCAAGCTTCTTCCTGAGATGAGAACACCTGGGGGCGGGAGGGCGGGGTGGGGGAACGGGTCAGGGTGCGGCTGGGAGACACAGAGGGTTGGACCCGGATCCTGGGAGGCCCCCTTCGGGCCCGACCTTATCTTCATGCCCCTGTTGTCCAGCATCATGGTCCTAGCGGTTCCCAAAGACGCCCAAGCACTGGCTGCCCGCCCTCCCTGCACCCCTCTAAGTCACCTGCCACCTCCATGCACTTTCAGACCACCGTGAAACGTCCGCTTTGCCCCCAGTTGCCGGGCAGCTGGTGTCAGAGGGCAGAGGCTGCCACCATCTGTCCTGCTCGGCAGCTTTTGCTGGCCCCAAATCCAGCCTCCACTTCAGTACCAAATCCCCAATCTTCCGTTGGGGTCTGGGGGGGGATCTCCTTTCCCCTGGCTCCACAGCTGGCCATATTCGCTGGCTCGGCCAGTCAGAGAAGCCGCTGACCCGGCCACAGGGACAAGCAGAGGCTCGGCTGGCCGTCAGAGCCCTTCCAGGAAATCTCCCCCTTATACCAGGGATGGCCTGAAGCCCCCGGGCCTCTCCCACGGTTGCGCGGGAAGCCAGCGAGGCTGAGAAAGGAAGACAATGCTCCGGTGCCAGCGCTGAGCCCCTGAACCCAGCCGTGCCTGAAGGCTGCCTGGCCCAGACTTTCCAATTACGTGAGCCAATAATTCTTTCTCACGTAAGCCATCTGAGCTGGGTTTCTGCTCCTTGTAAACGAAACAATCTCACCGAAAACAGCACCCTAGAGTAGCTCTTTCTCATCACCACAGACATTAGCTGTTTTGGTGAACAGACCAAGGCCTCAAGATGACACACAATTACCCAAAGTTCCTAAGAGGCCGATAAGCATCTAATCCGTCCATTTCACACACAGGAAAGCAGGCCATAGTCTCGAGCATTCTTGGTGGGACTATAGCTGGGTAGAGGTTTCGGAGAGTCATTTGGAGGCGTCAGCTGTAAAAATGCACAGAGCCTTGACAACAACTCTGGTTCCAGAAACGGATCCTACTCGAGAGAAACTAGCAACAACCTCGATGTCCGACCATAAAGAGGCGATTACAGGCCACAGGGCACCAGGCTGTGGAATGCGTCATAGCCGATAAGAGAATGAGGGAGCCGGCGCTGTGGCGTAGCGGGTCAAAGCCCCAGCCTGCAGCACCGGCTCCCCATGTGGGCGCTGGTTCCAGTCCTGGCTGCTCCACTTCCAAGCCAGCTCCTTACTAATGTGCCTGGGAAAGCAGTGGAGGCTGGCCCAAGCCTTTGGGCCCCTGCACCTACGTGTGAGACCCGGAAGAAGCTCCTGGCTTCAGATCTGCGCAGCTCCGGCCACTGAAGCCATCTGGGGAGTGAACCAGCAGATGGAAGACCTCCCCCCCACTGTCTCTGTCTCTGTAACTCTGTATTTCAAATCAAATCAAATAAATCTTTCAAAAGAAAAAAAAAAAATGAGGTGAATTCGTATGAACCCACGGAAGCTCTCCGAGACGTGACGTTCAGGAAGAAGAGCAGGACACAGAACGGGGCAGCACGGCCTCACGCACGTACAAGGGGTGATCAGGAACCGACACAGTACACATGCAGGGTAAGTGTGCGACGCACACGTGGGGGACTGAACAGGCCGTGGACCACACCAGCCCACTGGTTCCTCTGCGGAGGGCTGAGAACGAGTGGACCTTGCCTTCTGGTCTTCTGCACCACCACCACGCACTGAGAATCCACGTGGCACTTGGCCGGCAGATACACAAGCAAGCGCCACAGGACAGGTAGACCCACGGCCAAGCACCGTGGCAGAGCAGAGCCCAGCCAGAACCAGACCTCCTGATCCCCGCCCTGCACGCCTTCCTCTGCCTCTCTGGACCTGTCGCTCTTTCCTTTGTTATAATCCCAGCAGCTGAGGGCCGGTTCCTGTATTTGTGGCCTTGGGTGGAATCCTCCCGCCGACTCCCTCTGCGCCCCTGTATCCTGTCTCTCGCACCCAGAGGCCACTCAGGAAGCGAGGGCTGGTCTGGGAACCGACCTGATATTCCTCCTCGGTGAGGCCCTCGGCCAGGGCGTGCTGCAGCAGCTGGTCAGGGTCCTGGGCGCGGAACAGGCGGCTGAGCAGGGCGTAGATGTAGGGGGCTTCGGGGGAGGTCTGCAGCAGCACAGCCAGGCCTCCGTACCAGGCAGCCCGCGACAGGTGGTGGGCGTAGAGGCGCTCCGTGGGCGACAGCAGGCGGAAGGCCTCGCGGCAGTCCAGGCTAGACACGCCGATGTCATTGGGCAGGATGTACTGGGTGTCCGCCATGGGCCCTGGGGAAGCCATCACGGTCAGCACGGCCACACGCCAACTGCACACCGGCTCCGGGCCCTCGCGATCCCATGCATCCTCCCAGAGGCCCACAGGAAAGGGAATACTACGGAGCCCACTCACCACAGGCTAACCGAGATTCAGACAGAGAGGGCTGGGTGACCGGCAACCTCCCAGTATTCCAGGTGGCCAAACAGGCCTTGTCTAACCCCACAACGGAGGCCAGGCCCCAGCTGATCACAAGGACAGAGCCCCAGGCTGCCAGCTGGTGACCCGGGTTCCCACCCTGACTCAGCCTGACTACTACAACTCAAGGCACTCCCCCTCCATCCGCCCCAAAAAGGGCGTGACAACAGCCTCGGCGGGTGACCAGCCGGGGTCACCCGCGGCGAATGATCTCCTACTCCGCCTCCTTGCTCTGAGACCTGCCCCGTTCTCTCTGCTCTCTGTGCACAGCCAGGGAGGCCGCGGAAGTCCACAGCCGAAAGAAACCCCGTTCACGCACAGGGAAAGTGAAACTTGATGCAGCCAAAGCGACAAACCGGAGGCTTCAGGGCTCCGCTGGGACGCGAGGTCTCCCAACCCACGGCATTCTCCACACCCCCCTGCCCCGCCTGGGGACGAGTTTCCAGCCTCCCCACGACCCCCGAGCCTCCGCCCCAACAGCACCATCCCACTGGTTCCGAAAGGGGTGTTAACTCTTTGCTGCACGGAGCGCTCTTTGGCCTCGAGGCCCGGACGCATCTGGAAGGGGTACTCGGAGGGTGAGCGGAAAGACCACGATCTTGCGCTCCGCCCAGCTGCGCCCTGGTCCCCCTGGGGATGGCACACCGTGACCCTGAAACCCCGGCGCCGCGCCTCACCTGCAGCGCCGCTCCGTTCCCAAACTCACTTCCTGCTTCCGGCTCCCCCATTCATTGGGGCGCGGCAAACCCCGCCCCCACCGGCCAATGGTGTGGCCGCGGGCATTGGATGGACGTCAGCCTCAGCCAATAGACGCCACGAGGCGAGCTCCTCCCCCCCAGGCTCGCCGACTCCGCGCTCCGCGGCTGGACGCGGATTGGCCCCTGTGTTCTCGGCCTTTTGTCCGCAAGTCGAGCGCTGGGGCCGGAGTTTTCCTGCCCAGCCTGGCCGCGCGGCCTAGGCCGGGATGACGCGACTGTCAGGGCCGGCCTGGGCGCCAGGGAGGGAGAGCCGGGGACCGCTCCAGCCGCAGCTCCGACCCCGCTGCCCCGTGGAGGCTTACGAAGCTCGCCGTGCAGGGGCTCCAGGCAGGGGCCGAGGAAGCGCCCGTGTCCTGCCGCCGACTGGCCGTGGCCGGGGGCAGCTGCTAACCCTTCTGCAGCACTAAAGGGCGAGGGCACGGAGAGCCTGGCCGTTTCTTGGCGCTCGCCAGGTGCCCGATGGGTGGGCAAGCCTCCTGCGACCCTGAGAGGCAGTCCAGGGTCCGAGCCTCCTGTACAGGTGACCTGTGAGTTATCTAAGGTCCAGGCGGGAGGCCGTGACCTTGGCTGGGTCCCATCTCGACCCGGAGTCTTGGTGTCATCAGCCAGAAAACCAAGCTAAAAATTGAATCCACAACAAGGGACACCGTAGGCTTAAGGGATGCGCTCGCTGATGGCCGTGCTGCCCCCTGGAGTTGTGTGGCGGGGTAGGGAGGTGTATCGGGACTGAATCCTGCACGTTCTCCTTGCCACGCCGGGTCGAGGCCCAGGGAAGGAAGCGTCTGCCCACTCCAAGAGCCAGCCGAGGTCACCCCTGCTGGCATGACAGTGCTCCTAGCTGTTAGCGTGATTGACAGCTCTCATAAGGAGGGCGCAGCAAACTGTCTACATCCTTAGCGCAGGACCACTCTGCTTTTCTGTGCCTCGATTTTCACTACTTTTTTTTTTTTTTTTAATGTATTTAATTGAAAGGCAGAGAGAGAGAGAGAGAGAGGGCGCTCTTCCATCTACTAGTTCACTCCCCGAGTGGCCACACAGCCAGGGCTGAACCACGCTGAAGCCAAGAGCCAGGAACTCCACCCAGGTCTCCCACATGGGTGGCAGGGACCCAAGGGCTCGGGCTGACATCTTCAGGCAGGAAGCTACATTGGCAGCAGAGTAGCCGGGACTCCTATATGGGATGGTGGGCATCCCAAGCAGGGGCTTAGCCCATGTGGCACAATGCCCATCTCTTCATTTTTTGTTTGTTTGTTTTTTGACAGGCAGAGTTACACAGTGAGAGAGAGAGACAGAGAGAAAGGTCTTCCTTCCATTGGTTCACCCCCCAAATGGCCGCTATGGCCGGCGCTGCGCCGATCCAAAGCCAGGAGCCAGGTGCTTCTCCTGGTCTCCCACGCGGGTGCAGGGCCCAAGCACTTGGGCCATCCTCCACTGCCTTCCCGGGCCACAGCAGAGAGCTGGACTGGAAGAGGAGCAACCAGGACAGACTCCGGTGCCCCCACCGGGACTAGAACCTGGGGTGCCGGCGCCACAGGCGGAGGATTAGCTTAGTGAGCTGCAGCGCCGGCCATCTTCATTGTTTTTAAAGTGAGTTATATGGGGGCCAGCGCTATGGCTCAGTAGGTTAATCCTCTGCCTGCGATGCCAGCATTCCATATGGGCACCGGTTCTAGTCCCGGCTGCTCCTCTTCCAATCCGGCTTTCTGCTATGGCCTGGGAAAGCAGTGGAAGATGGCCCAGGTCCTTGGGCCCCTGCACCCATGTGGGAGACCTAGAGGAAGCTCCTGGCTTCAGATCGGTGCAGCTCCTGCCATTGTGGCCATCTGGGGAGTAAACAAGTGGATGGAAGACAAACCTCTCTCTCTCTCTCTCCCTCTCACTGTCTGAAACTCTACCTCTCAAATAAATGAATACAATCTTTAAAAAAAAAATAAAATGGGTTATAGGTTACAGGAGGCGATCAGCCCAGCTCCAGCAGCTGCAGCCATTTTTAGAGTGAACCAGCAGATGGGAGATCTTTCTGTCTCTCCTTCTTTCTATCTGTAACTGAACCTCTAAAAAAAAAATAAATAAAAAAGTGGGTGGCAGGACCGGTGCTGTGGTGAAGGTTAAGCCTCCATCTGCGGTGCCGGCATCCCATATGGGCACCAGTTTGAGTCTCAGGTGCTCCACTTCTGATCCAGCTCTCTGCTAAATGTTCCTGGGAAAGCAGTGGAAGATGGCCCAAGTGCTAGGGCTCCTGAACCCATGTGGGAGATCTGAAGGAAGCCCCTGGCTCCTGGCTTCGGATTGGCCCAGCTCCGGCCATTGTGGCCATTTGGGAAATGAACCAGCAGATGGAAGATAATTCTCTCTCCTCTGTGTCTCTGCCTTTCAAATAAATAAATCTTTAAAAAAAAAATGAGTATAAAGGAGCTGGTGCTGTGGCACTGCAGGTTAAGCTGCTCCCTGCAGCACCACCATTCCAGCTGCTCCACTTCCAACCCAGCTCCCTGCTAATGTGCCTGGGAGAGCAGCGGAAGGTGGCCCAGGTGCTCGTGGGAGACCCTGATGAAGCTCCTGGCTTCAACCTAGTCCAATGGCTGTTGCAGCCATTTGGGGAGTGAACCAAAAGGTGGAAGATCTCTCTCTCTTTCTCTGCCTTTCCCGTGCTCTCTGTAACTCTGCCTTTCAAATAACTAAATAAATAAATCTTTTTTTAAACATGGGCATTAGAGTTCACCCTTGAGACACTGAAATGAACACAGAGGAGACAGTGCTGTCTACTGCCACCAGGGAACAGCTCAGGAAAGCAGACGAGCTCAGCACCTTTCGGCACCCCACAAACAAGCTGCTTGGTCCCATGTGTAGGATCACAGTTGACGTGAGCACGCACTCAAGTCCCAGGAGGCTCTCTTAATCCTTGCAAAACCCAGGAGATAGGATATCATCATTTTACCCATAACACAGGTGGGGAAACTGAGGCTAAGAGGTTCACTGACTTCTGTAAGGCCACACAGCATGTCCTCGGGTGTCCCTGAACTGGAGCTTAGCCTTATTCAGACCTTCTACCCACGGTCCTCCCCACCTCCCCCCAGCCCAAGCACCACACACACACACACATCTACTCATTGGAGTCATGGCTTCATGACCGTTCCCATCCTTGGCTCCGTCCCATGGGAATGAAAAAAAGAGGCAGGTGAGGAACCAGCGTTGTGTGTCTATTGTTATAGGAGCCCTGCAGCCGTCTCATGAGGTAGGGACTGTTACTGCGCTCACCACCTGGGAACAGGTTCCTAGTGCTGGCAAGGGGCAGGGCAGGGCTGGACCAAGAGCAGGGTCTCCTGACCCCTGCACCAACCCCTCCCAGTCCTCTCCCAGGGCCCAGGGTGGGCCCTCTGCGGGTCTCTCCTCCCACACTCTGCGGGTCCTTGCTGGACATGGGTTCAGAGCATTTCCATGCCTGGTTCCCAACAGGGTCAGAGGACAGAATCGGGGAGAGCTGGAGTTCTGGTGCTTTGTGTATGGAGTGGGGAGGGAGGGGTTGAAATGCTCCCCACCCCCACCCTGCCGCAGGGAAGCAGGGCTCTAACCAATCACATCTCCTCTCACCAGATGCAGGTACCCTCTGTCCCCTCCAACGCCCAGGTCTGGTCCCTGGAGCTCCAACCAGCTGTGCGGTCATGGGCAGGTCCTTCCCCTAGGACAGGCACTGCCTATGCTTCTGGATCCGCCCCTCAGCAGGGTGATGCTCAGGTCAGCTTGTTCTGTCTTTTCATGTCTCCAGAGTACCTGTCTACCTGACTCACACCCCCAGAATAGTTGGGGCAACCCCAGCAAGACCCCAGCTTGGCCCTTGGCCCATCAGGGGAGATGACCTGCAGCCAGGATGAACACGGGTCCAGTCCAGGCTTAGGCCCCCTGGAAACTGCGTCCCATCGGGCCCCAGCCGCTCCACTCCTCTCCTCTGCCCCCTGCACACTGAGCTCGTTGGTTGCCAGGCCATTTTCCCTGCCAGTCCATGTTGTTCCCCTCAACTGTGCCACCTACCAGAACTTCACCCCGGCTCTGGACAGAATCTGCCATTTAGGCCTGCGCTGCAGCTCACTAGGCTAATCCTCCGCCTGTGGCGGGTTCTAGTCCCGGTCGGGTCGCCGGATTCTGTCCTAGCTGCTCCTCTCCCAGTCCAGCTCTCTGCTGTGGCCCGGGAAGGCAGTGGAGGATGGCCCAAGTGCTTGGGCCCTGCACCCACAAGGGAGACCAGGAGGAATCACCTGGCTCCTGGCTTCGGATTGGCACAGCGCGCCGGCCATAGCAGCCATTTGGGGGTGAACCAATGGAAGGAAGACCTTTCTCTCTGTCTCTCTCTCTCACTAACTCTGCCTGTCAAAAAAATAAAGAGAATCTGCCACTCAATACATGGCTCGGGCAGCAGGTGCGACCTGTCTCCTCAGGGGCCCCTCGTTTTCACTCCTCGAAACACCCTGGCCTGGGGTGCAGGTGGCCTGCAGTGGGTGGTGGTCAGCTCCCAGCACCAGCAGGTGCAGGTCCCTCTTTGGGCCATGAACCTGGCCTTTTGAGGAAACCACCTCCAAAACCCTACCTAGTTCAGCCCTGTCCCGGCTGAAGCAAAGGGGCTGCTCTGCTGTGCGCTGGCGTCCTGCCTTGGCCACTTCCACCATCTCCCTGTAAACCCAAACCTGAACCTCCCGCCCTGGGCTGCTGTGGGAAATTACCCCCCCCCCCCCGGAGAAGCAGAGCCTGGTGCTTGGTGAGTCTCAGCCAACAGTTATTATTGTCATTAGCACAGGGCAGGGCTCGTGGCAGGTGTTCGGAAATGGTAGCCCTTGTGTCACAGCCGATGCTCCGGAATCGCAAATCCAGTCTCCCCTCTTGGTTGACTCTTAGCTGTCTGTCCACAAGAGGCCAGCAGCCTCCAGCCAGCATCTCCCCAGGTCAGCACAGCCCCACCCTCTACTCCAGCCACCCTGGGTCTGTTGCTCCACCCCCCTGCATCTCCCCAGGTCAGCACAGCCCCCACATGCCGGCTGTGCCCGGACCCTCCCTTTCGTCTGAGCTGAGCCCCTGTGCCTCCTCCTCCGGGAAGCCTAGCTCACTTTCCCACCCAGCTCGGATTGCCGGCAGCCTCTCATCCTCTGATCCGCGCATGCCTGTAGTTGTGCTGCCATCGGCTACTCTGGTCTGTCCTCTGCTGGACTGGGCTCTGCCAGGCGGGGAGCCCAGGTCTCACGGTCTGTGCGCCTAGAGCCCACCTGGCACGCAGTCCAGCCCAAGGTAGGCGGCAGCAAATGCGGATCCCAGCTGCCTGCACCCTCCCGTGCTCAGGGGCTGGAGCGCTGCACGCATGCGGGACACGTGGGTTTGGGAGCAGCAGAGCAGCGAGGCGTCCAGGGGCCCAGGGGCAGCGGAGACGATGACTATCTGGAGTCGGGTTGGCAGGCTCAGAGCGCGGCCAGTCTAAGCTGAGGGTCAGGGGCCAGGGCTCCTTCACTCCCCCAGGGGCACAGTGTAGGCGGTGAGATGTGGGATGGCCCAGGAAGGGTAGGGCATAGGGCTGGGCTTTCCCCCAGCAGCCTCGGACAGAGCTGGTGCTGCAGGTCCCATCAGTATGACCGGGGTGGAGATCGTGGGGACCCCTTGGGGGGCCAGAGTTAAGAGGGGAGGGCACAGCCCGTCCGACGTGTCCATCCGTGTGGCTACGGGCCAGCAGGCAAGAGTCCCACATGCAGAGCTCCTCTGGGCTGCAGGGGCTGGGGGAACCTGGGTGGGCAGGCGGGCACGGCGGCAGGGGCCCCAGGGAGCCTAGTCCAGTGGGCCCTGGAATATGAGACGGACGCAGCCATGCTCGCCGGTGAGCCAGGCCCCGCAAAAGGGACAGGCAGCGTGGAAGGCGTGGGTGCCATGGGGCAGTGGCGTCTGGGCCCAGTAGCGGGCAGTCTTCTCAGAGCACACATGGCCGCAGGGCGCAAAGGCATGGCTGGGCGGCCCGGGGTCCAGGCAGAGGCCAGCCTCCTGGCCGAGCCACAGGGGCACGTAGGGCCCCACCAGACGGCAGAGGGGACACTCCCGTTCCTGGGGACCCCGCTCCCGCCGGCAGCCCCAACCGTGGTAGCCATGAACGTGGCCGCAGCGGACGTAGACCCAGGGCTGTTGCTTGTCAGGTGCAGTGCGGCCGCGGGCTGGGCTAGGGAAGGCCAGGGTGCTGAGGCCCACGGGGCACTGGGGCCGGGCCGCGTTTGCCTCCTGCCGCTGGGCCTCCAGCTGCTTCAGCGTGGGTGCCCGCAGCAGCCCCGCCGGCGTGCGCCACAGCAGTGTGGCCCCGCACAGGTCGATGAGCGAGCCGTCCTGAAGCACGTTGGACTCGTCTTCCACCTGCAGGAGCCAGCAGAGGGGCCTTACTGCCACAGGGAGCTTTGGTCTCCTTGTCTGTCAGATCACAAGGCCTGGACCAAAGCCCTGTCTGAGGCTCCCCCCGTCCCGCCATGGTAGAGGCAGGAGACGCCCCTAAGCAGGAAGCTGGATACGGGGCCCAGAGCTGCTGTCCCCTCCCCCACACACCCGGGGCTGTGGTTCACGGAGGATCCCAGGGCCACGCTGCCTGCGTTTGCCTTCCGGCTTCCCCGATGCCTGACTGTGCCCCTGGCGGGTGGCTGCACCGCTCTGTTAATTTCCCCAACCTCGTGATGGATTCCACTTCCTGGGGTCCTGAGTGGGTTTCGTGAGGATCAGCTGATGGAAACACTCACCACGGAGCCCGGCACGTGGGGGAGTCACGGACAGAGCTTTTGGAAAGAGCCTTCCCCCAGAACTCTCTGGAGGGCTGACGCTCCAGGAAGGTCTGCTTGCACTGAGGCTTCGCGGCTCCCTGGCCCGTGCGCCCAGACCCAGGGAGACTGTGACACGGCCCCACGACCTGGGGCAAGCCCCAGCTCTCTCTGGGGCCCACTCCCCGCTCCTAACCTTGGCTCTCTGATCCGCACCAACGTGGAGCTCCCGCGGCTGCCTGCGCCAGGGAGGGTGAGAAAGCTAAACCCGCCTGAATGTGACAGCCGCCCTGCGCCCTGCCAACAGTCGAGGCTATAAACTGCTCACACGTGGGCCCAGTGTCACCCTCAGAAGAGGGTGCGATTTTTTTTTTAAGCTGCCGGCAGCCCGAAAGCTGCTGGGTACTGCCCAGAGCGTCTGCGTGGGCTCTGGTCACCTCATGGGTCTCCAGCCGTGGACAGGCTGCACCTTGGCACACGTGCCAAAAATTCCCTGAGCCTCAGACCTCCCCCTCCCCCGGAGACACAGCCTCAGGCCTGGGCAAGATGGGGGCGGAGCGGGCCACCTACCAGCTTCCCCCGCTGCTGGGCTGAGCGGCTGTCCCGCAGCGTGTACACATTCCCGCACACTGAGATCTCCCGCCAGACACCCGGGGCCGAGTCCTCGGAGAAGCCGCCTGCTGGGTGCATCACCAGGACGCCGTTGGTGGTCAGGCCGTCCATCAGGCCGTCGGGGGTCCGCCATTTGGCCGCCCGCTCCTGGGACCACAGGAGGGGTCAGATCCCATCCCCGAGTGGCCCCCAGCAGGCTGCATGCCAGAGGTACTGCCCCTCTACCCTCAAGTTCAGAGGCAGCCTAGAGAGGATCGCAATCGGGGGCGCACGACTCGGGCACCGCCTGACCGCTGGCTGACTCACTGTGCTCCTCTGTGATGTGGGGTTGCCTGGGTCACGGTTAGGGTCACCTGGGCTGGTCCCTCCCCCAGGGTGCCACACCTCCCCAGCCTGCCCCTGGACTCACTCTGGACAAAGAGTTACTCCCTGCCTGGGACTCACTCACTCCAAGGAAGATGTTGCTGGAGGCGTCGAAGCCAGCAGCGTAGATGCGGGCAGTATAGGGCGGCCGGCGGGCACAGAGGATCCGGCAGGCGTAGCGGGAGATGGTGCTCTGGGCGGAGGGGCCCTCGGCAGCCCCTCCTCCAGGGGACGTGTCCGTGACCACAAAGTCGATCATGTTCTCCGTGGAGCGGCCGATCTGCGAGGGAGGGGCGGCGAGCCCAGGACGACACGGGCAGGGTGACTCTCCCGGCCTCCCGGCAGCTGCTCTGGGAAGGGCAGCACCACCCCCACTCCTGGTGCACCCTGGTCTCCCAGGGAGGGGGCTCTGAGTCCAATAAACTAAGGGCTGGGAGCTTCTTGTTTGCCACCCTCCCCGCTCTGGGGAGCAGCCATTCAGAACGAACCAGCTGATTTGCAGCACATCGAAAAGTTCATGTAGAATGGAAGTGAAAGGCGAGCTTCGTCTTATTGCATAATGCATCACTTGCATTCTCCATGAACTTTCTAACGATCCGGTGCACTGAGTTTTGGCACTTACTGTACAGTAGACACCACGCCACGCATTCGCTATGCAATAAATCAGTTATCTTCCAAGGCGGGGGCTGCTGCTATAATGGGTCCCATTTTACAGATGAATAAAGCAAGGCCCGGTGAAATTAAATGACTTGCGCCCAAAGTGACAGAGCTGGGATCCGAACTCGGGCGTTACAACCCCCACACCCACACTCTGAACCCCTAAGCTGAATGGCCTCCCGCGGCCTGAGACCCTTGCATTTGAGTCTTGATATGAACACTGACTCACGCTGGGCGGTCAACTGCACCTCAAGTGCACCACAGCCCCTTCCCGCAGCCTCACGGCCTGGGGTCCCGGCCTTCCCCTGGACACCCGCAGAGCCTCGGGGCCCAGCAGCCCAGGGGTCCGAGGCTGGCGGAGGGGCCTCAGCATACCTGGAACATGTCTGTGTCGCTGTCGTGTGTGTACTCCACTATGACCGAGTGGCTCCGGGACAGCGTGTACGAGATGCTGTGCTGGCCTCGGTTACTCAGTGCCTGGTGGGGAGAAGGAAGTCACTTTCCAGGGCCTGTGGCCAGAAGTGTGGGCCCCTGAGCCAGAAGTGGGCGCTCAAGGCCCAGGGACCACTCCCGGGGGAGGGCACAGGTTCATCTGCTGCCAGAGTGTTGGTGTGGCAGGTGCTGTGCACCTGTTACCTTATTTGACTTCTGCAGGCACCCCAAGAATGGGCTATCATTCCACTTCACAGCTGAGGGAACTTCAGGTCAGAGAGAAGAAAATGGCCACCCCGCTGGACAGCAGAGGCGGGATTCTAACCCAGATCCTCCGCAGCCAAAGGTTTTCCCTTTGCCTTCGCTGTGTGACCCCCACACCTCCCCTCTCAGCCTCGCTTGCTGCTAAAATGATGCTGCTCATTTCCATCCACGGCATGAGGTCTGGTGGTCAAGGAAACATTCGCAAACTGGCGTCTCAGAGCGCGCGTTTGAGACCGGCTGCCCACTTTCCACCCAACTTCCTGCTCGTGCGCCTGGGAAAGCAGATGGCGGCCCAAGTACTTAGGTCCCCGCTACCCAAGCGGGAGACGTGGATGGCAGTCAGGTCTCTTGGCTTCAGCCTGGCCCAGCCTTGGCTGTTGCAGCCATTTGGGGAGTGAACCAGTGGATGGATCTTACTCTGTCTCTCCCTCTCACTCTGTCCCTCTGCCTTTCAAATAAATAATTAAAAAAAAAAAAAATCAAAGGATTCCTCATCGCAGCTTCTCTGGTTGGCCAACGGCAGTGAGTACTGACACACACAGTGGGCTCCCTGCTCCGACAGGACCCTGGGCAGGTGGGCTGAGAAGGCCGAAGACCTGGGCCTGAGGCAGGAGGGCAGGGCCGGCCGCTGGCCGTGCTGCAACAAGCACTTGCCTTGGAGACGAGCGGCGTGGAGATGTGGTGCATGACGTCCGGCTTCACCCCATTGGCGTGCGGCCGGCGACTCAGGGCCAGGCGACTCCGCCGGCGGCCCCTGTCCCCGCTGGCCAGACACCCGTTGTAGCTGCGCATGCGGCAGGCGGGGAGGAAAGGGCCGTGGGGGGAGACAAGAAGAGACAGTCAGCTTCTGGGGGGGCTCACGGGAAACTGCCAAGCTCTGGGCAGATGTCTGCAGCACCCCCCGAGGGGGACACCCTCAGTACCAGATCAGGGCACCGGGGATGGGGCAGGGGATCCATTCAAGGGACCGAGTGTTTCAGGGACAGCCGAGTCACGCCCGGACTGGTGCTGGCCGACAGGTGGGTTTGGAAAGCCCTCACTTCTCTGAGAACCACGGTGCCACGTGCCATGAGCCAAGTACAAGCCAAGTGCACTGGGGGCTCAGAGGTGGGAGGAGGAGACGCTGGCCCAGGGTCAGGGAAGATCTGTACGGGCTCTGAAGAACTGGAAAGGACCCATCTATAGCCAACTCTGGTTTCTTACAGCACTACCAGAACCCAAACGCAAGAAAGAACGTGAGCCACGCTGCTACTTCCTCCTCTCGCCATGGCGTGAAATCCCCCCCCCCCCCTTTCCAGCTCTTGTCCTGGGCCAGGGCAGGGTGGGGGACGACTGTGAGAGGCAAAGACGGGGTGAATCACAGCCTTGCTGGCCGTCGCCACCTGGGCCTCTGCGCTAGTGATCACCTAAAGGCACCTTCGCAATGACCCACAGGTGCCTCTCTGCTCCTTTTACTAACGAGAGAAATCGAGGCCCAGCGAGGTGATCGGGAGAGAAGGCGGAGGAAGTCGGGATTGGAGCTCAGGTCTGCCTGACTCCAGACCCACAGAAGACCGAAGGCTGACCCTGCCAGGAGCCAAGGCCCCAAGGCTGGCAGGGTTTGGTGAGATCCGTGGGGGTGGGTCGGGTGGTGAGGGGCCGGAGGGGAAGTGAAGTTGGTGGACATTGTCCGGGCACCAGGGGAGTCATGAAGGAATGCAGAGTGGGGAGTGATGGGGCCAGCAGCTGCCAACCACAGCCGACAGCCATCCAATCAGAACCTTCTGCTGGGCGCGTCAAAACCCCGATTTCTGGGGCTGCCGTGTGGCACTGCGGGTTAAGCCACCGCCTGCGAGGCCCAGCTGCTCCGCTTCCAATCCAGCTCACTGCTAACGCGCCTGGGAAAGTAGCAGATGACGGCTCAAGTCCTTGGGTCCCTGCCACCCATGTCGGAGACCTAGCTGGAGTTCTGGGCTCCTCTGTGGACCTGGCCCAGCCCTGGAGGTTGTGGCCATTTGGGGAGTAAACCAGCAGATGGAAGCTCTCTCTCTCTCTCTGTGTGTGTGTGTGTGTGTGTGTTGTCTCTCCTCTCTGTCTATAACTCTGCCTTTCAAATAAATAAAATAGATCTTAAAAAAAAAAAAAAATCCGGATTCCCTGGCCACAGCCATGGAGACTGACTCGCAGGTGCGGGCGGGTGTGTTCCGTGTTCTCCAGGTGGCTCAGATGCACAAGGCGGGGCTGCCCTGCTCTGCACAGGACAGACAGCTGTCTGGAGGGCCCACGGCGCCTGTGGTCCAGTGTCCCTCACGGTGGCCTTGTCCTCAGCTGGGAGCTGGCCCTTCGTTTAGGACACTGAGCAGACAGTTTTCCAAAAACAAGCAGCCCTGAGAGGAGCGTCCCTTTTGCCCTGCTGAGTTCTTCCTGTGTTGCAGGGGTGCCAGGCCTTGGGGGGGGGCAGGTCAGGACCCAGGCTGGGGAGTCAGCTGGGCAGGGCTCAAATCCCGGCTCTTCCACTTGCCGCGCGATCTCTGGAAAACGGGGCTAATTGTCAGACCCTACCTCCGAGGTTCCTTTTAAGAATGCAGTGAGGTGACGCATTTTAAAAGTGCTCAACACAGGGTTTGGCATGTCTACAGCGGGCCTTCGTGTGAGCTGTTATGACGTGTCTTAAAAAGCACAAATATGGGTCTATCAATATCAATAGTCATTATTATTTCTTAACGATCACCATCGTTAAAAATAGCTTATCAAAGAGTGTTTTCAGGAACCATGGCTGGGAGAGATGCCAAAACGGGCTACGGACGGGGAAGCAGGAAGGCCCACGCCCAGGCAGGGGTGGGGTCGGGGGTGGTCTGCGTGGGTGGGGGCACAGTCCCGGTCAGGTGGAGACCAGGAAGAGATGCCCGGCTCCAACTCACGGCGCTTCCTCTCTCCTGGTCTGAGGTCTCCCATGTGTTAACGAGAGCGCACCAGACTAGAGTAAGCCCTGGGTCCGGGTCCCGCCCTGCCACTTACCAGCCGCGTGCCCTCGGGCCAGCCTCCGTTTCCTCACCTCCTTCCTCACAGCATCTTTGTGAAGATCGAAACGAAACAATGTCCGTGAGAGGGCTTGGCACAGCTGCCTCCCAGAACAGGGCACTGGTGCTGGGGGCGGCTCTACACACTACGTCCGCGCCTTCCTTCCGACCACCCTCTGAGGTGGGGTAGTCAACAGCCCTGTTTGCAGAGGCAGGACCGGAGCCAGAGTTCTCCACGCCACGCCACGCACACGAGGTGCTTTATGGTAGGCCACCGGTGCTAACGTCCTCCTCTGACCAGAAACTCGGGTGGGCAGTGAGAACTGTCTCGGGCATTTACGAGAATAACAGCCATGCATTGAGGTGGGTTTGGTCAGCGTGGCCCTTCAGAGGGGACGGTGATGGAGGACTGCTTGGGGAGCGCTGGGTCCCCTGTGGGGTGCTGGGGGGTGCCTGGTGCCCCACCCCCCAGGGGGGACCAGGGAGGCTCACCCCAGGACGATGAGTTCGCCATACTTGATGGGCTCTTCGTCCGGCTGTGCGCCTTCACCAGAAGAGAGGACACAAGAGCCCTTGCTCCCGGGGTGCTGGAGGTCAGAGGTGCGGGGGGACCCCACTTCCGGGTTTCCTTCTAGCACCATTCTGGGCAGAGTGGGAGAGGAGAAAATAGCGTTGCAGCATCCCACCCCGGGGACCCCTCTGTCCCACAGCCCGTCTGCTGCAAGCCACCCAGGCTGGGGCCGGAGGGGCCCTTCTCCCCTTCTGTTGCTGTGGCAACGCTGACCTCGCTCCCCGGAGTCGTGGGGGCTGCTATGACAGCAGGGAGGGGAGGTGGGTGGTCTGCAGCGGAGGCACAGCCAGGGCACGGGGCAGCGAGGACACTTGGTGGGGCCACGTCTCCAGTCTGGGAAGTGCTTGGCAAAGGAGCTAACCAAGAGTTGGGGACCCTCATCTCTCAGGTCAGGCGCGGTTCCTGAGCTCTGGCCCGCCGAGCTGGCCTCTCGGTCTGGTTCTCCAGACCCACCTGTCCCTCTTCATCTCCGTGCCCCACACTGAGTCTGGACCTGTCCGTCCGTCTGTTTCTCAATGACCCTCTGTCCTCCGGCCGCTGTCCCCCCGCCCCGGCCTCCACCTCGCCACCCATCTGCCTCAGTCTCCCCTTCCTGGCTTCGCCCTGGAGCCAGGCCTCGGGACGCCCCCTCCCCCCCGCAGGTGTCTGCGGTCCCCGGGCCGCCCGGGTCCCTGGAGGCCTGTGGGGGCGGCGCTCCCCTCTCCGGCTCGGGGCTGCAGCAGAGCCCGGCTCCCGCGGGCAGCCTGTCTGGAAAGCATCCGCACACCGGCGGGACCGCGCCGGGGCCGCCCCGCGCCCCGCGCCCGGCGGGCACAATGACGCCCAGCGCATACGCAGATAGAGCCGGCGGCCCCCGGCAGAACCGCTCGCCGCGCGCGGGCTCCACCCCCGGGGCCCCCCGGCAGCGCCCGGACGGGCGCAGAGCCCACCTGGTCCCGCGACCGCAGGGACGCGCAAACAGCCCCAGGCGCCAGCCCTCGGACCCACTCCCGCCGCCGCCCGCAGCCACGCAAACACGCCCCCCGCGCCCGCCGGGGCCCGCCCGGCGCAGCCCCCGCCCCCTCCGCCCCCGCGGCCTCACCTGGCCGCGCTCCGGGCCCCGCTCGGCCCCGGGCCCGCTGCGGCGGGATGGGCCCGGCCCGCGGCGGCTCCGCGCTGCCTCGTCACGGGGACACCCGGGGCTGGGGGGAGGGGACGAGCGCCAACCGCCACGCTCCGCCCCCTGTCCCGGCGCCCCGCCCACTTCCCCGCCTCCGGGGAGAGCCCCGCCCCGCCCGATACTCCGCCCCTTGCGGAGAAGCTTAGCCTTAGCGGAGCTCCGCCCCTTTGCCGGGGGACCACGCCTCCCGGTCTCGGAAGCCCCGCCCCCAGGAGGAGAGAAACCCCGCCCACCGCGGCCCACCTTCCTAGCCCCTCCTCCCCCGCAGTCCTGAGACCCCTGCCCCATTTCGGGCTCCCCAGACTCCGCCCCGGTTTTTGGGGAGTTTGGCTCAGAGACCCGGGTGCCCCCCACCCCACCCACCCACCTAGGCCAGGGCTCTTCCTTTGGGCTTGGCGACCCCGTCCCCAGCTTCAGGCCCTGGGACTCCTCCCCTTCTGCCGGGAGACCCCTGCCTCCCACGCGGGGAAGGCTTCCAGTCCAGCTGGGCCACTTCCACGAGGCATCCAGCGGGTCCCCACCCCTCCGGCCAGCACCAGTGACCACCCGAGGTGCCACGGGGAGGAGATCCCCGGGGCCTGCGGCTGGGCACCAGGTCTCTCTATGCTTGAGCAAAGGGATCCTCTAATTCCCAGGAGGCGGGCACGGTAGTCACCCATTTTACATAGGAACAGGGGTTTAGAAATGACCCGTGAGTGGTTGTGTTGCTAAAAGAGGCCCACTGCGGGTCTCAGCTGCGTGGGCAGCCCGAGTGTGGGGACTCCTACCCTCCATACCTTGTCACTGTGAGGAGGGGGTGGCAGGATGGGCTCGGCATCTCTTGGTCTGGAACTATAGTCACCGGCTAGGGGACACCCAGAGGGTGGACCTCAGGAGCCAGGAGCTTCTTCCAGGTCTCCTATGTGGGCGCAGCGGCCCAAGCACTCGGACCATCTTCCACTGCTTTCCCAGGTGCATTAGCAGAGAGCTGGATCGGAAGTGGAGCAGCCGGGACTCAAACCTGCACCCATACGGGATGCTGGCATAATAGGCAGCGGCTTTACCAGCTGTGCCGCAGTGCCAGCCCCCGGCGGGTGGACCATTAATCCCAGTCTTTGAAGTGTGTTTTAGGGGGAAATCAAGGAAGACTGCACAGAGGAGGTGGCCTTGGGCATCCATCATGAAGGAGCGTTTGCCCACACATTCTCGAGAAGAAACTCCTGCCATCTGCCCCCACTCCAACTTGTTGCTTGCGATGCTCCCAATCTCGCAGATTCTTCCTGCCCCCACCAACCCTCTAACTCCCCCAGCCAAAAATAGTCCAGAGATGCCAACTGCTTGGCCAACTGTTCCCAGGCCGCAGCTGTCGGCATAGCCGAAAGCATTGGTTTGTAAAACTCCCTGAGAAGTCACCACCACGCAGGGTATCTTCCTTGCTGAGTGCCTCCAGTGTGTCCACGGGCCACCCCCGTGGGACACTGGGACCATCTCACTGCCCTCTGTGCCTGCAGCCCGTCACCTGCCGGCCCAGGACAGGTGCTGTGTGCAGAATCAGCATGGAAATCCCCCGCCTACAGGTGTGTACCCGGCTCAGCGAGGGGCAGACACTTCTGTGTCCGGCTGCAGCCTTGGATTCTGGTTCTAAATCCCGAGCTGTGTCACGGGAGCCCCCGCTTCTTAACCTTTCCAGTCTCCTCAGCTGTAAAATGGCGGAGGTAGCGTCCCCTAAGTAGATTTGCTGTGCTGCTCTGATATCCTGTGTCAGCCTCTCTGTTCTCTGTCTTCAGTCTGGATCTTCTCCCCGTTGCTTCGAAGAGAGAAGCAAAGAACGTAGCGGCATACAGGCCATTATTCTTCAATTCTTGGGCTCAGGTCCCTGCAGGCGAGAGGCTGGAAAAGTATCAGGCAGCAGAAATATCTGTGTCTCTGGTTAAGAAAGCAGTTGAAAAAGAATACAAGCACAAAAAACAAGAGCGGCAGCCTCTTGGTGAGCTAGGAGATTTGGGGCTGGGGGTGCGGAAGAGCTGAGATGCTGGGCGGCACCCTTGGGAAGAGACGGCGCCCGCAGATGGACTTGGGATCCAGAGCAAAGGAGACCTGGCCTCGCTGCTCAGGCCGGGCTTTGGCAGGAAGCGCTCGGAGCAGAGTGGCTTTGTGCGGTGCCCGCGGGAGCTGGTCTGTGCAGTCGGATGCGGGAATGGCTCGGGAAGCCTTGACCTCGGGAAAGTTCCTGCCCCGTGAATGGCAGAGCTGAGAGGGGGCTGGTGGGTCCTAAGGGGTCTCACAGCTGATCGGGGGGTGGCTCAGGGTACCTGGATGGACAAGCAGAGACCAGGAAAGACGAGGGTATGTCGACAGAAGCTGGCTCAGGAGACAGCGGGGCTCCTGGGATGCCGGTCCCTAGGTCTCCGCCTCCTACCAGTGCCACGATGCTGGCGAGGCCTCCTCTGACGAGAGCCCGTTCTGAGCAGAGAAGTACAGAGGGCAAGAGACCCAAGAGGAATGGGTGTAAAAAAGAATACAAGTGGCGCCAGCACTGTGGTGCAGCGGGTTAAAGCCCTGGCCTGAAGCACCAGCATCCCATATGGACGCCAGTTCTAGTCCCGGTTGCTCCACTTCCGATCCAGCTCTCTGCTGTGGCCCGGGAGTGCAGTGGAGGATGGCCCAAGTGCTTGGGCCCTGCACCCGCGTGGGAGACCTGGAAGAAGCTCCTGGCTCCTGGCTTTGACCTGGCTCAGCCCTGGCGGTTGCAGGCATTTAGGGAATGAAGAAGCAGCTAGGACATCGCTGTTTGTCTGTCTCTGCCTTTCAAATAAATAAACCATATAAGAAAATGCATTTTGTTTTGAGTTTATTGATCGTTTATTTGAAGGGCAGAGAGACAGAAAAAGGCAGACAGACAGACAGCTCCCATCTCACTCCCCAAATGCCTTCACCAGCCAGGCGTGGGGCCAGGTTGGAACCGGGAGCTGGGAATCCGGTGCAGTCTCCCAGGCGGAAGTCAGGGACTCACTGCCTGCTGCGTACCGGGTGTGCGTTAGCATACGCTGGAGAAGCAGAGCCAGAGGGCCGAGCCGGGCTTCCCAACGGCACCAGCCACCGGCCCCGACTGCTGTTCCAGAAAGTGACGGACGTTGTGACCTGTGCCCTTTATAAAGAAGGAACGGATGGTTGAGTGTGTGATACTCTTGATCCCCCTGGACCCCAAGGGCCATTGGGAGGATTGAGCCAAGTGGTGTTTATGAACTGCACATCTCATGGTAGTTGCCCATCCAGACATAGCACATCGCCCCCACGTTAGTGGCTTACACTGTGAACTTTACTACATTAGTCCGACGGTGAGGGGCCCTGGCCAAGGTGATGAGGTTGCTGGCAGACGTTAGCCTGAGCATAATGAGGCTGGGGGCCTCCCTCCCAGCGGGGCTCTCTCCCGTTCCCAGCAAGTGAGTGCGGCTGCTGGCAGGAGGCTGACCACGCTCTGCACCCCGCTGTCTCCTTGGCATTCTGGAAAGGGCTCAGGTCAGGGCACCGGCTTCTGCAGAGTGAGTGAACAAGAGGACGAATCAGAAGGCACCTTGTCTCTCTCTCTCTTTTTTAAACCTGTCCTCAAACGCCAGACAGCACCATGGCTGGGGGTATCTGGAGGTAGGGGCGCTGGTCCACCACGGACTGCCCTCTGACTCCCTTTCTGTGTTAAAAATTCTTCCTCTCTCCCAAGCCCCCTGCCCCGGGACAGCATCAGCCGAAGTCTCATCATCCCAGCCAGGTCCGGGCGTGTGTGAGGCGACTCAGGTGCCTCCTTGGGCACAGAGAACCAGTTCCTCTCCACCTGAAACTTAGGCACTGAAGAGCCCTGTCTTCCCCACATGCCCGGTGCACAGTGGTGAACAGGCACCTGCTGTGTGTCCCCTTGTGCTCAAAAAGTGGGACATCGGGACGTGTGCACTGTGCCTGTGGAACCCAGCCAGGCACACAGCGTCTGGCCTTTGATTAAGACTCCGAGGCCTGGGAATAATTGTGCGCGGCCCTGGGCTCGGGCTCTGGCGCTGAGTTCTACCTCCTGGGTCGTCGCTCCCTCCCAAGGCAGCCTGATCCCGTCTGCAAAAACTCAGGACCCAGGTGCCTCTGTTCTGTTTCTCCAGGCTGGCAACGTCCCTGCCAGCACACTTCTCTTAAGCACTTGTGGAGTTCTACAGATCGCACCGCCGCTCACTCCCTTAGGCCATACCCAGGAATCTCTTTGAGATAAGCCTCTCCCTACCTGGGGCTTTTGCTGACAGACAAATCCCATGAGGATGAGCCAGATGAGATTTTTAGCTACGTGCTTGGTGTCAACCTTGTATCGTGTTTTCCTGACAGTGTCCTGCGTTTGATCTTTTCCCAGAGGCGATTTATTTTCTAAAAAAAAAAAATTATGTATTTATTTATTTGAAAGGCAAAGTGACAGAGAGAGAGAGGAGAGATAGAGAAAGAGAAATCTTCCATCCACTGGTTCATTCCCTAAATGGCTGCAACAGCCAAGGCTGGGCCAGGCCAGAGCCGGGAGCCAGGAATTCCATCCCGGCCTCCCCGCTGGGTGGCAGGGTTCCAAGTATTTTGTCCGTCTTCTGCTGCCTCCCCGGCACATTAGCAGGAAGCCGGATCTGCAGTGGAGCAGCCGGGACTCTGGGAAGCACTCCGGTGTGGGACGCGACGGTGGCTTAACCACACACCGGCCACAGGACGCTTTCTCCGTGGTAGGGGAACTGTTGCTGGCTGGAGAGGGTGGGCGCCTTGGAGAGGATCAAGTCCTGCTCCCTCTGGTGTGACAGCGTTTATTTATCACCTCTCACCCTGCGCGCTAAGCAGGAACAGGAGTGAGGCGGTGCCTTCAGCGTGTGGCCTGGAAAGCAGCGAGGCGGTGAATTCCTTGGGTGCGTTGTTTCTTGTTCCCACGGGTGACAGTTTGCTCCTTTCCTGCCATGTGTGTCGAGAACCCGTGACGTGAGACCCAGTAACATTCCCCAGCTTTCACCACCAGCCTTTTCAAGGCCATCGGCCTCCTCCTGACAGCATCCTAAGGCCGACGCAGACAGACGCTCAAGGCAGCCCAAGGGTCCTTATCTTCCGGTGCCCAGGCCTCTCCCCTGGAGCATGGGAGACCTGTGACTTGCTCGTGGTCCACAGTAGATGGCCAAGGTGACAAGAGGCGCGGGCTCACATGGACGTGACCATGTTACAGAACGTTCTGGTATCTCTCCTTGGCGTCTTTCTCACTTCCTTGCCGGCTTTGAAGAAACAAGGGGCCGTTTGGGTGGGCTGCCCTTATGGGGAGATCGACGTGTTAAAGAACCGGGCTGGGGGTGGGGCTTCCGAATCCCGAGGGCGGCTTCCAACCAGCAGCCAGGAGAGAAAAGTTCTCAGGCTCAGAGCTTCAAGGAATTGAATTCTTTTTTTTTTTTTTTTTTTTTTGACAGGCAGAGTGGACAGTGAGAGAGAGACAGAGAGAAAGGACTTCCTTTGCAGTTGGTTCACCCTCCAATGGCCGCCGCAGCTGGCACGCTGCAGCCGGCACACCGTGCTGATCCGAAGCCAGGAGCCAGGTGCTTATCCTGGTCTCTCATGCGGGTGCAGGGCCCAAGCACTTGGGCCATCCTCCACTGCCTTCCCGGGCCACAGCAGAGAGCTGGACTGGAAGAGGGGCAGCTGGGACAGAATCCGGCGCCCCGACCGGGACTAGAACCCGGGGTGCCAGCACTACAGGTGGAGGATTAGCCTATTGAGTCATGGCGCTTCAGCCCTAAGAAAGTCTCAAGGCCGGGGATCTTCTCCCGGTAAGGCTGACACCTGTGCCGGGAGCTAGTGCGGCTGCTGGCAGGAGGCCTCGGTTCTCCTCCCGGCCCTCCCCAGAGGACTGTTCCTGCCCCGTGGCAGCTGGAGTCTCCCGAACAAACGGCCCAAGAGCCCAATGCCACAGTGAAACTTCTGCTCTGCTCTCTGGATCAGAGCAACCCCAGGCCCGACCGGAGCCAAGGGGAGGAGCTTGGGCCCCAGGCCTGGAGAGAGGAATGTGACAGAGTTGACAACCACTCCGCCCACCCAGACCTCCCGCCCAGGTCGCGGTTTGTTCTGAGTGACTCACCCCTCTTCCCTCACATCTGATTGGACCACAGGTGGACACCTGACTTAAAGGTTGCCCATCTACAGGTTATAAGGCATTCAACGCTCTGATCAGTTGTTAAAAGGTAAGTAGTAAATTCATTATGTATATTAATGTAATGAACCAATGAAAATGATGAACTATAGCCAAAGGCAAGAATATGGGTTAATCTTAAAACCTCAACATTGGGGGCTGGCGCCATGGCGTACTGGGTAAAGCCACCACCTACAGTGCCAGCATCCCATATGGGTGCCGGTTCTAGTACTGGATGCTCCTCTTTCAATCCAGCTCTCTGCTATGGCCTGGGAAAGCAGAGGAAGATGGCCCAAGTGCTTGGGCCCCTGCACTCACGTGGGAGACCTAGAGGAAGCTCCTGGCTCCTGACTTTGGATTGGTTCAGCTCCAGCCATTGTGGCCATTTGGGGAGTGAACCACAAAGTGGAAGATCTCTCTCTGCCTCTGCCTCTCTGTAACTCTGCCTTTCAAATAAATAAATCTTAAAAACAAACAAACGATCCCTCAGCATTGAGGGACCTGTGTTGTGGCACAGCAGGTTACACGAGTGCGTGGGAAAGCAGCAGATGATGGTCAAGTGCTTGGGTCCCGGCCACCACATGGGCAACTGGAACGAAGCCCCTGGCTCCTGCCTTCAGCCTGGCCCAGCTCCGGCCTTTGTGGCCACCTGGGGAGTGAACTGGCAGATGGAAGACCTCTGTCTCTCCCTCTCTCTGTCACTCTGGCTTTCAAATAAATAAGTAAATATTTATTTATTTTTATTTTTTAATTTTTTTTTGACAGGAGGAGTGACTAGTGAGAGAGAGACAGAGAGAGAAAGGTCTTCCTTTTTGCCATTGGTTCACCCTCCAATGGCCGCTGCGGCCAGTGCATCGTGCTGATCCGAAGCCAGGAGCCAGGTGCTTCTCCTGGTCTCCCATGCGGGTGCAGGGCCCAAGCACTTGGGCCATCCTCCACTGCACTCCCGGGCCACAGCAGAGAGCTGGCCTGGAAGAGGGGCAACCGGGACAGAATCCGGCGCCCCGACCGGGACTAGAACCCCGGGTGCCAGCGCCGCAGGCAGAGGATTAGCCTATTGAGCCATGGCGCCGGCCCATAAGTAAATCTTTAAGAAAAAGTAACATTGCTATGTAATTGAAACACACACACACACACACACACATTGAGGAATGAGTGTTGTGGCGCTGCAGGTAAAGCCACTGCTTGGAATGTCTGCGTCTCCTATTGATTAGAGCGCTGGTTTGAGACCCAGCTACTCCACACTTTGATCCAGCTCCAGGCTAATACGCCTGGGAGGCAGCAGGTGATGGCCCAAGAGCTTGGATCCCTTCACCCACCTGGGAGACCCAGATGGACTTCTTGGTTCTGGCTTCAGCCTGGTCCAACCCTGGCTGTTCTGGGTATTTGGAGAGTGAACCAGTGGGTAGAAGATCTCTCCCTCCTCCCTGTCACTCTGCCTTTCAAAGGTAGAGTGACAGAGGTAGAGACAGACAGAGAGGTCTTCTATCCACTGGTTCACTCCCCAAATGGCTGCAACGGCCAGAGCTGAGCCGATCCAAAACCAGGAGCCAGGAGCTTCTTCCGGGTCTCCCACGCGGGTGCATGGGCCCAAGCACTTGGCCATCTTCCTCTGCTTTCCCAGGCCACAGCAGAGAGCTGGATCAGAAGAGGAGCAGCCAGGACTTGAACTGGCGCCCATAGAGGATTCCAATGCCACAGGCAGAGGCTAAGCCCACTACACCACAGCACTGGCCCCAATAAAGAAATCTTTAAAAAAATGTCTCCATGTGCCAGGCACCGCGGCTCACTAGGCTAATCCTCTGCCTGTGGCACCGGCACACCAGGTTCTAGTCCCGGTTGGGGCACCAGATTCAGTCCCGGTTGCTCCTCTTCCAGTCCAGCTCTCTGCTGTGGCCCGGGAGTGCAGTGGAGGATGGCCCAGGTCCTTGGGCCCTGCACCTGCATGGGAGACCAGGAGAAGCACCTGGATCCTGGCTTCGGATCAGCGTGGTGTGGCGGCCACAGAGCGCCAGCCGCAGCGACCATTGGAGGGTGAACCAACGGCAAAGGAAGACCTTTCTCTCTGTCTCTCTCACTGTCCACTCTGCCTGTCAAAAAAAAAAAAAAGTCTCCATGTAAGAGCATACAGCAAATAAAGAAATGCTTACTTGGGAAAATCTATTAAAACTCAGTAAGAACAGTTTGTGGTATTTATACCAAAGTCCACTCCCTGGCTCCCCACTTCTGGCTGTGTAAGAAGGAAGAGATAGAAGGTCCACTTCACCCTGGGACAGACAGGAGCACAGGGGCGCCCCCCCAGCCCCCACCTGCAGGGCCATCACCTCTCCCTGGGAGGCGGGATGCCAGCACCTCCCGCACAGCGCCAGCCGCCAGCCGCCTGTTGTTCACACCAAGCTCAGCACCAGTGCAGCGGAGTCAGGGGCTTCTTCCACCCAGCGCCACCCCCGCCCCCACCACAGGATGGATGCTCAACCCTGGGGTGCACGGCTGAGGATCACCCTTGCTCCAGCTTAGGGGGGCGGGGGTTCCCCAAAAGGGAATCTAGTAGGATTGGTACACCCCTCTTCACCAAGCCCCTAGATCCTAACATGGGGTGTCACTTCAAGAGACACACCATTGTTGCTGCTGTCACAGAGAGAGCCCTGGGAACAGAGGGGAGTAGTAAAAGAGAGTTCCAAAGGAACTGACTTCACGTGCAACAGGTTACCAAAGTTCAGGTTCAAGCCTAAAGGCACTCACTCTCAAAAACAGTAGGGGGGGTCCAGCACTGTGGCGTAGCAGGTAAAGCCACCACCTGTAGTGCAGCATCCCATATGGATGCCGGTTTGTGTCCTGGCTGCTCCACTTCTAATCCAGCTCTCTACTGTGGCCTGGGAGAGCAGTAGAAGATGGCCCAAGTCCCTGGGCCCTTGCACCCGCGTGGGAGACCCGGAATAAGCTCCTGGCTCCTGGTTACTGGATTGGCACAGCTCCAGCCGTTGTGGCCAACTGGGGAATGAACCAGCGAATTGAAGACTTTCTTTTCTCTCTCTCTCCTTCTCTCTCTCTCTCTCTCTTTCTCTTTTTCTCTCTCTCTGCCTCTCCTTCTCTCTCTGTGAACTCTGACTTGCAAATAACAATAAATAAATCTTAAAAAAAGAAAAAACCAGTGGCAGGGGCTGGCATTGTGGTGCAGCAGGTTAAGCTGCTGGCCCCATGCTGGCATCCCATATCAGCACTGGTTCGAGTCCCAGCTGCTCCACTTCTGATCCAGCTTCCTGTGATGCACCTACAAAAGTAGCAGAGTATGGCCTGAGTGTTTGGGCCCCTGCCACTCACATGGGAGACCCAGATGAAGCTCTTGGCTCCTGTCTTTGGCCTGGCCCAACCCCAGCCATTGCAGCCATTTGGGGAGTAAACCAGTAGATGGAAGATCTATGTCTCTGTAACTCTGCCTTTCAAATAAATCACATAAATTTTAAAAACAAAACGGTGGAGGTTGTGGAGAAAGGCACTTGGGAGGTGACTGGTAGAGTCTGGAGACGCAGCATAGCTTACATTGTAGGCTGGAATGAATCCCAAGCTCTGGCCTCAGGACTTCCTTCCCAGGGTCCCAGTTTGATTGGATCAGTCCATGGGTCAGTTTATACCCTGGAGAATTGTTGAAAATGACAGAGAGCTCAGGAGCAATTACTGGAGCCTAACAGCTGGGTGTGATCAGAGAAAGCATCAGAGAGAGTGCTCCCCAGACCATGTCACACCAGGGTGACTGTGGGTGCCCAAGGCTGCACCCGTGAGCAGGGCATAGACTGTGGGTGCCCAGGGCTGCACCCATGAGACGGGCAGAGACTATGGGTGCCCCAGGCTGTACCCATGGGCAGGGCAGAGACTGTGGGTGCCCCAGGCTGCACCCATGGGCAGGGCAGAGACTGTGGGTGCCCAAGGCTGCACCCATGGGAAGGGGCGGAGACTGTGGGTGCCCCAGGCTGCACCCATGGGCAGGGCAGAGACTGTGGGTGCCCAAGGCTGCACCCATGGGCAGGGCAGAGACTGTGGGTGCCCAAGGCTGCACCCATGGGCAGGGCAGAGACTGTGGGTGCCCAAGGCTGCACCCATGGGCAGGGCAGAGACTGTGGTGCCTCAGGCTGCACCCATGGGCAGGGTAGAGACTGTGGGTGCCCCAGGCTGCACCCCTGAGCAGGGCAGAGACTGTGGGTGCCCCAGGCTGCACCCCTGAGCAGGGCAGAGACTGTGGGTGCCCCAGGCTGCACCCCTGAGCAGGGCAGAGACTGTGGGTGCCCCAGGCTGCACCCATGGGCCAGGCAGAGACTGTGGGTGCCCCAGGCTGCACCCATGGGCAGGGGAAGAGACTGTGGGTGCCCCAGGCTGCACCCATGGGCAGGGCAGAGACTGCGGGTGCCCTAGGCTGCACCCCTGAGCCAGGCAGAGACTGCGGGTGCCCCAGGCTGCACCCATGGGCAGGGGCAGAGACTGCGGGTGCCCCAGGCTGCACCCATGAGCCGGGCAGAGACTGTGGGTGCCCCAGGCTGCACCCATGGGCAGGGCAGAGACTGTGGTGCCCCAGGCTGCACCCCTGAGCCGGGCAGAGACTGTGGGTGCCCCAGGCTGCACCCATGGGCAGGGCAGAGACTGTGGGCGCCCCAGGCTGCACCCCTGAGCTGGGCAGATATTTCACACCCATGGGAAGGAGGAGACAGACTTTCCCCAAACCAGTCCCTGCCGTCAAGAAACAAGAACATGAGAACCAGCCCTGGACTGGTGGGCAGAGCAGTTCCCAAAGTGGCTGCAATACTTGTGTATTTTGTAAAATCTTCAGCTTCCAATGAGAAATGACAAGACATGAGAAGATATGCCAACACATGACCGGCACTGGGAGGAAAGCAGGTGTGTTTCGGGGAGGATCTGGAGCAGCTGGAACCTCGCACATGGCGGGGGGGACCAGACAGGGGGCAGTGGCCTTGGAAAATCACGGCGTTCATGGACGGACATGGAGCTGCCCTGCAACCCAGCGATCCTGCTCCTGGTCGCATAACCAAGAAGACGGAGAAACAGGCTCACGTGAGAACGTGCACACAAACGTTGATAGCCAACAAGTGGGCACAGCCAAGGTTCATTGACTGTCGAGTGGATGAACAGACCGCGGGCTGTCTATCCAATGGAGTTACTTAGCCACGGTAGACAGCAAAGTCAAGATGTGTGCCACCACCTTGAAAACATCAGGCTGAGTCGAAGACGCCGGCCACAGGAGACTACACATTGTATGATCCCATCTGTGAGAACATCAGAACAGGAAAACCTGCGGAGACAGGAGACAGAAGGGTGCATAGCGCTGGGCGGGAGGGCGGGAGGAGGGGCAGTGCCTATAGAGAATAGGTTTGGTTTTGGGGTTTTGAAAATGTACCAAGATTGACGGCGATCATGCTTATGTAGATGTGTGAAAATGCTAAAGCCCACTCGGCTATACACTGTAATACCTGTGGCTGTGTCAACGCAGTTATTGCTAAATACAAAAAATACAGCCAAAACCCATAATGGTGAGCAAAACTAGCCAAACTGCTCTACAACTCCATTTAGGTCAAGTTCAAAAGCAGCCCAAACTAAGCTAGTTCACTTTGCACACTTGGGCAGTTTCTGGTCTGGAAAATAGTTTTGAGTGTCCCCCCCAGGACCATACACTGGGGTGTGGCCCCAGAAGGCTTATGTTAATGGCTAATGGATTAAGAAGAATAATTGATTAATCTAGGGCAGAACCATCTAACTCCAGTGTTCGGGGGTGAACCCAGTGGGAGGGTTCCAGGCCTTTGGAACCTGCTCTTAGAAGCTGGTCCTTGTGGGAGGCGTGGTTATTTATTTATTTTAAATATTTATTTATTTGAAAGGCAATTACAGAGAGGCGGGGCCAGTGAGGGGGGCGTCTTCCATCCACTGGTTCACTCCCCAGATGGCTGCAATGGCCAGAGTTGAGCCGATCTGAAGCCAGGACCCAGGAGCTTCTTCCGGGTCTCCCATGCAGGTGCAGGGGCCCGAGGACTTGGGCCATCTTCCGCTGCTTTCCCAGGCCACAGCAGAGAGCCGGATCAGAAGTGGAGCAGCTGGGATCCGAACCGGTGCCCTTATGGGACGCAGGCACTGCAGGCCGCGCCACAGCGCTGGCCCCAAGTTGGTTATTTCAGCAGGGTCCAGCCTGGCTTCCCTCTCTGCACCCTAGCTTGCCGTGTGACCCCTCCCCCGTGCAGGCCCTGCCATCCACCAGCCTCGTCAGACACGGGAGTAAAGGGGACGCCTGATCGTGGACTGTGGACCTCCAGACTTAAGCCCAGATCAGCCCTCCTTCCTAAATAGCTTCTCCCCGGTATTTTCAAATAACAAAAAGCCAACTAATCCAGGCAGTGAAGCGGAAGACTAGGAAGTTACCATGGTTAAGAATCAGGCTGGGGGCCACCGCCTCGCCCAGCCCTCTGCCTGCCTCCTCCAGCGCCCCCACCTGCCCAAGCTAGGGTGACCTTTTCAAAATGCAAATATGATGCAAATACATGCCCAGCACCCTGCGAGGGCACCGGGCACCCCACACCCCACCCAGGGCTGCATGACCTGGCCCCCACCCCCTGGTCCCGCCCCCCCTCCGCCACTGCCTCTGAACCTCACACACGACCTTGAGGCATTTCCAGGGGCCCCTCCCCTGGAAATCAGAATCATCCCAGCTGCACCTCCACTGACCCCAGGTGGAATTTGCCAGCCGTCGGCTCGCCCTGGGCTCCTTGATTGTGCTGGTCAGCTACCTGATGCCTTCACCCAGGAAGGATTTGTTTCTTTATTAGTAAATAAATTTGTGAATGAAGGTCAGGCACCACGCGGCACACAGAGATGGATCAGACCCAGCCTGCTTGCCCCGGCCACCAAGAATTAATTTCTTATGAGAGAGGCATTTTTTTTTTTTTTGACAGGCAGAGTGGACAGTGAGAGAGAGAGAGACAGAGAGAAAGGTCTTCCTTCCGTTGGTTCACCCTCCAATGGCCGCTGCGGCCGGCGCACCGCGCGGATCCGAAGCCAGGAGCCAGGTGCTTCCCCTGGTCTCCCATGGGGTGCAGGGCCCAAGCACTTGGGCCATCCTCCACTGTCTTCCTGGGCCACAGCAGAGAGCTGGCCTGGAAGAGGGGCAACTGGGACAGAATCCGGGGCCCCGACTTGGACTAGAACCCGGTGTGCCGGCGCTGCAAGGTGGAGGATTAGCCTATTGAGCCGCGGCACCGGCTTCTTCTTCTTCTTTTTTTTTTTTTTTTAAGATTTATTTTATTTATTTGAAAGGCAGAGTTACAGAGAGAGAGAGACTAGAGGTCTTCCATCTGCTGGTTCGCTCCCCAAGTGGCTGGGATGTCCGGAGCTGGGTCTCCCACGTGGGTGCAGGGCCCAAGTCCATAGCAGAGAGCGGGATCGGAAGTGGAGCACTCGGGGCTCGAACCAGTGCTCATATGGGATGCCGGCACTGCAGGCGGCGGCTTTACAGGCTACGACAAAGCGCCGACCCCAACCAGCTTGTCTCTCAATAGGCGAGAAACAAGGATTTAGTACGGACGCCCACTCTAGCAACAGGTGCGGTTCAAACCGTAGGATTATCACGATGTCCAGCAGACGGCGCTCCAGCGCACCAGGTCGCCTGACGTGCACGGGGTGCCTTAAAACTACCACACCCACAATGCCGTGCGGCACCGAGGGCCCGCCGTCGTGCTTAGCTGCCCGAGGCAGTGCCTGTATGCGCTCCTGAAAGAATGCGCGTGGCGAAGCCGCCCGGGTCCTTCCCCTCTCTGCAGCAGGCCAGTGGGGAGGTTCTTTTTTTCCCTTTCTCTTACTCTCCCTGCCTTACCCGTTAGGACTGGAACAGGCAGATACTTGTTGGCCTCGCCTGCCCTAGCCCCACGTGAGGCCCCTTGACCTCTGGCCCAAGATGGCGGCGCCCAGAGCGTAGCTCTCGCTGAGAACCACAGCCAGACGGCCGGCGGCATGTCGAAACTAAGCCGGGCCTCTCGAACCCTCAGGAAGCCCGAGGCCGGCGGCGTGATCCGGGCCATCGTGCGGGCCGGCCAGGCCATGTCCGGGCCCCCCCTGGGCCCCATCTTGGGTCAGGTGCGGAGGGTCGGGATGGCAGCGGAGCCCGTGCACGCTTCCAGCCCGTGTGTTGGCTGCCGCAGCAGGCCGGGGGGGGGGGGGGCACACAAAGAAGTCCGCGGCGCGGAAAGCGGGAGTCGAGCGTGGGTGAGCGTGGGCGCCGCCGGCCCGCTGACCGCCGTGTTGCTCCCGCAGCGAGGCGTCTCCATCAACCAGTTCTGCAAGGAGTTCAACGAGAAGACCAAGGACATCAAAGAGGGCATCCCCCTGCCTACGAAGATCCTGGTGAAGCCCGACAGGACGTTTGAAATCAAGATCGGCCAGCCCACCGTGTCCTACTTCCTGAAGGCGGCCGCGGGCATCGAGAAGGGAGCGCGGCGGGCAGGTGAGGGCCGGGGCGGGCGCCCGGGAGGAGCCGGCGGCCGGCGCCTGAGCGCGCGTGCGCCTTGCTCTCAGGCCAGGAGGTGGCGGGCCTGGTGACCCTGAAGCACGTCTATGAGATCGCGCTCGTGAAGGCCAAGGACGACGCCTTCGCCCTGCTGGACGTCCCGCTGTCCTCCGTCGTGCGCTCCATCCTCGGCTCCGCGCGGTCGCTGGGCATCCGCGTGGTCAAAGAGTGAGTGCGGGGCGGCCTCTCGGGTTCTAAGGGTGGGCGGGGGCGGTGCACCTGTTGCGTGTCAGGTGTCGGACGCGGCGAGGGCAGGGCCAGCGCTGCTTGGCCCACGTCCGTGTGGCGGCGGCGGCGCGGACCCATGGTGCTTGTTGGGGTCACCAGAGCAGCCAGGAGGGGTGCTGGCTGGGCGTGGAGTGTCCGTGAGGGGAGGGGGCTACACCCGAGCAGAATCCGGGAAGAGGCCGAGGGCTGGGGCAGGCGGTCCAAGGACGGAGATCTCTGGAGTGGGGAAGGGCGGCAGGGCCTGGGTGCAGAGCCCCCGGGCAGGGCGGGAAGGTGCGGACTGGGTCCTAACGCCGACAGGAAGGAGGCCTTGCTCCTCCGGCTTCAGGTGAGCTCAGGGAGTTGGGGGTGTCGGGCCCAGGTTGGGGCAGGCCAGGGACGGGAGGAGCCCTGCCTGTGTCCTCTGCTGCCCAGTCAGGCCCCACCCGTGGCTCACGGTCACTTCCCGGGAAGTGCGGGGGCAGAGGGGGGCCGGACCTTTCTCACGTCTTAGCTTTTCCTGGGACGCAGCCTCCCTCTGGGGGAGACACGGGCACAGGGGGAGGCCGGCTAATGCGGGCTGGGGCCCGGCTGGGTAGCGATTTAATAAGGGGATGAAAGGCCGCGGGCGGCTCTTCTGGCCGAGGGAGCACGGGAGCTGGGGGTCGAGCAGCTGGACTCTGACACAGGACATGGGCCCCGAGAACCGGGGTGGCAGCCCTCACCGCCCGTCCGTCTGTCCGTCCATCTGCCTGTCCACCTGTCTGCCTGCCTGTCTGTCCGTGCGTCTGCCTGTCCACCTGTCTGTCCGTCTGTCTGCCTGCCTGTCTGTCCGTGCGTCTGCCTGTCCACCTGTCTGTCTGTCCGTCTGCCTGCCTGTCTGTCCGTCCGTCCATCTGCCTGTCTGTCCATCTCTGTCCGTCCGTCTGCCTGTCTGTCCGTCCATCTGCCTGTCTGTCCATCTCTGTCCGTCCGTCCGCCTGCCTGCCTGTCTGTCCGTCCGTCCATCTGCCTGTCCACCTGTCTGCCTGCCTGTCTGTCCGTGCGTCTGCCTGTCCACCTGTCTGTCTGTCCGTCTGTCTGCCTGCCTGTCTGTCTGTCCGTCTGTCTGCCTGCCTGTCTGTCCATCTCTGTCCGTCCGTCTGCCTGTCTGTCCATCCATCTGCCTGTCTGTCCATCTCCGTCCGTCCGCCTGCCTGCCTGTCTGTCCGTCCGTCCATCTGCCTGTCCACCTGTCTGCCTGCCTGTCTGTCCGTCCGTTTGTCCACCTGTCTGCCTGCCTGTCTGTCCGTCCGTCTGCCTGTCTGTCCGTCCGTTTGTCCATCTGCCTGCCTGCCTGTCTGTCCGTCCGTCCATCTGCCTGTCTGTCCATCTCTGTCCGTCCGTCCGCCTGCCTGCCTGTCTGTCCGTCCGTCCATCTGCCTGTCCACCTGTCTGCCTGCCTGTCTGTCCGTCCGTCTGCCTGTCTGTCCATCCGTTTGTCCATCTGCCTGCCTGCCTGTCTGTCCATCTCTGTCCGTCCGTCCGCCTGTCTGCCTGTCTGTCCGTCCATCTGTCTGCCTGTCTGTCTGTCCGTCCATCTGCCTGTCTGTCCATCTCTGTCCGTCCGTCCGCCTGCCTGCCTGTCTGTCCGTCCGTCCATCTGCCTGTCCACCTGTCTGCCTGCCTGTCTGTCCGTCCGTCTGCCTGTCTGTCCATCCGTTTGTCCATCTGCCTGCCTGCCTGTCTGTCCATCTCTGTCCGTCCGTTCGCCTGCCTGCCTGCCTGTCCGTCCGTCCATCTGCCTGTCTGTCCATCTCTGTCCGTCCGTCCGCCTGCCTGCCTGTCTGTCTGTCTCTGCCTGTCTGTCCATCCATCCGTCCGTCCGTCTCTCTCCACCTGCAGCCTCAGTGCCGAGGAGCTGGCGGCCTTCCAGAAGGAGCGAGCTGCGTTCCTGGCCGCCCAGAAGGAGGCGGATCTGGCAGCCCAGGCAGAGGCCGCCAAGAAGTGACCCGGGCCTCGCGCACCCCACAGTGCTGAAGCAAATGGCCGGGGCGGGGCCTGTGCCGAGGGAGGACGGGAGACCATGCCACCCTCATTGTGATTCTCCGGACTGAATTACATTTTTCTACGCTCACGGCTGTGTCAGCCTGAATAAATGTCTCTGGTCGTCATGCTCAGCCTCTGTCTTGGGACCCGGGGGGCAGCCCTGGGGTGGGCAGGGGTCTGCACGCGGCTCCTGGGGCACAAACCGAGGCTCGGCCGGCACAGTGGTTTGGCCCACGCCTTAGCTCGTTTTCTGTTCCGGTAACAAAATCCCTGGGACTAAACACCACCGAGAGAAAAGGTCGTCTGGCGCACGATCCGGGTCACTGGAGTGTCCAGCAGCATGGCGCTGGCGGCCAGTGAGGGCCCCAGCGTCACCTGTGGCAGAGAGGCAGCAGAGGGGAGTCACGGGCAGGAGAAGGGGCCGAGCGTGTGGGGCAGCCTTGCCTGATGATGGCCGACTCCCTCCTGTGTGCCCGCCGTCCCGCGAGCCAGCACCGATGGCAGAGCCCTGAGACGCATTGCCTGCCAGCTCAGCACCTCCACACGGGGACCGAGGTCCCAGCACAGGAACCCTGGGGGACATTCAAGTTACACCCAGACCACAGCGCCCAGGCTCCCAACAGGTGCCGGAGATCGGAGCAGAACCCAGACCTGATGACCTGAAAGCTTTGGCTCTTGCCCTTCCCCTCGGTGAGGGCCGTGGGCACTGGCATGAGGCCTACTGCACGTCTGCATCTCTGGGGGACTTGGCCACCTCAGCAGAAACAGGTCCGGGGCTGCTGCTGGCCCCTCACGGCACTCGGGTCAGATGTTCTCTGGACGTGAACTGCTGTGAGGGTCACGGCTACAGGCCGGCAGAAGTGTCAGTGGGGACCGGCCGGAGGCAGAAGCCCCGGGGGAGCCTTGGGCCTCGTGCTCTCCCCGCTATGCAGACACCAGAGATCCCCGTGCACTCAGAAGAGCAGGGCTGTTAGGAGGGAGAGCCAGGTGACCGAGCGTCTGGTACCCGTGCAGCACTTCTGCACGTGCTGAGAGCAGTTGGACAGCATGGAGGAGACCTAGAAGAAAACTGAAAAGAGGCTGGCGTTGTGGCATACAGATTAAGCCACCACCTGTGCCACCGGCATCCCCATGTGGGTACCAGCTTGAGTCCCGGCTGCTCCGCTTCTGATCCAGCTCCCTGCTAACGCACCTGGGAAAGCAGTGGAGGATGGCCCGAGTACTTGGGCCCCTGCCACCCACATGGCAGACCTGGTTGGAGTTCTAAGCTCTTGGCTTTGGCCTGGCTCAGCCCTGGCCGTTGGCAGCCATTCAGGGAATGAGCCAGCAGGTGGAAGATCTCTCTCTCTCTTTCCCTCTCTTTCTGGAACTCTGTCTTTCAAATAAATAGATTAAGTCTTAAAAAAAGAAAGAAAGAAAAGGAGGTCAAAGCCCCACTGCCATTCATGGACAAGGAACTGTACAAAGAATTCCAGGAGCTGGGACCATGGGACAAGCTTGGGGTCTGCCCACCACAAGAGCGAACCAGCTGCACATGGTGGAATTGTGACACTCGGAGGGACGCTCGCTATTTCTGCGTGCCTCCCTCACCCCGGAGCATTGCACTTCCTGCTTTTTATTTTTTAAATATTTTATTTATTTATTTATTTATTTATTTATTTATTTATTTGAAAGGCAGAATTAGAGAGAGAAGAGATCTTCCATCTACAAGTTCACTCCAAACCGCTGTAACTGCCGGAGCTGGGCTGATCTGAAGCCAGGAGCTTCTTCTGGGTCTTCCATGTGGGGAGCAGGGGCCCAAGCACTTGGGCCGTCCTCTGCTGCTTTCCCAGACGCGTTAGCAGGAGCTGGATTGGAAGTGGAGCAGCCAGGACTCGAACCAGTGCCATAGGGGGTGCCGGCATTGCAGGAGGCAGCTTTACCCACTACGCCACAGCGCCCCCCCCACACACACCTCCACTTCTTAACCACGGCCTCCTCTGTCAGTGGCTTCCCCCAGGTGCACTTGCAGTGGGCCCAGCTGTTTGGGCTTAGATCCCAGCCCACGCTCCCTCGCTGTGTCATCTTGGCCAAGTTCCCTAACTGTGCCTCGGACCCCTCATCTGTCCAGTGGGGGGTGGTGCTTACCTCAGCAGGTTGTGAAGATCAAGTGAATTCACGCGTGTGAGGCTGGCGTGCTGCAAGTCCTCCGTGCGTGGTGGCCAGTCTTCCTGGGTCCTGTTCTGAAGCGTAAGTGCACCCTCGAGTATCGGTAAGAAACAAGGGGCTCCTTGGACGCCTCCCTCTAGCAGTGACCTGTGCCTGCTTCCCTCTGCCGTGAGCCCTGAAGGAGCTGGGCCCACACTCGCCTTCGCCTCCAAAGCCAGGAACCAGGAGCTTCTTCTGGGTCTCCCACGTGGGTGCGGGGGCCCAAGGACTTGGGCCATCTTCCACTGCTTTCCCAGGCCACAGCAGAGAGCTGGATCGGGAGAGGAGCAGCCAGGACTTGAACTGGCGCCCAGATGGGATGGCGGCACTGCAGGCAGAGCTTGACCTGCTATGCCACAGCGCCAGCCCCTGGATGTCATTATAACAGCATTCATTGGCATCGTAGCCTCTCTCCAAATGGTCCAGAACGATCCCACCTCCTCGCCTACTCTGTGCCAGGGTTGGTCCACGTCCCCAACAGAAAATGTCTGAAGTGCGAATGTGTGACTTCTGAGGTTAGGTTGTACCACATAGTGCCAGGGCTGTTGCTGTGGCATAGTGGGTAAGGCTGCTACCGGCAGTGCCAGCATCCCACATGGGCACCGGTTCAAGTCCCGGCAGCTTCATTTCCCATCCAGCTCCCTGTTGATGCACCTGGGAAAGCAGCAGAGGATGGCCCAAGTCCTTGGGCCCCTGCACCCACATGGGAGACCTGGAAGAAGCCCCTGGCTCCTGGCTTCATATTTGCTCAGCTTCGGCTGTTGTGGCCATTTGGATGGTGAACCAGCAGGTGAAAGGGTGAAAGACCTCTCTCTACCTCTGCCTCCCTGTAACTCTGCCTCTCAAATAAAAATAAATAAGATACGGCCGCTTCCACCCCACAGCCCCCTCCCCATCAGGCCTAATCCATGGCAACCACTGGTGGGTTCTCATCTCCAACAGCCCGGCCTTGGCTCTCACTTCTACAGTGAGTGAAACTGCAGTGTGTGTCCTCGCGAGTTTTCCTCGCTCAGCTTAAGGACTTCGAGATCCCTCCAAGTCGCTGATGTGTATCAACAGTTCATTCCCAACTCCCTTTTTTTTTTTTTTTTTTTGACAGGCAGAGTGGACAGTGAGAGAGAGAGACAGAGAGAAAGGTCTTCCTTTTTGTCGTTGGTTCACCCTCCAATGGCCGTTGGTTCACCCTCCAATGGCCGCCGCGGTAGCACCGCGCTGATCCGATGGCAGGAGCCAGGTGCTTCTCCTGGTCTCCCATGGGGTGCAGGGCCCCAGCACTTGGGCCATCCTCCACTGCCCTCCCAGGCCACAGCAGAGAGCTGGCCTGGAAGAGGGGCAACTGGGACAGAATCCGGTGCCCCGACCGGCTCTAGAACCCGGTGTGCTGGCGCCGCAAGGTGGAGTATTTGCCTACTGAGCCGCGGCGCCGGCCCCCAACTCCCTCTTTTAAAAAAGGATTTATTTCTTTGAAAGGAGTGGGGAGAGAGAGGAAGAGAGAGAGAATCTTGAGAGAGAGAGAGAGAGAGAGAGAGAGAGAGAGAGAGAGAATCTTCCCTCTGCTGTTTCATCCCCCAGATAGCCGCAATGGCTGAGCCAGGCCAAAACCAGCACTCCATCCGGGCCTCCCACGCGGGTGCAGGGGCCCAGGCCCTCGGGTCGTCTTCCGCTGCCTTCCCAGGCACATTAACGGAGGAGAGCCAGAGGTGGAGCAGCCAGGACGCGAACCAGCCCTCAGATGGGATGTGGCCGCCGAACCTGGGCCATCGCGCCAGCCCCCGGGTCGTTCCCTGTCACTGCTTGCTGGTTTCCCTGGCGTGAACCTACTCGCCTGTTCAGTCATTCACCCAGTGGTATTCCCATTTGGGGGAATTACAAATAAAGCTGTCGTGCGCATTCTTGAAAGTTGTAGTTTTCATTACCTATGAGGGATGGACACCTGGAGTGTAGTTTCTGGGTCATATGTAAGTATTTAATGTTTTAAGAGGCCGGCGCCGTGGCTTAACAGGCTAATCCTCCACCTTGCAGCGCCGGCACACCGGGTTCTAGTCCCGGTGGGGGCGCTGGATTCTGTCCCGGTTGCCCCTCTTCCAGGCCAGCTCTCTGCTGTGGCCCGGGAGTGCAGTGGAGGATGGCCCAAGTGCTTGGGCTCTGCACCCGCATGGGAGACCAGGAGAAGCACCTGGCTCCTGGCTTCGGATCAGCGTGGTGCGCCAGCCGCAGCAGCCATTGGAGGGTGAACCAACGGCAAAAAGGAAGACCTTTCTCTCTGTCTCTCTCTCTCACTATCCACTCTGCCTGTCAAAAAAAAAAAAAAAGTAATGTTTTGAGAAGCTTACAATTAGTTTCAGAGTAGCTGCATCATTTTAAATTCCCCCAGCGACGCACGAGTGACCCAGTTTCTCTGCACACTTGCCAGCACTTGATATTCCATTTTTAAGTTGTTCTTATAATTGATGTATCACTGTGGCCTCAACTTGTGTTTCTATTTATTTGAAAGTTACAATCAGAGAGAGAGAGAAATCTTCCATCTGCTGGCTCACTTCCCAAATGGCTGCAATGGCCAGAGCTACGCCGATCCAAAGCCAGGAGCCAGGACCTTCCTCCAGGTCTCCCATGCGGGAGCGCTTGGGCCATCTTTCACTGCCTGCCCAGGCCATAGCAGAGAGCTGGATCAGAAGTGGAGCAGCTGGGACTCGAACTGGCGCCCATATGGGATGCCGCACTGCAGACTGGGTCTTCAACCTGCCACCGCACAGCACCAGCCCCATTCTCTATTTTCTTTAACATTAATCATAGAGCAGGACCCCGCCTCCCAGGGCCAGCCACGCCCCCTGGGCTGGACCCCGCCTCCCAGGGCCAGCCACGCCCCCTGGGCTGGACTCCGCCTCCCAGGGCCCTCAGTGGCTTGCGCGGCTCTGAGGGGCGTCCTCCGGTGCCCGGGACCTGGCCTCCCACCGTGGTGGCTGCTCAGCCCCTCCAACCTGAGTTGAACTCAGCGAACCCGCAGGCGGAAGACCTGTCTGTGTCCCCCTCTCCACCTTTTAAGTAAGTAATAAATCTCACAAAGCAGAAAAAAAAACCATTAATCACAGTCAGTTTCAAATCCTTGTCATCTAATTTCATTATCGGGATCCTCACCGTATCTGCTCTTGTAAAAAGATTTATTTATTTATTTGAAAGAGAGGGAGAGGGAGAGAGAGAGAAACAGATCTTCCATGTGCTCAGTTCCCAAATGGCTGCAACACCCCGGGCTGGGCCAGGCCAAAGCTGGGAGCGGGGAACTCCATCCAGTTAGACCAGAACGCCGGAGCCGGAACTCAGCCAGCACTCCGGTGGGGGGCAGGGGCGTCCCAAGCAGTGGCGTAGCCGCTGCACCGTGACGCCCAGCTCTGCTGGCTCCTTTGCTCTGATTATCAGTGACCTTTCCCTCTTCCTCCCAGGTTCCGGTACACTTTGCACGTTGGACGTTGTGCATAGGGAGCCGGAGTAGCCTCCCTCGTCCAGTGCGGGATGGGGCGAGGGAGTGACCACCTCATTCCCAGCAAGCATTCGCCCGAGTCGGGCTGGGTTGTAATTACATTGAGATCGACCCACCTCTCCGCGTCCCCTTTCCCTCCGGGAGCTTGGCGAGTCTCTCTTCAGCCCTGGACGGCTCTGGGATCCGCTTCTGCCTCTCCGAGGCTTTGAGCTTAGCATTCGTCCCCGTGCACGACTGAAACCAGGCAAACGCCTGTGGAGGGGAGGTTGGCCGTGAGTTTGTGGTCCAGGGTCGGGGTTCCTGCAGGCTCGGCCCTGGGTGACTTCCTCGCTCAGCACCGCGGAAGAAGTGAGGCTCTGCTTACCAGTTAGCCTTCACCCCCGCTCCCAGTCCCCCCCTGCATTGCACAACCTGGTGACTCTTCCGTGGGGGGAACAGGCCGTGCACCGGCGGCCAGCTCCCTACAGCGCCCCATGAGCGCCTCAAACCCCACCACCAGCAGAGGCGGCAGGGCATCCGGCACGAGTTAAGGGCTCTGCCCGCTTCTGAACTCCAGTCCCTCTGGTCCTGGTTGTTTCCACAGCTCCAGGATGCCCGTGCAAGATGAATCTAGCAATGTGACCACAGTACGTAACTCAACCGCACACGGCACGGCAGTGTCTGTACAGAAGAGACGCCGGCCGCCGTGGCTCAACAGGCTAATCCTCCGCCTTGCGGTGCCGGCACATCGGGTTCTAGTCCCGGTTGGGGCACCGGATTCTATCCTGGTTCCCCTCTTCCAGGCCAGCTCTCTGCTATGGCCAGAGAGTGCAGTGGAGGATGGCCCAAGTGCTTGGGCCCTGCACCTGCATGGGAGACCAGGAGAAGCACCTGGCTCCTGGCTTCAGATCAGCGAGATGAGCCGGCCGCAGCGGCCATTGGAGGGTGAACCAATGGCAAAAGGAAGACCTTTCTCTCTGTCTCTCTCTCACTGTCCACTCTGCCTGTCAAAAAAAAAAAAAAAAGAGAGAGAGAGAGAGAGACACCGGCAACCTCTCCTCAAATACTGGCGGCTCGTGACACCTTCCGTCACACCGGGACGCGCTCCCTTCCTTCAAGGTCACTAACACAGAAGATAACACTGCGGGCGGAGCGTCTTCCCTGAAGCTTGGCCCATTACACGCTATGTGTCATATATTCTATGTTATGTGTTATATGTTACATGTTATATGTCATGCTACCGTGCTCCTTTAAGACAGTTTACAGACTATAGGGGCCGGAGCTGTGGCACGGTGCTGGCTAAGCCTCCGCCTGCGGTGCCAGCATCCCGCGCGGGCAGCCGGTTTGTGTCCTGGCTGCTGCTCCTCCTTCAATCCAGCTCCCTGCTGTGGCCTGGGAGAGCAGTGGAAGGTGGCCCAAGTGCCTGGAACCCTGCACCCGTGTGGGAGGCCTGGAGGAAGCTCCTGGCCCCCGGCTTTGGGCTGGCCCAGTGCTGGCAGCTGCAGTTCTCTGGGAAGGGATCCAGGGGGTGGAAAATCTCTCTCTCTCTCTCTCTCTCTCTCTCTCTCTCTCTCTCTCTGTAACTCTTTCAAAATGAGAATAAATCTTTATCTTAAAAAAAAAAAAGTCAGGGGCTGGCGCTGTGGCATAGCAGGTAAAGCCGCCCCCTGCAGTGCCGGCATCCCATATGGGCTCCGGTTCAAGTCCTGGCTGCTCCACTTCTGATCCAGCTCTCTGCTAATGTTCCTGGGAAGGCAGTGGAAGATGGCCCAAGTGCTTGGGCCCCTGCACCCACGTGGGAGACCCTGAAGCAGCTCCTGGCTCCTGGCTGCGGATTGGCTCAACCCTGACCATTGCAGTCAATGGGGAGTGAACCAACAGAAGGAAGATCTCTCTCTCTCTCTCTCTGCCTCTCCTTCTCTGTCTGTAACTCTGCCTTTCAAATAAATAAATCTCTAAAAAAAAAAAAAAAAAAAGGGTGGGTGGGTGGGTGGTGTTTGGAGGAAAGGAAGACGACCCCAGGGCCTTTGGACCCCAGTAAGAAACTTAGATTTCATGCAATTCCCTGGCGGGGTCGGGAGGGATCGCAGAGGGGCCGGTCCTGCTCACGCCCCAGCCCTGGCAGGAGGCGGGGAGCTCGCCCCAGAGTGCCTTTGGCAGGTGCCCTGGAGGTAAGATCTGGAATACTTCAGAGACAGAATGGACAGCGTTTGCTAACGGATTTGGAGAGAGGGGACTTCTAGTTCAGGACCCGAGTGGAGAGTTGTTGTTTAGCTGGAAAACACCTGAGACGCGATGAGCTGAGTCTCGGGCATTCGCCAGTCCTCGGCGCCTGCGGACCGGGCCGGAGCCTCCCTGGGTGAAGGCAGCACAGCCAAGCTGTGGACGGGGCTGGTGCGGTGGCGCAGGGGCTGGGCCACCACTCGCCACCCCGGCATCTGAGAAAGCAGCAAAGCCTGGCCCGAGGACTTGGGCCCTGCCACCCATGTGGAGCTCCTGGCTCCTGGCTTCGGCTTGTCCCGGCCCTGGCTGTCGTGACTGGGAAGTGAACCAGCAGATGGGAGATCTCTCTGTCTCTCTGGTGCTACCCCCTCTCTGTCACTCTGCCTTTCGTATAAATAAAGTTTTTATATAAAATGTTGTCAAAGGCAGAACACAACCAAAGACAACGGGAGCTCGCGAGCAGCCCAGGGGTGCAGACGTCACTGTGGGGTCAGTCAGCCGCTGAGTGGAAAACAGGACTCGAACCGATGCCCACGCGGGAAGCCGGCACTGCAGGCGGCGGCTTTACCCGCTAGACCACGGCGCCAGCCCCTCTTCCCCTTTCTTACCTCCCAGGTCACAGTTCCATGTCACCTCCTTAGAAAGGCTTTCTGACCCCTCGCTCGAAATTAGAGCCCACCCCCGCCCCCGGCTCTCGCTGCTCTCTTTTAGACGATTTATTTTGCTTTTGGTTGTACCTCCCCGCATGAGCTCCGAGCCCAGGGCGCAGCACCCAGGACAGCTCCTGGCCCGGGCAGACGTCGCTCTGTTCAGCACGTGAAGGAACGACTCCAAAACAGCCCTTTCTCGTATATTCTGCCCCAGGGCAGCGATGTGGGTGCTGGTGGCCCGGCCCGGGAGTCACATCCGGCTACAGCAGCCGCTGGGCAGGTCTTGTCCTTTCCCACGGAGCCACGGCCAGAATGGAACAGACGCAGACCCCTCTCTGTCCAGCAGGTGGCGCCATGAGCTCTTCAGATTTCTGTCTGCCCGTCCGGCTGGTCCACCAGCACTCTCCCCACCACCAAATCCCAGAGAGGGGCTGCTTTTCAATCTTTTCAATGTTTATTTTTACCGTCCAAAGAGACAGTTTATTTTAGGATAGATTTAGGAAAGTCGGGAAGATCGTCGGAGCCCCCTGGGCCCCATGTACACACCCCAGCATCCTACACTCAGAGGGTCCCCTCCACACAGCGGTTACTGTTACTCAATGTCCACGCTCTCTCCAGAGCTGCTCGTTGACACCCGTCCCTTTCTGAGCCACCTGAGAGACTCCCCTGGGCTGTGGTCGCTTGTCAGGCTTGTCCCTGCTCCTGACAATTCCCAGAGAACTTTGGTTTTTAAATTTGTGTTTATTTGAAAAGTGCGAGGACAGAAAGAGACAGATGGAGAGAGAGACGCCACCTGTTGGTTCACTCCTCAAATGCCCTCGACAGCCAGAGCCGGGCCAGGCTGAGGCCAGGAGCCCAGAACTCCAGCCAGGTCTCCCACAGGTGGCAGGGACCCAGCTGCTTGGGCTGTGAACTGCTGTATACCCGAGCAGGGAGCTGGAATCAGACCCGGGTCCCGGCACTCCACGATGGGGTGTGGGCATCCTGGGAAGCCTCTTAACCACTGCGCCAAACACTCGCCCTGCCCTCACCCCACTGGAGGCTTTGAAATGGGACCTCAGGTCACTTAACACTCGAAGCTCAAGGTCACAGCCCTCTGCCCTCCGAGGGACGTAAGAACAAGTTTTTGTGGTAGGAATCAATGACTTTCTATTTATTTATGTGAAAGGAGTCACAGAGAGAGTGAGGCAGAGGTAGAGACAGAGATCTTCCATCTGCTGGTTCACTCCCCAAATGGCCACAACAGCCCGGGCTGGGCCAGGCTGAAGCCAGGAGCCAGGAGCCTCATCCAGGTCTCCCACACGGGTGCAGGGGCTCAAGCACTTGGGCCGTCTCCTGCTGCTTTCCCAGGCGCATGAGCAGGGAGCGGGATCAGAAGCAGATGGGCTGCCGGTGCAGCAGGCGGTGGCTTAACCTGCCAGCCCCAAAATCGATGACTTTCTACTCAATCCTTGTACTGATCTTTGAAACGATCCTCCCAGTAATGCACTTGTCCTGTGGCTGTTACTGTTGGCCTGTGCTCGGCGCGAGGGATGGAGCAGAACCAAGACCGTATCTTCCTGGAGGTGATGCCCAAGTTTGTCCAAGTTTGGGAACAGATGTGTGAAGATGGCCAGAGACAAGACCTCATCCTCTTGTCCACCTAATGCCCCATCCAAGGCGGGAAAGGGGTCACAGGTCCTCAGGGGTGTCTCCCTTCCCGTGGGGCCCGCTGAACGGTATGGCCCTGAACTGGAGGAAGGTCCGGGGGATTTCTCAGTACCACATTCCAGACCCTATATTTCAGTAATGCAAGATTGGAGCCCGGAAGTTCCTCCCCTTCTTTGAGAAAGAAACTTCTTTGGTGGCACAATGGGTTAAGCTGCCATCTGCAACGCTGACATCCCAAATGGGTGCTGGTTCGAGTCCCAGCTGCTCCATTTTCAATCCAGCTCCCTGTTAACACACCTGGAGAAAGCAGCAGAGGATGGCCCAAGTGTCTGGGCCCCTGCCACCCACATGGGAGACCTGGAAGGAGCTCCTGGATCCTGGCTTCAGCCTGGCCCAGCCCTGGCCGTTGCAGTCATTTGGGGAGCGAATCAGCAGGTGGAAGATCTCTCTCCCTCTCCTCTGTAGCTCTGCCTTTCAAACAAATAAATAAACCTTTTAAAAAGGCACAAGAAACTTCCTCTAAGCCTACAGGGTCACCGTGAAGTCTGTTGCCTTCTTCTTGGCACCCCCGCAAGTCCTATCCACATCTTGGGGAGCCCAGGGCCATCTTTGCCAGCCCTGCATCCCCTGTGAAGACCCTGGGGCTCAGGTCCCACTCCGCCAGCCATTGCTGGAGGTAGGATTTGAATCCAGGTCTTGGTCTGTCTGCATTTTCATCGTACTCTGGGCCTGTTGGGCCCTCACGCTTGGAGGAAGACAGTGTTTGGGGGAAATTTCTTTTCTCGATCCCATGAGCTCCTCCTCACAGACAGGGAGGGGTGAAAAGAGGGGGTTCTGCGCCCCCCACTTGGGGAAGAGGCCCCTGCTCTGGCCCAAGCCTGCCCTTGGGGGCTTGTGTGAGACGATGCGGTTCGCCAGTTTCAGGAGCAGGAAGACAGCCCAGGGCTGGGTCGCAGGTGAGGTGAGTGCATTGCCCACCTGCGCCTCTCACCACCTACAGGGTGTGGAGCACCTGTGCCTGTGGTCCTCGGTCTCCACAGCCGTGGAACAGGGCTGATACGCCTGCCCAGGGCCTTCCTTGCCGGGAATGAGGGAGGTAGAAGTGTCTGTTGGCTGAAAGCCCCGTGCCACAGGAAGACCAGCACCCCAGCAGGAAGCCCCCTCTGCCCAGGACCGGGCCGAGGCAGACCCCTGCCCAGAAGCTTCCAACTTGTGTGCAGGGCCAATGCCAAGCAGAAGCCTCCTGCCCATCCCCAGGCCCTCTGCCCCCTCCTGCCCATCCCCGGGCCCTCTGCCCCCTCCTGCCCAGCGCCAGGCCCTCTGCCCCCCTCCTGCCCATCCCCGGGCCCTCTGCCCCCTCCTGCCCATCCCCAGGCCCTCTGCCCCCTCCTGCCCATCCCCGGGCCCTCTGCCCCCTCCTGCCCATCCCCAGGCCCTCTGCCCCCCTCCTGCCCATCCCCGGGCCCTCTGCCCCCTCCTGCCCATCCCCGGGCCCTCTGCCCCCTCCTGCCTAGCCCCAGGCTCTCTGCCCCCTCCTGCCCATCCCCAGGCCCTCTGCCCCCTCCTGCCTAGCCCCAGGCCCTCTGCCCCCCTCCTGCCCATCCCCGGGCCCTCTGCCCCCTCCTGCCCATCCCCGGGCCCTCTGCCCCCTCCTGCCCATCCCCGGGCCCTCTGCCCCCTCCTGCCCAGCGCCAGGCCCTCTGCCCCCTGCTGCCTAGCCCCGGGCTCTCTGCCCCCTCCTGCCCATCCCCGGGCCCTCTGCCCCCTCCTGCCTAGCCCCAGGCTCTCTGCCCCCTCCTGCCCATCCCCGGGCCCTCTGCCCCCTCCTGCCCATCCCCGGGCCCTCTGCCCCCTCCTGCCCATCCCCGGGCCCTCTGCCCCCTCCTGCCCATCCCCGGGCCCTCTGCCCCCTCCTGCCCATCCCCGGGCCCTCTGCCCCCTCCTGCCCATCCCCGGGCCCTCTGCCCCCTCCTGCCCATCCCCGGGCCCTCTGCCCCCTCCTGCCCATCCCCGGGCCCTCTGCCCCCTCCTGCCCATCCCCGGGCCCTCTGCCCCCTCCTGCCCATCCCCGGGCCCTCTGCCCCCTCCTGCCCATCCCCGGGCCCTCTGCCCCCTCCTGCCTAGCCCCAGGCTCTCTGCCCCCTCCTGCCCATCCCCAGGCCCTCTGCCCCCTCCTGCCTAGCCCCAGGCCCTCTGCCCCCCTCCTGCCCATCCCCGGGCCCTCTGCCCCCTCCTGCCCATCCCCGGGCCCTCTGCCCCCTCCTGCCCAGCGCCAGGCCCTCTGCCGCCTCCTGCCCAGCGCCAGGTCCTCTGCCCCCTCCTGCCCAGCGCCAGGCTCTCTGCCCCCTCCTGCCCATCCCCGGGCCCTCTGCCCCCTCCTGCCCATCCCCAGGCTCTCTGCCCCCTCCTGCCCAGCCCCGGGCCCTCTGCTCCCTCCTGCCCATCCCCGGGCTCTCTGCCCCCTCCTGCCCATCCCCGGGCCCTCTGCCCCCTCCTGCCCAGCGCCAGGCCCTCTGCCCCCTCCTGCCCAGCGCCAGGCCCTCTGCCCCCTCCTGCCCAGCGCCAGGTCCTCTGCCCCCTCCTGCCCAGCGCCAGGCTCTCTGCCCCCTCCTGCCCAGCCCCGGGCCCTCTGCCCCCTCCTGCCCATCCCCGGGCTCTCTGCCCCCTCCTGCCCATCCCCGGGCCCTCTGCCCCCTCCTGCCCAGCGCCAGGCCCTCTGCCCCCTCCTGCCCAGCGCCAGGTCCTCTGCCCCCTCCTGCCCAGCGCCAGGCCCTCTGCCCCCTCCTGCCCAGCGCCAGGCCCTCTGCCCCCCTCCTGCCCAGCGCCAGGTCCTCTGCCCCCTCCTGCCCAGCGCCAGGCCCTCTGCCCCCCTCCTGCCCATCCCCGGGCCCTCTGCCCCCTCCTGCCCATCCCCGGGCCCTCTGCCCCCTCCTGCCCAGCCCCAGGCCCTCTGCCCCCTCCTGCCCATCCCCGGGCCCTCTGCCCCCTCCTGCCCATCCCCGGGCCCTCTGCCCCCTCCTGCCCATCCCCGGGCCCTCTGCCCCTCCTGCCCATCCCCGGGCCCTCTGCCCCCTCCTGCCCATCCCCGGGCCCTCTGCCCCCTCCTGCCCATCCCCGGGCCCTCTGCCCCCTCCTGCCCAGCGCCAGGCTCTCTGCCCCCTCCTGCCCATCCCCGGGCGCTCTGCCCCCTCCTGCCTAGCCCCAGGCCCTCTGCCCCCTCCTGCCCATCCCCGGGCCCTCTGCCCCCTCCTGCCTAGCCCCAGGCCCTCTGCCCCCTCCTGCCCATCCCCGGGCCCTCTGCCCCCTCCTGCCTAGCCCCAGGCTCTCTGCCCCCTCCTGCCCATCCCCGGGCCCTCTGCCCCCTCCTGCCTAGCCCCAGGCCCTCTGCCCCCTCCTGCCCATCCCCGGGCCCTCTGCCCCCTCCTGCCTAGCCCCAGGCCCTCTGCCCCCTCCTGCCCATCCCCGGGCCCTCTGCCCCCTCCTGCCTAGCCCCAGGCTCTCTGCCCCCTCCTGCCCATCCCCGGGCCCTCTGCCCCCTCCTGCCTAGCCCCAGGCTCTCTGCCCCCTCCTGCCCATCCCCGGGCCCTCTGCCCCCTCCTGCCCATCCCCGGGCCCTCTGCCCCCTCCTGCCCAGCGCCAGGTCCTCTGCCCCCTCCTGCCCATCCCCGGGCCCTCTGCCCCCTCCTGCCCAGCGCCAGGCCCTCTGCCCCCTCCTGCCCATCCCCAGGCCCTCTGCCCCCTCCTGCCCATCCCCAGGCCCTCTGCCCCCTCCTGCCCATCCCCAGGCCCTCTGCCCCCTCCTGCCCAGCGCCAGGCTCTCCAGCCTCTTGCACGGCGCCGGCCACATGCTGAGCAGGTGAATGAACGTGGGAATGAGGGAGTGCAGGGCCGTGAGCAGATCCAGACCGAACTCCCGATGCCCAGGTTCCTGTCTGGGCCTCCCGACCTTCTCAGCCCCACCGCCATCTTCTTTCCCACAGCAGTGCGTGACACCAGGGTACCAAAAAGGCAAACTGGACTTTATTATAAAGTTGGCTACAAAGTCACCGCAGCACCACGAGGTGGCCGCCCGGGCAGGCCCAGGCGGTCTGGCGGCCGGGTGAGTCCCGCACCAGGTACACTCGTGCAAGCACACGTGTGGCGGCAGGTCTGCCTTCCTCCATCGGAAAGGAACGTAGCGTCTCTTCGCGCCCCCCACTCCAGGCACGGGGCGCAAAAGTCACAGGAAGAGCCGCCGGGGCGGCCGAGTCCGTCGGAATTGAAATCCCGTTACTGGTGTGTAGAGAATTCTACGTGAGTGTCAAGAGCCCCTCGGGGCACAGGCTCGCCCAGGTGGGCCCTGCTTCTCCCCCACTGAGGCCCAGGGGTGGCTTGGCCCCTGGGGGTGGAGAACTGGCCCAGGCCCATGGGGCAGCGCGGCGGGGAAGTGACACTCCCCCATTCTCCGCTTGAAATCCCATTCAAGGAAGCTCACTACGAGTGAATACAGATTGAATTGGAACAGATCACTGGAAGTCTCTTGGTTTTAAAAAGAAGCTCCCTCCCTTGCCCTCCCACCTCCCCCCCCCCAAAATCCTGCAGGGCCTGGGGAATCGGACAAATCCCCCCTCTGGCCCCCAGAATCCCCCCAACAGTCCCGGGGGGGTGGAGAGCGGCTCCACGTCTTGATGACAATATGCCATACTTGACGACGTTAAGTCACAGACTTATTCAAAACGTTGGTTCCCCTCCACTTCCATCTGCAGAGAGAAAGAGACGTAGAGGGAGACGGTCAGCCCAGTCTGTTAAAAAAGGACCCTGGGCTGAGGCACGTGGTGGGGACGGGACCTCAACTACACGGGCCCAGCAACCAGATGACCTCCCAGAGGCTCAGCAGAGAAGGGAATTTGGACAATGGGATGAAGTCATGGCTGTGTTTGTGCAAGGATGGAGCCCCAAGCAGGGCCCGCAGCACCAGGGCCGAGGGCTGAGCCTCACCCCCTATCTTTCCTCCCCATAAACTCTCGGTCTATAGCCTCTTGAGGACAAGAACGCTGGGGCATAACTCTAATAATCCCAGCAACCTGTGTGGCCGCAGGGGAGTTTCTTCAACCCCGGGGCGTTGGTTGTCCCCATCTGTAGAATGGGGTGGAGAGCACTGATCTGGGTCCCATGGAGCTAAGAAGCACACGCGGCCACCAAGGATTCTCTGGCATTTGATGCCACAGCCCTCACCTCTGCCTGCCGGGCCCATTTGTCCAAAACCGTCCAGCTAAATTTTTCATTTTTTTCCTTATCCGCTCTCCTACGCCCGGCAGCAGATACCAGCATCCCCTTCATAAAGCTGGGGCACAGGGAGGGGACTTGATTCACCTCATTTCCCCCCCTCTCCCACCCCCAGAACCTCCCTGGAGGGACAGAGATGTGAGACAGATGCTGGCTGGACTCACCTTCGTGGAAGCTGTCTTGAACTCGGCTCTGGAGTTGATGCAACTCATCAGTAAACCCGTCGTAGGGGAATGCTGAGACACCTGTCTCAAAGGCGGTTTCGTATGTGGCCAGGTCCTCCAGGAAGCTGTGGTCTTCTGGGGACAGGTTGTTGCAAGGCGATGGGGCCCCTCCCGGGCCCTCAGCCTCAGGGTCCCCCGAGCCCCATTCCCCATTGGGGTCTGGGGTGGAGAGATCCATGAAGATGTCTTCCACGGGCATCTCTTCCAGGAATATGCTGTCAGGGTCAGCCAGGAAATCCAGCTCCTGGCACTTCCAGGGCTTCAGGTCCAGGCTAAGCACCGGGGGGCCAGCCCCCGACAGAGACAGATTGGAGTCCAGAGGCTCCAGCCCTCCCAGTGGCTCCAGCCCGCCGGCGCCAGCCTCAGCCGAGAAAGGCCTGTCCATGCCCTGGGCCAGCTGGCTAATCTGCTGGATGAGGCGGTCGATCTCATGCTGCTCTTTCTCAGAGTAGTGGAAGAAGCTCTGCTTGACTGGAGAGGCCTCGGGTGTGAGCAGGCCTTCGGGCACCAGGGGGACATCCACGGAGAGGGGACCCCGGAGCTGGGCTAGGGCCAGGAGTGTGCAGTCCCCATTACCAGGGCTGCTAGGACTCGGGGGCAATTTCTCATAGAGAAAGCTGCATCCCTCCTGGGCGAAGTAAGTCTTGGTGGGGTTGGGGCTCAGTTGCTCCGGGAAAGTCTGGCTGGGGCTGTTCAGCTGCGCTTGGAACGCTGTGCTGGGAGGAGTCAGCTGCTCGCGGGCAGGGCTGCCCAGGGGCTCCGGGAAGGTGGCAGTGCCCGGAAGCAGCGGGTCAGGGAAGGTGGAGGTGCAGGGAGTCAGCTGCTCCTCATAGCTTCTGGCTGGGGTTTCGGTCAACTGGCCTTGGAGTGGGCTGGTGAGTGGGTCCGGGAAGGTTGCACTGCTGGGCGTCAACTGGTCCGAAAAGGTCACGGTGCTTGGAGTCAGCTGTTCTTGGAGAGAGCTGGACGGGGTGGGCAAGTGGGTCTGGAAGGGCTCATGGAGGCTGAAGAGGAAGGCACAGCCTCCGGGCTGGTGGGGCGTGTAGGGCGGAGTGCACACGAGGTCCTTGCTCAGGTCTGCCTGGAGAGAAGGCGCAGGCCCGGAAGGGAACGTCAGGTATCTAAAGTCCACCTCTTTGGGGGCTTGAGGAAGCTCTTCTGATGTGGAGACAACGCCAAGTTGAGGAGCACCGGGGAAGTTGGTGCTTCTGGGAGCCCCCAAGGCTGGGGTGAAGAGCGGGTTAGGGCTGGAGCACTGCTCCTGGGAGTGGATGTTCTCAGGGAATGAGGGCGGCATGGCCGGGGCGCCCAGGATGTAGGACGCTAGGGTGTCTTCAGAGTTCAGCTGCTGGCGGAGGCTCCAGGCTTCCGAGTCACTGGAGAGAACACAAGAGGCAGCTGGTAAGGGTCTGGTGTCCATTCTCCGAGCAGTTCCCTGATTTGTGTCTCCTCCATGCCGATCTCAGCTGGTCCCCAGAACCCTGCCTTCTGCTCACCTGATCGGGTAGTTATTGGCAGTGATGGGGCCCTCTGGACCTTCTGAGTATAACAGGCAGTAGATCCACGCCCAGCCTCCAGATTTGGCCTGCAGTCTCACCACCATCTCCGCCTGAATATCTCCACTCTCAGTCACTGGGGGAGAAGAAGAGATGCAGAGTTAGGAGGCCCACCGGGCAGCACCACCTGAACTCCCCAGCCTGCCCCTTGCCACTGTGTGGAGGTGGCCGTGATGTTCTCACCTCTGACTACCCTGACATGCGCCCTCAGCTCGAGTCCCCCAGTTCTGAGTCTGTTCTTGCCTTAGCTCCTCACCCTGACATTCACCCTGCACCATCCACAACTGTCGGCCTCTAGCATCTCCCAGTCTTGGCCACTCCCTTCCCCAGCTCCCTGCCTCGTCCCCGGCCTCTCTGGACACTCACACAGGCGGTAGTGTTGAGCAGAAGCGTGGGCCAGATCCTCGGGGTGCAGCAGTCCATACCATGATTTACAGAGCAGTTCACTGTGCTCAAAGCCCAGGTAGATTATGACACTGGGAAAGTGGAAAGGGTGAGGTCAGCTTTCTGTTTTCTCTGCTCTATACCCATGCATCTCACTCCCTCCCAGGTCCTCTGCCCTCCTGAGCCCCATCCTCCCTGCCCCTGACTGCAGAATCTAGGGTCCCCTCATCTCTGGCCTGCCCGCCTGCCGGGTTCGGGACATCCCACACCTACCTTTCAGAGATGTCCAAAATGGCCAGGTCTTTAGCATGACGGCTCTGGAACATGGCCAGGAAGAGCGAGGCAGGGCCAGGGCCAGGACCAGGGCCAGGGCGAGGTCTTGGTTCCAATGGGGCACAGAAAGCTGTGAACACGGGGTTTCCGGCCCAGTAGGCTCCAGGCGGGTGAGCGTGGAATCGGCCTCGAATGAGCACCAGTTTTTTGCCTGCGCTCTGGCGCCTGAGGGACTTGGAGGTGTTGAAGCGACAGCGGAAGAGACGATCTACATGAGTAAAGAGAAAAACCTTTAAGAGGGTGGATGCCTATGGGGGAGCAGAGGAGAGACTGCACTGAGAAGGAGGAGGCATCCTTACCAGTGTCCAGGGCAGAGGGCAGGGTGAGTTGCTGGCGCACAGTGAGGTGGTCAGCTGGGTCAATGATGTCGTAGATACTATCACCTTGGGCAACCAGGTCCACCTGGAGGAAGGGATAGGAGAGATGACCGTTAGTGAAGCCAGCAAGAACCCGTCTTTGGCCCACGGTGTCTTGTAGGGCATGGTCCCTCTCTCCCTCCCCAGTAACTCTTGGAATGCCCCAACCCATGCCCCAGTCTGGGCTGAGAGGGCCCTCTGTTCTCACCATGGAGTGGCCCAGGTGCTCGCTCACGCTCTCAGACAGGTACAGCAACTTCCCCTCGGCTGTGAACGCAAGCAGGAATCCAGGTAGTGCTGCCACGATGTCTTCAAGCTCTTGAGCGGAGAGGAGCCCCGTGGGACCCTCCAGAGCAGTGCCTGCAGAGAGAGGAGACACGGTGAGTCAGGGTGAGACAGGGAGGCAGAGCCGAAGTGAGAAACGCAAGGTCCGAGTTTCAGGTCACCAAGGGAATCCCCATGAGCCTGCCTTCGCAAACACCTGTTGACCCACTGCCCGCAGCTCTCGGCCAGGGAACCTGTTGCTGGAGCTCCCCGGCCAGCGAACCCTTCCACTTGTAAGCGGGGCGGGCGCCCCGGCCGCCTTGGATTCCAGAACCGCGGGCAGCGCTCCCAAAGCGGTTCTGTGCTCAGCACCGCGGACAGCGCCCGCGAAGCCGGAGCGTCCGTCAGCACCGCGGACAGATCTCCGGAGGCGGCCGGGAAACCCTCTAGGCACCGCCGGCCGCCGGCTGCCTTTCCCGGGGCATGAGCAGCGCCCGGAGTGCCTCCGCGCTGATGGAGACGGGGTCCCTTCTCTCCCGGCTCTTATCCTCTCACAAATCCGGTGCTGGGGTCACCCCCGCCAGGCTATGGAACCCTTCCTCCAGGACCAAGGTGAGGGCTGGACAGAGCTCAGAGGGAGAAGCAGAAAGTCCCGAGCGGCCCGGGTCCCCTCTCGGCTCGCCAACGTGCTGCCCTGGGCAGCAGGCAATCCCAGAGGATCCCTCCCGTGCCCCTGTCTCCGGTGGCCCCAGCTCGCTCACCTCCAGCGAAGAAGACGCCCTTGCGAGTGTAGATGCAGGCGAGGCTCATGATGTGCAGGTAGGACAGCCGGACCTTGTCCGCTTCGGCCAGCGGCAGCAGCTCCTTGAGGCTGCGGATCTCCGCGTTGATCTGGTCGCGGCGCGCCTTGGAGGCGCCCTTGGTGGAGCGGTACATGATGCCGGCTGCGGAGTCCCAGCTCGGCGCCCCGACACCTGCCGCCCGTCCCGACGCCCGGCTGCTTCCTCCTGCTTGCCCGGCTCTCGCTCAGCCTCTCCTCTCCTGGGCTCTGCTCGGCTGCGCTGCCCCCTCGCCTGCCTCGTCCCGCCTTATATAGCTCCTGCCAGGCGTGGGGGGCTCGCTTTAGAGTGGGGGGGGCTAGAAAGCGATAGGCTGGGCTAAGCAAGCTGCAGCGGGAGCCGCTGGCCGGGGGGGCTCCTCCTCCCTCCCTGGCTCCAACGTCATCGCGTGACGTGGACCGAGAGCGGGAGGGAGGGAGAGGGGGACGGGGGAGAAGCTGCGGAGGGGGCCGCGCCGGCGGGAGCGGAGCAGGGAGGCGCGCGCTGCGCTCCGAAAGACTGCAAGGGCGCGTGGGGACCCAGGCCGCGAGGAAGGGACACGGCCAGGGCTAGGACACTGGGAGCCCCCGGCAGGACAGTCCAGGGAGGGAGGGAGGGAGACGCTGGTACCCCCACGGAGGTTTCGGAGGAGATAAGGGGCTGGGGGCTGCAGGGTCATCCGCACTCCCCTGCTGTTTACCAAAGGTTGCGTTCACGTGCGGGGATGGGCGGACGTTCCTTGGCCTTTGGGGAATGGGTCACAGCTGGGCTCCCCTCTGGGGACCGCTCCATCTGGGGTTCCCTTGGCCATTTTCGAGCAATCCCCCTGCCCTGTCCCCCAACCCTAGTCTTGGCAATGCATCAGGGGCTCCACAAGGAACCATGTCCCTTCATGGGGCGCAAAGGGGGATCCTGTGGGAGGGGGACCAGCAAGGTTTGGCCCTGGTTCCAGTTCCCCACAGTCGAGGACAGGGACATCAACCGATCCTTCCCTCCCCTGTCAACCCGTTCATCTCAGCCGCCGAGGGGGGAAACTGAGGCAGGGGCCCGGGGCACCGTGAGGATATGCATCCTCATTTCGGCACCCCTCCCAGCTGCTGCCGGTCCCCAGAGCCAGCGGCCGCCCCCGCCCGGTTACCAGCCTTGGAGTCTCCGCGCGGGCCGGGGGGCGGGGGCGGGGCCGGGGGAATCCCAGCTCCATATTAGGACAGGAATCCTCCGGCGGCGGCCGCGGCGCGCAGCGGGCGGGGCCCTGCAGCCTCCGCAGCCTCCCGAGAGCTCCCCCCCCCCCCCCGCTCGGCGGCGAAGATGGGGAGCTGCAGAGAAGCCCGGGTGCTGGGCGGGGGGGCCCTCCGTGACCCCTGCACCTGCCGGGGACCCTCCAAGGCCGTCAGGCTGCTTGCCTTCCTCTCTGGCCCCGACCCCCTCCCCGTCTTCTGCCGGGATTCCTCGCTATCCCTAGTAGGTCTCACTGGGTGCCTGGTGTCTCGCTCAGCGTGGTGCGCCCCCTAAGCCCCCCGCCTCTCGCCGTCAGGCTATGTCTCCGCTGGCCCTGGCGCCCCCCTTGTATCGATCTCTTTTCAACACAGGTGACTGATCTCTGCGGTGGGCGGGGCGCGCATGGGGTGGGGGTGGGGTGGGGGGCTTTCTTTTCCATAGTGTCCCACAAAGGCAGAGGCAGTGGGCGAGGGAATATTTGTCACCTGAAATCTCATTTGATGGGCTGGGGGGTGTGTTTGCATAAAATCGTTTGAGGGCCTGGAAATCAGGCCACTTAAGAAACAGGGATGGGAGAGCAGCCTCCTAGTAGGAAGCTACGCGGGAAGACTGGAGCCGAACGTTGACACCAAGAAGAAAATGTGGAGGTCAAGGTCTCCCCTCTTCAAAGAAAGGGGTTGTAGCAAGGGAGAGTGGGAGGGGAAGAGGCCCCTGAGAACGAGGGTGCCTCAGAAGAGGGGTGCATGGCTAGGGGGCGCTATCCTGCCGTCTTGTGACTTGAGGTTGGGGGCTTCCTGGGGTCAGTAGGTTCTCCCACTGTTTCTAACCCTGACAGCTCCTCTCACCTCTATCTGATCTTTCCTGTTCAGCCCTGGTTCCAGCAACGTGAGCAGCTTCCCAGGAAAAGAAGGGGGCACGGGTTGCTGTCCGTGGTCCTGACAGAGCCACCCTGGGAGTCAGGTTGGCTATGGCCTGCCTGGGGCATCAGAACAGAGCGTGGGGTCCACGCAGACCTCAGGGAGCTCTGATTTTCCCCTTCTCTGAGGATGGATGGGGGGGTCTTGCAAAGAGCAAGGCTCCTGGGCTGCAGGGGCAAAGGAAGCAGGGGAGAGGAATGGGGCTCAAGGGAAGAGACCTTGGGGTTTCCGGAGAACGCATTGAGCAGAAGACACCTTAGAAGGGGAGAAGGGTCTGGAAAGGGACAAGGGAGGGGCAGGGAAGGCTCATCCTAGTTTACCCACTCTGGTTCGAGTTGAGAAGCTCTCTGTGCCCCAATGTCTCCTCTCTCTAGGCCAGCTCCCACTCCCCTTGCCTCCCACCTCCGTCAAGTTATTTTTAACTGTGTAGAACCAAAAATAGCTTGGCAGCAGCTTCAGGCCGTGGGAGAGGAGCTATTTATATCACCAGTGACGGTTCCGAAATAGCAAGCAGGAGGAGGGGGGCGGCTGGCACGCTAGAGAGCTCCTGGCCGCTGCTAAAAATACTGCCAGTGTGAGTCATCCTGGCCTGGCTGAGTCACCCCACTCCCCCCCCAAGTGGCGGCAGCGGCAGCAGCAGCGGCAGAACAGGCATAGAATTGGAAGCCTGGGATGGGGGAGGCGCCAGAGCCTGCTGGCTCTGAGAATGTGGGCAAAAGGATGAATGGGGAGAGGGGCATTGGGGGTGAGTGTGTAGAAGGAACAGAGGACGCAGGCCCCTCCCCAGCCAAATCTGCCAGGTGAGTGTGCTCCCTGGGGGGGGCATTTGGGCAGTCGATGGGAGGTAGCAAGACTCTGTGTGTGTGTGCTCACTTGTCACTGTCTATGTATGTAGCTGTGCGTCTGCACCTGAGCCTGTCTGTCTAGACATGTTTGTGTATGTGTCCGTGTGTCTGTCTGCATACATCTTGCCATCTGTCCACGTCCCTGCATTGGCGTGCGTTTGTCTGTGCCTGCATCTAGGCCAGCCTTTTTTTTTAAGTCTCCAACTTCCTGTGCTGTGGCTGTATGTATTTATGTTTACTTGTGTGTGTGTGTGTGTGTGTCCATAGCTGCTTGGGCCTTTCCCCTATGCATCTGGTGGTGCACGTAGATGGATTTGCAGGCTTCTGCAGACTCACTGTGTCTTCCAGTGCCCTCCCTGATGCCACTCACTGGGCTCGTGCACATACGTCCTCTGCACCTCTCCACCCAGCATCTTTGCCCTATTTCCAGCCCTTGGTCCCTAAGCATTTGCGAAGCTACGTTGCATGCATCCTCTCGAGAAAACATGAAGGAAAGGAGCCCCACAGGACCCCCTCCCTTCTCTGGAGCCATTCTGAATCCTCCCTGGCCTGCAGGAGTAAGTGGTTTTCCATCACTCCATATTTGGGGAGCTGAGAGAAGAGAAGGGCTTTCTTTAGTTCTAAATAAAAAAAATTCTTGGTGTGGGCACAGGCATGTGTAGCACGCACATGCACGCACACACACACACAGACACAACTGAGAGAATGAGAGAGAAAAAATATCAAGGTCCCTTCTTTACTGAGCAGAGCGCGCATCTGTTGCCATGGCAACTCGCCCACTCCTTCCCCGAAAAATCACCAAGAAGAGGTGATGGCATCGAGGAGGGATTGGCTGATTCCTTTCTTTATTATTTTTTTCCGAAAAAGGCCCTTTTATAGCAAGAACAGGCCATGAGATCCCTTGCCTCTGTCTTGCATGGGTTTTTCAGGGACCTCGGAGGACTTCACCCTCAACCTCGATCGGAGGAGAGCTGCGTCCTTTCCAGAGATTTCCGAGGAGGAGGAGGAGGTTCTGGGAGGCGCTGGAGGATGAATGGAGAACGCGATTCTTCAGAACAGCCTGGAGACTCCACTTTCCTGGAGATTTTCTGGGGCCAGCAGCTCGACTGAGGGATGTCAAAGTGTGTGTCTTGTCTTGCTCTGGACAAATGCTTTTATGACAAAGAGAAAATGTGACAAAAAGGCAGGAAAGGGGGTAAGGGGGGAGAGGATATGAACGAGTGAAGACTTGATGGGGCTTCAAAGATGGCGAGATGCCAAGCGGCGAAGCTCTCAGGGGTCCTCAGACCGGGCAGGTGGACAAGATGGCTTAGGAACGGTCCCTCCATGCAGCTGGTGGTGCGGCAGGTCAGATCCCCACCAGACTGCAGCCATGGCCTCGGGACTTGGGGCCCGGAGCAGCTGAGGTCAGAGGCGAATGTGCCAGGGGAGCGCTGGTGTTCACGTTTCCTAGCTCTCGTCCCGGCCCAAGTCCCAAAGGTTTGCTCCGAAGCCTGGCCCCCGGCCACTGCAGCCACATCACTCTCTCCAGTGAACTGGAGCCTCCTGCCAAGTGGCCGGGTGGTGGAAAGGAAGGGATTCCTCGTTTACTCCTGCACTCAGCTTGCAACAGCAACGGGGTCACCCGGGGCTGGAGACTGGAAAGACCAAGAACCCAACTCTGGAGAGAGACACCTCGCCCTCTGGCAGGCTGCTGCCCGCCTCCGCACACAGCGGTGGGACAGGCTGGGGTGCAGCTGCCCACAGGGGGATCACGATACTTCAGATGTACTCTGGCCTCGCAGATTCTTATGACCTGACTGATGCCATGATGCTCATTTGCTAGATGGGGAAACTCGGGTGTGACGGGGTTTCACTTGCTAGATGAAGGCTCAGAGATTGGACAACGACTTCCAAGGCACACAGCAAGCCAGTGGCAATGCTTAGCCTGGCGCCTAGCTCCCAGCCCAGGCTGGTTCCCTTGCGTCACAGGGCACACTCTCCGACTCGCACCTCTTTTTGTAAGTCGAGCCTCACTGGGACACAGCCGCACCCATTGGTTTACCCATCGTCTGTGGCTGTGCTCCCTCCACAGGGGCAGAGCCAAGTGGCTGCAGTTACTAACTGACCCTCTCTACCCTGGCCCTGCTCGGAGAAGAGCACCTCCCCAGGAGCACCTCCACTCGCTTCTCCCTTTTTCTCAGAAAGCTCTCTAGGCCCAGGACATAGCAAACTGTTCTTTTTTCTCCCTTTACTGTCCGAATGCCATGGGGCACCTTAAGGAGGGGGAGATTGGGAGGCCCTGTGCAACAGTTTCCGATTAGCTTCCAGCCTGTTTGTAGCCGTGGAGCTGCAGCACCCCAGGCAGAAGTGATGCTCCACATCCTGTTCCCATAGCAACACAGAACCATCAATGGAGAGGCAGGGCCCCCACGGCATGCCCACCGCAACCCTGCCCCCTCAGGGCGCCATTGTGGGGAGAGGGGATGACCCATGGTGGGTGAGAACGATACTGTCTGGAAGACAAATTTTCCTTATGGAAGCAAAACGGGGCTACGACGGGGCCTCCGGGTTCCTGGGGCCTGCAGTCTGACCCAGGGAAGAAGCTCTGCACCCTTTCTCAGGATGGCTGAGTCCCTTGGCCAGGGTCACACAGCTAGAATTAAACCCAGAAAGCGAAGATTCCGACTTCTGCTTCCTTGTCGGTTTTACTGGATTGCTCTTTTGAACTGATGGGCTTCGGACCATGCAAAGGTCTTCAGCAGGTGCCCCGGGTCTGCGTCGGGGGCGCTGACCACGCAGGTCCAAGCACACATCAGCCCCACGCCCCGCTGGTCCTCACTGGCTCTGCTTTCTCCTAAGGCCTTTTCGTTACGCGATCACTCCCCCGACGCCTCTCGCATTCAGAACATTTCATCTATTTATGGTTATGAAATCAACAAGTCTCATGTGAAGAGGGTACACGCTGGCACCCACACGTGGAGGCGGTCAGAGCCGGGTGAGTGGGCGGAGCCATGGCGGTTGGTGGGTGTGCAGCCAATGAAAACAGCTTTCCCGGGCAGGGAGCCTGTCAGACCAGCCCTGCTCCAAGGGGGGCAGAAAAATCAATTCACAAAATCCAAAAATCACTTCCAAATGCAGACGGGGGCCGACCCCCTCCGCGTGCAGTAGAAAGGCAGGAGTCCAGGCTCTGGCCCCGTCCTCAGGGAGTTAGGGGTCCGGACTAGGAGCCAGACCCTCCACACCTTGTCAGCGCCCCTCCCCAGCTGGCGCACTACCCCCGCCCCAGTTATCCCCCGAGCCTGTCGCCCTGCACTGCCTCCACTTGCCGGCGTGCCCCACCAGCGGCCACACCGGGGCTCTGAGCTATAGGGGCGGGCAGGGGCAGGGGCTCAGGGACGTGAGGCCTGTGTGGAACCGTACGTGAGGGCTCAGTGTGCGCCAGGCTCGGCGGTGGCACAGTGCGGTGAGCACTTTCCCTGGTGGGAAAGTGAGGCTTCCATCCAGGCTGGCATCCCACACTGTGGGAAGAAAGGACGACCCGGCCCAAGGAGCCGGCAGAGCGGCAAGGACCCTGCTGGCTGGGTTTGCTGTGTAGGGTGGGTGGCTGGGGGTGCAATGGACTGAGCGTGGACTCTGCGTGGTGAGTCCCGCTGCCGGCCGTATCCACATGTGTGCCGGGGGCAGGTGGTGCTAAAGGGGCTGAGTCCCCACCTGGCCCAGGAGGTTTGGCCCCCGGAGTTGTGCCAGGACAGTCCCCGCCTGGCCCAGGAGGTTTGGCCCCGGAGTTGTGCCAGGACAGGACCGAGATGAAGATGCCCAGGTCCAGCCTTGAGTGGAGAAGCTGCGGTGAGGGGCCACGGGGAGCCACGAGGAATGAGCAGACCCCTCCCCGGGTCTTGGCTGTGCTGACCCCAGCCTGCCTGGCCTCGTGCACCCCACCCCAGCTACAGGCGCCTCCTTCCAACCGCTGCCCCTGCATCCCCCCTCCCTTCGCGATGGCCTTGCACATGCCGTTCCCTCTCCGGGGGCGCTGTTCACCCCATGTTCCCTGGAGATCTCAGCTCAAATGTCACCTCCTCCAGGAAGCCTTCCCTGGCCTCCCTGACAAGGCCAAGTCCCCGCTACAGGTCACCAGGCACCCCGAGCCTCTGTGAGCACTCTTCACAGTGACTCTACGCCACACTCTATTCTGGTGGCTGGTGGTCTCCCGTCCCTGCCCCCACACTGCAGCCACCCGGCGGGACTGGTCTGTTTGCTCACCGTGCACCCCTCCGCGTGGAGTAAGGTGCACCCTAAGAATTTGTCAGAAATGTTACAGTCCAAAGGGCTGGAGACGCTGACTCAGAGGCAGCCTGCAGGGCATGGTGTGACGTCCTGAGGCACGTGAAGGGCCGTGGGGAGGCAGCGGGAGCAGGTCTGGTCCTGGGGCTGTGGCCGAGCTGAGCGGGGCTGGTGGAGGCTCTGGCCCCGCACCCCTCACAGCCCGGCTCTGCGCCATGGGTGTTGCGGGTTCAGTAGGACCACCTCCAATGCCTCGGTGTTGGCGGGTTAAGGATAGACTTGATCTGGCGGTGGCGTCCGAGAGGTGGGCGGGGTGGGCGAGGTTCAGGTCCCTGGGGGCCGTGCCCTTGGTCAGTGAGGTTTCATTGTTGGAGTTCAAGTTCGGCCTGGCTGTTCTCTCTCTCTCTCTCTCTGCTTCCTGGCTCTCCACATGGTTGCTCCTCTGTACCCACTGTGCCCAGCCTCCAGGGACCCCTGAGCACACGGCTGCCCAAGGCTGAACGGGCACCTCCAAGCCAAAGCAAGCTTTTTCTGCCCCAAGAAGTTTCAGTTAAAGCAATGCAAAGCTGTTAGACCCGGACGGTCACGTGACTTCTCCTCTCGCGGCTCGGTTTCCCGGCTGTTCCACCGAGCCGCGAGGAGAGAAGCGGCCCCGTCTCAAGGGAGGAGCCAGGGAGGGGGGACGCGGGTCCCCACCATTTTGACTTCACGGGAACTGGGACCCCACGCGAGGCTGTGCCAGGAGGGCATGGGCCGCCACGGGCGATGGCACCGGCCCTGGCGCGGCCAGTGTGGAAGCAGGGCCTCCCCCTACAGCCCCGGGGCCGGCTGGTCTGAGCCACGCTTGGGCTAGGCCAGGCAGGGGTGCAGCCGTTCCAAAGAGGAGGGTGGAGACGACGGGAGGGGGGAGTGGAGGGAGACACGGGGAACTAAAGGCCTGGCTGGGGTCCCTGCGAGCCCCTTCCCTGGCCATCAGCAGGCATCCATTCTGCTCCCCCAGGCCAGGGGTGGAGAGCCCAGGCCAGGCCCCAAGAAGTCAGCAGCCGAGGCCCCTCAGCCAGGTTTCCGGAAGCCATCTGACCACTTCCTGCCGCAGCGTAGCGGCCCCTTGGCTCCTGTGACTTCCATGACCCAGACGCCCTCCTGGTGGCGCCTCCTGCCCAGCGGCGCCTCGGCCACGCGAGGCCCCCCGCCTCCAGCGTCTCCCCGTGTCACGTGCACGCGCCTTGCCACGGAGGCCACAGCCACAGCCACAGCCTCGCCCGCGCCTGCTACACCCAGCCTCACTCATTCAGAGCTCACAGCACCTGTGACTCCTCCCACTGGCCCTTGGCCAGCAGAGGGGCTTCCTCAGGGGACGCCCCCCACCCGGGGAAGTGGACAGGGTGGGCGGTCCCCAGAGAGACTGTTAGAGGCCAGTGATCAGAGATGACCAGAAAGCCTGAGCCTAGGAGAAAGGGGGAAGAGACCCCCCAGGGCAGGGAAACAAGGACCCCCACCCCGGCGAGCGCTGGCACTGTGGCAGGAAGAGGGGGCAGGGGTTGCAGCCCACGGATGGGGTGGCTTCTGGAACCGGGAAGTGTGTGGGGGAGGGGTGCCAGGAGGCTTTGGAGGGGGCTCTTCCTTCCAGGGGGCGTGGGGGCTCCTGAGGCCCAGACAGGTGTGGAGGGTGCAGGGAGAAGGGGAGTGGGCTCCATCGGACGTCAGCGTGCAGGAGGCGGCAGGAGTCCTGGGCCAGGGGGGCTCAGGACCCGTGGGTTCCAGTCCCTGCCCTGCCACCAGTCCCCTGTTGGGGGGGGCGTCACCACACAGCCCCTTCTCTGCAGAGGGCCAGTCCACCTCCAGCACCCAGCATCTCTGAGGCCAGTGCCCCTGGGGCCCTGGCACTCTGAGGTCCAGTTTCAGGTCCACGGAGGCCTGAGGCCTCAGCCCCGGGTGAGCAGAGCCACCTTGGGCGGTGTGCGGACAGGGGCACGGGGACACCAGCCCGCAGCGGCCACTCTCACAGTCGTGCCAAGTGCAGCAGGGGACTCACCGTGTGAGGGCTCCGGTGGGCTCCGAGGTACAGGAAACAGACCCCCAGGGCATCCTCAAAGCCGTCCACACTGCCTGCGGCTGCCATCCTTGGCGTCCGTCTGGCGGGAGGAAGAAGCCCCTCACCGGGGTCTCCCAGCCAGACACGGAGGGGCCCCATGGCCGGGCCTGAGGACCCCAGACCCACGGCTGGAGTGGGGGCCCCCGAGAGGTCATCAGAGCAGGGGAGGAGGTGACCCAAGGGTCACAGCCAACACTGCCACCGCACCAGGTCCTTGGCTCCTGGCGCAGGGAACTTGGCCGAGGACTGAGCCCTGGTCTAGGTGCTGGGCCAGAGGTGGGGCTGGGGGCGTGCCCCGGGCCGCTGTGTGGCTTTGGCGAATCGTGTCTCACCGAGGGTGCCTCGGTCTCCACTGCGGTGCACCTTGGGCTCCGGTGCCAGTCCAGGCTCCAGGGCGAGCTGTCGCAGACACCAGCCCGCAGGTGCTGGGCTGGATCGGGTCCACCTCTGGATCCCCAACCCCTGTCCAGAGCAGGGGCCCAGAGACACCCAGACCCCCCACAGCTCCTTGAGACCGCCAAGCACCTCCCAGCGCTCCTGGGTACATCCCGAGGTGCAGGGAGCACGCAGGCTTCGGGGGGCTGCGTCCACGGAGCCCCTGCAGGGCCCGGCAGCCACACCTCCACCCCGAGGTGCACACTCTGCGAAAAGCTGGTTCCAGAAAGTTCCAGAGAGCTGCTGGGCTGCAGGAAGCCTTGGATGGGAGCAGAGTGGGGCACAGCAGCGGCCGGTCAGTGAAAGCGTCCACAGGGTCCTCGAGTTCGTCCGAGTGGCCATCGAGCCCGAAGCGCACTGTGTCAGGGGGGAGGCCGCGGGTGCCCTGGGGTGCGGGACAGGGCCAGGGAGGCCCCTGTGCCAGCTCCCCTCACCACTGAGGCCCAGCGGACTGGCCTCTCTGGCCCCCCACCAGGCTCTGGCCCCTGCTTGTCCGGGAAGTGGCCACTGGCCCGTGCCAATCACGGCTCTTCCCGCAGGCTGCAGTTTAAGAAGGGTGGACCGGTTTTCCCTAGGGTCGTGATCTGGCTCCAGACTGGGCCCGAGGGGAGCAAGGTGAGGGCTGAAGACAGGTGGGCTCCGAGTCCCGGCGAGCCCCCCGGCTGCTGCCGTCCTCACCTGGTCCAGAGAGGGTCCCCGAACTTCCTCGCGGGGCAGCCCCCACCCCCGTGTCCCGGCGGCTGGAGGGGGCCCGCGGGGGCCGAGGGCGCTAGGGGCGGGGGGTGGGGCGGACGGCGCCGGGGGGCGCCCGGGCCCGGGCCCCGCGCCGGGCTCGCCGCTCGGGGGCGGGGGCAGCGCGCGGGCTCTGGCGGAGCCGCCACTCCGCCGGTTGCCTTAAAAAGGCGCCAGCGCGCGCGCATCAGCATCTCTTCCAAAATAGGCAAGGAGCGGGAGGCCGCGGGAGACGCGGCCGCGAGCAGCGCGGACGTCACCGGGGCCTCCCTCCCTCCGCCCCCCGCCCCTCGCCGCATCGCGGCTCCATGGCGACGGCGTGCGGCTCCGCGCTGCGGGGAGCGCACCGTCTGTGGCCTAGCGCCACCGCGCGGCCGACGACGGCGCTGCGCCCGGGGTGCGTGTGGCGGGCGTGCTGCCGTCTAGGCCGCCCTCTGGCGTTCGCGAGGGGAATTGCACAGAGGGACTGCGCAGGCCACGCCAGAATCTTAGTAAATCCGCGGAATCTTAATAAAAACTGCGGCCTCACAGCTACATCGCAGTCCGCGTGGAGGGCAGGCACGGGCTGGGCGCTTCTCCCGCGACGCTTCATTTCGGGGTCGCGGCCACTCCGCAATGCAGAATATTATTCTTGCCGTTTTACAGGCGAGAGCAGGCGAGGCTGCCACTCGTGGCAACTTTTCCTGAGCTCCCACAGCAGCAAGGGGCAGAGCCACGCGCGACGGCGTGGAAGGTGCTGGGGAGCCACGTGTCTTTGGGTTTGCCTCTCACTCCCCTGAGATGAGCGAGGCAGTGCCCATTCTACAGATGAGCAAGCTGAGGTCGGAGAGTGAAGCGGTTTGTGGGAGGCTGCAGGCAGGCAGGGGCAGCCCAGGCCTCGGACGGGGAGTCCAGGCCGGGGGAGTCGGGTACAGCCCCGGGAGGCCTTCCTGACGCCTCGGCCATTATGGAACGGCTGCAAAAGCCCGTCCAGAAGTGACCCCCGTCCTGACGTCCCCAAACGCGACCCGGGGGCCTGTCTCCCGGACCGGCCGGCACCGCAGCGTCGCTCTCACAAGGCCGTGCACACTGAGCCTGTCTGTGCCTGGACAGGAAGGCGTCCGGGTGGCCATCTGAGACCCGTGGTGTGGTGGAATGAGAAGGTGAGAAGGCCGTGCCAAGATGGCCGCTGAAACAGAAACTGCCTGGCAACAGAAACTGCCTGGCAACAGGCCGTGATTGGAGGGCTGCGGAAACCACGTGACAGCAGAGCCTGACTGACGACAGCCTGTGATTGGAGGGCTGCGGAAACCGCGTGACAGCGGAGCCTGACTGACGACAGGCTGTGATTGGATGGCTGCAGAAACCACGTGACAGAGGAGCCTGACTGACGACAGGCTGTGATTGGATGGCTGCTGAAACCACATGATAATGGAGCCTGACTGACGACAGGCCGTGATTGGAGGGCTTCGGAAACCACGTGACAGCAGAGCCTGACTGACGACAGGCTGTGATTGGATGGCTACAGAAACCACATGATAATGGAGCCTGACTGACAACAGGCTGTGATGGCTTTGGAAACTGCCTGGCAACAGGCTGTGATTGGTTAGGGCATAGACCGCCCCTTGACCGGATTGGCTGCCTTGGCTATATAAGCAGCTATAGCAACTGAAATAAACGAGTCTGCGGGCTTCTCACCTCAGTTCTGCTTCCACCCGACGCCCGGGGTCTGTGTGGTGACTCCGTGCCTCCTGCCCCCACCACGCTCTTCCTCTCTGAACGAATCCACAGCGACATCTGGCGCCAACGTGACTGGGAGAGAGACAGCGTGTCGGACTCGGTGAGGTCCCCCCTGGATTTCGGTGTTCTGTGTGCTGTTTAGTTCTGTGAGGTGAGCACAGAACCCCCTCCTACGCCCCTTTCCTTGTCCTCGTCCTCGGTCTAAGTGACCCCAGGTTAGGCACACACCGCCCAGAAGCGTATGTCGCTTCTCGGCTCCTCCTTTTACTTTCGGTTCGCCCGGCGAATTCACATAAGGGACTGATCATCCCAGAATTCGGGACCAAGTCATCTTCCCTCACTGAGAGAGGTGACGCCCCGGAGACACCGTGTGGGCATACGGCCTTGACCTAACGAACCAAGGAAGTCCCCCGCTAAGCACAGGACATAGGTACGAGCTGATACACCACTGTCTGTCCGTCTAACGTAGGGGATCCCTGCAGAATGCCATCAGCCGCTGAGGGCTAGGAATTTGCTTTGTTCTGGCAGCAGTGCTGTGCGTGTCTTTCCTTTGGCTAGAGTTGGCGTGGCGCGCTGCTCTTAAGCACTCAAACGTGGGAAAGACACCCCCCTCTCAGAAGCCCACAGAGATTACTGAACATAGTGAATCTTTGAGTGATAAGAGCCTGTCACTCCAGGCCCCTGTCTCACAGACAACAGTTGATGACTTAGGGAGAGAGCTCCGACAGTGAAAATGACATGACAGCAGACAACGCAGCAATGCCTGGTCAGCCACCCCCCATATACCCCTGGGATGACCTTAGACGACCTCGAGGCGATAACCCATGCGAGGTCATCCCATCCACACCCAGTGAGGATCCCCACATTGGTGGCAGTTCCCAGGCACCCCAGGCTCTCAGGGCAGCTGCTAGACCCCATCCCACCCGCACGTTTGCTGTTAATGTAGGAGCGGATGCAGAATCCAGGCCCTGGATCCCAACACCCGTAAGTGCTAAAAAAGGCTTCTCGAGAGTCAGGCCCCGACTCTCCCTACTTTGAACAGGTGCTCACACCATGGGCAGCGAACCTCCAAACTCATTCTGACTGGGCTGCACTGCTCAAAGCGTGTTTGTCGAGACCACAGTTCTACAGTGGAAAGCCTCCCATGAGGAAGAGGTGAAACCTTGGCGAGGACTAATGCTGCCTACGGAATAGCAGTGACCTTTGATGTGCTTACGGCCGCGGCACCTACACAGATCCTCATGAACAGGCCCGCGTTGGAGTAGTTGCCTATTTTGATCAGGTCCGAGATTTGGCACTTAGAGCCTTGAAAAATATAAATCCTCCTGATCATAGTCAGCTCTCTAGAAACCTGGTTCAAGGCCCAGGCGAATGGTTCCCCGATTTCCTTGCCAGAGTCTTGGAGGCAGTAGAGAACAGATACTACCTGGCCCTGATCAAGACAATTTGGTCAAACAATTAGCCTGGGAAGGTGCTACCAAAGAGGCAGAAGCGGCAATCGCCCCAGTCCGTAATGAAGACATTTCTAAATGGATAGTAGCCACAAAGGAGGTAAACCCTGCCGATACACCCATACAGGCCCTGACTGCGGCCATTCACAAACTGAACACAAGGAAGTCTAATGACCCTCCGGTTTGTTGGGGATGTCAGGAAACGGGACACCTACGGCAAAACTGCCCAAACGCTGACAGACGGGGCAAGCCCAAAACGCTGTGTCCAGGATGTAAAAAAGGCTTTCATTGGGCAAAAGGTTGCAAGCCCAAACCTTTAAACTCCCAGTGTGGCGACCCTCAGCCCAGCAAGTAAGAGGGAGTCCCGCCACCACTAACTGGTCGATGCCCATCTTCAACCTGAGGCCAAAATCGACCCTATACTTAGATGACATCGCCTTTGTGGGTTTAATTGATACAGGGGCAGATGCCACTGTCTTAAAAGCTAGGGATGCAAGAAAAATGCAACATTGGAAGACGGCACCCGGGCCTGACCTCCAAGGCGTTGGAGGATTAAAATTGGCTGATCAGGTCATCACGCCTGTAACTTGGAGAGATGACAATGGCGATACGGGAACCATCTTTCCAGTAATTGCTGAGGTTTCCACGACCTTATGGGGGAGAGATGTGCTCTCACAAATGCAAGCAGTCCTTACTACAGGTCACAAATCTCCACAAGCCAACAGCTTTAATGGGGAACCTACAAGTAAGATTCACCCCCAATTCTAGGGGCCACTGCTCTCCTCATACAAAAGCCAGGCTCAATCCCCATTGAATAGGAAAAAAAAGGAAACATCTGGGTAGAGTGGTGGCCAATATTACAACCCAAACTTGGCATCCTTAGAGAATTGGTACAAGAACAATTGGAAAAGGGACAGACAGAGCCCTCCACTAGCCCTCACAACACACCCATTGTTGTGATACAAAAAAAAAAAAAAAAAAAAAAAAGGAAAATATCGGCTTCTACAGCATTTGAGAGCTATTAACAAAAATATTTTAAAAAGATGGGAACATTCCAGGCTGGCATTCCCCATCCAGGGGCCATTCCTAATGGATACCACATAGTTACCATTGATATCAAAGATTGCTTCTTTTCCATCCCCATTGCAGAGCAGGATAAGGCTTACTTTGCCTTTACAGTATGGGAGCCCAATCTCCAGCTCCCCGCAAAAAGATTCCAGTGGACAGTACTCCCACAAGGCATGAAAAATAGCCCTGCCATTTGCCAAAGATATGTTTCTCATGCGACCAGCACACGTAAAGATCAGTGCTCGGTCATACGTTATGTGGATGATATCTTACTTGCTCACAAGAGTGCGGTAACTCTGAATGCCTGTCTAAGTGAGACAGTAAGAAATGTACAATTCCTGGGTTTGTCTATTGCCACAGAAAAGGTACAACATTTTCCTCCCTTTCAATTCCTGGGTTATGAAATCTCCTCCCGTATATCTCCAATGGGCCCAAAACTAAAAGTCAAGCATAAATACTCACTTAATGAACTTCAGCAACTATGTGGCCAAATCAATTGGCTGAAGCCCTTCCTTCCCCTAACACCTGCAGAGCTTAGACCGCTATACGATTTACTGACTAAGGGAAACAGCCCTTCTTCAAAAATCACATTGACACCAGCAGCCAAGTCCACTATAGAAAAGATTAACACCCAGTTGTCAAATTTAAAAACCTTTAGATATGACCCTCAGGTGCCTGTATTTGCCATAACCATATCTACCTTCAGGGCCCCCTTAGAGTTATTTGGCAACAACACGGACCACTTTTTTGGGTGCACATAGCCTAGAGCGAGTGTCATAAAATAGTTAACAAAGTAGATGCCATCCTTATGATGGGACTTAAATTAAGATATTATGCCAATAAGATTTAACACGGAGCCAGACATAGTGGTCCTACCCCTATCACAATTAGAACTGTCCACACTGATGCAGAATAGCACGCTCTTTCAAACTTTAATGATATTTCCCAGGACAGGCCGGCGCTGTGGCTCACTAGGCTAATCCTCCACCTTGCGGTGCCGGCACATCGGGTTCTAGTCCCGGTTGGGGCGCCGGATTCTATCCCGGTTGCCCCTCTTCCAGGCCAGCTCTCTGCTATGGCCCAGGAGTGCAGTGGAGGATGGCCCAAGTGCTTGGGCCCTGCACCCCATGGGAGATCAGGAGAAGCACCTGGCTCCTGCCTTCGGATCAGCGCGGTGCGCCGGCCACAGCAGCCATTGGAGGGTGAACCAACAGCAAAAAGGAAGACCTTTCTCTGTGTCTCTCTCTCTCTCACTATCCACTCTACCTGTCCAAAAAAAAAAAAAATTTCCTAGGACAGGTTGACAATCACCTGCCAGCGGACAGGCTGCTCCAGACATTACAAACCTTAGAAATAGACTATCCAACACATGCTTTCCCTGCTAATCCACCTATACCCATGGCACCGTGTGCGTTTATGATGCCAACAATCACTGTTTGGAATAGTGATCAAATCCTCAACAGAAAAAGATAAGATCCATGTAGAACCTCACAAATAAGGGCAGTAGTCAAGGTTCTACTCCTTAGCCAGGATGGGCTGGTAAATATATTTTCGGACAGCAAATACTCAGTACAGGTAGCAAAGACGATCCCTTTTGCAGTCTTTAACCTGACCAATAAGCCAATTGACCAGATGTTCACAACACTTAAAGAGCTAACTGAGAACAGAAAACACCCATGGTGTATCTCACACGTAAGGTCACATACTGGGTTACCTGGCTTTATTTTCCAAGGCGACAGAAAGGTTGATCATCTTATCTCCTGCAACACGGCTTCCACTGGACACCTAGAACAAGCCCGTATTCTACACCAAAAATTTCATATGTCAGCAAGCAACATAAAATTGCTTTTCCCAGAGCTAACAATAAGCCAATGCAAACACCTAGTGCACTCTTGCAAGAATTGTGCACCCCTCGCCCCGTTAGGCCCACTGCACCAAGCAGGAGTGAACCCACAAGGCCTTGCTCCTAATAAGCTCTGGCAAGTGGACATCACCCACATTAACTCCTTTGGTCAACTTAAGTTTGTCCATGTGGCGGTAGATACCTATTCAAAGGCTGTATTTGCAACAGCCCAATCCAGAGAAAAGGCTAGTAATGCGATGAAGGCGGTTAAGTCAGCCATGCTGGTCCTTGGTGTCCCCTGGACCATAAAGACTGATAACAGGCCAGCGTATACATCACAGGACTGTAATTCCTTCCTGAAATCCTGGAACATAGTCTGCCACAGGTATCCCATACAACCCACAGGGACAGGCAATCATTGAAAAGAACTCATAAGACGATTAAAGATCTCTTACAAAGGCAAAAAATAATCATATGCCCCCAGACCCACAGCTTGCTTTGACTGAGGTCCTTTTCACTATCAATTTTCTTAGTTTTGATTCCCAAGGGATCAGCGCAGCCTATAAACACTGGGGATCCTTTCCATCCCAGCCCCCAGCCCCTATGGTTAGGTGGAAAGACCCCCTGACAGGAGAATGGAAGGGACCACACCCTCTGCTAACCTAGGTGGAGGATATGCTTGTGTCTTTCCAGAGAATGCGGGACAGCCCATTTGGGTACCAGCCAGAAACATCAAGCCTGCAACTGACAGCCAACCAGAACCAGCTGAACCAGACTGAGAATCTGCCTTGTTAGCGGACACACCTGCCTTATCATCCTACCCTGAGAAACTGCCCATAGCCATATCTGTTACTGCTTTATACCCCACTAGCTCTGGTCAGCCACTCAAATGGCCCACAGCCTATGTGTGGTCATGCCATTCCTGATTAACATTGTTCGTCATTACTACCCCCATCTGAGCAAGCACTCCTGTGGTCTCTCGATTTGAGCACTGGTTAGTCAAGGACAGGTAAGATCCCCTGGAGGACAACCTAAGACAGGCACAGCTGCGTACGGAGACCACATGGAAACGGGGTCAACAATGGTATGGCCAAGGAGCATGCCTCCCGTTGCTCAAAAATAAACGAAAAGGGGGAAATGTGGTGGAATGAGAAGGTGAGAAGGTCATGCCAAGATGGCCGCTGACAACAGAAACTGCCTGGCAACAGGCCGTGACTGGAGGGCTTTGGAAATCATGTGACAGCAGAGCCGGAAAACAGGCCGTGATTGGATGGCTTCAGAAACCACATGACAACAGAGCCTGACTGACAACAGGCTATGATTGGATGGCTTTGGAAACTGCCCAGCAACAGGCTGTGATTGGTTAGGGCATAGACCGCCCCTTGACAGGATTGGCTGCCTTGGCTATATAAAGCTGCTGTAGCAACTGAAATAAACAAGTCAGCAGGCTGCTTGCCTCTGGCTTGTTTTTACTGGACTCCCAGGGTCTGTGTGGCGACTCCGCGCCTCTTGCCCCCACCACGCTCTTCCTCTCAGAAACGAATCCACAGCAACACTGTGGGAAAGTTCCCTGCACACTTCTGGTTTCCACTGGCAAAGCTAAGAGTATTTTTTTTTTTGACAGGCAGAGTGGACAGTGAGAGAGAGACAGAGAGAAAGGTCTTCCTTTTGCCATTGGTTCACCCTCCAATGGCCGCCGCGGTAGCGCGCTGCGGCCGGTGCACTGCGCTGATCCGATGGCAGGAGCCAGGTGCTTCTCCTGGTCTCCCATGCAGGTGCAGGGCCCAAGGACTTGGGCCATCCTCCACTGCACTCCCTGGCCACAGCAGAGAGCTGGCCTGGAAGAGGGGCAACCGGGACAGGATCGGTGCCCCAACCGGGACTAGAACCCAGTGTGCCGGCGCCGCAAGGCAGAGGATTAGCCTGTTGAGCCGCGGCGCCGGCAAGAGTATTTTTTTTTTTTTAAGATTTATGAGGCATAGAGAGAGAGAGATGTTTTCCATCCGCTGGTTCACTCCCCAGTTGGCTGCAATGGCCAGAGCTGTGTCAATCCGGAGCCAGGAGCCTGGAGCCTCCTCCGGGTCTCCCACCTGGGCGCAGGGGCCCAAGCACTTGGGCCATCTTCCACTGCTTTCCCAGGCCACAGCAGAGAGCTGGATCGGAAGTGGAGCAGCCACTTAGTTAACTATTTGAGAGGCAGAGAGACAAGGCGCCCAGTGGCGGGAGCTGACCGGGCCAATGCTGGGAGCCAGGAACTCAGCTCAGGTCTCCCACATGGGTGACAGGAACCCAGTTACTGGAGCCATCCCTGCTGCCTCCCAGAGTCTACATTGGTGGGAAGCTGGGGTCGGGGCTGGAGCCGGGAACTGAAGCCAGGCATTGCGATGTGGGGTCCAGGTACTCTGATGTCGGGCTACTGGGATAAACACCTGCTCTGTAATAGCCACCCACGTGTACTTAATGGGTTATGAATTTTTATTATTAGGTCTCACAGGTGCCTTCCATTAACACGAAAACGAACCCGTAGAACTTTCTTCATTAGCAGCCTGTGTTCAGTTGCAAGGCACAGACACCAGCCCAAGGTACCAGCAGGGGGCGCCCGTGTGCAGAACCCCCGGCGGAGGCCCGGTGAGGCGGAGAGGGACGCCGCAGCCCACCTCTCCGTTGGGCTTCTTCAGCGGGAGCTCCACCCGGGACAACATCGGAGGGGAAGAGAGGGCGGGTCTTTCTGTTCCTAGGTTCTCCCTAAGACTCTCCGGGGCTGGACGTTTCCCATCTGCACCCCGCTTCTCCGGTCGCTCCACACCGTGTGTGTGTGTGTGTGTGTGTGTGGCTGAGCTGTGTCACTGCCCCTGGGTGCTCCCCTCTCAGAGTTCCACGCAGCCCCCTCCCTGGGGTCAGGCTGGGCGTGGGGATGGCCCTCGATGCTGATGGCCGGCCCCTTGTTTCTCCAAACCCACATCTCTGGGGCTGGCGTTTGGCCACTTGGGAGGCCTGGGTTCCAGTCCCAGATCTGCTGACATTCCAGCTTCCTGTTAATGCACCCACAGAGGCAGCAAATGACGTCTCCAGTACCTGGGTCGATGTCACCCACGTGGGAGACCTGGGTGGAGCTCCAGGCTCCTGGCTTCAGCCTGGCCCAGCCTCGACTGTTGCGGGCATCTGGGGAGGGAACCAGCAGATGGAAGACCTCTCTCTGCTTCTCTGCCTTTCAAAGTGAAGCCGCGTATTTGTAGCTGGCCCCACTGTTCTATTTTTCAGTGCACCACCTGCATCCTGCCAGAATCCTGCCGGTGCTCTCCCCTACAAAATTGGCTGGCATTGAGTATCATGTCCATTCCTAAAACAAACACCATGTAATGATTGACAGGAACAACTTATAATGCAATGCGATGTAACTGTCATTACCAATGTATAGAGAAAATAATTGGACAGGAAAATATGAAAAGACACAGTACCGGGGCTGGCACTGTGGCATGGTGGGTAAAGCCACCACCTGCAGTGCCGGCATCCCATATGGGCTCAGGTTCAAGTCTCGGCTGCTCCACTTCAGATCCAGCTCTCTGCTATGGCCTGGGAAAGCAGTGGAAGATGGCCCAAGTCCTTGGGCCCCTGCACCCGCGTGGGAGACCTGGAAGAAGCTCCTGGCTCCTGGCTTCGGATCGGCACAGCTCCGGCCACTGCAGCCATCTGGGGAGTGAAACAGCAGATGGAAAAACTCTCTCTCTCTCTCTCTCTGCCCTTCAAATAAATAAATAAATAAATTTTTAAAGAAAGACACAGTACCTCATTTTCTGAACTACAGAATGGCCTTTATAGACACATGAGAAACTCACAGGCTGGCCCGTCACAGGAGAAGCAGGGGTGGCATGAAGGATGGGGTGGAGACCGTTCTCCAAGGCCCTGGATCCCAAGAAGACAGAGAGCCACCCGTCAGCGTCACACACGAACAGAACTCGCCGTCAGTGAGGGGGAAGACGTCGCACACTGATCCACCGGGCAGACACCTGCTGGGTCCCACCCGCGTCCCCGAGGACACAGTGGCGTGCAAGCCGCACGAAGACCTGCACCCCTGCGGGGCTCGCACTCCAGACGGGGAGCCACGCTGTGCGAGGACATGTCCCCGAGCTTGTGGGAAGAGCAGTACAGCAGGGTCGGGAGTGGAAACTCCAGGGCCGGGGCTTTAGACAGAGGGCAAAGGGCAGGTCTTAGCACCGGGGTTATCAGCATGCCTGGTTCGAGTCCCGGCTCCTCTGCTTCTGTGTCAGCTTCCTGCGGGTCACGTCCTGGGAGGCAGCAGGTGCCGGTTCCTGGCACCCACGTGGGAGCCCTGGATGGAGTTCTGGGCTCTTGGATGTGGCCTGGCCAACCCTGGCTGTTGCAAGTATGTGGGGAGTGCACAGCAGGTGGAAAATCTCTGTCTATGACTCTCTGAATTTAAATTTTTTTTTAATTAAAAAAAAAAAGAGTGGTGGAGAAGAGGATCTTGCTGACAAGGCAGGAAGCGTTGGCGGTGGGCAGGAGAGCTGGAGAGTGAAGGGGCTGAGCTCGCTCTGCTAACAAGCCCACTCCCGGATAACGAAGCCACGCATGAGGGCACACCCCTCAAGAAGCAGGACTGCACGGGGATTCAGCTCCCGACGCCTGGACGCAGGAGGGCACGACGCCTGGACGCAGGAGGGCACAATGCCTGGACGCAGGTGGGCACGACGCCTGGACGCAGGAGGGCACAACGCCTGGACGCAGGAGGGCACAACGCCTGGACGCAGGAGGGCATGACGCCTGGACGCAGGAGGGCACAACGCCTGGACGCAGGAGGGCATGTTCAAACCACGGCGCGAGAGCAGGGGGCCGGAGAGCATGCTGTCAGCGCATCTGCCCGGAAGGCCCCAGTGGCACCGGCACAAGGTGGCTCCCCGTGGGCTGGAGCAGGGCGTCGGTGTGCAAGCCCAACGGCTAACACCACCTCAATTTCCTGCGTGCAGAATCCATGTCCCTCCTGCCGGGAAAACGAGCCAGACCTTCCCCTGGTGCCTTGGAGACCTGTGAGCCAAGAGACCCGGCACCTGCTGCCCCCGTGTCCACTATGCAGGGGTGGCTGGGGGCCGCGGAGGGCCATCCACCATCGGTTGCGGGCTGGGTTCTGCCGACAGCAGGACCCTCAGAGACGTGGGTCCCTTCTAGCCCATTTGTGTAGCTGCAATGAAATATCCCAGATGGGGTATTTTATAAGGAAAAGAAATGTGTGTCCCACCGTCGTGGGGCCCGGGAGGCCCAGGCCCAGGCCCAAGGCAGTCGCAGGTTCAGTGGACAGTGAGGGCTCGGTCTCCCCTTCCCAGACGGGGCCCTCGACGCTCCGTCCTCACGTGGCAGAGGAGGAGAGTAAAAGGACCCAGGCCAGCTCCCGCCGCCCTCTGTGGGACACCAAGCCGTGCGTGAAAGACTCCACATCCTTAGAGCTGTGCTGTGACATAGGGGACGGCCTGTGGCCACCATCAGGACCCCCGGGCGAGGGTGGACGCTTGGTGTGGTGATTAGCGCACTGCTTGGGATGCCCACATCCCACGTCAGAGCGCACGGGTCCAGGTTCAAGTCCAGCTTCCTGTTAACGCACACCCTGGAAGGCAGCAGGAGATGGCTCAAGTGCTTGGGCCCCTGGGAGACCTGGGTTGAATTCCGCTTTGGGCTTTGGTCGCCCCAGCCCTGGCTGTTGTGTGTTTTGGGGTATATATCAACATATGGAAGATTTCTCTCTCTCTCTCTCCCTCTCTCTCTCTCTGTCACTCTGCCTTTCAAATAAATAAACCTTTTCAAAATTATTCTTGTAGATATGCTAATTACCCTGGTTTTATCATTCCACAATGTATACATGTATAGAAACATTGTATCATGCCCCATACATACATAGGATTATTATTTGCCAATTAGAAATAAAATGAAGCAACACTGCTGTGCCGCGATGGCTGGACCTGAAGGTTCCACTCAGTACAACCACTGTTCATATTGAAGCTCCAGTCAGCCCCAGTCGGCCTCCGCCAGTTGGCTTCTGAGATCTTCCTAACGTGACTTCAGCAGCTTCTGGAACTTCTTGCTGTCTGGCGCTGCTGATGGGACAGGCATCCTGGGCCTCTGAATCGAAGATACAACACCTAGGGGGCCAGCACTGTGGCGCAGCCGGTAAGGCCGCTGCCTGTGACGCCGGCATCCCATGTGGGCGCCGGTCGTGTCCCAGCTGCTCCAGTTCCAATCCAGCTCCCTGCTAATGTGCCTGGGAAAGCAGCAGAGAGTGACCCACGTGGGAGACCCAGAGGAGGCTCTGGGCTCCTGGCCTAGTCATGGCCATTGTGGCCATTTGGGGAGGGAATGAGCAGACAGAAGACCTCTCTCTCTCTCTCTCTCTCTCTCTCTCTCTCTCTCTCTCTCGTCTCTCCTCCCTGTGTGACTCTGCCTTCCAAACATATAGCTCAATCTTAAAAAATAAAATAAAATAAAACCATGACCCAAACATGGTCATGTCACTAAGCGTTTAATAATATACCTCATTACCCTTTGATGTCGGATGCACGATGCTAAGTGCAGGAAGCCAGACCCCAAAGCCTCCACACTGGCAGAGGGAGACGTCCAGGGCAGAGCAGGTGTTTGGCAGGGGGTGGGGTTAAGAAGAGGGGGAGCGGGTGAGGGTTTCCCTGGGGCGCTGGAACTGTGCTTGATGCGTCGCCTCACGCATTCGTGACCTAAGCATTCGCCAAAGGTGACGAAAGCACACGCCACAGAGTGAACCTCGCTCCATGTAACACTTAGAGCTTCCTGCACGTGACTGATCTGTCTGGACTCGTTGATCTGTTCACTGCTGAGCCATACTCCACTGCTTTGATTACATTAGTTTTTTAATTTATTTATATTTGACAGAGAGAGAGATCTGTCCGCTGGCTCACTCCCCAAATGCCCACAACAGCCAGGCCTGGGCCAGGCCAAAGCCAGGAGCCTGGAGCTCCATCCGGGTCTCCCACGCGGGGGCAGGGCCCACACTGGAAGCTCCCTCGTTTCCCGAGGCTTCCCGCTCTGTGCCTGAGAGCAGCTGCGCTGAACTGCGCACTGGGGTGGGCTTGGCTGCTGACCCCAGAAATGCCCGCGCTTTCCTCTAACTGGCGGGGGTGGGAGCGCACGTGGCGGAAGCTCCGCCCCACGCCGTTGCGCGAAGCATCCCTGAGCCCCTGGCTGACGCCGCCGAGACCTTGCGGGGCAGGCATGGGCCTGGCCGAGGGCCAGCGCGGGCGGGGCCGCACGGGGCCTCCTAACCGCACCTGCGACACCGGCATCCGGCACGCAAGAGTGCGGGCCGCTCCGCTCCCATGCGGCCCCCTGCTAACGCGCCTGGGAGAGCAGCGGACGAGGGCCCCTGCACCCACGTGGGGGACCAGGCAGAAGCTCCAGTCCCGGCTTCGGCCTGGCCCAGCCCTGGCCGTGCGGCCACCTGGGGAGGGAACCAGCGGATGGGGAAGCCCTGTCTCCCTCCCTCTGTCTGTCTGTCTGTCTCTCTCTCTCTCCCTCCCTCTCTAACTCACCCACAATACATAAATAAATCTTTGAAAAAACAACAACAAAACTGGAGGCAACTTAGCGCTTGCACACGCCCACCCGCAAGGGAGGCTGGGAAAGAGGAGGCAGGGCCTTGTGGGTAGCAGGCAGCGCCCGCGCCTGCGCAGACCCGAGCTGGGGCAGCGGGGAGGCCGTGGGTGGGCGCGGGCGCCGGCTCGGGAGGGGTCGGTGGAGACCAGGAAACCTGGAGCGTTCGCAGGGGCGGGAGCGGGCGGCGCGGAGCCAGCCCTCCCCGGGCCGTGGCCGCCGTCGGGCCTCGTGGTTGGCCGGTCCGCTCGGTCCGGCTCCGGCCCGTAGCCAGCAGGTGCAGGGAGGCGGCACGGCCGGGAAGGCCTCTTGGCATCAGATGTTGGCTCCGTTCGAACAATAGCGCAAAGAGCAAAATACTGCACTTTAACTCAGAGTAGAAGCACGTATACACGAGTCCATGCGGATAAAAGTAACTGCATGAACACGGGAGAGCAGACAGACCCTCATTCCAGAATTCCGGACGGCGAGTGTGGACTGGGAGAGCTCAGCCGCGCCCGCCTTCTGACATGGAATCACATGGGAGGGAAAGAGCGCAGTCGCACACCGGATAAACTTGGCGATGATCGAAGTCGGCTCCGGCTCCTGCTGATGCTGCTCACCTGGGAGGCAGCAGGGGGCTCGCGTGGTCGGGTTCCTGGGTTCCTGACACCCTCATAGGAGACCTGGGTTGAGGTCTGGGCTCCTGGCCCTGGCCCTGACCCAGCTCAGGGCCATGGTGGGTTTTGGGGGAGTGAAACAGTGGGTGACAGCTCATTCCTCTCTGTTTTTCTGTCCATCAAATAAGAAACTAGAATACCTTCGTGTGAGCCACATAAAGTTACCAGTGAACGACCCCAGATCTGGGAATCCAACACGCTCGGGTGGTCGCCCAAAGACCCAGACTCCAGACCAGTAGATGCAAGAGCAAACGGGCTCCCCAGCACCACAGGCGGTCGAGAGAGCCCGTAGCAGGGGTTACAGGCAGTTCTTAAAGACAATAGCCACCTGATTAACATATGTTTGGTGATGAGCTATTTTGAAGGGCAACGGGCATGCAAACTCTTGACGCAATTGCTCGCTAATCTAGGGTCCATTTGGCGCCCGTGTTGGGAGGGATAAGTTTATACAATGGTCACTAAGTTACAGAAACTTATTGCCGCTCTTTTCGGACATCTGCAAGTGTTATCGCGTGAGACAGTTACACAGAGCAGTTTCCCAAGGTTATTCTGCAGGCAGGTGGAGACACAGTTATCTTAAGGGATGTCTACTGTCAGCAGCTAAACTTTTTAACCCTTTACTATAATATTATTTTAATATTTACTTTTAGCAGGGGCCTTACACCAGTATCGATGATTTTTGACATCTAAAAATGGCAAACTCAGGGGCAGGCGAGTGGCTGACTTTCACATCCCACATCCGTACCTGGGTTCAAATCCTGGCTCCTAACTCCAGTTTCCTGCCAGTATAGATCACCAACAGGGGATGGCTGAAGTAGCTGTGCTCCTGGCACCCACGTGGGAGAACCGGATTGGGGTCCTGCCTTCTGGTTTGAGTTCAGTCAGAGCCACTGCGTGCATCTGGGGAGTGAACCAGTGGATAGGAGTTCTCTCTCCTTTCCTCTTTATTCCTCTGACTTCAAATAAGTAAGTAAATATTACTTTTTAAGAAAAGATTATTAGGCCGGCACCACGACTCACTAGGCTAATCCTCCACCTGCGGCGCTGGCACCCGGGTTCTAGTCCCGGTCAGGGCGCTGGATTCTGTCCCAGTTGCCCCTCTTCCAGGCCAGCTCTCTGCTGTGGCCCAGGAGGGCAGTGGAGGATGGCCCAAGTGCTTGGGCCCTGCACCCGCATGGGAGACCAGGAGGAAGCACCTGGCTCCTGGCTTCGGATCGGCGCAGCACGCTTGCCATAGCAGCCATTTGGGGGTGAACCAATGGAAGGAAGACCTTTATCTCTGTCTCTCTCTCTCTCTCTCACTGTCTAACTCTGCCTGGCAAAAAAAATTTATTTATTTTAAATGCAGAATGATAGAGGCAGAGAGAGAGAAAAATCTTCATCCACTGGTTTGCTCACCAAATGGTCTTAGCAGCCAGGTCTGGGCCAGGCCAAAGCCAGGAGTCAGAAACCCCATCTGGGTCTCCCATGAGGGTGGCAGGGGTCCAAGCACTTGACCCACCATTTGCTGCTCTCCCAGTTGCATCATGGGACTACCAGCTGCTCTAATGTGGGATGCCAGCCTCACAGGCAGTAGCTTAACCCTCTGTGCCACAGCACTGGCCCCAAAGACACCATTTTTTACTTAGAATTCGGTTAAGAACACAAAAGTTTGAGAGGCCGGCGCCGTGACTCAACAGACTAATCTTCCGCCTAGCGGCGCCGGCACACTGGGTTCTAGTCCCGGTCAGGGCGCCAGATTCTGTCCCGGTTGCTCCTCTTCCAGGCCAGCTCTCTGCTGTGGCCCGGGAGTGCAGTGGAGGATGGCCCAAGTCCTTGGGCCCTGCACCCCTTGGGAGACCAGGAGAAGCACCTGGCTCCTGGCTTCGGATCAGCGCGGTGCGCTGGCCGCAGTGTGCCGGCCGCGGCGGCCATTGGAGGGTGAACCAACAGCAAAAGGAAGACCTTTCTCTCTGTCTCTCTCTCACTGTCCACTCTGCCTGTCAAAAAAAAAAAAAAAGTTTGAGAACACCCTGCTGGCTGGGACAGGCTCAGTGTGCACCAACGCACACAGCCGAGCTGGCAGGAGGTGTGAAGTGGTCTCCAGGAGGGGTTAGCAAGGGCTGCTGAAATTATAGATGGCACCTGTCCTCAGAATAGCTTCTGCCCCTAGGAAATTAGCTCATGACACACTTCCAAGATTATTCATTGTAACATTATTCTTTTTTTTTTTTTTTTTTTGATAGGCAGAGTGGACAGTGGGAGAGAGAGACAGAGAGAAAGGTCTTCCTTTACCATTGGTTCACCCTCCAATGGCTGCTGCAGCCGGTGCACCATGCTGATCTGAAGCCAGGAGCCAGGAGCCAGGCACTTCTCCTGGTCTCCCACGCGGGTGCAGGGCCCAAAGACTTGGGCCATCCTCCACTGCCTTCCCAGGCCATAGCAGAGAGCTGGACTGGAAGAGGGGCAACCCGGACAGAACCCGGTGCCCCAACTGGGACTAGAACCCGGTGTGCTGGCGCTGCAGGCGGAGGATTAACCTATTGAGCCATGGCGCCGGCCAACATTATTCTTTACTTCAGAAGATTGGAAATAAACTGCACCTGTGGTGTAGCAGGTAAAGCCACTGCCTGCAGCCCTGGCATCCCATGTGGGTGCCAGTTTGAGCCCGGCTGCTCCACTTCTGATCCAGCTCCCTGCTGTGGCCTGGGAAAGCAGTGGAGGATGACCCAAGTGCTTGGGCCCCTGCACCCATGTGGGAGACCCAGAAGAAGCTCCTGGCTCCTGGGTTTGGTGTGGCCTAGGCCAGGGCTATTGCAGCCATTTGGGGAGTGAACCAGCGGATGGAAGATTTCTCTGTCTCTGCCTTCCCCCTGTAACTCTGCCTTTGAATTAAATAAATCTTTAAGAAAAAAAATTCTGGTTTAGGGCAGGTGCTTGGTGTGAAGCTGCCTCTCGGGACCCCCGCATTTCCTACCTGAGAGCCTGACTTTGAGTCCCAGCTCCACTGCCAACCCAGCCTCCTGCCAATGCACACCCTGGCTCAAGTACGTGGGTGCTGCAACCCATGTGGGAGACCTGGATTGGGTCCTGGGCTCCTGGCTTAGGCCTGGCCCAGTCTCAGCTGGTGCGGGCATTTGGGGCATGAACTAGTAGGTAGAAGATCTCTCTCCATCTGTCTGCCTTCCTGTCCCTCTGTGTTTCAAATAAAAATAATAAACATTTTTTAAACAAATGCAGGCTTAGCTGTACAATCACTGTATAGTTATAAAAAAACAATAGCAACAAAGGAGAGGCAGGCATTTGGCCAAACCGTTCAGGTCTGGTTGGAATGCTGGCGACCCCTGCTGGAGCTCCTGGCTTCACGTCCCAGCTCTGCTCCCTGTGGAGCAGGAAACAGCTGGAGCTTCCTGCTAGTGCACACGCTGGGAGACAGCTCAGGTAGCGGGGCCTTGCCATCCGCATGGGAGGCCCACACTGAGTTGTGGTCCCTGGCTTCAGCCTGGCCCAGCCCCAGCCTTTGGGGCATTCAGGGAGTGAACCGGGAGAGAAGAAGGGAGAGACAGAGAGAGAGGTCTTCCATCCTCTGGTTCACTCCCCAGATGGCCGCAATGGGCAGCACTGGGCCAGGTCGAAGCCAGGAGCCAGGAGCCAGGAGCCAGAGCTTCTTCTGGGTCTCCCATGTGGGTGCAGGGGCTCAGGTACTTGGATCATCCTTCACTGCTTTCCCCGGCCATAGCAGAGAGCTGGAGCGGAAGTGGAGCAGCTGGGACTCACGCTGGCGCCCATATGGATGCCGGCACCGCACACCACACTGGCGGCCAGCGTGGCAGAGTCTTCCAATACTAAGTAGTCTTACCATAGGACATAGCAATGAGGTTCCTGGGTATTTGCCCAAATGAGTTGCAGGCCTGGGTCCACACTAAAACCTACACACACGTGGATAGCAGCTTTATTTACGGTCACCAGAAACTGGAGGCCATGCAGCTGTTCCAGACCAGGTGGATGGGAACGTGACCGCGGCAAGCTGTCCGGTGCTGAGGCAATACAGCTATCCGTATCCAGGAAAGCCAGTCTGGACCGGAAGATTCCGGCTGTGTGACAAAGCTGCGGAGGCTGTAGTCTCAGTGGTTGTCGGGGTCCCGGAGTGGGGACAGAGGGAGGTTGAAATGACACTGTGTGACACTGCAGTGACAGACACATCAAAACCCAGAGAACTGGGGCGGGTGGCGCACTGGCGTTGTGGCCTAGAGAGTAAAGCAGCCATCTGGGATGCCAGCATCTCATACGGGTGCCAGTTCCTGTCCTGGCTGCTCCACATTTTTTTTTTTAGATTTATTTATTTATTTATTTGAAGGCAGAGGCAGAGAGAGAGAGAGAGAGAGGTCTTCTATCTGCTGGTTCACTCCCCAGATGGCTGCAATGGCCAGAGCTGCGCCAATCTGAAGCCAGGAGCCAGGAGCTTCTTCCCGGTCTCCCACGTGAGTGCAGGAGCCCAAGGACTTGGGCCATCTTCCACTGCTTTCCCAGGCCATAGCAGAGAGCTGGACTGGAAGAGGAGCAACCGGGACAGAATCTGGTGCCCATATGAGATGCCGGCGGATTAACCTAGTGCGCCACGGTGCTGGCCCTATATTGAATCTTTTTTTTTTTTTTTTTTTTTTTGACAGGCAGAGTGGATAGTGAGAGAGAGAGAGACAGAGAGAAAGGTCTTCCTTTTTGCCGTTGGTTCACCCTCCAATGGCCACTGCGCCCGGCGCATCACGCTGATCCGAAGCCAGGAGCCAGGAGCTTCTTCCGGGTCTCCCACGTGAGTGCAGGGGCCCAAGCACTTGGACCATCTTCCACTGCTTTCCCAGGCCATAGCAGAGCTGGATTAGAAGTGGAGCAGCTGGGACTTGAATCGGCACCCATACGAGACACCAGCACTGCAGGTGGCAGCTTTACCTGCTATGCCACAGCGCCGACCCCATGCTCCACTTCTGATCCAGCTCCCTACTATGGCCTGGGACAAGCAGTGGATAATGGCCAAAGTACTTGGGCCCCTGCACCCATGTGGGAGACCCAGAAGAAGCTCCTGAATCCCAGCTTTGGCCATTGCAGCCATCTGGGGAGTGAACCAGCAGATGGGAGATCTCTCTCTCTCTCTCTCTCTCTCTGTCTCTATAACTCTGGCATTCAAATAAATAAATAAATAAATCTTTAAACAAACAGAGAAGGGACCACACAGAATGAACCTTTCTGTAAGCTGTGGCCTTTGGTTGACAGCAATGCACCAACACTGGCTCACTGACGGCAACAGATGTGCCAGACCGATGCCAGACGTTGATGAAAGGGGAAAGGAGGGGTGGGTGGGGGCGGGGGGGCGGGAGTATATCCATACTACCTGCTGACATATTCTATACAGAAAGTGTACTAAAAATAAAATCGAGGGTGGGCATTGGCCTAGCAGTTAGGACGCCTGTGTCCCAGGCTGGCGTGCTGGGGTTCGAGTCCCGGCTGCAGCTCTGCTCCTGGCAGGCAGAAGGTGATGGGTTGAGGCTGGGGCGCTGCCACCCATTGGGAGGCCAGGACTGAATTTTCTGCTTGAGCTCCAGCTGGGCCCAGGCCCGCCCATTGCAGACATTGGAGGGGTGAACCAACCTCTCTACTTCTCTCCCTGCCCCTGCCCTCACTACTGGTCCATTTCTGTTTCCCTCTTATAAAAAATAAGAAAATAAAAATTATTTTTATTTATTTGAAAGAGTTTCAGAGGGAGAGAGAGAGAGAGAGAGGTCTTCCACCCCCTGGTTCACTCCCCAAATGGCTGCAATGGCTGGGGCTGTGCCAGGCTGAAGCCAGAAGCCAGGAGCTTCCTCCGGGTCTCCCACGTGGGTGCAGGGGCCCAAGGACTTGGGCCATCCTCCGCTGCTTCCTTTCTTTCTATTTATTTATTTATTTATTTATTTATTGGACAGGCAGAGTGGAGAGTGAGAGAGAGAGAGAGAGGTCTTCCTTTTCCGTTGGTTCACCCCCCAATGGCCACTGTAGCCGGCACGCTGCGGCCAGCGCACCGCGCTGATCCGAAGCCAGGAGCCAGGTGCTTCCTCCTGATCTCCCATGCGGGTGCAGGGCCCAAGCACTTGGGCCATCCTCCACTGCCTTCCCGGGCCATAGCAGAGAGCTGGACTGGAAGAGAGGCAACCAGGACAGAATCCAGCGCCCCGACTGGGACTAGAACCCAGGGTGCCTAAGCCAATTTTCATATAGACACGATGGATTATTGATAAGGTTTGAATATGCAGATACATTTTTCAGTACATAGAGGGGCAGGTGGGCTTTGCTGTGTTTGGTCATTTTTTTCCTTTTGACTTGCATCAGAGCTGCTCCCTGCATTGCCCTGAATCCCATCACCACCAGCCGAGCAGAGGTCCCGAAGGGGCTGGCATGAGCACGACATTGTAGGCAGCTTCATAACCGGAGGCCACACATCCCACTTCCACATGTGTCCAAACATGACCATGTCCGAATGCTTATTATTTCATTACCAAAAATGTTCAGACTGTTTCAGAAGACTGACTTGATTTGAAAGGCAGAATTACAGAGACAGGGACAGACAGAGAGATTTTCCATATGCTGGTTCACTCGCAGATGGTTGCAATAGCCTGGGCGGGGCCAGGCCAAAGCCAGGAGCCTGGAACTCCATCCAGGCCTCCCACATGGGGACAGGGGCCTAAGTATATGGGCCGTCTTCTGCTGCCTTCCCAGGTGCATTAGCAGGGAGCTGGGTCAGATCCAGTGCAGCCAAGACTTGAACTGGTGCTCACACGAGATGTGGGCATAGCAGGCAGAGGCTTAACCCCCAGCCCCACAATGCCAGCATCCACAGACATTTTATATGATGAACAAACTATTCATGAATCTCAGAAATATTTGCACCGAAATAAACTTGTCTTTTTAGAAAGACTTATTTATTTGTTTGAAAGGTGGCGTGACAAAGAAAGAGTTATCTAACATCCACTGGTTCACTTCCCCAAATGGCCTCAATGACCAGGGCTGGGCCAGGATGAAGCCAGGAGCCGGAAACTGCATCCTGGTCTCCTACTTGGGTGGCAGGCGCTTAAACACTTGGACCATCAGCCACTGCCTTCCCAGGCACGTGAACAGGGAGCGGATTTGGAAGCAGAGCATCGGAGACTAGAACACTGCTATGGGACGCTGGTGCTGCAAGCAGTGGCTTAACCCCTGTGCCACGCTGGCTGGAGACTTATCTTTTATAATTCCATTTTCCCAGGAACTTCTTGAAGTCCTGTTGTGTTTATCCTGTGCCGCACACTCAGGCTATCACATTGACATTAAAACTTGCCATGTGTGTGTAGGCTTTGTCGTACAGGGGTTTCACTGCCGGACAGACACAATCCTTGCGGTGAGCAGGATGGCCGTGTCTGATGGAGCGGAGAACCTCTCCTTTGAAATAAAACCCAAAGTCCCTCCTCGGCCCTCCAGCCTATCCCACCCTGCCCAGCTGCTGTGCAGGCTCCCGCGCCACCAGCCGAAGCCATCTCTGTGCTGCCTCACCTCTTCCTCAAATGTCCCCACCCTCTCCGCTCAGTGTGCCTCCACAATCGCAGTGCACCCCAAACCTTCCCTCTTCCCTGCTCAGCTCATGCCACGCTGTGCCTGGTCAGCAGGCCCACTTACTCCGTCTCCTCTGAGGGGCCCATGTTTAATCTTTCTGGGGGGGGGGGGGGGACTTCTACCGCTATCCAAAACAGGAGGCTGGTATGAATAGTCTTTTTAAAAAAGATTTATTTTTTATTTACTTGAAAGGCAGAATTACAGCGAAAGAAGGAAGGAGAGAGAGAGCTCTTCCACTTACTTCCCAAATGGCCCCCACAGTGAGGAGCAGGCCAGGAGCGTCATCCGGGTCTCCCCCGTGGGTGCAGGGGCCCAAGCACTTGGGCCATCTTCTGCTGCTTTCCCAGGCACGTTAGCAGGGGGCTGGATCAGAAGTGGGGCAGCCGGGACTCAAGCTGGTGCCTGTATGGGATGCCGGGGCTGCAGGTGGCAAAGGCTTAAATATAAACTGCAAACACAGATCAAAAGAGAAAGCTGTTAACGTGCATTTAGATAACATTGTCAGCAGAAACCCTGAGGCCAGAGGAAGGTTCAGAGGTGTTGGGGATGCCTTAGCATCCAGCACAGTTTCCGCTTTGGTATGTTCCCAGGGCTGGAAAGAAAACCGGAAAAGGTGTAGCTGTGTGTGATGCCACCCTGTCCCTGCTCTCCCTAAAGTCACCTGCTTGTCACCGCAGGCAGTGGGGCCGGATGTGGCTATCACCCCACACAGAGGCCCAGCACAGTGGCTAGAGGAGGCCTCCATAGCGGGGGGCTATGAAATCTCATCGGGGCTGGCATTTGGGGGTCCCGCCTGCCCCACTTCCAATCCCTGCTGTGGCCTGGGAAAGCAGCAGAGGATGGTCCAGGTGCTTGGGCCCCTGCATCCGCGTGGGAGACCCAGATGGAGCTCCCGGCTCCTGGCTTCAGCCTGGCCGGGCTCTGGCCATGACAGCCATTTGGGGAGTGAACCAGTGGATGGAAGACCTCTCTTTCCTCTTCCTCCTCTCTGCAACTCTGCCTTTCCAATAAATAACTTTTTCCACATTTTACTGTTTATGGAAGTTGTGGTTTTACACCTGCACCCCCGAGGAATCCCGGGCATTCATTGGGAAAGTCAGTCGGAGCAGACTCATAATTACCACGACTCAGCCTTTCAAAGCTTTCCACATCCTAATGCGCTTGGTAGGATGTCACTGCGTTCGCTCAAAGTCAGGGCGACTTGTGTTTGCTTTTAAGCACCCACAGCGACTGGGCTCACCCTCTGGATGCAACCCGGCCTCACCTCCTCCCAGAAGGCCTCCTAGATGCCCGGGGGGAGCCCGCGCTTCACAAGGGGTCTGCTGGCCTCCCCCTGCCCGCTCCCCGCCCCGGCCCTCTCCAGGGCCTGCCAGGGATCCAGACCGGCGCCGCCCGCCTGAGGCTGCACCTGCTCCTGGGCGCGCCCGGCTCAGATTACGCCGGGGCTGGGAGGGCCTCTTCCTGGGGCTCGGACGTTAGGGGACACCAGACCAGCAGGGCTCCGGCCCCACCGGGGAGCGGGCGAGCGGGCAGAGAGGGCCGAGTCGGACCGCTGCGGAGCTCCGATTTGGGGAGCGCCCCCGCCAGCCACGAGGGGTTCGGGACCGGCGGTGACCCCCGCGGCGGCCGCCTTCAAGCCAAGGGGAGCCGGCGGGGTCCTGAGACCCTGAGGGTGGACCAGGTCGGAGCCCGGAGCCCGCAGCCCGCGCGGGGCTGGGGGGCGAGGAGGGGTGCGGCTCTCAGTCCCCGCCCCGGGGCGGAGCCCAGGCCGGATCGAGCGGGGAGCGGAGCCCGCGGAAACCCGCCGGGCTCGCAGCCCGCTCCCGCCCGCAGGCGGGCGCATGCGCAGGAGCGGCTTCCCCGGCCCGCCCCGGTCCACGCGGGTTCCGCTGCGGCCGCCATGGCGCGAGGAGACGCCCCGCGGGACAGGTGAGCTGGGGACCGCGTGGGCTGCGCTGCGGGCCCAGGTAGCCGTGCGCAGCGCCAGGCGCTCCCCGGAGACGGAGACGGGGCCGCCGAGGCCGGGCTGAACTACAGATCCCAGCAGCCGACTCCCGGGGCGGCCCGAGCCGGGGACGTGAGCGCAGTGGTCCGCGGGCGGCCGGGACGCGCGTCCTCGGGGTGACCTTCTCGCCCATGCCCGCAGCTACCACCTGGTCGGGATCAGCTTCTTCATCCTGGGGCTGGGCACCCTCCTTCCCTGGAACTTCTTCATCACCGCCATCCCGGTGAGACACGCGGCCAAATCCGTGCACGCCGGGGACCCGGGCTTGGCAGGCGCCTCCCCCGGGCTCGGCGGAAGCGCGGGGCGTCCCACGGGCTCGCTTCTCTCTCGGCCAGGAAAGCCAAACTTTCCCAAATGCCCCTGTCTCTGGGGGCCCCGGGGGTCAGCTGCCCACGGCCTCCTCCGTGCGGAGTCCGACCCCGGCCGCTCACTCCTAGACTGGGCCGTCGGAGCCTTTGCTTTGCAGCTGCGCGAATCAGATTCGTTCATTCCACGCACATTTCTGGGCACCCACTTTGAATGCAGAGCAGACATCGGGGAGGCGGCCCCTTGGGGTGGTGGGGTTGCTCCTTTTGCTTGTGTGCCGCTCCGTTGCCGGGGTCCCTGGAGGACCTGGCTCTGCTGGCCCCGAGACCGCGTGATAATCAGCCCTGGGGCAGGGACTGGGGCTATTAATACCGTAACAGGATGTGTGCATTCCCAGCGTGGAGCAGAGCTCTCCGGGGCCCCAGGGGACGCATTTGCAGGCTGGGAGTAGTGTAGGCGGAGTGGGGGTGGGGTGGGGGTGGACAGGAGGGAAGAGGACACTCCAGGGGAGGTGGCAGCTGGGCAGGAGCACTGAGGCCAGCCGGTTCACGTGCGAGAAGGGTCCACAGCCTGACGCGCTGGCACGTGGCAGGGTGGAGCAGGAGCTGGGACCTGATTCCGAAGGGCCCAGTGCACCTCCAAAGCCTTGCAGGCCGGGGAGGGGGCTCCAGCACAGCCGTGGCCAGGGTGGTGCCCAGCTGGTCAGCACCCAGGCCCGATTCTGGCTGACAGTAAACCGCCACGTGCTGAGGACTCCAGAAGCTGCCACAGCAGGGGTTGGGGGGAGGGGACCCAGGCACTGAAGGGGAGGGGTGATCTGGAGGCTGACCAAGGCCTGAGCTGGGGGCTCCCAGGCTTGCCCTGTGTCCCAGAGTTCAGCTCAGCGCATCTCCCTGGAGCTCCGGCTGTGGGCTGGGTGCTGGGGACCGTGCAAGGGCAGGGCCAGCAGGCCCCACAGACACGAGCCAAGCAGTCCCAACGTGGTGGAGAGGCTGGGGGGAGGGGGTTCCTGACCCTGCTCTGCCTCTGTCTCCGGCAGTACTTCCAGGGGCGGCTGGCGGGGGCCAACGGCACAGCCGGGGCCCTGAGCACCAACCACACGGGTCCCACAGACGCCTTCAACTTCAACAACTGGGTGACGCTGCTGTCACAGCTGCCCCTGCTACTCTTTACCCTCCTCAACTCCTTCCTGTACCAGTGGTGAGACCCCGCCCCGCCTGGAGGACCCCCCCCCAGCCCCCCCCCCCCCCCGCTGCACCTGCCTGCCTCCCCTCCCCTGCTGATGCTCCCCTCCCGCCCCTCCTCAACTCCTTCCTGTCCAGTGGTGAGACCCCGCCCCGCCTGGAGGACCCCCCCCCAGCCCCCGCTGCACCTGCCTGCCTCCCCTCCCCTGCTGATGCTCCCCTCCCGCCCCTCCTCAACTCCTTCCTGTACCAGTGGTGAGACCCCGCCCCACCTGGAGGACCCTCCCCCCCAGCCCCCGCTGCACCTGCCTGCCTCCCCTCCCCTGCTGATGCTCCCCTCCCGCCCCTCCTCAACTCCTTCCTGTACCAGTGGTGAGACCCCGCCCCGCCTGGAGGACCCCCCCCAGTCCTCCCTCCCCCCCACTTCACCTGCCTGCCTCCCCTCCCTGGCTGATGCTCCCCCCCCACCCCTCCTCAACTCCTTCCTGTACCAGTGGTGAGACCCCGCCCCGCCTGAAGGACCCTCCCCCCAGCCCCCGCTGCACCTGCCTGCCTCCCCTCCCTGGCTGA